>NC_089152.1:19978150-20605885 GCF_009819655.1 Sylvia atricapilla
CTGCAATTTCCCTATTACAAAGAAGGTACTTGTGTGAAACTTATTTCCTTCAAATACATCAAAACTATTTGCATCTGATTTATAAGGAACTTTGCAAGAGGGTTTGATACTTAATTCTGAACTGAGAAACAGAAACACTTCTGAGGTAACCACTGAAAGGCTTCTCACCTCAACATCTCTGGTGATGGATTGACAAAGGCCAAATTAATGTATGATAAACTAATATGTATATAATACTCTGTTTGATGATGAGATATAAATAAAACAAAAACTTTTCCTTTATATAGATTTAGTCCTCAAATTTCCTGCAAGTTTAACAGCTTGTGTATCTGGGGCACAAACACACTTTAATGAGTCTAAGGCTATGAGCACAGAAAAGCGACAGGAGAAGCCAACAGTGAAAGGCAGCAAGAATGAGAGGACACCTGAGAACACACAGACCTGTGTGTTTTTACCTGGGGAGATTTTAATGTGTATTTAAGTATAACCCTCAACAAATCAGCTGGGGAAGATGTAGGGTCTTAAAGTCTTAGAAAAGGACAGATTGAGGCACTAGACCCCCATCACAGGACAATCCCACCACAGTTTGTTCCAGGTAACCTGCAAAAAGAGAAGTGGGCTCCTGGCTCTGTTCATGTTAAACTGATCTCAGTTTTCCCTTGGGGTGCTGTGAGGACACACAACAATTGTACCACCAGTTGTCAGTATAACTAATGCCTGATGAACAAGCTTGTGAAGGGGATGTGAGGCTCATCTGTCCCAGGGGGAGTAGCTGACACTTAAACCTGTGTTCCTCAACAAGGCACAGCAGAAGACAAATTCCAGCTCTTCCTTGCTTCGTCAAGACCAAGCTACATTTCTACCTAGATTGCCATTCCCAGGTAGCCCCAAGTAAGCACATAGATTTAGCTGTGCCAAAGCAGCTGCCTCCACACCTTTGCGATGGTTCACAGCAGCTGCAGGACTGCATTCACTCGCTCCCAGCCTGTGGCTGAACCCCCCTGCAGCAGTGGCACACAGCCCCATCCCTGAGATCTAGGAGGGGTCTGAGCACTTCAGCAGGGCTGGCTGCCCAGCAGTCTGAGAAGGAGATGGGGGAAAATACCACAAGTGGGGTGGGTGAGGCTGTCTTCAGTCCCATGTTAGAAGAAGAAAGGGTTCACACTGTCACCCTCCCTTCTATTCCCCTTCCTGTAAGCACTCCAACAGTATCCCTCTCACAGACAGGGCAGGGAGGTGAGGGATAACTGTAGGACTGCCTGCAGTACTGATGCAGGTACACCTGGGATCACCATATCCTCCTCTCACAGAGGGGGCAGGCCCCTGGCCATCTCCCCAAACATTAATTATTCTGGACACTCCCATAGACACCGGTGGGTGGTGTAAAGTTTAAATGGGTTTAACGCGCTTTCCCCACCTTAAATGTTTCTGACTCCTTTTCAGACCTAGAGAGCAGAGCTATTCCTCTGCAGGCAACTGAAACAACAGCTGTTAGGTGAGATGGGACACCAAAAGCCCCGGGAGCAGAGGGTTGCCTTCCCCAAGCAAGGAGATGCTGCTGCATGTTAGGCTACATCCCAACCACAGGTGCACACACTGCCCCAGCTGCTGAACGGCTTTTTCTCCTTACAGTGAAGGCACAGGGAAGTCAGAGCAGCTGCCAGCACATAAAGGTGAAGGCCCTTTAAATATCAAAATAATCCTGAGCAGGGAATCTGAAAGAGGCAGTTGCAGACTTGCTGTGAGAGCTGCTGCATGGCCCTTCAGGGCAGGAGGGAGAGGGACTGACCCAAGCCAAGCAGCCAGGGATGCAGCAAGGCAGCTGCAGACCCCCTGACTGACACGGGCCTGTGCAGAGCACAGACCCACTTTTCTATTGTTTCCACCCAGCATCAACGGCATTTTGGGCTCTGTCCCACTCTTACCCTCATTACTCTCCTGCCCTTCTCCCTCTTATCCTCCCCCTCACTGCCTGAATGCAATAGAAATGAGGCCTCAGGTGCCACCATCTCAGAATTAGCCTTATCTTTACGAGCAGTAAAGACCAAAAATGCTTGGCTCTGTAACTGCAGCCTTCAGCTGAATTATCCTCAGCATGGACAAAGATTTTAGAAAGGATTTGGCAGCTCAGTTAGCAGCTATCACGGAGTCCAGGCAGATGAAAGGCTCAGATTTGACAAACAGAAAAAGCTTTCAAGAGGCACATAACTGGCCCCAGGGAGATCCCTGCAGAACCAGAGCTCCTCATCCAGGAATGGTGGGGTCTGGTGCTTTCCATACGCTGTGGCCACCTTACTCCTTTCTTAATTAGGAGTGAAACAATATAGTCTTTCCTAGCTATGTTCTTGGAAACCACCACCATATCTTTAGCATTTCCAGATATAATTTAATCCATAGCAAACTTCAGAATGAAAAATTTCATCCAAAGTTCTAAAATTCTGGAAAATCTATTCTAAAACTGCATTTTCCAGTTGGCAAATACTATTTTTGTCTAACCCTCAGCAGCTCCACCTACATAATAGGTAGAACTGCTCCTGGTTTAACTTGTCAAAGAATTATAGGGTTTTCCACTTCGAGATTTTAGAAAAAATTTAAAACTAAAAGACAGGAGAAAAGGAATTATCTAAAATGTCTTCTTGCAGGCAAATACGAATATGATAATGTCCCAGCTCATTGAACAAAAATAAACTTCAACATTTCTACTTTCCAGGGATTTTATCATAATGCTTTCCATTTAAAAAAAGCAGACATTCAAAATGTCATTTTACACTAAAATTGTTTTTCAATGGTAGTGTGCAACCAGTCTTCGCTTCTCTACCAGTAAGGAAAAACCTCTGCTGGGTTTCCCTCCATTCCCTACCATTGCAAAACTCTAATCCTGAAGCAATCTCACCTTGCATCGGAACACGTAGGAATTCCAACATCACTACTCACATGCACCACCTGCACTCAGATGAGTTTACTGGGGACTCTTTCTGCACTCCTTCAGCCAGAGCAAACTGGGAACAACAGCAAGCAACCTGGGAGCATCAATACCCCGGACAAAGGTGGGAAAATACTCTTTTCTTCATCACATGAGTTGATTAAGATTTGATCTTAGCAAATCTTAACAAAGCAAACCCCCTCTAATAGCAGCATGTTTATTTAAAGAACAGAGGCTGCATAGTTTGTTACTGCAGATCTTTCTGGGTAGATCAGCTTCCCCCTACCCATACAAATTCTCCTTCTGTGTAGTTCTGCAATGCAGTCATGGTGACGTGTTCTCATCACATCACCCTTCCCAGCTATAAAAATAATTCTGCCACAATCCTGAGGTGATTTCACCAGGAGATCCAGCACGGGATGTTAGAAACAAAGCATCTGTGCCATACAAACACCACTGAAAATTTCAGTAACTAGGCAAATTAAGCTAAAATATCTGTATCTCTTGACGCTATGGCTCTTCGCTTCCTCTGAAAATCAGTGTTTCCAAATTACTCAGGTTAAACATTGACTTTTGGGGAACAAAGATTATGATTTGATATTTGAAGCTTTAACTCATTTCTAGTTGGCATTCAAAAGAACAAATAAAATTCTCAGTTATAACACTGCTTATAGCAAGGAGACAGAAAGGGAAAACATTTAGCCTCAATGCCCTGGAAATGCAAACCCAAAAATATCCACAAAGGGTTAAGCCAAAATACCAAGCAGCCGAGTTCTCTGGAAAAAGAAATAAAATCAAATTGACAGTAAAGCCTATTTCCTCCACGCTAATAGAATTACAGAAATTATAAGAGCATGTGTCTGGGGACAAAGTGAATGATGCTCTGAGAGATAGGGCTAACAGGATAAACAAGCTCAGTGCTAAGAACCGAACCCAGTCTGGCACTCTTTTACCCACTGGTACCTCTTAACAGCACCAAATGGAGGTCATTGCTTGTCCTTCCCTAAGGGCAGGCAATGAAGCAGCTATTGGTGCAACTCCTGTCCTACAGGGCTTCCTTCTCATCGGTTCTAAAAGTGAGGGTAGAATCCCATATTTTTCCCTCCCCACTTCCTCCTTTTACACAGATGTGTGCAACAACCACTGCATGAGGCCTGCTTCACCCAGTCATTCCAGATGGGGAGGGCAGTGCAAAAGGTGACATGTAAGATTACAAGGAAGGGGATGGGCACCTGGGAAATGCCTCACTTTGCAAAGCATGATGCTATGGCTGAACTCCAAACAACTCCTCTTCCCTTCTAGTGTTCTTTCCCATGAGCAACAAGGTTTTGTGGGATGAAGTTGGGATCCTGTATTACCCTTCGTATTCCCCTTCGTATTCCCCTTCTCAAATTTCACCTTTCTAATCTACAAAATACGAATACTCCAGACTCCAAACCCCATTCTCAAGGGTTTGGTCAAGTTTGATTTCCATTTAAAACCCCAGATTCTTGCTAGATCCCAGCTGCTGTGTTTACCACTCTGGGCTCAGATCCCACCACCAACTGTACATGCCTTTAATTACTCCTTGGGAATAGCACATCCTTTTTATATAGTCAAGAACCCAGCACATGCTCTTGTGAGATGAGACACAAGCAGCAAAAAACCCTCAACAGCATAATTGGAAATCAGGTCCCATGATCTCAGTTCACTGCTAAATCAGGCATCCCTAATGTCGATATTCATTTCAGAACAATTCAGTTACAAGATTTGTATTAATTAAACTTCTCCTAGCAGATTGGCACAAGCTTCTGACTGATAAAGATCCTGAATAGCAGCTGGCTGGAAAACTCTTCAGTGTTGTCAGATTACCAGGCTCATTTATGCACCATTTTAAGGACTCTTGCCCACTATCTGTGCCAGAAGACTGTTCTTTGCCTACAATAACATCTGTTTTTCCTGCACTTTATTTGCTGTTTCCAAAGCTCTGCCTGCCTGGGTAGCTTGAAAGGGGGCAGCACAGCAAAGCTAATGGGAGCTCAGTGCGCAGAGCCGTGCTCAGGGTCCTGCCGGCTGCTGCTCGCAGGCATTTCACGCATCGGAGGAGCCGAGCCCTCCCTGCTCCCTGCGCTCCTACAGTCCTGGCAGCGGAGCTCAGCCTCAACAGACCTGTCCACAGGCAGTAATTCATAACACCATGGAGAGCCTGAACACTCTCCTTCTAACTGCTGCTGTTTGCTTTCTCTGTCAAGGTGAGTGATCCTTAATTTGTTATTCTTTGATGGTGAAGCGAGGGTTGAAAAGGGGAGCAGGAGATGGTTTTGGTGCAAATTATTTTTAAGAAGTGCAGAAGTGCTCTCCATCCTAAGGGACAAACGTACGGAATCGTGGTATGGCTCTTTCTGTTACATAGCTTGTTGTTCAGTGGGGGGCAGGGGGTTAAGTTTATCCTTGTAAAGTAGTTAGGTAGTCACGATTAAAGATGCCAAACAGGACACATAAAGCCATTTTAACACGAAGGAAAAGCACCTCACACACAAAGGTGTGGTTTCACATATTGCAGAGAAGACAAGAAAGCGGCAACATTAAAGAGCTTTGAGTACGTGCTGCAAACAGCATGTCTTCTCTCTGGAAAGCACAAAATGTTTAAACAAAAACCACATGAATGCGCTTCTGTAGAAACAGTGGATGCTAGATGTAATTAGAGTGCTGGTGACACGTAAAAAGGCTGGCAGTTTAGGATTGACTATAGCAGTTGTTAAGATCTAGATTTAAAATTATTTACCTAAAAGATTGGGAGGTATTTATTCCAGGAAATCTCAATCTAAGAGATAGAAGATATCAAGAAATAATATGGGCAAGACTGGCAGTTAAAAAGTGTTAATTTTTTAGTTAGCAAGTTGGCTTGAATAATTTCATTAATCTGAAAATAAAATTGCACACCAAATGAACAAGAACACAACCTTGAACACAAGGAGTAAAAATCAACCAAACAAATCCAAAACCAAACAAAAGACCTTTTAGCTGAATAGTTTCCTGTGAGGGGAACCCTTGTCTTAGGGAGAGAGGTGAGGTCTCTCAGATTCGAAAGTAACACCTGCTTTGTGTAGCCTGTTACCTGCAGAAACTTTGGCCTCCCCCTTTCTCTACTAAAAAAAAAAGCTGGCAGAAAATAAACATGTTCTTCCTTGCAATTATTCGTATTTCATACATATCCATATTTCTGTTTCAAAGGAACTGTAGAATATGTTCAACAGACTTCAGTTTGTGCCTTTGACAAATTTGCAGAGCCCTATCCATTAATGACAAAACAGACCTTTTCTGGTGTTCCAGTTGGAATTCAGGAGGATGTGTTGTCCAGAGGAGAGTTTAAGAGATAGCCCCATAAAAATAAAACCCCACTGGCTTTCAGTAGTGTCAGGATGGTTATTGCCCAGATAGTTTGACAGTAAAATGGTAGTGTAAAATACAGGCTCTCACACCTCATCCTGAAACAGGTGAAGTACCTTGTTGATTAAGAATTTCAGTTTGCAGGTTTTTTGTTGGCCACAGGGTACAATGAACTGCACTTATGACTGACAAAAAGACAATAGGAATTTACTATAAATAGAAACGACTTAGAATGATAAAGGAGTAATTAGCATATTTCTTTGAGTGTGCTGAAATGTCTTTGAATGTAACAGTTAAGCAAATTTTAATATATTTTTTGAAATATTTTAAGAAGCAGGCTGTTATCCTCACTATAATCATGCCATCGTGACTCAGACTAGAAAGCAGACTTCTGTTTCCTGGGACGACTCCTACTGGGAGGCGTTCTATCCCCTTACCAGAGGCCGGGGCTGTTGGACTGCACCTTCCCTTTCCTCCGCTGCACAGCCCTCCGGCCGCGCCAGTTCTGGGGGACTGGCACTGTGAGGGGCAAGGGCTTTTGCAGTAATTCTCCGAAACGAATTTTTTAACTCACTAGCACGCGTGTGTTACAAAACCTGTGTCGTTAGCATTAGCTTTCTGCGCTCTCCTCGCAGCCCAAGGCAGTGCCCCGCACGGCACGCTGCTCCCCGCTCAGGCGGGGCCGGGCTCTGCCCCACACGGGGGTGCTGAGCAATGAGTGAGCGCAGAGCCGGGCTCTGGCAGTGCCCGGGGTGCTGAGCGGTGCTGAGCGGTGCTGAGCGGTGCTGAGTAATGAGTGAGCGCAGTGCCGGCCTCTGGCAGTGCCCGGGGTGCTGAGCGGTGCTGAGCGGTGCTGAGCGGCGCTGAGCGGTGCTGAGCACTCAGCGCAGTGCCGAGGCGGCTCTGCCCCGCCCGGGGCCGGTCCGACGCTCACCCCGTGCCATCTGCAGGCTGCGGCGGCTCCGAGGCCGAGCACCGCCTCTACACGGCCCTCTTCGAGAGCTACAACCAGTTCGTACGCCCCGTCAAGAACGTCTCGGACCCTGTCATCATCCAGTTCGAGGTGTCCATGTCGCAGCTGGTGAAGGTGGTGAGTACCGCCCCGCCGGGCACCGCGGCAGGGCCAGCGCTTGTCCCGACACACCTCTCTTTTCCAGGACGAAGTCAACCAGATAATGGAAACCAACTTGTGGCTGAAGCACGTAAGTAGCGCTCAGCGACAGCCCGGACGGCACCGGCTCGCTTCCCCTCCGGCGCAGAAGCGTTCCCCGCCCCGCCGGGGCGACCCGGGGCGCGAAGAGCCGGCCGCCCAGAGAGGCGTCTGCGGGCTCCGGGAGCACGGGGCCGGCGGCAGGCTCGGGGCACAGAAGCGTCCCGGGGCAGCATCCCCCGGTGAGGGTGCCCGTAGTGCAGCCGCAGCTCCCCGCTCCGCGCCGGCGCCCCGAGCCCTTCCCCGGGCCGCTGCTGCCCCCCCGCGGCCGCCGCGCCGCCCGGCAGGCGGGGATGGAGCGGAGCCGCGGGACCGGGAGGGGCGGGAGCCGAGCGCAGGAAGGCTGCTACGCTTACTGCAGGCGCCAAGTACAAGATTCTTGCTCTGGAGACTTCTAAACGCGCTGCCTCGGCAGACACCAACGCAGACAGAAGCACCTCGGCACGGCGGTCGCGAACAGCGCCGCTTGGTGCCGGTTAGCTCCCGTAAAATGACAACAAACCGAAAATGTGTATTTCACGTTAAAAAGGCTTTTCAAAAATGCAGGTACTCACTGTTGCAGTCAGCTTAGTTACCAGCTTAGTTCTCACTTCCAGCTTGATATTCCAGTTCGTTAAAATGGAATTTAACAAACACTGGTGACAAAGGCTGTTACATGAGCCGTAACAAGCTGGAGTTCTCTGACCTAAGGTCCCTTGATTGATGCTCACAACTTGCACCACAGCCTCCAGGAACTTGTTTTCACTGTCCCACAGATGCCTAGGTTTTTTTGAGATCAAAGTTATTATTACAATGTGGAAAAAAGTGTCTTATTCCTTCTTTCAGCTTGTTCCAGCAACAGAGTAGGCATTCCAGGGCAGAGTCACATATATTTAAGTCATATATGGATATGACCAATATCTGGATATCTAGGCCCACCTACAATCTCCATATGAGCAAACACCACGTATATGTGTTTGTCCAAGAAGCATCTAAACACTGTAGTATCCAAAATAAATCAAACTTGGAAGTGATATGACAACATTTGGTTCAGACCTAGTCCAGTGAATTTCAATTTCTTCACAAACCTAACATGGGCTTATTTCTACCACAATTAGATCTGGAATGATTACAAGCTTCGGTGGAATCCAGCAGACTATGGAGGTGCTGAATTCATCCGAGTTCCATCTGGCCAGATCTGGAAGCCAGATATTGTTTTATATAACAAGTAAGGCTCTTGCATATTTAACTTCTTACTTCAGGGAGAGAGGAGTGATGTTACCAGTTCTAAAAAAAATCAGCAGCAAGTTCCCAGAATGCACTGAAAAGCTGTTTTTCACACCTGTGTCGTGTATCCCCCCCATTGCTGTTCTCACCTTATGCCATCTCTGTCAGCATCACTGGGCAGGATCCAGCTCTAACCTGGAGCTGCAAATGAGCAGGCCAAAGTGAACTTGGCTTTTCCCCTATACAAGCCCCTGCGAGTCACAACTTTAACTGCAAGAAATGCAAATTCTAACTTTTTAGCAGTCAAATCCACAATTTAACACCTTTGACAAATAAAAGCCACAGATAAACTTTACCTTAGATGTCAATTTCTGAGACTGTAAAGAGCCAAACCATAACTAAACGGATCTGTCAGAAGACAATTCTCAAATGCAATGGACTCAGCTACTCAGATCCAAAACTCAGGTCTACGGATCAACAGTGATGACACTCCTTTTCTAACTAGGGTCTTAAAAATTCAAATTACTCTTTAATTTTACTTTTTAATATACTTAGCTGGATCATGTAAGTTAGCAAAGTGGAATTTAAAACATCTTAGGAAATACACTCCTTATGCAAAGATACACTCCAACCCCAATCCCTCCTTCCACAGTTACTACCTGCACTGTCCATGGAAGAGGTGGAAATACCAGTAATATTCTTATAATCCCTTGAATTCTGACATGCTTGATCAATCTAGAATTGAATAGAATGAAATAATGCACTTGGAAGGGGCCTACAAGACTCATCTAGTCGGACTGCCATTTACAATCTGTTATTTGCCATTTTGAATATTGATTGCACCAAGCCATGCTATTAATAAGGGAGAATATTTGCTTTCAACTCCTCCCTGGTGAGTTTATAGAGCTGTTTGGTTCAGTTTAACTGTGCAAATTTATGATGGTCACTAACTCAGTCTTGCATGAGCAATTCAGCTCCAAGTAAACAAACAATTGCTGACCTCCCCAAAATAGATTAAAGAGGTAATATATACAATCTGAATGTATGAAACTACCTGGAGCAGATAATTCTAATTTTTGTTATTTTTACTTCCTTTACAGTGCAGTTGGAGATTTCCAGGTTGATGACAAGACAAAGGCTCTTTTAAAATACACGGGTGATGTGACCTGGATACCTCCAGCTATATTTAAAAGTTCATGTAAAATAGATGTAACCTACTTCCCATTTGATTATCAGAACTGCACCATGAAATTTGGTTCCTGGTCTTATGACAAAGCCAAAATTGACTTAGTTTTAATTGGCTCTACAATGAACCTGAAAGATTACTGGGAGAGCGGAGAATGGGCTATAATTAAAGCTCCCGGGTATAAACATGACATCAAATACAACTGCTGCGAAGAGATATATCCAGACATCACATATTCTCTTTACATTAGGCGTTTACCTTTATTTTACACTATCAATATGATTATTCCCTGTCTGCTGATTTCTTTTCTGACTGTATTAGTTTTCTATTTGCCCTCAGACTGCGGCGAGAAGGTGACACTCTGCATATCAGTACTTCTCTCTTTAACAGTGTTCCTTCTTGTTATCACTGAAACCATACCTTCTACTTCCCTGGTAATTCCCCTTATTGGGGAATACCTCCTTTTCACCATGATATTTGTAACTCTATCAATTGTCATTACAGTATTTGTACTAAATGTGCACTACAGAACACCCAAGACACACACAATGCCCATGTGGGTGAGAACCATTTTCTTGAACTTACTTCCCCGGATCATGTTCATGACAAGGCCTGCCAGTGATGAAGAGAATAATCAGAAGCCAAAACCATTGTTCACTTCTGAGTTTTCAAACTTAAATTGCATCAACAGTTCTGAAACCAAATGCTGCAAAGATGGCTTTGTTTGTCAAGATATGGCGTGCAGCTGCTGTCAGTATCAGCGTACAAAGTTCTCAGATTTCAGTGGCAATCTCACTAGAAGTTCAAGCTCTGAGTCTGTAGATCCTATGCTTTCATTTTCAGTTCTGTCACCAGAAATGAGAGATGCTATTGAAAGTGTGAAATACATTGCAGAAAATATGAAAATGCAGAATGAAGCTAAAGAGGTAAGAACATACTTTACAGTTACTCAAACTGCACATACTTTTTGCCATTAGAGTGTTTGCTAAAGAAAAAAATCTCAAACGGACAAAAAAGATAAAAAATACCATTATTTTATGCAAGTAAATTACACAAGCTGTCTTACAAATACGTGCAATTTTGAACTTATATAAATGAGAAGCAGCTCTGCTGCACAATGATCTCTTTATTGACAATATATATACTGAGTGAGGCACGTTAAAGTAACCACTGCTAGGAGAACATACCAAAGCACCCATCCCATGACAGTTGAAGTTAGGATTTTCCAAGTTATTATCTCAATAGTGGAATTTGTTGACCCTATGGCCTTTAGAAAGTTACATACTCCCTCCCACAGCTTACCATCAACAGAAATATAAGAGTGAATGTCCCTCACAGTGATAATGGTGCTCATGGTTGCTGCTGCAAAGTGCTGTAGCTGAATGAGGCAACTACTGCAAGACAGGGAGTGGCATCTTTCATAAAGGTGCATCTTAACACAATAAAGGAGAAAAAAAAAATGAAAAGGTATTTTCTACCATATTCCTCAAACATACTATGAGCAGTAGCCACACCATCACAATTTTAAAATCCCCACACTATGGCACTTCATCCTAACTTCACTTGGTTTATACTGAAAAAAGAACTCTATTTAGATTTAGTTGGTATAGAAAATACAGGATTGCTTTGGGTTTTTAAGTTTCCCTTAAAAAACAAGTTGTAAGCTAAAAACCCCCAAATTTCAGAAACAACAAATGCATTATTCATTTCTTATCATTCGTGAAGAACAAAAACTTTGAATTGTAATCTGAATAATAACTAAAATGATCACTGAGTTACTATTAATATATAACATATAGAATACTTCATTGTCAGTCTTGCTATAAAAATCACTATAAAAAATCAGAAAAAACAGGTGGTTTTGGAAATTTAGTTCCCTTTTTACAGGAAAAGTACAGAGATGAATTTTACATCATGCATAAAACCAGTCAAATTTCAGTACTACATAATAAAATACCAAATAATTACATATTTAATCTTTACTTTTTACATACTACCTAAAGGTCAGTAGGAGCAGTCTGTTTCAGTAATGTTTTCTGGACCAACCTGTTCATCTAAGAATTTAAAGCTTTACACATTCATTTTTGGAATAGAGAAATTATGTCTCCTCAAGTCCAGTGTCTTGGTGAACAACCTTTTGGATTTGAAGCAGCAGCTTTTGGCTTTGCTCCAAAGAGCATATTCAAATAAAGCTTCTTCAAGATGAATTCATTTGTCAGTGAAAACAAATGTGTAAGTTGTGTATTCATAAGGACATCTACATACAGAAAAAACTGTGCTTCTTATATGAAATGGTATTATTGTAATGCAACTTATTCACCTAATAAACATGCCAACTTGCTGTTCTTTTTTTTCTTTTCAGATTCAGGATGATTGGAAATATGTTGCCATGGTAATTGATCGTATTTTTCTATGGGTTTTCATCCTGGTATGTATTCTAGGAACAGCGGGATTGTTTTTACAGCCTCTCATGGCTGGAGATGAAATGTAAACATTAAATAAAATGTTGTAAAATCAAATAAAACTGCCAGCCAACTCTGCATCCTCCCCAAGCACCTCACGTCTCTTCCATATGTAGTAGAACAAGGATCTCTCTTGGCTTCAACTTTGCTTGACCAAGGCAGCTTTGTTCAAAATATGGAAAAAAAAATTATTTGGAACCTTTATAACAGCTAATCTCAAAGTAATACAGCTATGCTTTACAGCTACTTCCTGCAGTAAGTGGAGAAGATGGAGGCAGTACATTAAACTTTATAGGAGTGATACAAGAAGGGGTTAATAAAGAAATTTAAAATTACATGAATATTTGGAAAGTCAAGATGGGTTGAATGCTTTGGGCTACTGGGTTTGTTTGAGTCTGGTGCCAAGCCTCTTAAGAGCATGACAGGATCTTCTGGAAGGAGTTAATAGTGAGTTCCATGAATACCCTCAGGAGGATGGAATGGGAAGCACAAGTACCAAACGACTGGAATGCAGACATTGCCAACTGCTGTACAAACTGACCCACACAGTGGCAAGAAAGGACTGAGCAGAGGTTTATTACAAGAGGAAAACAAATAGGCAAATAACAGACGATGGTAATAAAACAGCCATAAAGTAAACTCTGTGTCTCCCCAGACTGCAATGTATATGCACGCTGTCAGGAAAAAAATGCTGCTCAACCTAGAATTGTGTACAAGTAAAATACAATATGACAGCCTGCAAGTAATGCAAAGGATCATAATACTCTGACAGGATAGTTTGGATACAGAGGCATCCCGCTGTAGTGAAGTGTTTTATGCCAAGGGAAGGCAGGTAGACAAAAACAATCCTGTAAAGTGTGCTAAAATTGTTGCTTAGGCATATATATATATTCTTTTTTTTTTTTAATCAGTAGCTGCAGATTATTTAAGAGCATGAATAAAGAATGCAACAAAACACTGTAATCAGATCGTATTTTGTAAAAATAGATACTGTTCTCTCTGTACCAAACTGAAAACTCCATGGAAAGTGTATCAACTAATATAATATTTATGAAAATAAAGAGAATCAAACTGTTGAAAATTGTGCTTTTTTTTTCATTTATTTTGAGTGAGTGACAGAAATCTATATAAGGTAGCACTGCCTCGAGTTGAATACAGTTCAATACAGCTCAAGTTACAGAAGTAAAAGTCCATGCTTCTGAGTATATTAACATTCTTTTGTTTCAGACACACCTGACGAGCAGAAGACTCCAAGGATTCCAGTATCAGCTATGTTATCTGAGTCTATCATGATCAGACTAGAAGTCACTAAGAGAAGTTCATGCATTTGCAGAAACTGCGAGTCCCTGTAATAAGGAGAGTGACTCCACTGGGCAACGTGCTACCCATCATGATATAACTGGGCAGCCTGGAGACATCATTTAACAAGGGGAAAGGGATAAAATGGAGAATTAAAAGACTAAGATATAGATCTAATCTACAGTTGTACTCACTTTGCTTTCTCTTCAAGTAAATGTCAGTAATTCAAACCTATGGAAGACTTTAAAAATAAATGTTGCATTTGAAGAGGAAACAAGCTATCTGAAGTATTTCTGCAACTTGCACACAGAGAAAGTCATTGATGCATTGTTTAACCTCAGTAATAGTGAGAAGTTAAAGCTCTTATATTACTGAATTAAATCAGATAATCTTTGCAAATTCAACTTAAAGTTATGATGGGAATAGAGGAAACATGGATATCCAATGTCAGATGTAATTGTGTAACTGAAGAAGAGGGACTCCCTAACTGCTATTTAAAAAAAAAAAAAAAAAAAAAAGGCCTGCCTGATATAATTTCCCTACCTGTGAGCCCCTTTGGAAGCTACACAAACCAAAGAATCTCCTGCAGATTAAAACATTTTGAAGTAAATATTCAATTATATATAAGTTATGTTCTAAGTAATCACTATTATACTCAGTGCAGGGCTATTCTAAAGGAGACCTGGGGGGAGGTGTGGGAGAAATATGTATCTGTTGTTTACATTAAAACTTTTCACCTAAACATGTTATCATTCATGTAGTAATTTAAGCAAACAGAAAGTTCCTAAGATTTGCTCCAGCCTGGCACTCCTGTATTAGGCCTACAGGATGCAATTATATTATGACTAACACTGAAAAAACTTTAGTAGAGGAAAACACCCAACTATTTTAAAGTATTTTCCAGAAATAGAGCTATTAAGAAAGGAAGAAAGGTGGCAATGGAATCAATGTAAACCATTGTTTTAAAGCATTAAAATTCCATATTTTAATGGAATAACTGAAAAATTGCAAGTTCGTTTTCAATCATCTTAGGAAAAAGGAAATATCAAAACTCTAAGTCCTTGCTGCTTACAGTTACATATGGTTTTATAAGTGAAAGAACTAATCCATAGTAGCTCTCTGAATTTCAGTTTAACAAATGTGAAAAATCATTAATCATCTCCATTACACTCCACAGTATAGTAATTTATAAGCCATTTCCTTCAGAAAGATGCTCCATAAATTCCTTCTGCCTGTGCTTAAAACCTTAATTCTGAGAAACACCCAAAGACAGGAAATAATTAACATGTCTGCAAACTCACATACTGTATCAAATTCCAGCCCCTTGGAATACTTATACACCTTGGGAACTCAGTTAACTGCCTTTGCCTTCCTTTCCAAAGCTGATGGAGACATCAGTATACACACATGCTTTAGGCATTTTAAGGCTTATTAAATGCTCATGTTGGTATCACAGAACTAACAAACTTTAAAATTTAGCAGCAAATTCCACTGAAAATTTATAAAAGCTGAACATGGCCAAATTGCTATTCTTAGTTGTATATTATATATACAGGAATTTTAACTTGTATTTTTATTATCATTATTTTAAATACTCTGGCAAAATTTAAGACTTCTACAACACACTGAAGAGAATTGATAAAAATTCTCCTTTGTATACTAAATTGAAATAAGAAACTCTACTGTGTAACTACAAATACTTAATATTCAGTATAACAATTTATACAGTAATTTAATATTTGGACTACAGTGATCATAATTTAAAAAAATTAAATCCTTCTATATCACAGTAGGTGTCAGTGTATGCTTTTTGGATAAATCATACATGCCATGCCTTGAGAAGGTTAATTCTGACTTGGCTTAGCACTAACTCAGTAGACTGGCAATAAGCAAATTGACTGCTATGTGTCCTGGGAATGCCATACTTTAAGAAAAACCTGATTTTCTAGTTCTGGAAATTTTTTTTCACTCTATTAGAAACATGCCTACAAAGAACATACATGGAAACAGAGCTACTGCAAAACTTAAGAGGCAGATCAGTAGGACCTGGCTCCAAAGATATTTTATGCATTTGTACTGCCTATATGGGTAGGTACTATTATACTTGCCCATTTATGAATAACAGGAATAAATAACACAAGTGATCCAATTATTGAAACCAGAAGAAAAGCCCATAAGAACATTCGATCAAGCACTTGAGCAATGTATTTCCAGTCTTGAACCACCTAAAACACAAAGAGCACAAGAGTTGGTCAGTGTGTGCAAGAACAGGTAAAAACACAGTCCCAAATCCTGCAATTCTTAGTTATTTCAAGGTACGCTTTCTTTAACCATGTCCATATGATAACCCACCTGAACAACATTTTATAATTATACTGTGAGTTAGAACAGAAGCAATCATCTGTGAAGACTGATAAGGTATGTAGATTTTGATGCAGAAATCGACCCTGAGAAGCACCAAACATCCTCATTTACAGAGAAATGAGACTGGTCTGTCATCTTCTAACATACTGCAGGATTCATGGCACATGACATCATAACGTGGAATTCCCAAGCAGAAGTTGGAAGCAAAAGTTGTAAAAAAACTCTAAACAACCAAAAACACCAACCCTCAACAAAAAAACTAATCAGAAAACCAAAGCCAAACCTCCCAAATAGTAATAATAAAAATAAAAAATTAAAAATTGTTATTAGAGAGGAGCTGTTGTGTTTCATACAATTGCTAAAAGCTGCAAAGTTACTGCTGCACAGAATTATACATTAGGGAAAATACTCACAGTAGTTTCAAGACTACTTTCCTTTCTGATAAAATTAATCATATCTATACACAGTTTTGCAAGATATAATTGTGCAAGCAAATTAAAACCCTGCCAAACAATTGTCTTGGATTTGAACTGAAGCTATCCACATTTCCCAAGCCTAATGCTTTCTAAGATGTAAGGCTACAATAACAGTAGCTGTCTTGTGTTCATTAACAACTTTTGCAATTGAAGCTTGCATTCTCTGGAGCCCAGTAATAATAAAACAAGTGAATCCCCAGTGAGCTGTATATTAATTTCGAAGGTTTATAGTAACAACAACATTACACTTGAAAAACAAAATACTTACTTCTTGTCATTCACAGTCAACCCTTAATTTACAGGAAATTATGTATTGAATAGCAAACTATTCTATTTCTGTTGTTCATACAATGCAGGGTTATTAGATGCTGCTTTAACAGTACAGCACATAGGTTTATTAAAAATCTAGGCCATATCCCTTGTGACAATATCAGAATCAAGTCTTGAGAAGGCACATTAGAGGAGGCACAATTCTCCTAGTCTCGCATGGGAGAACACACTCTCAGCAACCAGAGCCTTCTGAAGCCAGCAATTCCCATATAGACTGAAAGAACCTCAGGCTTTGCCATCAGAAACAGACAGTACACCACAAACTTCTATATTTGTACAAACTTCACTAGACTGGAAACAGCATTTAAGTCTCTGATTTACCAATGGTGCTAGTTTAAAAAGCATGTACAAAACAAGTTTCTAATGCTCTTACACAAATGTTGTAAATGAATGCTGTAAACATTCACTATGGTAATTCAGAGTGCAAAAGCACAGACTGAAAATATGCCTCTGACATCTTTTGATAAAACTTAGGGACAAATAATACTAAGGGTAGAAGACAACACTTCAGAAGTCATTGAGTCCATGTTTCATCTAAGCACAAAATGACCAACATAAGGGTATAGCCTGTATATAAACTAATGTAAGTTTAAGCACTGAAATTGTTTTTATTTGGAATTGAAAGCTGCAAGGTAAGTCTTGGCAGTATTTACTTGGAAAATATAAGGCAAATGCATTTTTCAAGACAGCCTTCAGGTACAACATTAAAGTGAAAAAGAGCTCCTTCTCCTGTCACCTTAACAGTGCTGTAGGGAACAGTTACAGTACATGCTCTTATCACAGACAAGTGCTTCACAATGACAAGAACTTCTAAAAGAAAACAAAAGACTTTTAAAGACCCTAAATACTGTACTGTATCAGCCAAATATTCTCAGTATTGTACCATATTTGCACTTTTTCCCAGTGGAAACAACTACACATCATTCAGCGAAGTACAAAAGCTGGAAATCTGCAGCATATCTTTAATATGCAACTGCACAGTGAAGCACTTGGTTTTCTCATTTCCACTTGTACAAATTCAGTGTAGCAGGACGAACACACTCACCTCGCGAACTTCATTCTCCTTCATAACATGCCTTGTGATATAGCGGATGGAATCCAGAGCTGCCTCCAAGGTGTTCCTGGATGACTCTGATCCAGTCATATTGGCTGTTTCCTCCTTCTGAGCAAAGTACCTATCGACATGGCTTCTCATGCAAAGCAGCTTGGGCAGCTTGTGCAGAAATATCCTGCGAACCCAGGGTGCCATGGCATTGTGTGTGGACGAGGAGCGGTGGTGAATATTGATAGCAAAGACAGTGATCACAATGGACAAGGTCACAAATATCATAGTAAACACCAAGTACTCTCCTATGAGTGGGATGACTTTGGAAGACGATGGAATAATTTCTTCAATAACAAGAAGAAAAACAGTCAAAGATACCAGTACTGAAGTGCAGAGGGAAATTTTTTCACCTTCATTTGAAGGAAGATAGAAGACAAGGACAGTTAGAAATGAAAGCCCAATACAAGGAATAATGAGAAACAAAGTGTAAAAAAGTGGCAAACGTCTAATTATAAATGAATATGTAACAAAAGGATACCAGCAGCATCCATCAGTCCTGTTTCCTTTGCTCCCTGTTGCAGTCACTATTTCCCATTCTCCATTATCAAAAAAATCTCTTTTGTCAACATCATAATCTTCAAGAATTAGATCAACCTGTGAGCCATCATAAGTCCAGGAACCAAATTTCATTGAGCAATTTTGAAGGTCAAAGGGGAAGAATGTTACATCAATCGTACAAGAACTTTTGTAGTTTGCTGGGGGAGTCCAAGCAATGGTGCCATCATATTTAACCACAGTTTTTGTAGATGTTCCCTCAAAACGTCCATCTGCACTGAAAGAAAAGAGAAATGCACATAATTACAATGGGGTGTGGGGGCGGATTTAAAGAAGAAATTATGCTTTGTTATTGTCATTTCAGCTGTCTATCCCTTGATAGCCAGAATTTTGTATTGTGTTCATAGTCAACAATTTTCCTCAAATCTGAATCTCACATAGGTAAACAGCCTTGGAAGATTGAAGAATATTTCCAAGTTCTGAAAAGATCTGTGCAATTTTCTATGGTGCAATTTTCAACAACTTATGAAAGGATCGTAGAATCCTGATCTTTAACAGCATGACCCAGCTCTGGTGTTTCTATTAGTAAAACAGAAAAAGTACTTTTAAATTTGGCCAAATCATAATTATTGAAGAAAAAGAGTCACGAAACAGGTAAAATAATACTTGTGTCCAAACTTGAATTTACAAGCACTGCAACAGCCTTTTATCTTCATTTGACAAGTTAGGAAATGTAAAAGCACTGCATGTGCACCTGAGTTGTGCAGAAGGGTTAATTCAAAAGTTATTGCTTCTGAGATCTGTTAATTTTCAAAAGAAAAAAACCAAAACCAACCCAACCATTCCCCTACAGTTAAATGTAACTGACTTTAGTTCCATGATGAATATGACCTACAACAGCATAAATTAGTTGCTTCCCTCCTATCACTCTACACTACTTATACCCAGCACTGTGCAAGACAATTTTGTCTAATTAAGTAAAAAGCATACACAATAAAATGGAAATAACCTTTACAAAGGGACTAGAAATTCCATTCAGAAGTAAAAAAAAAACCAAAAAAACAAACCAAACATTTGAGCATTTAACATAGCAACAAAGTCCACTTGCATTCAGAAGCAAGTTCTTCCACAGGTTCTTATCCCACTAAATGTACACATTATGTCTATTCAATGGGCCTCCTAGAAGCAGTTTGGTCAGTGAAGTTATAAAGTAAATGCATTTTTTAATGAAAATATTCAAATCTTACTTGTCATACAGCACAATATCTGGAATCCAAATAGAATCTGATGGGACACGGATAGATGTTATTCCAGCATAGTCCTCAGGATTCCACCTCAATTTTACATCTATCCATTCCTGTGGATATGTGAGATATAAAAATCATTACTATTGGAAAGTGGATTTAGGCAGGGTAATAGCAGATGAAAATAGATAACAACATAGATAACCAGATGAAAATAGATTAACAATCAAGCTGGTTTCTAAAATTTGCATAAAACAATGAATTTGCTGAACAGCATATAGTTACATCACTCAGTATTTGTTTTCTATTATAAGAACTAATTGATAATGTTTCTGTATTGAACTTAAGGTATGATGTTCCTTTTTCAGAGCATGTATTTATAAGTAAGAGCTATTATAATGTAATTTAATTGTATAAATTAAATTTGAACAAAGCTTGTTCTGTATAAATACCAATGACTGGATGCTAATCAGAAGCAATTTAGACATTTTCATTATACAAAAAAAACCCATCATGCTCCAACTCTTAAAACTGGTTCCGTTTCAAGATGATCTGCAGAAACTATTAAAGAGGGCACAAAGAATCATTAACCCACATGGCCATCTCATATTTGCTGACTAGTCTCAAAGCTTTCCTAAAAATAAAAACTTGGCCTAAAGTTAATGGAAAAGAAGGGAATGAGAAGCAAAAGGAAAAAAAAATAAAATAAATGAACAGAAAGGAATTAGCCCAAACAAAAATAATTCCATAAGTAAGTATATCTAGCATCTGCAAAGATTCTTCTTAGGTAAATCAAGAATAATTTGTGAGCAGCATTTCCCAAGTAGATAGTGACAATTAAGTTTAGGACTGGACTCTTACAATTACAAAACTTGAGGCATTTTCCTGCCCAAATCCAAATATTCTTAAGAGAAAAAAGTATTTCCTTCCAGAAAGCATATTTAACTTTGAAACTGGAATTCTTCAGTAATGTGTATCCATTAATTTCAAATATCCCACAGAAAAAAGACCTCAAAACTATTATACAGAAGAATAGATCAACCATACTTTTCTTAATAAAGCTTTTGAACAAAAACTTTTGTACTGAAGCAGTAATTTATGGTTGGATATATACACCTTGGTATATTAAATGGCCATGCAATGCCATATCAGATTTCTTTTAATTTGGTGCATTTTTGTTAACCTTGTTGTTACAGATTTTTTAAGAGGTTTGTCACAATTAATCCTTTAAAGCTTTTCCAGAGACATTCTATAAAGATACTATGTGAAACATAATTTCATGCAAGAACTAAGCTTTTTGAACATACAATTAACTCGACAAGTTTCCCCCAAATTTTGATTTGCCATTATGAAGCTTCCAAATTTTTATCAATATTTAACACATACCTGCTTTAACCATACATTTGTTGTCATCAATTGATTTTTCTCATCCTGTAAAATAAAACATATATCACAAAAAATAACTTATCCATAGGAAACAGCTGCTTTAGTTCACAGAGGTCTATAACTTAAAATACAAAACACATTGTTGAAAGCATTCCAATCACTAAGTATGTTTATATGACAACATTATATATCCATCTACAGGGCATTTTTATTACACAGATAATAACTTAAGAAGCTTAATCTATTGTGTTTAATAGGCACAATTATTTCGTATTAAATTAGGCTTCTTTTGAAGTTAGTGGGAAAAACCTACAACATTTACTGTACATACCACATCTACTAGCTGAGAGATGGCAAGGCCAAACTTGATTTTTATTGTGTCATTCAAGCGTTCCACTGGACGAACCCATCTTTGATAGTCTTCAAATAAATGCTTAAACAAGCGATCTTCACTTTTAGCAATAAAAGAAGGTTCAGACACAGCTATATTAATTAAAAAAAAAAAATATTGACATTGATTCAAATGAGCAGTGTAGATCTGCATTCTTGTGTCCAAACAGTTATAGCTTTTTTTATTCAGAGTGCAATTTCTCACCTCATCCCCTTGTCTCTAGAAGCATGCCCAAGGTTGTGGAAGTAGAATTCTACAAAGTTACCTGGTTTTATTAGCATCCTCATACCATTACCATGCTTCTAAAATTGATGACTCAAGAACATTAAGATAATCTCAATAGGCAGAAACCTCTTATATCACTCACCCAATGCCATGCAACTATGAAAGTCCTCTAAAACTGAAAGCTGATCTATGAGGGACTGAAGTTCTGTCAACCTAGATCCACATTACACATCGGTAGTATATTGCATAACTTGCAATCAGTTTGAAACTTCATTCTTCTTCATGTTTAATGCACTTCTTCCAATGTTTAGATACATTTACCATGTACAAATTTTGCTGCACTTGTAGAGCACTTTCCCTCACACTGTTTTGTATCTTAGATGTTTATGCCAAACTATTTGCCAATCTACTCTCTGCCCATTCTAATGTTACACTGACTGGAATGCACATTTCTAGCTCTTTTTCATCACTCTCAAGGGGTCATTCTGGGGAAGATGGAGAGAAAGGAGAGTAAAAAAGGGAAGATCAGAGTCTACTAAATAATTTGAGTAAGAACAGCTTTCAGAGGTGATGTGAAAGACCTGAAGATGGCTGCTGCCTCAAGAAGCACAAACTACACACATCACCTTCTATGGAAGGGTCTCCAATCCCCAGACATATGTTAGATGACCACCAGAAAGCACTGATATATGTTCTAGATAAAGATTTTTACTAGTTACCTATGAAATTTAAAGTAGAAAATGCTACTACCAAAAAAAGACCTAGCAACTATTATCATCAGTTCAAGGGACAGCATAAACAAAAGAAAGCAGCTCACCACCATCTCTTTTTAACGCAGACTTAAAATATTATGCTATTACATAAATCTATGGCACGACCTTCCAGAAATCATGTGCTCACTAACAGCATCCATCTAAAAAAAGACATATCAGAAGCAGAAAATAATCACCAGAGAATGTCATAAACAGATTAAAACCAGAGACAGTCATCCATACAAGGAGAGATTTAAAAGATTAACATTACTTTGTTTGGAGAGGAGGTGAATTTAGTCAACATAACAGAAGCAGATCAACTAGGAATGATACAAGCAGAAAAAGCATTGGTGGTATTTAATCTTTCAAATAAAAGACGCTAAAGGAAACAATGTATCAATTAAAGACAGCACAAATAATGCCTACCTGAAGTTCATTACCATGCCATTCATTCAATCAGCGATCCATAGATCCTGAAGAGGACTAGGACTTCAGAATTGCCTGGGACGACTACACCCTATGTCAGGTAGTGTCACGCCTGCAAAGGGTATCAGTTCTCATTCCCACAAAACTTACAAAAGCTACCTCAGAGTTTGACCAACACTTCCATGACTTGGCATTTGTGGCAGAGCCTTGGCTAACACCACTTAAGCCATTAATTTGTACTGACCTAATCCAATCCCATGTGACTGCAGCCACTGCAGCCTAGACAAATTAAGATGGGCAGTCTAAGTTTTAAGTTCCCCTCCATTCATCAGTGTGACAGCAGTGGACTCCTGCAGTGCTGCAAAAGGCTTCATGTACAGGTCCTTAGGACCAAACACCCAGAGCACTGCAGAGCCCAGCAAGGCAGTTCCCTTCCTTTGGTACTGCAGGTGTGGGGCAGCCCAGTGGAAATATTATTTTACCCACTAACCAGATTTCTCTGAAGTGCCATAGTAGCAGCAAAAGCAGAACGTAGCTTAAGAAATATGACCAGCAAAGTGGGAGCAGCAGGATCCCTTTTTCCAAGTCTTACCCTACTGCAACATGCTGCTGAATGGTTCTTGCTATGGGCCAAATCAACTTTTGGGGTTTAAGACAGGTCACCCTTCTGTTTCAAAATACAAATCATTTTGTTTAGAGTGCATTTCATTTGCTCACAAACCTACTGTTCCTTGAGATATACTATTAGTACATTTTCTACAATTTGACACATTTCCATTTCAAGATTGTGGACTTGTGGGATGTGCAAAGAACTGATGGGCAACTTACAGTGTACCACTGAGATAAATCAGGTAGATACAGGAAAACTCACAGGACATAAGAATTGCTGCCAAAAAGGATCCAGCAACAGAATGTTGCACATGTACAAGTTATCTTGTAAATGTGTAAGTGTCAAAAAATATTTAACTGCTTCAGTATAACCTCATTAGCCAAGTACTTTTTTCTTATTTGTAACTATACATAGATTTGCCAAGCCCTACATTT
This sequence comes from Sylvia atricapilla, assembly GCF_009819655.1. Classification (NCBI taxonomy): domain Eukaryota; kingdom Metazoa; phylum Chordata; class Aves; order Passeriformes; family Sylviidae; genus Sylvia; species Sylvia atricapilla. The sequence goes on from NC_089152.1 coordinate 20,002,044, forward strand.
TAGACATCCAAAAAGACCACTTCCTGAAGACACAACTCAATTTCTGTATTTCTATATTCCTATTTCCTGAATTATGAACGGTTTTATGTATATTTCAGCCTAACATTTCATAAATACTTGATTTTTATATTAGCATTAATTACATTTCCCTGCTCCAGTTACAACTCTCAACTGAATTTTTCATACAATTTAAGACTGACTATGCAGCTGGATAGTCTCTCTCCATTAATTGGCCGTGAAGCAATGCAGAAGCAAAGTTGCATTTTCACCATTTCTGTGTTCCTGTAAGATGACCTCCTGTACAATGATACAGCATCTTCAGGGTATGTGTTGTTTCCAGATTAAGCCTCTCTTAAAACACAGCATCTCCTCTGCTATGGTAAAAGGGCACATGTTCCTTTACCGCTTTTATATACTCACAGATTATTTTTCAAACATTTTATACTCAGATCTATAGTATACTCACTGATCTTTTACAACTAACAATAGAGTTAAATTATTTATTTTTTTCTGATTACAGATTTATCCACACTTTTCAATATTTCTAGTTTATTCTATTTATTAATATGCTGGGACAAACTGGTCTAGAAAAGACATCTTAAACAAAGGAGAGCTCCATGAGGAGGCTGGAAATGTTAACAGTATATTAAGACTTGGCAAAAACAAAATAAGTAATCACTCCTACCTTGTACATTTTATTTAATAGGGCCCTTCAAATAATTTATTACACATTTCTTTTCTATGTATCTATGACTTTAAGATTACAACAAGGGGCTGTGATTCTTAGTTACTCCTTGTATTAACATAAAATTGAAAAAATTGTGAAGAGCTGGTGACAAGTGGAAAAAGTGGAAAAAATCTAAAGAGAAGAAAACAGGTAAACCAGTTTTAGTGGCTCAAGGCAGCAGAGTAGCTATGCTGGTTGGAGGAAAACAGAAAGAGGTTAAAACCTATGACTAGCAAGATTAGCAAACAACTCAGAGTACTATCTCATACTAAATCAGATGGCAAGAGATTATGGCAACACTCACTCCTGCCACTAGCTCAGTGTACTAAAAAATACTTAGAAGACCTGTAGCCTGTGAAGGGCAGTTCCAAGCTTGCCTATATTTGTATGTCTTCATTTTGACTGAGGCCAGGTAACCTCTGCAGTTTAAATCAAAGGTAGCACTCTGAACTCTTCAGTGGTAACTCCCAATGACAATGTTTACTTTATTATTTGCACCTTAAACTCTTCTCACTGCCTCTCAGTGTGAGTCCAACAACAAAAATCTCAAACAAATGCTCAACCCCCCCCCATACCTAAATCACATATGAGGTTGGATGGCCTAAATGCTAAACCTGCACAAAGGAGACAAATGTTTATGCACAAATCAGACTAATTATTCATTTTTTTTAAAATTCTGAAATAGCTGGAGAACAGTTTTGATAAAAGGCTAAGAAAAAAACCTAATGAAACACTTGACCTTGAAAACATTGTATTTAAAATTTTAGTTCTACTATTTCCTCCACAGGTATTTAACAAACTTTTTTATTAAAGTACTTTGGAAGAACTATTTAGAAAATAGGATGAAACTTTACAAGGGCCTCAGATACATGAATAGCATGATGAAACATGTACATGTCTTTTTATCTTGTTAACATTCTCAAGTCAAAATTTTGCATGGGCTACTAATGGCTGACTTCTTAAATGTTGTAAATAGGAAACAAAAGAAGGGTTTAAAAAAAGAGTAGCACTTTTGTAATTTACTGTATCATTATTGAGATTAAATTTCCTAGCATCTTCATATTATTTAACAATATCATTCCTTTTATAGGAATTACCAGTGAAATACTTATTGTTCCAGGCTTGATCCCAGAAGTATTTAATAAATCTTTGTTTTTAAATAGGAGAACATGTTTCTCTAAATAATAAGCTTTCTTTGAACTCTGTATCCCTCTGCACTTCCTTAGATAAAGACACTAAGAGCCAGACTGGCAGTGCAGGTGTAACACTGGTCTTTACACATTAAACAGCGCAGTTCAAAGCATTTTCTAATTTAAACAGTGTAACTCAAAGCATTTTCTAATTGACAGAATTGAGCATTAATGATTTCAGGTCACTATTTTTTTCTTTGTGTCACTATTGGGTGCAGTTTCAAAGGAGGCCCATGGGGAAAGGGTCACTTTTTAGAAGTGTAATGATAAGATGTATATTCAGAAGTAATATATATTACTAATGCATGTTTATAATCATATACCATTACAACAACAACAACAACAAAAAAACCCACTACTAAGCTTAGAAAATAAACATTGCAAAATATCCATACTTTGCAGTTAACATTATACTCTTTATCTCTGGGCTATTATAACACAAACTATTACCCACAAATCTAAGTCCTACATACTACAACTAATAATTTGCTTAGAAATCTGGAAGGTGAATGAATATATCCTGTACATCTGCCTTGAGCACTCTAGTATGTTTATTAAGATGATCTCCTATCATTATTTCATTAGGTAGAAGACAGGTAAGATATTAAATTTAAGTTTTATTTTTATACTGATTCCTCTGACCCCTTCAAAAGGATCATGAGTCATACTTCCTGCGTGGTCTTTAATTTTTTGGCCTACTTTTCCTTCTATGCATTAGCAATTGCCCAGAATCCAATCACAGTCAAGCATTTAATTAACAGCAAGCATTTAGAAAGATCATAATCACCTTAACTAGGATGTCTGTAAGTCAGAGCAGCAATACTAACACTATTCCATTTACTGAATAGAAGTCAGAAAAGCCAGCTATTACTTTCTGAACTTCTCAGAATTATCTTTTCCTCCCCTGTTTAAAAAATAAAGGCACACCCCATCACCACACCTACAAGCATGGAAAAGGTGGCTTTAAAGTTACTGGGAGGATTTGTGCCTTCTCTCTTACCTAGCACATCAACCTCCAGCCAACCAGTAGCAAAATAAAATTACATAAATTGGACATTAAACTGTGAGGAATTTTGAACTGCAATACTACTTAGTACTTACCAATATACACAGAGGTACAAGAGCTGCTCACAGAAGGCAGGGAAGGTGTTTCTTACATTCAACTCAAAAATGTTAAAGTTACAGCTTGATAGTTGTAAAGGAGAATGAAACTATCCCCTAACAAATTAGTAACAAGGTACAATTATGGCACATATTTCTGAATACATTTACAAGTTTGGTTAGTAACCATAATAGACTGCCATGCATTTTGTAAGCTAACCAAGAAATATATACTGACTGACAGTCAGTCTTTAGATTCAGAGCTAATTGGACCACAAAGCATTCCTTTCTGAGTACTTGTGCTAGGGACTCTAGAGCAAGTTGACACCATGTGCCAAACAGCTTCCTCACCTCTCCAGTGACACAACTGGCAGCAGCAGTGACACCAGTAACTGCAGGTCTGTGTCGTGCCATAGCGCTTTTTCCAAGCTCACTGACACACCAGTGTGCTCCCCCAGCTCCCCCAGATCCTTCTCCCTGCCCAACAGCCAGGCCACAGGAAAAGGCTGCTTGATGTCAGCTTGCCCTGGGGAAAAATCCTGTCACTCTGAAGGCAGGAGATCCTGTAACAGATCCAGGACTCTGCCATCTGTCTTTGTACCACTTTTAATCATTGCATCATTTTCACTGATTGCTGACCTGTCAGTAAAGACTGAAGCTGAACTGTGAAGTCAGCACTGAGGAATGCTGAAAACAAGCAGCAAAAAGGCTCTACAGAAGTGCAGATAGCAGAAGGAAGAATAAGTATGTAGAATCTGATAAGCATTACCTGGTAATTATAAGAATCTGATAAGTATAAATTTAGAGGCTATGTGTCATGGAATTAAACACAAATCCAAAATATTTGAAGAAAAGATTATATGGAAAGAAGAAACAGGCTAAGGCTTCTCACAAGCTGCCAGGGCAGCTCTGGGTGCTGCAGATGTTGGGCACTGGCCTTACCTCCTGCCTCAGGAGCATTTTGCCCCCTCAGCTCCATTCCAGTCTTGGATACACTGGAACACAGAACCCTGCAGCTCAGAGAAATCTGCTACATTGCTCAGAACCAGACAAAAGGTAGGAGATTTCAAAACCTGTAATATCACACAAACCCCAGGTTTTACCATTCTAAAAAGTGGGAAACTATGCAAGTACTTACTTCCACAGTTCCTTCTACAAATCAACACAGACGTTTCTCCACGACTCAATGCTCACATTTATCCCCCTAAGAAACTCTAAAGAAAGCACAAAATATTTTAAAAGAAAAATCACAAGAAACCCATACAAGCAGGAAGGTTTGCAGCTTCCTGTTGGGTAGAGAGAAGGATTTGATCTGTTAAACTAAGTGGAAAATGCTTGGGTGCATGAACTGCCAAAGAAACACCATCACAGGTCTGCAGCATGGCACAGCAGAGCTAGGGGTTGCTGTTAACCTCAACTCCATTTGGGCATTCGAGCCTCAGCTGTTAGTTTAAAGAGCAAGAACAAAACCTATACTTTGACTGTTTTTTAAATCAGCAAGTATTTTCTCCTGACAATTCAGAGTTATCCAAGATAAAATATTAGTTCGTTATTTACTGAAGGGAACACCAAATTAATTTGCAAGCACTCTTATACCAAATTTTATTTTATTTTAGAAGAAACAAGTTGTGAAAAGAAAACTAGCCTCACTACATATGACTGGTTCTCAGTGAAGTCGAAATTGCTGGCTTGTGCCAAAAGGCAAATCTTGGCTTACCCTGACTGCAGCTAATTCCATGCAGTCATATCAATCATATAATGTGACATAATGATTTTACATCTTCTGTCATGAAGACCATGAAAAACACTACTTTTCCAAATGCTGAGAGAAAAGAATAATCTTTTAAACCCCATTCAGCAATAACAGAATGAATATTTGTAGCCTGAATTACAACCTAGACATCGATACAATCAACTTTCCATAAACCGTATTTACAGCCACTTTTTCAATTTTCAGTGAATTATAAAAAAGAAGTCACATTTATTTTTCATTAATTTTCTCTCTCTCTGTAATTATTTCAGTTATGGTTTCAAGACATTCTGCAAAACTCTTGGCAATGTACTTACAAATTATGTAAGTGCAACATTTTGAAACAACTGTTTCTAAATAAAGCTGTGGAAGAGCAGTGACTTTGCTCCTTTAATCTTTGTGTAATTCTATAAACACTCCAGCTTCACATGCCATTTTACATCCTTCAAGTCGGAAAGTTAAATCCTCATTGAATTATGAGACCGCCTCTTTTGAAGTCAAAGTAACGCACCACCAAACTAAAGAGAGTTCTGTTATAAATTCTTAAGAGGGTTGTTTTCATGTGCAGTCACATCCATACGCAAAATTACAGCTATTAAAATATAATCTGCAAGTTTACCTCTGTACCAGATGCAGAGCACACACCACAAACGTAAAACTGCACCTCCTCTCAAAAAGTGAGCAGAGCAAAAACTGACAGCTACGGCAGCGGAGATCTTTAAAGCGTTATGTATATACACATTCAGAAAGTGTATGTAATATGATGAAATGTGAAGCAGTCAAGACTGATAATGCACCTGACAAGCTGCAGTTTAGCGCAGACATTCCCCCTCTCCAGTGAGGGGCAGCCCTGGTGGGCCCGTTGGTCTCCGGAGGTCTCGCTCAGTTCTCTCAAAGCCAGCGGAGCCCTGCGATCTCCCCTCAGCAGCCGCCACCGCACCCGGCACCAACCTTACCTTAACCTCCTCCGGGAAAAGTTGACGGCGCGGAGAACGAAGCTGATGCGCAGGGACGCTATGGTCGGCAGCGTTCTCCCCTCAGGCAAATCCCCCGTTGCCCCTGAGGCAGCGCTCCCGCTGCCCGCGCTCCCGGCGGGGCACACTCGGGGCGGGCAGCGCGGGCCCGCGGTACCCCCCGCTCCATCCCCGGCCGCCCGCACAGCGCCGGGCGGGCTCGGAACCCCTGCCGAGCCCTCCCCTCCGACACCCTCCCGGCTCCTCACCAGAGCGCCCTTCACCCTTCACTCTTCTTCCCGGCGGCCCCGCCGACCCTCACCCCCCGGAGCCGCCCCGAGCCGCCTTACGCGCGTGTGACGCTCCGGGCCGGCCGAGCAGCGGCGCGCAGAGCCAGCTGAGGACGAGCAGGGACGGGGGGCAGCCGCAGCGCAGCCGCGCTCCGGCCATGGCTGAGGCACGGCCCCCGCTGCTCCCAGCCCCGCGGCGCGGACGGGGCGCGGCGGCGGCAGCCGGAGCCGCCGGGGCCGGGCCGAGCTGGTCCCGCCCCGCGGGGGCCGTGAGGGCGCCGGGGGCGGGAACCTCGCGCGGAGCGGCGCGGAGCGCACCGCGGGCCGCCGCCGCCAGGCTCTGGGCTGTCCGGGGCCGCTGCCGGCGCTGTGCGGGAGCCGGCGCCGCCGAGGAGCTCCCGCCAGGTCCCGTAGAGGGGAGGCGGCGGTGTGACACCCGCAGGCTCGGCCCCCGTGCCCGTCCCGCCGGCCGGGGGCAGCTCCTGCCGGGGCCGCTGTCCCTGTCCCGCGCAGCGGCTGCTGCGGCGCCAGCGCTCAATAAGCCGGCACATCCACCCGGGCACCGCCTGCGGCTTCCGCACCCTGCTTTTGGGAGGGGGCGAGCGTAAGTGACTCCTGGCGAAAAAAAACCCTTTTAATTTCTATTGCATTTGAAACACTCAGTAGAGTGGTGGGGGTTTTTTTTGTTTGTTTATTGTTTTTGTTTTTGTTTTGTTTTTTAAGTTTCTAAATCGATTTTTAAAAGTTTCTAATTCAGAATATTTTGGAACTTTTAATCTAAAATAGATAAACTGACACAAGCTAAAAAGACAGGATGTTTTCACATTTTTAGGTGTATTATAGATATACTACATATTTAATAAATGCTCTGTACAAAACACCACTGTTCTCTGTATCAGATAAATAAAATCTGTTACAAAAGACAACTTTCAATACACAAACTGAAATTTAATGAGTGATTTTTCCTAAACCATCCTCATGGAAATGTACGGTATACACATTGCCAGAAAAAATAGAAGCAGCTGGCATTAATGCATTTTTACATCTAAGGCAGTCTTTACTATTTTATAGAGAAAAAAGACTTGGAAAGAAGAGCTAAATGACTTTACAGCATTAATCAGCTTCTAAATGAAAAGTGCTAGATACCAGATTCCTCAGGAAAACGGTCCTTATTTAACTCAAATACTTTTAGCAACTTTATACCTTTCTAAAATGAGCACTACCCAAACAGCAGTTTCTTTAAGCATGTTGTCAATTGTCAAAATTTTTTTATACCAATTGTTTATTTTACAGAAAAACTGCATCTCTCTGTGTAAATGATGAATCTTTTCAATGACCAAAACAGAATACTGGAGCATTTCAATCCATTTCTTAATTTTTAAACTCATGTTTTTCTGTATTATCTTTTCCTGCAGCCATATTTGGACTATGCATGTCTGTGCAAGACATAATGCCATCTGTACAAGCACAAAAAAAGGCTGCTTACACAGGAGTTTCTTCCAGCACACTTCTAGTGACAGGCTGTATTGATTTGAATGCTCTGCAGCAAATATGGTCGTTTTATATATTGAGAATCCATTTGTACATGGCATATCTTCCATGATCAAAATATTTGTGTAAAGGATGCAGCATGGCTCTAATTTCGAAATGCTCAGTGTATATACAGTGGTCAACTCAAGATTTTATAGTAAATGAAAAATATATTTTAGCCCAAAACAAGGCCCAACCCCCAATTTTTAAAATTTTTTTTCTTTTTTTTTTTTTTTTCCTTTTCAGTAACAATGTAGCTCTGATATTTTCTGAGTGCTTCAAGTATTACTGGGCAGTATTTGTACTGAAATTGCAACTCTAGTTTTTGATGGAAGCTGGTCCACTACTGCACTGCACCTGCTGTTCCTAACATGAGGTTATCAGGTAAAATCTGTATTTCTGTGCACTGCAGTAGATGCATTTTAGAGCAATAGTATGTCGCTACCAATGTTGAACACAGCTGCCACTAGAACGTGCAGGACATAGGAAACGGGTTTTATTACGTAACTGTGGATTTGTGTGCAGCTGGGTCATAACTAGGCAAAACAGATGCTGTAGGATATAAAAGGATTAAACTGTCTGGGTTACATGCCTAACGTTTTGCTAAATAATTTATGTAGCATCATCTGGCACATGTTAATTATGTTGTATTGTTACTGTTTTAGAAAACAGTAGTTATAAATAAGCAGCTGTTTTTTTCTCTTGCTTTGAACTTGGATCAGAATGTTAATAGTATCAGCAACATGTTAATATTTACCATTAAATGGAAGTCCAAACAGTTACGTGAGTAATGCTGCCTTTCAAATGACCCTTGTCAGCAGGAGGTGACATCTGAAGGTCCCCCACTAAAGAGAATCTGCAATAAATTGACTGATGGCAGCTTTCACTGTGTACTGAAGAGTAGTTTAACTGGAAAGCCAAATGCCAAATTAAACCCAGATAAAAATAGCCAGCTGCTCAGTTCTATTTGTAAAATGAGAAACATTCTAAAAACGTGGTGAAGATGAATTTTCTCCAGATTAAAGCCAGTGAAGGGTACTCTAAGATCCAGTAACTTTAGAGGGTTTTCTTTAGAGGTAGAAATAACTGCAATTAAAACTTGAAAATGAGGATAATTGTTACTGCAGAGGAACTGTAGTAGAAAATACTCTTGAAAGAAAATGAAAGACATTTAAATAAGTCTTAGAGTCTCTTCCAGTCTGAAACTACACAATGTACGTAGTTTAATACATACTACAATATTACACGTGTGAAGTATTTGAGTGCACCAGCTTCTTGTATACTGAGTTATCTGTGTATCACATACAGTCCTGAGGCCTCTAAAACCATTGAACACCCAACACTTTTCAATCATACTCATTTTCACAACAGCGTGGAGAAGTATTTTTTCCTAATTTTAAGGTTATGAACAGAAAGAATAAATAATTACCTTGGAACTATATAACAAACCAGAGGCAGCTGTCAAATTTACCATCAGGAGTCTTTTGTTGTCCCTTAATTTGGATGCTTTTGTAACTGACAAGTAAAATATTTGGATGAAGAGGGAACCATATCTAAAGGAGGTCATAGAAGAAGCAGTCTGGGAAGTTAATTTAACTTTATTTGAACAGAATACAGTCACCTAGAAAACAAGCTAACTATTTTTAAACACTGACAGATGCAAGAGACAGCACAGGTAATTATTGGAGAAGCAGTAGTTTCATTATCTCAAACTATTTAGAATAACAAATCACATTACAATTTCTTAGGACAATCTATTTATGAATATTTGCCTATTTGCCCTAACAAGTTCTATCATGCACTCAAGTGAGATATAAGCTATCCATTTTTTTAAGTTTAAAAACATCGTATTATGCAAACAATTTGAAGTTAATACTTTTACCTAACTTGAAAAATCTGTCACCTTTCACAGCACCACATGAAGTTCATTTTAAAATAACATTAAATCCACAGCAATAGCTAAATATTTTAAATACTTATGTAATACACTGTAAACTCTACGTAAACACTACATACACACACAAAAAACCCATACAAAGAACAGGAAGATCGTTTTGATTAGCAAAGATACCTCAGTTGTATCGCCAGAATAATTTTTCTGTTCTTACGACTTATCCCCAAACCACTCCCAGAAAAGGCACAGTTGGTGGTGATATTTTTTTTTTTTTTTTTTAACACACAAAGCCAGAATCAACACAATAGGCCAATGCAGTCAAACACTGCTCTTATTTCTAGGAAGAACAGGTAAGAAACTTGCATTACTGTCTGGATGGCTCAGGAAGATTCTAATCATGAAAGATCTCCAGCATCTGCTTACTGCCCTAGGCTCAAATGCAGAAAAGAATCATAAATTAAATTTTGGTTAGGAGAACTTGGCTGTACATCTTGGACATGACTGCCAGGTAGAGTTACTTGCCTATTCCAAGGCAGTACTGAGGCTCACCTCACAATCAGCTATTATTGGCACTCAGGAGAGATGATGTTTTTTTAAATTAAATTGGTAACTACTATTCAAAAATTATATTAATAAAGTATTAGACAATACTTCTTCCACTTCGTGCAAACAAAACCTTAAAATAAATAGTTCTTTTTAAAACTTACCACAATGCTTCAATACATTTATTAAAGTCATTATAACTCTTTATTATTACAGTATGTAAAAAATTCTCCTTTACCAGCAAATGATGCCATGTTTGGCAAAGAAATGGTATTGGTAATTCTTTAAACCATGATATGCATATATTAGTTATCCCCATTTTTTTTAGAAAAAGATGCTTCTAAGAAAAATATTTTAGTAAGTCTATATTCTAAGCTATCTGATAATACACTATTACACTAAACAGACTGTCTTTTATGAAGTATATACACTGATGAACACAAGCTCAGATGCTTTAACAGTTTCCTAGAAGACAGAAAGCATTGCTGGAATCTATCACATATTGTTGTAAATCATCTTTGAGAAGTGAGAAAAAAATTCCATTTTGGCATTGCTGCTTTTAGACCATATTCCGAGTACTTGTATAACCATCATCAATTATCCAGAAATCTACAAAAGATGCTGACATATTGCATTCATGGTATCAAAAAAATAGAAAGACCAAGCACTGAATTTCTACGTAAAATGGAGCTTGATGTATTTATACAGTCCTTTATAATGGAGATTAAATATTACCCATTGGATGTTACCCCTGCAACTAGTGAGGATTGTTAAATGATATATCATTCCTGTGTTGTTACTTGGAAGACCTACTGTGGCACAAGGTGTAAATAAAAGCCAGTTGAACTTTCATTAGCTATAAAATTCGAATATTAACAAATTGAGTATTAAGTTCAGTGCTAAAGACTAAAGGAATTCGTTTGCACCAAGACTTAGAGAATGACCAAGCAGGTCCTGCAGAGAACCCAGTCTCCCCGCTCTCTGTACAGAGGCTGCCAGAGTGAGTGCAGGACAACTACCCAAGCTGCAGCACAGACATCTTGAGTCAGATTCCTTCCCTCTGTTCTCAACAGTGACTCTTACAGCAGTGCACTCAGAAAGGGGTTTAGTCAAGAGGAAGGGTCGTTTCTGACCATGTTGACAAAGTACATTTTAGTCAAAAATGTTCGAGATGGATTAAAGTCAACAAAACACTGTATGTATTCACTCAGTTTCTTTAAATGGTCATATTAAATCCTGTGTAGATCAGATATTCTTTGGGGTAAGAAAACCAAACCAAACTAACCTGCAAGATCAACACAATTCAGGGTGGGCACAAATGGGCTCGATCACTACTGTCATAGTTTGAAATTCAGCAAGGATTCACTTTTAAGCATGAAACTCAGGCTTTTCACTTTGCTGTTGATATCTGAATGAGTGCACAGTAATGGGTGCACAAGTTTCCAGTAACTTTTCATTTCTTTTGTTCACTCCAGAGCACTTTTTTTTTCAGAAGTAGAAGAGATTTTTGCTAGTCTATCATACTTTTTCCATTCAGTATAGGGGCAAGCTGGACAAAAATGACTATAATTCCTAATTCACGCACAATTATGATTTCTTGGTGCTTAACTGGTTAGTTTTCTTGACTGCTGTGTCAGAGAAAGGAACCAAATTCACTGGGGAAGTATCAGCAACACTAAACTAAACATAAAACATCTCTATTTCCTTTCAGGATAAAATGTGAAATAGTCAACATGGCCTAAAAATCATGCACTATTTTACTTACCTATTTGTACTTTGACAAGATAAAACATTTTCATGTGGCCTTTATAAAATGTTTTTCTAGTTTGTGTGAATATAACTATGTTGTATGATTAATTTCATAGAAAACACATGCACTTGTGAAGGCTGATAAACTGAACACATTTGCTACAGGGCATTTTTAAGACACTACTGCTTGCAAGACCATCAGTTTGACAGAGCCTCCTATAGAACAAAATAGGCCAAAACTAAAACTTGGCATGCCAGCACACTTTAATTCTGTATTTGTGAAATGACTTTTCAAGCTTAAGAGCTCTTTTCACTACCTTAAAAGGAAAACCCACACATACACACAAAATTCTAACACTTCTAACACCGTATTTGTTCTTTACCAACTAGCATATACCTTGTTTTAATGGTTTAAAGCAATTAAATTCCTCAAGATTGTGCATATCCAGGCATTACTGAGGAAATAAAGACACTCATCACTATTCTTCTTAAATTTTATTCCATAATAAAAAATAGAAGATAAAAGAAAGAGTGTTCAAGAATTAAAGCAATTATTGGTCAATGTAAGGAGCAGTAAACTAATTATCTAAATGATGACTAAAGACCTGGTTCATCAAAAGTACTTCTGAGTCTTCCATGGCATTAGCTGTAGGCTTCTACAGCACAGAAATCCAGATTATCTTTTGCTGAAGCAGGTCCTTTATTATCTAGTGAACACTTGATTTCATATTCTATTTATCCTTCTCTTTTTGTTCTTTCTCCTTCTTTTCACGTTCAGCTTTTGCTTCCTCCTCCTCATGTTGTTTTATCAATTGTTCCACCTCCTTTTGCTTCAGAACCCTTATTACTGTCTTTCCGTTCTCTCTTGTCAGTGTTGCAATTTCAACTGAAACACATGGAACAGACAGCAGCGTTTAGGCAGAGCAATCATCAGCAGGGCAAGGTTTGAGATTACAAGAGACAGTGAGGCAGAAGGCTCCAGTGCTCCCTGTGCCACAGAGCCTGGCTGGAGGCAGCCACCGGCAGTCCCCTCCCGCAGCCGAGCACAGCAGCATGGGAGCTCCTCTCAGGGCTCTGCTCCCAGACACACGGGTGTTTCAATCCCCAAACTGCAGCCTCACCTTTGCAGCTGGCCAACAGGGATCAGCCTGGACTAAGCTAACTGAATGCCTCTTAGGCTAAGGCTGAGAACTCCTGCATCTTCTGAAAACATTTTTTTTGTGGCAACTAACACTCTGGCGAGCCACATCGGGAATCTGTGCACTCACTGCTCTCTTTGTTTAAGTAGAGGGTGCCTCCCGGTGTCAGCGGAACACTCACCTTTCTCAGCAGAGAGCTTGCTGACATCCATGGTTTTGTTTAGAACCTTAATAGCCAATGCCAGAGCAGTCTTTAAGGTCATTTCCCCTTCTTTGTAGTCTTGCTTCAGCATTGACACAGCTGCCTGTAAATTTCACAGAAATTAAAATGGTGTCTTTGGGCAAACAACCACACAGTTGGGGTTTTGCCAGGTAATACCAACATGTGAGGTAATAGCAGCATTTCTACAATTACCTGTAAATCTCTCTCACACTAATCATCAACAACAAAGCTTAATTAATTCAGTACAATTTACACTTTTAAACTTCAGTAAAATTTAAACTTTTAAACTTTACACTTTTAAAGAAACCCAGAACTTACTGCGCTATTATTCCCAATGCATGTGGCTTTCCACCCTCCATAATTTCCACTAGGATCACTTTGATACAGCTGAAATCCATAATGCTTATCCCAGCCAATGTAGAGCAATGAAACACCAAAAGGACGTTTTCCTGTTGAAAAGAAGGCTATTAGCAACCTAAATTTAGTAACAAGATTGGTCATGAGTGGCAATTATTTTCTTTGATTTCGTTTTTCAATCTCTTCCTGTGAACTAGGATTTAACAGACACTTCTGCTGCTTGAGATAAGCATGCCAGCACTCCTAAGTCACAGGGTAGGAGGCAGAGGAGGTTTATTCCATTTAACTTTAAGAGCAGTTCATTTGTGTCACCATAAATTGTAATTTATCATCTCAGGACTTAAAATTTAATATTTCAAGTATTCAGCTTAGCTGTTAATGCATTTAACTTAGTAGTGCCAAAAGCCAGGTCGTTTAAACAGTAATTCTCTCCCACTACATTTATGTAAAACAACAGAATTACCAGTTCACATACTAAGGAACACTACTTACAATATCATTTTCTAACATGTTGCTTGAGCCACATAAACAGTACTTTTTTCAAGTGTTAGAATATTGATACCCCACATACAGCCCTGGTGTTGATTCATTGTGCCATTATGCTGGATGGGTCCAAAATGTTGAAAGGTTGCCTAACCAATTCTCTGCTGGCCTTTTGAAGGCATTCATTAAAGGCAAAAGCATTCAAAGCATTCTGTGCAATGGGCCAGCATCTCAGGTATCAATTCCCCAAGAGATAAGTAGAAACCTCAGCAGCAAAAAACAGTAACCATGACTACCCATTCCCTTCTTAAATCAGGCTATTTTTTTCCTAAGTATAAAACTTTTTAAGAGAATTCAGCAGAACTGTCTGCAGACTTAGATCCTTCATATTATTTAAGGGAATTGTTCTTGAGACATTTAGTAACACAATGATTCATCACACTTCATTACCTCCAAACTGGGTATAAGCCTGCTTGATATCACACAGTGCTGTTACTAGTTGTTCACAAGGAATGGGCTCTTGATACTGTAACAAATACCTAATATCAAAGAGGAAAAAAAACCAGTTTTCAAAACTTGTTCTGCTGACCATATCCTGTATAACATTTAAGAGAATCAAGTTCCCAAATTAGAGCCTCTGATCTAGCTATTCTATTTCAACCTACTTCTGATCTACTAAACACATGCTCATTCTGATCCAATACATAAAGAGAACTGAATGTGACAGCACAGGTGAGTAAAACCATGTCAGCTGTCAGAAGACCTACCTCTGTGCAATCAGTCTCAGCTCATTCGTTAGAACATTGGCATCTGAAGTTATTCCTGCGACACTGCATGCCATATCCCTGTGAAAAAAGCATACAAACTAACTGAACTCCTGTCCATCTCCAACCAACACTTACATCTTCATACACGGGTTCAAGCAGAGCATCAAAAGTACACAGCTGCTGTACAAAATGGGTTCATCAGCTCCTGCCTTTAGGATGCACCAAAAATATCAGTAACCATTTGTTAAGAGCAAAGGCAGACAGCAAAAGTCAGCAAGTCAGTATGTTAGTTATGTAGTTCTGAGAAGAGGGTCGTGATGATTAAGGATGATTAAGTTCTGAGTGGTTTTACAAGAGCCATTAGGCACATACATACAGGTGCCTCTCAGGAGGCCACCTGACACAGCACACCCCAACACTGAAGGAGCCACACAGATGTGACAGGCCTTCAATGGGAGTTGCTGGCTGACATGTGGCATTTGTGTAACTGCAACTTCATAGTCTTGATAGCTGCCTAAGAAAAATAAGTGCTTCAATCCTTGATTGTTTTTTTGAATCTTAATTTAATATTTCTTCAGCTCAATCTGATATGCTACAAGCCTTATGCTACACAAAAAGGATTTGTGAAATTAGGGATTTCCAATAGATGGAAGGGCTGTTTTAGGTGACTACTCCAGCGTGCTGTTATACTGCCTCCTTGAAAATCCAGTACTTCCTACTGTTCCAGGTGCTTTCAAGATCAACACAGAACGGGAGGCAGATAGGATGAAAAACTATTTGTGTTCATGTGCGGCTTCTGTCAAGGAAGAAGCTCTACCTCCCTCCCCTGCAACAAGAAAGCATAAAACTCTATGTTCTGACATGATGAATTTGACTTCCAGGAGCTAGAATGAAAATGGTAATAGAAAGATGTGTTCATCTCTTGCTACAATTGTGGCAAAGAAGCCTAAAGCACCTTTTATGCAGTTGTCTTGTACTTTTCAAGCCATGGAATAAAAATAGAGATGTGGAAGGGGAGCTAAAATAGCATGGTAATTTTTGTCTGCGTTCTTTATTCTGCCCCCAATGGTATTTTGTAAAACTGAGATTTCCCAGTTTTCTTACAATACCATTGTAAGAAAGAAATGCCACAATACCATTACCTTGTATGGCGTAGTACCAACAAACAGGCTATTCCACCTAGAAAATTCTCCTAGAAATAAAAAAAACCAAGCCAGCAATGCTTCTACTTTAGAAGGGGAACTACTGAAGTGAACAATGACAGAATAGTCATCCTTGTCTGAAACACCAAACAAAAAGATTATTAATACTTCCAATAAAATCAGACCAAGTTACGTGCCAATCAGCGCTTTGTTGTTAATAACACCATTGGACATTTAATCACCATTTCAACTTACTCATTAAGTTTGTATATTTTCTCTGAGAAAAACACTTCGTCAAGAAGCTTATGAATGTTGCGCCGCTCTGCTGCCAGCAGAACCCCATCGTTTGCTAGAATTCCCAGGCAAGTGCCCGCATGCCCAATGGCCTCCATCGCATACTCAACCTGGTACAAGCGACCTGGGAAAGGATTGGAATCCTGTCATCAAAAAATGACACCGAACTAAAACAACTACACAGGGTGACTTAAAGTTACAAGAATCTGACAAGTACTCATTGTCCCATCTACTTCTTCAGTCTCTTATCAGTCAATTGTAAATTAACTGGTTGAAAAGGAGGAAGAGGTCAGAGAAGGAAAATAACATAATACTGGACACGGCCACTAGGGAATAAAAAAGCCTTCAAATAAAAAAAAAAATAAAGTAAAATAAAATAAAATGAAAAAAATTTACAAACTGTCGGCTGCAGTAGAATAAGCCCAGACAAATTTTCAATAAACAAAGAAAATATTTTATACTGGACTTCTTGGGTTCATGCCATCAAAGAAGTAAGAAATCGTGTTTTGTGTGTACTTGTTTCAGCAAGTGCAATAACAACAAGAAGAGGCACGACTGCACTAGCAGGATATTATCCGTTCTCAGGGGACAGTGACAAAATCTAACCATACTCAAACAAGAGACAATTGATTATTTCAAAAACATGGAAGGCGATATTACTAAGGGGACTCAGTCCCATTACAGCTTCACTTAGAATGAATTTCAAAGTGTCCACTTCGGACCCCCTTGCTGTCCCTACAAAACTGGGTGTGGGTAAATATGATTTCTGTAACTCATATTCAGACAGAAACAGGCTGCTAACAACCACGCTTTGTGCAAATGTTTTGACAGTTTTGACAAGATAGACAGAATAGCGTTTACTTCAAAGTGTCGGGTCAAAAAGTACCTTCCGGAGAAAATATGGTAGTTCTGGAGTCATATCTTCGAGACTGTAAAAGAATAGCTCAGTAAGTATCACCTTAGTCTCTTGTCACCAACGCCCTAAAGCCCCCGTATAACAAACCCAGCCACTCGGCGACCTCGGACTGCTCACTGGCGACCGCCGCCCCCGCCCGGGCCGTGACTGGGCAGGGTCCGCGGCTCAGCAAAGCTCCGGGAAGGCGACTCACTCACCATAGTGCCGGGGACGCGGCGCGGGCAGAGGGCAGCGGGCCGCCAGGAGAGCAGAGAGCACGGGAACCGGCACCGGGCCTGCCAAGAGAGCACAGGGCACGTGAACGGGAACCCCGGGAACCGGCACGGAGCGCGCCCCGGCACGGAGCGCGCCCCGGCACGGCCCCAGGCGGCGCTGCTGCCCGCGCCCGCACTGCACAGTCATCCTCAGCACGGCAGAACGCGAGGGCCGCGCCGCCTCCCGCGCCGCGCAAAGACGCGTCCTGTGCCCCACCGCCCACCCGCCGCCCGTCCTCACTCACGGCGGGCCGGAGGGAACCGCTGCGCCGGGCGGGGGGCGGCGAGACCCGACCGGCAGGCAAAAACCGGGCGCTGCGGCCGCGCCCGAACCTTCACCGCCGCGTCGGAAATGGCCGCCGCACCTGCGCACTGCGGCGTGCCGGCCGGGGGCGGGGCCTGCGCCCTTTCTGGCCGCCGCGGGGCGGGGCTGGCGCGCGGCCCGCAGCGTCACGTGCGCGTGCCCGCGCTCCGCCAAAAGGGGCGGGAAACGCCCCGCCCTCCGTGTGAGGGCAGGTAATGGTGACACCGCACCTCCCGTGTGAGGACAGGTAATGGTGACACCACACCCGCGATGTGAGGGCAGAAAAGGGCTCGGTCCTGCCCGGAGGGTGCGTAATGGTCACATACAGTCCCCCCGCTGTGCGGGCGGTAATGGCCACATCCCCGTGACTGCAGTGAGGGCAGTAATGGTTCTCTCTCCCGGGGAGATGAGCCTAGTCCCGCCCCTGCCCGCGGACACAGTGCAGTGGACGCGCCCCACCCAGCCCAGGCAGCGCTGCCTTCATTACTTTATTTAGTCCTGTGTCTGATTTGTTAAAAAAATATGGATATTGATCTAATACCAATATCCAACTCTGACGGACAAAGACTCTAACAGTTTGAAGTTAGTGTATGTTTGTTATGACGCCGGGCAGCGTGCGGGATAGCTCCCAAATACACGCGCGCAATTTACAGATGCTCACAGAGTCTTTTTATGTACAAAAGTGTTGAATACCCAAAACACAAATGCATATTCATAACTCTGGTCCATCCCATTCCCCACTTCGTATAGTAATTAGCCAAAAAGCAATTAAGCATGCGTAGTTTGTTCTTTGAAATGGGTCGGTGGTCCTTTTTAGGGGGTGGGGTCTCAAAATTATGAAGTAAGATGCGTCTTCCTCGCTTTGCCTTTTTAACCTTTTAGTGTTGGTGACACCTGGATCCTGTTTTCTCAAGACTATCTGATTTATGATCACACTGTGTTCTTGGAGTCTATTGATTAAGTTGACAGGTCTCCTGATTTATCGGTTCCTTAAATCCGGCTTACGTTAAAAAGGAAGTTTACCTCAGCAATGTCTAGTTAGTAAAAGGGAGTCTACGTGCTAAAGTCTTTTATTCTTCAAAATGTAAAGGGAAGTCTACGTCAGCAAGTCCACGTCTACTTTAACTAAAGTCCTTAATCCTTTAAAATTAATATCTCATGTCAACCCCAGTACCTCAGCAGCCGCGGACATACGAGGCAGGTGCGTGGTGAGTGTACGCCTGGGCAGTCTCAAACCATGTCCTTTCTACAGCTTTCTGGCCCACCTCGAACATTGTCATTAAGTGTTTCCAGCCAGCTTTGGCTGTGATTGTGAGGTACTCCTTGTTCTCTGGGTACAGCAGAGCCGTGTGGGCAGCGATGACAAGGGACTGTGCAAACCTGCCACTCACCAGGAGAAAGAGGGCACCTCTCTCGTCATCGGTGAGTGGCAGGACGCTCTCAAACCCTGCGAGAACATGTCCCCCAACACCCAGCGGGTCTGCGCTCTCAATCATCATGTACATGATGACTATCGCAACCTCAAACACGTAATACCCGTAACTCATGTCGCTAAAGTCCAGGATGCCAGACAGTCTGTACTGGGGATTCTCCAGGGAAGCAGAACTGGAGTCTACCAGAATGTTGTGGTCATTAAGGTCTCCATGATTGATACCTAAACACAAACGAAATAGAAACAGTATTTAATAATTATTAAACAGCTGAAACAGCTTTGGGAAGATGCATGTCAAACTAATACTCAGCTACAAAACCACACTAGTCCCCTGCAGCATCAAGTGCTGTCTTTCACAGTTTTTCTGCTTCCTGCGAACCTGCACTGCACTGCCAGATGACCTACAGCAGTGGAGATTCGGGAGCATTACGAGATCACGCCCCAGGCTGCTGTGACCTGAGATACACTGAGTGTTTGCAAACACACAACAGTAGTTTCCAACTCTGGAACTGTCACACTATCATCAATATCAATGTAAACTGAATTCCAAAAACTGAATTAAGTACTTATTTGGGCCTTTATGAAAGGTAGTACTGTACTCTGTATATATTTAGTAAGCTGATATAACAGCATGAAAATCATAAACTTAACTGGGAGCAAACTCATCCGAAAGATAAAGAACTGACCCTGACTGGACAGAACATTCCTCTTGGCTTACTCTGTGCTGTGCACATTCAGCACAGTATTTGTCCATGTCTAGGCTAGGGAAAAGAGATTTACTTTTGTTGCTATTTTTGTTTTCCTTCTCTGCAGAGCCAAACTCTTTTAAGAAATTTCTGTGTCTCAGTTAAAAAAAACATTACAATGAAAATAAAATACTCACAGGCTCGGAAATTGCTTAGCTTGGGTATTACTTTGCCTTTAAACTGCTCGATAACTTGCTCCACCACTGCACGGTATTTGTTCTGGCCCAAGGCATAGATGTACCGATCTAGAAGAGGAACATTTGCCAGGTTCCAAATGAACTGACCTCGATGCAGACTTTTTACTGATGGATGCTGGAATTTCTTTGGAAAAAACACACAATAATATAGGCATAAGAAAAATTGCTGACTTTATGATTAAAGGGCTTGATTCAAAACCCCTATTAATTTTATCAGATTTCTAATAAGACTCACTGAAAAGCACCAGGAGCTAGACTGTTGTTTTATATCAAGTGAAAGAATAACCTAAAGAATGATTATGCCAAGTGTCTTAATATTTACATACAGCCTCAAAGGTTTTTCCCATGTTCTAGGTACAAAGATTACCTTAAGTCATTTGCCACTTCAATAATGTAAAATTGCTGTTGACTGTGCATAGGGTGACGTTACGTAGCAACTTTGAGCTTCTGCCAAAGCCAGAGTCCCACTCTGGCAGAGCTCAGCCGATGCTGCAGAAAGCTGGGGGCGCAGTAGAGACACAAAACCTGCCAGCGTGCTGGAAGCAGGCACACTCTGTGCTTTTAGAGGTAGGACCTTTGGGGGACAAGCCTTAGGTACAGCTAGTGTGTGAAAAATCCTGAGCACAGTCATTTATGGAGACACTGACCATGGCTTTGTGCTTATGAAAATTCGCCTTTGTACATCCAGGCCCTACTACTTTAAACATACAAGGTCCTTAACCCCTCTCTCACTGGCAAATGGAAGGGATGGTTTGGAAAGTGACATTCAGAGAGGAAAAGCATCTCTCCCACTGCACACCTCATGCTTATCTTGGATTCCTTAGATGCTTATTAAGGTGACCTCTGGGTCAGTGCATAGGGAAAAAATAAAAAAAAAAAAAACCAAAAACTATGCTTGTAATTAAGGCTCTTAAAGATCACTAAATGATAGTCAAAAGCGGACAGTGTCTGAACAAGTAAAGAACAAATCTAAACCACGTTAGTAGATGATAATCCATATGTTAAGGGAATAAAGAGCATTTTTCATCAGAATTGCTTCTCATTAATTACTTCCCCCTTAGCAGGATCATATCAGGCATATTTTGAGACTAGTTTATTTTAATCACATTCTAAGAGTGTGACCAGTCTGTCAAAGGCAACAGTAAGTTATCTTTCACAAATGAAAAATGCTCTTGAAATTTAAGAATGTGCTTAGTAAAACTGGCAATTCACATTTCATAACTGTCTGAAGCTGGCAGCCAGAACATGAGAAGGAAAGGTTAATGAAAGGTTAATAAATAATGTGAGGTCTTTCACGCATCAAAGTTACTTACTGGCTGATTGTTCAGCTTTATTATCCTGTGTAACTACAGAATAAAGACAGAACTTACTTTGCATTAAGACTATCTCAGGGGAAGTGGTGCAATTGAGAAGTGTCACAGATCTCTGTTTGTTGGCACAGCTTGTTGGTATAGGAAGGGTACCAATGTGAAATGGTCACAGTGCTAATGACAAGAAAGTCAGCAAGTCAAAAGGAATTCAAAATAGTACATCAGCCAGCTGTGCACTACACAAAAATCCTTTAAAATGAGCTTGGCATTCTTCTAATTTGAGCACCCTAGGTTTCATTCTCCTTTATCTGCCAGGTTTGAAACACTAACAGGTGAGCTTTGCGTAAGTAAAAAGAACTCATTATCTCCCTATTCATGATTAAAAAATGCACTGCAAAAGGATCACCAGTACCATGTCACTTGTCATGTATTTGTGGAAAGGGTTTTATAGCAGCCAGCTTGGAGGCTGGGACCTGAGCCATGAGTCAAACTGACATCTGCAGTCACCAACTTGCATTTTGCAGGTCAGAAAAGCAGGCAGCAAGCACATTAGCAAATGCTGAAGAGACATTGATTAAGAGAGAAGTCTGAGGCTGAAGCGTGAGAACTCACCTCTGAGAGCACTTTATCCACTCTGGCAGCGAGTCTCCCAATCTCATACAGAATCTGAGCATTGGTAGTGATTTTTGCTACTGGTGTACCTGGCAGGTAAGTCAGCAGTCTGACCATGTACTTCTTGCTCCCAGGTCTAGTACCTGACAAGGAGAGATACAGTCAGTCACTCTGCTATGTGCTACTGAGTATTTAGTTAATGCAAGAGGCAAAAAAGGTGCATCCTAGTGTAGAAGTCGTCAGATGTAACTCATAAAACAGATTTAATACAAAGATTTGATTTACCAAATGTTGTATAATAATGAACAAACTTAACACACTTAGAAAATGGAGATGCTGGATTTTTAGTCCTTGTGCTAGGACCTAACCCAGCACCAAGCAAGGTTCCTCCAGTGCCCACAAACACCCACATAAAGTTTTGCAGCAGAACAGGTCTCAGGAATCCAAAGGCAGTAGGGAAGTTGCAGTGACAGTAAAAGCTAAATGCCAACAAAATTTTTCTTCCAAACACAGTTAAAGCAATTTATTCTGGCTTCTGAGATGGGCTAGAACTGTATTTTACACCACTCTGAAGGCAAAAAATTTCAAGCACCACATAGTCAATTAGGCATTTTTAACTTTAACTCCATCTGTGCATGTTAACGGGTCAAATAAATGTTTTCTCCAATTCCTTCAGCTGAAGTGTTTTCCTAAGCATTTTCCTAGTTAATTATTACTCTTTTGGAGTTGCTTCGCTTCTGGTATTTTAAGTTTGGACTATTATGGCTGGAATACAGACCACCTGATGCATATCCCCACTATTCAAACACAAGCCTAGAGTTTCTCTTTAGCACACACATGGTATGCCATACAGCATGCTACTGCCGAGCTAAGAGTGAGAGTGGGGCAGTAAAGGTGCCCACAGTGGCTCACCTCCCGACTCCAGAGACATTATGTTACCATCTTTTGTCAGATAAGGAGTAGCTGAAGGGAAGCCTTCAGCACTGAGAAACATCATGGCCTGGGTCTGCGCTTCAATGAGGTCAGGCTTCTGGCTGTCTTCGGAATTGGTGATTTTGAGGACATACTCATCAGCACCTTCAGCTGAGACACGCACATGGAAGTTCTGATCATCATAGCTGGGGAGTGGTCTGATCCACAACACCTTCAATCCAAACACCCTGTCAACCAATTCAGCTGCCTCCCTCTCACCAAGTGCAGGTCTGGTCAAAGTCTGGGGTTGACAGTCATTTGCAGAAGACATTGTGTCTCTAGAAGGAAAAGAAAAACTGGATGATCTGATCTGTATTCTGAAACCAGAAGCAGTAATTACTGCAACAAAATGCAGTAAATTCAGCTACTGGAGAAGTTTCTTACATTTATTAAACAAGCAAAGAAAACCAACCCCCCTGTGCCAGCTTGGATTTCTTACATCATAGCTTAGCAAATACTTAGGCGGCAGCCCCTCCAAAGAAAGACTGCTAGAGAGATGCACTCAATCTGTTCAGAATAGCAGGCACAAAGAGTTTATTAACTGTTATAAATGCATATTATAAAGTTGGCTTTTCACAAATATTAGAATGAATACTGTATGTGTAATGTTACTGTATTATGTTTTGTTAATGGAGTTTGGAAAAAGTGATGAGTATATTTTCTGATTGTGACAGTGTAAGTGGTAAGAGGACTGGGTTTTTTGTTTGTGACATCTGAAGTGACCAGGCCAAAAAGTATGCAGAGGGGTTGTCAACTTGTGGCCCTGCATGAAGGCTGCTGGATTTCTGTTTTTTAATCAAAATAAAAACAATCAAAGACCTCAAGAAGAAAGTTTATGAGACCCCGTGTTACTCGACACAGTGGAGCCACCCACAAATAAATCTGAAGGACACAGCAATCCTTAAATATTGAAGTCTGAAAGAGTGAAAAGTGTGCTACTGGCAGACCTTGTGCCAAGCATCCTCGGCTGAGAGAATTTAGCTTTTCTGTCTCCTAAATATCTATTTTAATTCTTATCAAAGTTATAAATCCCTCAAAGAGAGTGGAACTTGTTTTTCACATTAACCGAGCTTTTATTAGTTCATTTTTAGCAGCAGCCTAACCTGGTATTGTTGACAGGTAGGAATGACTCCCTCAGGAACAGAGCTGCTGAATCCCTGATCAGGTCTTCAATTCGTGCCTGCAAAAGGCAAGAAGCATTTTAGTAAATCATAACGTTAAAGCAGATTAAGTCTTTCCGCTTGGACACGTCCTTCCAAGTTCCTGTACTAAGAAAAGCAGCACTAACCTGCAGAGCCTCGCTTGTCTCTCGCCTGCCCAGCTGCAGGAATCTCGAGCCTCCCCAGGCCACCGCAACCCTTGGACGGGGCGGGAGCCGCGTCAACCTTTGCCCAGCCCGGGGTGACCGAGGGGCTGCAGGAGCTGCCGCCGCCTGCCCGGTTCGCGGCCGGAGCGCCCCGCGCTCAGCGGAACGCGGGCCCCCGGCCGCAGCTCCCGGCCGCGGGCAGCGGCGCCGGAGCCTCCCCGCGGCGGGGGAGCGCTGCCCCGGGCCGCGGGATTTGCTTTCCAACAGCACGAGGCGGGAGGAAAGCTACGACTTCCTGGGTCAAAGGCAGAACACGAACCCTGCCCCCGCAGCGGGCAGGAGGGAAGACATCCGTTCTATTCTTTGGTTTAAACCCTGTTATCACACCACATCAAAATCTCTGCCAAATGCTTAGACTGAAGACCAGATAAATACATATAAATACATATAACGAACCCGAGGCGTCTTGTTCAGGATGCCCTTTAGACTATCCCAGAGAAAATTTTTACTTGGGACAATGAGTCCAGCCCTAAATTTTACCCTTAATGAAAATAATGACAAACCTCAAGGTTAATATAGAAATATCTTCTGAAACTTCTAATGAAAGAAAATCAATCTGAGATAGTTGATGTACTGCTATGACAGAATTAGGAGCCTGAAGAAAAAGAAATTTAGGAAAGGCATGCTGAAAAACTCCCAAAACCCCAACAACACTCCCCCCAACCCAAACAGCGCCACCTAAAATATCCCGACTTCAAGTAAATCAATTAAAAATCCTCTATCACAAAATTTCAGTATTGTTTGTAATACTAAGGACACAAAATTGAAAACATTATCTTACTCAAGTGTTTATTTTAATCAAATAGGGAATTTAGAGAAGGGAAACTATTTCCCCAAGAAACATTTTTTTTTCTCTCCAATTTCAGAACAGATGTTAGTAAAAGTAATTGAACATCTCTTCTCACTAGAAATCACAAAAATAAGGTTTTGTTCAAAAAGGAAAGAACTCTGTAAAATATCTAGGGTTCTCTCTCCTGATTTCTGAGGCCCTAAGCTTTAGCTCATTGGAATAAAATCGTTACAGTGGGAAAGCTTTCATTCTGTGGTTTAACATAGGTGGTTACAGAAATGTGCTCCTGCTCTCTGCAAACAGGATGACTATGTGCTTTGCAGATCTGTACTCCTTACTCTTGCTTCAGTCGCCAGACTGGAGTGCCAAAACAGAAGACCTACAAACTTGTGTGCTTCTCCTGCCTGCCTGGTACTCTGGGGGAAGCTCACTGTGCTTTTCACGCAAGGCAGAGTTTGAAGATTGTACTTTGGCCTGTTGAGTTGAACTCCAGTTGAAGTAGGACGTCCCAAATCACTTCTGAGGATCTTGTCAGAGTTGTAACCTTGGCCAACAGCTTGCTTTAATACAGGATTTCATCTAGATTCTAAATTAGACATTTTTCAGAAGGGAAAGAAGTAGTTATTATAAAAGCATTTGATATAACATCCAGAGCGGTGTCTGGGGCACAGCTAACCCAAAGAACATCCTTCTGCACCACCTAAGCATGCTTTGTGCTTCATGAGCCCAAACTCATTCCTAACAAGCAAAAGGAACATGCATCATTATATAATACATATTATCCCCTTTCTTTATTCACCCCGCCCCTTCACACACAGTACTATTTAAAGTGTATTCCATACTATCTATTCAAAACAGACAGTAATATACAAGAGCCATGATACAATTTTCTTTATTAAAAATAATTTAAAGCATTGGTAACATTGTATGCACAGTTTTTATCAATTGAACTTAAGAGATATCTATACAATACTTAGTGAACTTAAAACTTACACTGTTCTGTTGGCTTTAAACAGCAGACAATGATTTGCAATTGCTTAAATAGGATTAATATACATAGCTTCTTGTCCTTATACTTAGGTGTAAAATGTATAAACATCAACACTATCCCAAAGCTTTGCAGTTTGGGATGGGGAGGAAGAGGGAAGCAAGAACAGAAAGCATTTACAGAAATTTCGATAAGATCTCCCCCCAAACACAAATGGAGAGAGGTCTAGGTTAAATATATCTAACACACTGAGACACTTCTCAGGCCCATGTCTTCCTATGCTTTAGGATACTAAATAGAGGTCTAAGTGAACATTTGGTGTGTGACCACAGCAATCCTGACTGTCCTGTGGCTCCTGCCACTCCTGCCCACCTAAGCCTTTCAGGGTTCCAGCAGTGTCCAAAGTTAAATGTCTTCATTGGCTGCTGGGCTCTTGAGCTGTACTTTGCACAAGGGAGAGGGAACAGGGCTGGTGCCATGGGTCTGGAGCCAGGTGTTCCATGTGTGGGTGGTTCCCCACCACTGAGCAGATGGTCCATGGGCAGTGCTGTCCCAAACAGCACGCCCACCCACAGGGTACGGGTCCAAGGATAGGAGTCAGCCTGCACAGCTCGAGTTGCCACTGACTTGGGCCTATTTAGAGCTGGACCTGCTGCAGCAACAATAGAAGCCTCCAGCTGAGCAACCCCTGTGCCTAAGCACAGTTCAGTACCTCTCCCTCATGAACTACAAGACAGAGTAGTGCCACAGAATTAAAGCAGCTGCTAAGGGAATGAAGCCCCCTGTGTTTCTAAAATGAGGTGACTTGCTTTTCTGATGACAACTTGCAGGTAAGTCACATGCCTTGAAGTTGCACTTCACCTCATCTGTCTGCCTTGCGGTGGCTTGGATCCCTGTCTCCTAAAGCATGGAGAGAGGGCAGGGGGCTGTTTCCTTCAAGCATTAGTAGTTACACAAGTTGTAAACAGGCATGGAGTTGCAGTTGTATCATCTGCATGAGATGTCATTATGCACCAGCACATTATGTTCCCATTTTCTCTCCAATAACATTTTCTTGAACTAAATCAAGAATATACCTTCGAGCTGGGATAAAACAGTATTAGACACTGTTGTAGAAGAAGTAGGATCTGCCCAGTCACTCTAGATAGAATTAATGGAAGTGTACCACAGAACAGGAACTCGTTCAACATGCAGTTGAATATAGTATTCAAAACTGCATTGATTTATCCCCCTTAGAAGTGGTAGGAGTCACTGGAATGGTTTTCATCTCACCTAAAAGAAAATCACATCAAACTAGTGAAATGTAAAAACAGATTATACAGAACTTCAAACTTTAGTGAACTTTGTCTAACAAAACAGAAAAATATATACCAAATTATGTCAATCAAATTAGTTTGGCCTTTGAACTGTCAAAAAATTAATACATTGTATTGATATAATTACGCAAGAGGTTTGGGGTATTTTTTGCTTTGCGGCTTTTTTTAAAGGAATGTCAAACATACTAAAGATTTGAACAGTGCATCTGTTAGTTCACAAGTCAACTACGTCAGTGTCTGGTTAGAAATTAAAAACACATATAAATAAAACTAATGTAATACTCTTGAATGTTTTGATATTTAAGACATTTATGAACAACAAAAAGCCTTAAAGTGCCATCTTGACAATTTATAGGCAAGTATCGCAGTTTTGTTCTCCAGCAGAAATTAATCTCAACACAAACTGTAAGTGGAGTTATGAAGCTTTTCAAGACACAGGAGCACAGGAAGAGCCTGCTGGAGCTGCAGACTCACTTGCACAGCTCAGACACCACCAAAGCTCTGTGAAGTGGAAACACAAGCCATGCTGCAGCAACTCTGCATCTCCTGCCAACATGAACTATGGAACGGGGGCTTTACCCTCAGTCTGCTGACAATTCCAGCCACAGCTACTGCAGTGCCATGAGAGACAGGTTTGTTCAGTGCTCTGGGCTCCTCCTCAGAAGGACACTGTAAGAGTTGCCAGCATGTGAGAAAGCAAAGGCAGTGTGGCCACCTGGCTCTTGAACATCTGACAAGTGTCATGTATTACACATAGACTGTATTTAAAGCAGAGGAATTTAAACAGCCCTAGCAAATGTTTTAAAAGGTTTTTAAAGGTTAAAATGTTACGAGAGCACAATAAAAACAGATGTCACAAATGACAAAATGCGTCCCTTGAAGCAGATGTGACAAACTTCAATTGAAGGGCACAAAGAAACATGGCTTAACCTGTATAACTGAAACAACTGGGAGATTTGTTTTTAAATGCAGAAATGTTTCCAATATTCCTAAGCACACAGTATTTCACATATTTCATAGTGTCAGCAGTATAACTCTCGATCCAGACGAAATATAATCCCACAAAGGTAAGGAAGTCCTCATCTGTGATACAGGATATACCACAGGCCTCATGTGGACTGCTTTTTGTTCAGCTCATAACCTAAAGAAATTGAAAACTTAGTATCTTTTTTAAGCTCTGGATGTGGAAAAAAAAAATCTGTTTGGCCTTTAAGATTCCATGCCATCTGCTACTCTAATACCAACATACATCAGTACACAGATCTACAGATGCAAAAACTGAGTTGAAACAACTGCAGAAAATCTTCTTACATAATAATCTTCAGCACAATCAGTTTCAATTTCGCATAGTTTATTTACAAAATGGTCTGATAAAACATTCCTTCCATACTTACAGCTCTCTTGTCACAATACACATGTTGATTTTAGCAATGTTTAATAGCACCATTAGAATATTATTTAAAATCAGAAAGAATCTCGTTGCAGTTACAATGATTCACAATCTTTTACATCCATGGACGAAGTAACTTTGAGCACACTAGGACTGTTTGCAGTTCCACAGTACAGATTCCTGGGTTCACACAAGGCATTTGCTGAGTTACCAGTTATGCAGGGTACCCAGAGAGTCAGTAGCTACTACAAGAATCTTCGAGCCACAAAGTTTAGACTTCCACCATTCTTGTATAAAGTTATCTCCATGTTGTTTTCAAACAAGGCAATCACGCTGAATACTTTTCCAGTGCTTGTCTTCAAAAGAAAAGTAAAAAAAGAGAAACCAGTTAAGCTTTGCTTTCACTTCCCCTTGCTTATTTCTCAGTCAACATTCTAACCCCAAATTTTGTTGAACACAAGCAGATTCAACCCTCTGATGTGCCTGTACAGCCCCAAACCTGCTGGGGCCAGACGGAAGGAAGGCTTATGGTAGTGCAGTTTAGATGCAGCTGGGAGCATGCCAGGGGCCTGCTGGTAACCAAAGAACACATCCCTAAGGTGGCACATATCGTGTTACGGGCTTGTTTACAGAGCCTGGAGAGCTGAAGCATCTCTCAAATCATCACACTTACAAGAGACAAACTCAATTCTACCCTAAGACTGAGCCCATGAGGGGCAAAATACCACCCAGAATGATCAAGAATATCAGGCTGCATACAAAGTTGTGTACAAAGAACATGTGTATATACACTTTGGGAAACTTCGACTGCCATGGCAAACTTCAGGCAGGACTACAATAAGCTTACCTTCCAAGAGAATTAAGTTTTGTCTTTTCTTGCTTTGCTTCCTATCATCAGAATTAAGGGGGTTTTATTCTCTACATCAGAACATTCAACAGAGAAATTAAAAATATTGCAAAGATACCTTAATATCCAAAGTCATTCTGGGTGACAGGTCTGGAGGGAACAATATAGAAAATTGCTCCCTGCCAGTGAGTCCCAAAGTACTTGGATTTTCCCCAGGCTGAAACTGAAGTGGAGCGATGCCAATTCCAATCAGCTGACTCCTATGAACGTTCTCATAGCTCTCAGCTAGGACAGCTTTAACACCCTGCAAAAATACAAGCAGAGTGAAACACAGAAGTAACCTTCAAACACAAATTATGTCCAACATCTTGCAATTCAAACTGAAGAGCAGAGAGAGAGCTTTGCAGAGCCCTTTAAGTACCCTGGTAACATCTTTTAGCTTCCCAGCTAGATGGAAGAAAACAAGCCAGAGCAGGCCCATGCAGTGTGAAATGGAGTTTGTTACAGACAGTGACATGCTAGAGTTAAGAGGACGTGAATCAAAGGCTGACTGAGAATATATTCTCAATATTAGTTGAAACTGGTCTCCAACAGTGAGATACTGAACATCCCATGGAGATCAAACAGAGGTCAGCATGGACAAATGCCTGATTTGACTCAAAGTCTGGTATCCAAGACAGTAAATTACATCATGAGGAAATTCAGATCTATCCTGATTAGTGATTCTCTCCCATGAAGATTCTAACAAAGAAATTATAAAATGTGTTTTTAGGTTATTTCAAAAAAAACCAAAACCACCCCCAAACCCCAACAAACCAGCAGTACCAGTAAAAAAGGCCCTTTTGCAGCCCAGTCTCTTGAGCTTCCCAGTCCATACTTCTTTCCTGCTAGAATAATTACAGGAATACCATCCTTCTGGTACAGCTCTGCTGCTTCAAACACATCTAGCTGTGGAATGACAAAGTGACACATTTTGAGTGAGTTCTAAACCTGCACTCCCCATTCCAGAGTAGCTGTGCAAACAAATATATTCCTACCGTTTGTCCTGACGGAAAGTGAACTGTTTTAGGAGCTGGTTTTCCTATGAATTTATTCAGAAGCTTGATGTTTGCAAAGGTACCTCTTGTCATCACAGCATCATTACCTCTTCGAGCCCCATAAGAGTTGAATTCACGAGGTGTGAGTCTGGAATAAAAAGCAAATTGAAAGAAATCAGTTAAAAATTATCTGATTTAAAAGGAAATAATTATTATTTTTAACAATTATCACAACATATCTAAGTCTTCAGTGGAAGATGTAAAGAACTAGACCTTCAACAAATGTAATTATTATAAGTCATGAGCAACATGTAAATCACTGTTAGCTTATTCATGAGAAAAGCTGCAATTTTAAATTAGTTTTCTTCAATTTTGTTATGAAGTGGTACAAGCAGTGTGGTACTTACAAAAGAATTATGGGGAGACTGCACCAGGAAACGCCTTACTAATCCTTTTACTATTGCCAGCATATTTATTAACATCGATTAATTATTTTGCTTTTCCACATGTAGTCTCCCCTTTTTATAGACAGGCATTTCTAGAGGAAAGTGACTGTGCTGATCAATTATTCAACACGTGCAGCAGTCCTGTGGCATAGCAGTGCTCACCCTTTGCTGGTCAGGTACTTGGCAGCAGCACTGCTCCTCGCAATGCTCCCGGCGGGGGAAATGTGATCCGTGGTGACAGAGTCCCCCAGGAACAGCAACACGTGGGCATTTTCAACTGCCTGTGGTGGAACTGCTTCTTTGGCCTGACAGGGCAGGGCAGGTGGGACAACAACACAAGGGAACAAAAGGAACATTAAACATTTTCTTCCAGGAACTAGAGACATAAAACATATCTGCAGTATAGGAAAGCCCCTGGATGGACAGGCCCCACCCATTCCAGAGATACAAACTGTATTTAAAAGACTGAAAAATATTAGTGATAATTAAATTGTTAGTTCAACATTGAAGCTTTGCTGTGATAGCTATTCCTTTACTTCAGTGCAATGCATATAATCTGGTGGATAGATCCACTGTACTTACAAGTTTATCAAAAAAGGAAGGACATCTAATATAAGTAGATTTTAAATCCCAGGGAAATAAAGTTGACTCTGGCGCTTCCAGTAAATTCCATCGTTTGTTTCCTTTCTACAAAAAAGAAAATGAATCAAAAAGAACAGAAGTTAGTTTATTGTATTTTTATACTCAAAAACTAAAGACATACTGGTGATTTGATTAATTACGATTATTTAGTAAATAAATTTCTATTACATATTACATCACTTAGGAATCACTTTTAAATACAAATATCCATCTCAGTTAAGCCTTCCATTATCACAACAGAAATAAATGGCAAACCAATCACATTCAACCACAAGGTATTGTAAAGCTACAATGAAATGCAACCTTTAAATTATGTAGAACAGATGACTCTTACCTCCATCTTTTCCTTCAACTCCTTAAACATGGATGATATCACACACTCTTCCTCAACTGTGTGAAGTTCTTGTCGGGTAGGCCAAATATCTCGTAAGTAAATACTTTTACCGTTAGAGCCAGTGCCTGAGTAAGATTTTAAACATAACAGTAGTTTGGAAGAATAAAATATTAGACTTGAGTTTCATATTAGAATATAGATGTGTATATATCAAGGCCTGCAGATGGCACCAGACAGGCAAAGAATTTCATCAGTTAAGCGAATGCTTTGATTTAGCCATGAGCAAACCAAATATGGCTGTGCTTTCTCTTCAAATATATTGGCTCTGGGTGCTGAAATCATGTACAGAAATCTGTGCCCATGTGCACCAGCTGCAGAAACAGAAACTGTAGGGAAACACTCACCCAAAGGCTCCGTGTCGAAGTCTATCTGCACAGTGCCTGCGATGGCATAGGCCACGACCAGCGGAGGGGACGCCAGGTAGTTGGCACGGACACAGTCACACAGGCAGCCCTCAAAGTTCTTTGTGCCAGACAGTACCCCACAGGCAATGATATCACCCTGAAAGGCAGACACAGACAGACTAGTCCAGCAGCTTGGGATACTTCAACAGCTTATGCTATTTCTGTTGACTAAGTCAGATGTGCTTTTAGCATTCCACTTCAAATGTTTAATCTAAATATTTACTACAACTGAAAGGCATTTCGCTCTCTCTCACTCCCCCTCTCATTCTCACTTTTGACCCTCTGATGTGCTCTCCTGTCACTTCAGTCAACTCCTCCCCTGCAATTTATTTCTTTAATTTTTCTTCTGCTTTGGAAGAGAAAAAAGCTGTAGCTGTTTAGACACTGCTGGTTAAAATTATTCAAGCCTATAGCTCTTTAAAACCTTTCTCTTCACTTATGATACAAAACCTACCCATTGCATCCTCTGCAAGATTAGATCATATATATTTATCTTGTAATTTATAACTGTTTTCTAAAAATACTACTTATTACATTTATTTTACATAGGAATGTATTGCCATTGTCTCTCTGTAACAAGCAAATATGCCAACCTCATGCTAAGTCCAAACTAAAAATGAAGTGTATTTTGCATGGATAACTGTATTTCTTGATTGCTTAAGTGGGTGAGAAATACATTTCTGTGTTCAACAAGCCAGCCGGAGCCTTACCTGTTTGATTGCATTCCTGATGGCTTCTGGCAAAGGGGCCGTATTCCCAACACAGGTGGAACACCCATAACCAACAACCTCAAACCTACATGGGAAAAACCAATCAAATCACACATGGTCACTTTGTTAACATAACTGCTTTTTCTTTTATTAACAATCCCCAAGAATTTTTTGTCCCTTGACAGTTAAGGCTTCTTAGAAAATGAATGGCAGACACTACATGTCACTGATGCAAACCACAGCTGGGCACTATTACAGAATATTGAACATATTGTGTTACTGCTACAGAGCAACCAAAACCATACTAAACAACCTTTGACAGCAACAATGATAAGAAAAGATAAATACAGACTGTCCTGATAAATTTGTATCCAGGTCTTTAAAATACACTTTTAAGTACATCCTGTCCTGCAAGTCACTTAAATAGAAGTGATTTGTGACTGGAAAAACAGCTCTGATGTATTACAGCTACACAACATATATTTTGAAGTGGGAATACAATGAAGGAGAATAATTTTAGGTCAGCAAGCAAGTAAAATGGTAAGTTAGGAATTAGCCAACCTCAAACGAACAGCATTCCTATTTATCAGCCTGTACAACCCCACTATGCACTGCCTGCCCAGACACACCCCTGGAGCCAGTCCTTACCCAAGCTTGCTGAGGTATGGCAGTACTCCACTGGAACTGAGGTAATGCGTAACCATGCCACTGCCGGGTGATAAACTTGTTCTGATGTAGGGCTTCACCATGAGGCCAGCCTCAACAGCTTTTTTGGCCAGGAGTCCTATCAAACAAAAAGGAAAAAAGGACACAGATTATGATTTGTATATCCCTTCATAGGACTCTGTATGTTTCTACCTTAGTTTAAATCAAGCATAAAAACCCCCAGAGGATTAGACAACTTTCAGTTTATTAAACTATTCAAGCAATCACCGGCTTGAATAAAGTATCTTAATGCATAAGAATACCATGCATGGTTTTATTCCCATTCCTGGAAGGTACACACCCATTTTACTTTCTCTAAGACAAGTATCTTTGCCATGTTCTAACTCACAATGCAAATCCCCAGAGACAGGCTAAACAGACCTAAGGGGAAGCTCACTCTTGCCACAGAAGATCTTAAAAAGAGGAGAGCAATGTCTGACAGATGAGCTGTTCCAGCAAAACCATCTGCAGCTTGTGAAGGTGTGGCAGATACCCCATAAACAGTGACAGAACAACTACTCAGCAACACAGAGTTTCTGTCCTGGCTGTGCCATCACAGCTCATCATCCAGGACAGGCTGGAAGCTAAAGCTCACCTCCTGCATCAGCTGTGCCAAAGTGTACATCCACCTGACAGGAGCCCTGGAACTGCTTACCTGCTGTCATACTAGCAAGTGAAAAGATTTTGTAATTACTCTCCTTAATACTGCTTTACAGGACAAACTTTGATTGTATTACAGAAAAGAAACTTTCCCTCCAGAACCTACAAGCTAAAGCTAGAAGTCTGCAGTTTCAAACCTGTAAAGAACACCTACAAAAGTGAAGGTGAGGGCTGTGAAGCATGGGAGCACCATTAAGATGCTGAGCTCTCTGATCCCAACATACCTGCAGCAAGCATGACAGATGGATTGCAATTGTTTGTACAGCTGATGACTGCAGCAATGACAACGCAGCCGTGGGACAGCTTGTATTCATTTCCTTCATACTGAACAGGCACAACATCATTCTGCTTCTCAGCTGCAATCTGAAACCCTTTAACACCAGACTGGATGACAAAAATACATGTTAGCAGTTGTTACAGTACGGAAAGGACGACGTTACAGCAAGACTGAGTGAATGCTGGCTTTGAAATAATACTCAGCTGTGCCACTAGGAACCCTTACATGATTTTAAAAGTAGCCCTCAGTTCATGTCTCTGTCTGTACACTGATCTCAGCCTTCTTCCTTCACAAATGCTTTCACTTTGCAACAGTTGTGAACCAACATCAGTCTATGTGTGACTGTTCCACAACTCACTTCATTCTATACATGGAAGAACAGCCCCTTAAGAATACCTGTCTAATCTACACAATACTACTTCCTGAATTAGAAGCATGTCCAAGATTTAAATTGCAAGAGGGTGGTAACTAAACCAGAGAAGGGCAATTAGTATTTTCCACACTCACCTGAGTGCTCTTCAGCACTCAAACACCCTCCAGAGCTCCCTTTCAACCTTACCCTTTGCCTTCCACCATCAGCTATGATCTCCCTCCAGCACAGCTGAACCACAGTACCACAGGCCTCATTATAAGCTGTTTCTAATACTGCTGCCAGTCTTGAACTTTAATGAGAAAGTAAATGAAACTGAAGATACATTCCTATATATTAGGTGCACTCTTCAGATATCCATGGATATACCTAACCAAAATCAGTACCTTCAGAGTAAAAACATTCACTCTGTGAAGACAAATTAGGGTGTAAGCAAAATTCATTTGCTAATGCAAGAACTCAGAACACTCAGCTACAAATCTTGGCAGTCTTTCTGCATCTCCTTTAAGGTATGACAAACTTTCCTATGGTAAATTCTGTTTTGGAAATTAAATATTACACAACTGTTTAAAAAAACCCTGAAAAAGTGAAAAAGTTTGCTAAGCTCACACTATGGACTACCTAAAGTTCTTTCTCCCTAGCAATCCAAACCGTGAAATTAAGGACTTTGGGAAGCTTATGCTCCTGCCAAACACACCTATGATTTACTCTTGAGGTGCCTGTCAAGCAAGAACAGAACACCCTAGACAAGCAGTTGTGTAGCAATAAGGAGGGCTCAGCAGGCATGCAAGGAATAGGTAACATAACATTTATTCATGTGAATGGTAGGAAATACCTTTAGACGTGAGCATCAGCAGTACAAACCTTTTCATTTAAGCAGGCTTGGAAGTCACTTTTCATGTTATTAACAGCCACTCTGTCTTGGGATCTCTTGGGGCCACTGACATATGGAATTATAGAACTTAGACTAACTTGCACTACCTAAGAAACCAAGAAACAGAAAGTGCAGGCATTACCAACCCCAGCCCAGCAGTGCGTGGAATATGTTCCTGAGACACCCAGGAACTCTTGTTCCAAATTTGAATGTTCTCAGATGTTTAGAACTCTGGGATTCCATTTTCAACATCAGCCACTATGACAGTCTATTCCTCTTATTTCAAATGTTTCAACATTATCCCTGACTTTTCTACCATTCACAGTCCTTGGGATGACTGGAATTCAGTATCTGTATTGACACAATATTACTTGCTTCACTTCTTATCCCCACCCCCTCTATGTTTATAAAACTCTGTTTTCTCAGTACTGTTAGTTAATAAAAACAACTTTGCTGAAAGCAATGAAAATTACAGTGGGAGATGAGACTGTGAAATCATCAGTAGTTATTTATGAGAATCAAACAAGCAATTCCTTTCAAGCATACCTGGGAATACTCAGGCTCTCTGGAAGAACTTTCATCACTTCTAAATAACTTCACAGCTTTAAGATATGCTTCTGTGACTTCAAGCTTAGCCTTATCAAAACCTAAGGAAGGTCATTTCAAGCATGAGAAAAGTCTCATTAAATACATAAAATACAAAAAATCACACAACTTTCAGACACTCAGATTGTTTTAACTGTAACATTCAAAGTACTTTTTTTTCCAAGTACACCACTTCCATATCCCAACATGTATTCAAGAATGACACACAAATGAAGACATTTATAAATGATTACATATATTTGTAAATTAGCTTGTCTTCTTATATCAAGGAACAAAATAAGGTATTCCAGCGCTAGCAGTGGTAACTCTAACTCAATTGACGTTGTGTCCCTGAAGTCCATAAGGCTCTTCTGTGTTAAGACTTCCTTGTTTAATATAGACCCTGGGCTTAGCTGACAATAAGCAGTACTGCTGGCTACTCTTCCAAACCTGTTCATCTGCTCTGCACTGATCAGACAAAAATGTTTGCTACTGAAAGCATTTAACTCTTATTTGAAAGTGACAGATTTCAGTCTCAAAGTCTCACTCATGAATGAGCTTTTTTTGGCATCTGTCACCCTGTGGTTTTTCTGTTTGCAGTAGCTTGATAAGGAATTGACATTTTCCTTGCTTAGCTTGAGATGCCAATGAAATCATGCACTTCAAAGGGAACCAAACCACTGGGAAAAATCAGAGACATGTTCAGATTTGTTCTGCAGTTTCACTTGCTTCTAGTAATAATTTTAACTTTTGATTTTGTAGGTAATCTCCAGGTGGTTATGGGATTCATTTCAAATCAAGAAGACTTACAGTCCATACATATTTCAAAACGAGTGAAAATTTCCTTAATATTTTTATAGGTTTTCATATGCTTCCAAAAATCAGGAGTCTGGATGTTAAAAAGCAGTATCCTGTTCGTAAATCATGAATTAGACAAATGGACCAGACTGGACATAAACCTCAAGCACAAGTCTAACTATATGGTAAATCCACATCAGAATCCTGCAGAAAAGCACCATGTAAGAATTAAGGAGTTTAACACAAAAATTCAACAGTTCTTACACTGCGTTTTTCTGAAGTGAAAAACCATGTATGACCACAACTGAAAAACAAATTACAATGAATCCTTGTTTTAGTTTAATATTTACCTGTATGCTTTAAGTGCTTCAATGTCACATTATCAACAGGGAAAAAACTCAGAATAGCACCATATTCAGGACACATATTTGCTATTGTGGTTCGGTCTGCTATGGACAGTTGGGAAACACCACTCCCAAAAAACTCAACAAATTTTCCAGCGACATCAGCTTGTCTAAGATGCTGTTGGAAAGATCACACAATAACTGGTATATGAAGAGGTACAGTGCAAGCAGTGTTTGTCACAATTCACAAGGCATGAGCATTTAAAACAGAAAGTTAAAACCCTAAGGTCTATGTTTGCAAAAGAAAAAAAGAAATTATAATGAATCATTTTTAGTTAAAGAGGGTCTATAAGCAAACCACTACAGAGGGGAAAGAAAAAACAACCCCACTACTTCAAAGGACTAGCAAATAAAAATGGTTAGAGATTATTTGTACCTTTCTGCATTACCATGATTAAAGGTATACGAAAAAAATTCCCTAGATTTAATTAATTTCTCACACACCACTGGCAGTACTTGCAAAAATCTCTCTTGTTTGAAAAGGCATTGAACTCTTACCTTTGTAATGCTGAGAACAATATCTATGGACGTGGCAAAGGGACTGACTGTGCCTGTCAGCTCACAGCCCACCACCTCAGGCAGAGTGAGCCTGAGTGGCATTCCCAGCATCACTGCTTCCGTCTCAATGCCCCCGACGCCTGTAGGGAGACAAGGACACGGCTTTTCACACCTTCATTAACCTACTCTCAATGTGTTCAGCTCCAAAAACATAAAACACAGCTTCATATTAAGCCTAAAGGCTAAAGATCATAAACATATTGCTGCTTTTCTCTCACAAATGAAGGGCATCACTCCATTTCCAGCAAGGACACAGCAAGAAATGTAGAAGTTCCATTAAATATTTGCACATCAAAAATAAAATAAAGTAAGACTACTGCTCAAGTTAGACATCACAGTCAGCTAGAAAATATTTTCTATTTCAAACTAATCTTCCGTGAGAAAAGAAACCTTCATGCAAATTTCTGCTGTACAAACAAGCACTTCTTTGAATATCAGCTGGGTTTTGGTTGTTTTCTCTTTAAATTACAGAGTGGTTTCTCAAGGGAAAGAAACTCTATTCAAGATTACTTGTAGACAAAAAACATTCAGAACAATAATTCAAAACAGTCTGTTATGCTTGAAATACAAACATCCAGTGAAAGAAATATTTTTTAGTGAAGCTTCAGTTGCCTTTCCAAGAGCAATGAAGTTCTGAGCATACTTACCCCAGCCCAAGATACCCAAGCCATTTACCATGGTTGTGTGTGAGTCTGTGCCAACCACGCTATCAGGATGCAGGAAATTTTTCACATCAAAAACCACTCGGGACAAATATTCCAAGTTCACTTGGTGCGCCGTTCCAGTCTCAGGTGGAATTATGGAAATATTCTCAAAAACCTTTGAACTCCACTGTAATTTTTCCAAAAGAAGAATAAAAGAGTTGCAATTTTTTTCAAAGCTATATTCAGTTCTTAGAAGATCACTAAAAAGACAAAATGAAGACAAAACAAAAGAGTCCTTGCTATTTACCCAAGTGGCTTTTGTCCCTTTGTGCAACAGAGGTGTGCGATCTCCTTGGATACATTCTAATCATCAACAAAAGCTTTCACTCAATTCCTGTGAAGGCTGAATCAGTAATTCATGCCTACCTTCCAAAAGCAGGGCTGCAGAAATCTCTTACCTTCCAGTACACACAACTGATTACAAGGCTGGTATTCAGATAACAGAACCTAAGCACTTGTACCTACAGCGGCATTTGTATTTATAGCATAACTGAATTTAGGTTTGACATTCCACAGTGAAACTCCTAGCAAACTCAGGATGGTACATTTAATAGAGCTGACAAGGAAACTTGTAACGAGATTTAGCCTGGCCATTTCCTTCTTTAATAATGTAAAAGCTAATTTGCAACTTTCAGACAGAAACCTGTAGTCCACATCCAGGAAAAGTTTTAGATCACTGCAGTGAATTCCTAAGCCATGTCAAAACAGAGGAAAAGGCTCGAATAGCAATGTTGGCAGAGCCCTGCCCAGCAGCAGAGAAGCTGATGTTCACCACAAGACTTCTGCTGCCCTGTTTGAGGGCAGCCATGTCTGAACATTGGTCTCCACTCAACACTTCCAACTTCAGGAACTTTTGTTATGGATAAATGACCCTTTCAGCCAGAAACTCACTGTGACCTAAGGCACTGAGCTCATGAAAGGCATTAAAAACAATAATGCTTCATAAATCCCTACTGACAAGAACCAAATCAGAGTAAATTTTTCAAGTTAGAAAGCCAATTTTCTGTTCTTGTTTAAATTCAGATTTGAAAACCTGACATTTCCAAATGATTACATTTAATTTATTATCTAAACCTGAATACTGGTAGACTCTTTAAGAAGCCCAAACCACAAAGCCTGCAGGTACACAGACATACCTTAAAAAATTGAAGCCTCTCTCTGTTTCTGCCAAATTCCATCTCTTGATTTTTCAATACTGTCTCAGGCCTAGGAGGAAAACAAGTTTACAAGAACTGTCATAATTTATTTCAAATCACAGAAGAACAAGCTGTAGTTTTAGTTTGTTTGATGACTTATTTAAGCCTGCAGGACTCTTTGAAGAGGTTTATTAGAAGAAAGATAATTGCCTCCCTGCATCAAGCTTTCTGTTAACAGTGAAAAATAGCTGATTTTGTATGTGCTGTGCCTGAGAACCTGTTTATTTTAGGTATGGTTTTCCTAAAGTGTGTGACCTCAAAAATACTTTAGGAGATCTATTCCAAGCATGTCCTACAATACACAGAAGCTTTTTTACCCCCATCAATTGACTCACAGGCTGCACATCTCAAAACTCCATACATTAAAGAACCAAGATGTTTGCTAGTTCAATTGTAACTATCCTCCATTTTTCTATTTCCCTCCAAGTCACAACTTTTTCTTCACAAGTACTCAGTACAGTCTCATAAAACGAACTATCTTTTCTTAGTATGTTCTTTATTAAGATACTGATACTTGTTGTAACAGAGTAATCCATAATTTAAGAGGAATAACCTCTGCTTTGAGCAGCTGAACAAGGAAGGAATCACTTGCTTTGTACCAGGAAGGAAGTTCTCAGTTTTAAAAGTGTATTTTACAGTCATGACCCTTCCCCTTCTTCTCTGCAGCAGGTCAGCAGCTCTCCTGCTTCACCAAGCCCTGAGGGACAGTCAGAGTTCACACTGCAGCTACATAAATACCACTGCTGGTGTGCTGACAGAACACTAGTGTTGCTGAAAACATCACTCCTTCTGCATTCCTACTGAGCAGGAATATTTCCACATTCATAATCCTACCACAGCATTCTGCACAATATCACTGTGGGATACAGATCTGATCAGCTCTTTAATTGTACACCTGTCCAGCACAGGCGGATAGGGATCTCAACAGTCCACCAGACAAAGAGGCAGCAGCTGAAGAAGAGGATTACACATAATTGGCATAGATGGAACAGTGCACAACGACCTGTTAATAACATGGAACTCAGGGAGAGGCACAGACATGAGGCTCCCCTGGGCTACTACACAGGCAGGATATTTACTGAATTTCAACTCAGTGACAGATGGACTGTGAGATGCTGTACAGGCTGGGGGATGATGTATAAGCTAGTTCTTAGTTCTTTAAGAGCCAGAGACTTCTGAAAAGTTATTACAAAAATCTAGAAGTTACTTATAGAAATAAATTAATGCTTCATTGAGTTATTCACTCAGGCTCGCTTTGCAACAGAGAATTACTCCTATGCTTAGTTGTGGTTGTAAAGAAATGAGAGAAGTACTAATACTTAAAAGTCAAAGCCATGAGCCAATAAGTGGCCATCTGCAGTGTGCTGAGTAAAGCTCTTCTTGTAAAAAGAAAAATTTATTGTAGACTTAATTCTTATCTGCTACATCTGACCAACTTCCAGATACTGAAACAACTTTTTTATGGCATGAAAACTACAGAAAGATGTTTAAAAGAAAACCGCCGTTTTTTGGAGCTGTCACAGGCAGTACCCTACAACACAAAGGCACAACAGAATTTCACAAAGGAGCTGTCATACTCAGGCACGGGCTGCAGGTGGAAGGGGCAGAGGATGGGGGTGTTCTCGATCTGTGCAGAGAAGGGTCCCGAGGTGCGGCCGGTCTCCCCCGTGCCGCACGAGCCCCGGCAGCTGCTGTGGCCCCGGCACGGGGGCGGCTTCCGTGGCGCCGGCTTCAGCGGGGACAGCCTGGCCAGAGGCCTCTGCTCGCCCCCTCCAGGATTGGGAGCGTTCTGGATTGCACTGCAACACCAAACACAGCATTCATTGAGACACTGGGAATGTGCTTCTTCGTGCACACCCCCTGCCCCCCCAACCTTGTGCTTTCTGCAACTCCTTCAACAGATTATAAAACAGTATCTGAAAAAATAGAGGTATTTTATTACAACCCTGTCGCAAAGTAAACTACTGCTGGATAAGGTTAGTTAAGTAACGTAGTGTGGTAAGAAGTGAACAGAACTGGATTGTCTCTAAGATTAAAACCAAACAATTCCTTCTATTTGTTCACAGCAGACCAAAAATCTTTATAAACAGCATTGCAAAGGCTGAACTCAAGAGTTTTAAACTTGGAAGGTGTGGGTAGAGTCTCATCCAAATGGTAGACTGAACTTTGTTTCTTTTTTTAAGACAGTGCTGTACATGTTCTATTAAAACCACATAGGAATGATTACAGGCAAAGCTTTCTCAAGG
The DNA here is from genome assembly GCF_009819655.1 of Sylvia atricapilla. Lineage (NCBI taxonomy): Eukaryota > Metazoa > Chordata > Aves > Passeriformes > Sylviidae > Sylvia > Sylvia atricapilla. The sequence continues at coordinate 20,044,626 of NC_089152.1, forward strand.
AAATAAACATAACCTGATCATAATTAGGCTTTTTATACAAATTCTCAAAGGTGCAGTTAAATTGTATACACTATTCAGACCAGTCAGAAGTAAGAGAGAAAAAACAGTTTTGTTTTTAAAATACAGTCCATATAACACACTACCTTCAATTTGTGCAACATTCAGTCTCTGCAGGAGAGCAAAGAAAGCTTATTGTGAAAAACGAATGACTTTCACCTCTCTCCATAATTATTAAAGCACAAAATTTCAATTAAAGCCACTGCTTTCTTCTGCCTTAGTAACACAGCCAGATTCTTAGTTATCCAAGTGCAGGGTATTGCCTGGCCTCAGAGGATACCTCGTCTAAATCTCCCCACAGCCCACCAGGCTGTGACCCACAGATGGGAGCTCTCTATAAAAGCAGCACAAACCACCCTCAGCAAAGGGTTTCTTATCACAGGCCAGCAGCTGCTGAGCCCCCACAGCTTTCCAAAGGGACACTCCAGAGGCCGGATTTATCATTACAAAGCAGCATGTGGAGATCTCTTGCCAATACTTGGTCTGCCAGATAATTTTAGGCTGGCCTAATTGCAAAGGAATCAGCTGTCCCTCCAGACAGTGGCATGGACGGAGCACAGAACTGACACAACACATGCAGCACATCAGATCATCTACAGCTTCTTGCTCTTCTAACATTCAGCAAACTGAAATCCTGCGAGTATTTGGAAGGTTAACAGAAATGACTCACATATCCATGTCCTTTGACCACAGGCTTTTTCCAACATGAACTTTTAAAATTTCCAAAGAGCCTGAGCAGTTTATGCAATTCTGCATGGGTTTTGGAAGGTTTCACAATCAGGAGGCAGGGGAGAAGGTGAAGGGAAGCTGCATTATTTAGTATTTACTTCAGCAAACACTAAACAAAAGCTCCAAGTTTTTCCTCTTGTGCAGTATTTATGTTTCTAGCAAAGGCAGCCCCAGGCTGTATTCATCACATCACTGCCTGTCAGACAAGTAAAACCATGCTGGTAGCTTTCCAGTCCCCTTACTTTTCCAGACTTCTCCAAGTACACTTCTCTCTCTGAAAATGTCCGCAGCCTCATTTACGTGGTGTTAAATCAAAGCCCAGTCCAGTCACAAGCCATAGGCTGCAATGACAGTCTTTCAAAATGCCCAGCAGAATTGTAGGCCCCTTCTCTGCAGCCGTGACAAGGCAGCCACATTTGGAAATAAAGTTCTGTTTAACTTGAACAATAAAATCAGAGCAAAGCAAAATAACAAACGCCCTCTGCCGATTCTCTTGAGATGTGTTATTTTCTGGAAACCACGCCAGATCTCAATATTTCAGCAAAATCTTGCCTAGAATTTGGATTGTCAGTCAGCTTCACCCATAAGGCCCCACAAACATTCTTTCTCCCCCTCAAGAGTGCTTATCCATTTTTATCCAGCCCTTTTTCACATATCACCAGGTCTTGTTATAGAGATCCACACATGGCAAATGATTTGATGGGACAATAAAAAGACCTGAATGAATTCACACTTCAGTGTCAGACAAAAATGTATGCCATGTAAAAATGAAAAAAAAAAAAAGGTATGTTACCATTTGCTGAAATCAATCTGCAGAGAATGGTCAACAGTGAGATCAGTTGGGCAGGCTGGATTGACTTTTACTGGATCTCCTCCAGCATTTCTCACAGCTTCCCTCATGGCAGCAAAGTCCACCATTGCTGGAATTCCACTGACAGACAAAAAACCAAAACAGTAAAACATCATGAGACATCAACTCATTGATGAGACATTAACTCACTGAAATGTACAAACTTCTTTTTAATTTTACTCAAGTCCAGCAGTAGCTATATCTTATTTCAGATAATACATCTGTTATACTCTAAGTTTTAAAGGACTTGAAGCATTTTTAAAGTCACTCGAGTTGGCACACCCTCTCAATGAGCATGTCTGAAGGCAATGTACCAAACAAGAACATGGGACCATCTCAAAGATAACCACGCTTCTCTTGTGTCTGGCTTTGCTTCTCAAGTATGATGGTACTTCAGCACAGAAGGGATCCTTAAATATGCCTTACCTTTACAACCTTGCTACGCAAGCAAAGCTCATGCAATACATTTAAAACCTCAAAGTGTATCATTTGTCTAACAGTGCCATTTCTGAAGCTCATAGCATTTCACAATATTCATACTGATGTACAAAACAGACAAAGGCAATGTTTATAGAACACAGTACTATGTAAATTTATTGGCTTTGCCTGCTAAGCAAATGTTACCTAATTTTTATTACCATCATAATTCTTTTTTTTAATTATCTCACTTCTCAATAAATATACAGAGTCAGCAAGACAGCTTAAATTGAATATTTGCAAATTACTGAAGGACTGCCCTTTTAGCTACGCCATAGTCAAATCACAAAAAAAGTTAATATCCTATGAGGCTGCTTTTTCAATATATGTATTATTCATGGATTTGACTGGATTACTCATTGTGGAGTAAGCAATATTAAATCTTCAATTATCTCAAGGAAGAACTGTCAGTGACAGTGTGAACTGTCAACCATCTGGCTACAGCCAAAACATCACCACTTCCATTTGTATTCTGGCTCTTATCCTGTAAAGTGTTCCTTGCAGGCCAGCAGTTTCTGCCCCAAAGCCAGAGTTCCCTATGGAAGAACTCATACCCTTGCATCATATGGAATTACCATGAGGAATCTACTGCACAGCAGAGACAGGGCACAGGTTTCCACCTGGGTATCAAGAGGGGAAGTGTGATTTATTCTCACACCAAAAAACTGAACTCATTGAGTTTGCACAGGTTCTTTTGGGGAACACACACACACTTACGTGAAGTCTTGAAGAACAACTCTGGCAGGACAGAAGGGCACTTCAACACAGTTCTGTTTTGTTTTCCAGTCCAAGATGTTCATAGCATCTGTTTCTTTCACTAAGAAGCCATCGCAGTTACGGACACTGGACTCAAACAACACTCGGATGGAGTAAGGCAGAGTATCTGGGGTAAGGCAAGGGACAGACACCATGAGTGCAGCACTTGCAGCTTATACAGTTTCGTTTTTTGGTGTTTTTGGGGTTTTTTTACAATCCCACATTTCTAAGGAATTCCACTTTTCTAGGGTTTGGAAAGATGAGAGCTTCAGGAGCCTGCTTCTCCAGTTGCCTTTGGGTTTGACCTTTCCTACACAACATGGAACAGAGAGCTGCACAATGTACACATTAATGTGTTATCGTATGGGATTTCAATGGGAGAACCCAATGGCTTGACCACACTGTTTAGACAGTGACATTTAATAAAGTACATTATGCTGGCAGGGGAGAGATGCAAGGAATATAAATATAGACCTGGGATTATTGAACAGAACAGTTCAAAAGCATCAACTACTGGAATACTGAAAACCATTTTAACTGTAAATTTTGCCATTCCATTACTCTGGATACTAAGCCAAAGCAACTGATGCCAGAATATTATTTTCAATAAATAGTGATACAAAGACCAGAAACTACTCTGCCATGCACCCCTTTTAAAATTAACACATTTCATAAAATATAAAGAAGAACGTTTTATTAAATATAACTTGAGTTAGTTTGCTACTGATATGAATCAAGGTACTGACAAGGAGCAGTTTCCTTCACAGAAAAAAAGAGGAAATGGAAATGAGAATGAAATAAGAGGGAAGAGAAAAAAACCTCAATGTCACTATTCACTGCAAACAAAACAAAATAACCACTAAAAAAAAAAAAATCAAGATTGATTGACATTTCTCCCCCAAATCCCACTATTTTCAGCATCATCCAAGTAGGCAAACAGCTTCATAAGAACAGTGAGAAATCCTAAAAAAAGCTAGCTGGAGGAAGATGAAACCATTAACTTCAGGTTTTAATTAAAAAAAAAAAAGAAAAAAACAAAAAACAAAATTAGGTTGAGGTTTGGTGGCCTCAACCTAATCCAGTGGCTTGTTCACAAACTATTAATATAGAACTTACTGACTCTGTTCTCACTGTGTCTTTCTGAGAGAATATCCCCGGTGTCTAGTCAGAGCAGTCACTACTTTGAGTGTAAGATTTGAGTAAATTTGAGTATAAAGATGTCATCCAAAAGGTTTCATGCCACCACTCACTTGATTTAGAAGCAAGGTTCCCAGAAAAGAACTCGTTTGCTCTCTTCTGGGTTACAAATCTCACTGCCCTGGGGGCTGCTCAGTGCCAGCTCTAGAGAAGCAGCTGCTTCTCTCCATGGAGCACCAGCAGCTCCTATCTGCAACACCGTGTACAGTTTAGGCTTCCAGTGTACAGGACAGCTCCAGAAATGAGATCACATCTGGCACAGGGCCCTCCAGAAGGCTCTGGGACTGCCATGCCTGAGACACGGGAGCTGCAGGGAGAGCTGGGCTGGACTCCCAAAGGGGAGATGGTGCCCAGGCTGCAGCACCCAGCACCTCCCGGGGACTGCAGCCGGATCCAGCAGAAGTGCCTGTGAAAGCACAGGAGAGGTCCCAGTGTGCAGGAAGGGACACTGGCACTGGGCACAAGGAAAAAGCAGCTCACAGGGGTGCAGTTAAGCACAGGACCATGGGAGGGAGTGGAATCTCTGTCCTCCCAGACTGACACAGCTCAACCATGGAAAATTCCCTACACCAGCTCCAGCCCCAGCAAGAGCCTGGTCTAGATCTCAACATGTCCTCTCTGGCCTAAATCCTTTTGAGCTCTTCTCATTTTCCCCATAACTCTTAAATACTAGAAAATCGGCAACTAAATCAATTAACATTTACATTAGTAACCTGATTAATATCTACTGGCAATTAATGTCAAATTACAGCCAGAAGGCCCAAGGCAGAGGGCAAACTCATAAAACTCAAACTGTTCTGGCAAAAAAATGCAACAAGCAATTCCAGATGCTGGAGTTGCTACCAGTGCTGTCTCACACTGTGTCCAGATGTTATTTAGTATTTTGCTACCTTGAAGTTAACATGAAGCTTCCAGCTTCTGCACAGAAGTTTCTATCGGAAGGAAAAAACCATATTAGTGCAGTGTGTTTAGACTCTTGAGAGTATCTTCAGGAATACCCATTGCTGCTACAGGCTTTATGGCACATTTTAGCAGAAAGTTGTATATTGTTGCTTTATTTCCACTCTTGTCATGAGGCTTTTCACAAACCTGCTGTGGCAGCGTCTGGTTTTGTTACTAACACAGCACTGCTTGTCCCTGGACCAAGGACCAGCAGAAGCACTTGTTTCCTCCATGTGTGCTTAACTGAAAGATTGACTTTGTTACTATAAGAGCACGCAGCTGTTGAACAAAATTTCAGCAGACACTGTTCCCCTCTCTCTTCTCTTTAAAAAACATGGAGTTAATAACTGTGGTCAAATATGGGTTTCAAGTAAAATATCCACCTTTTTTTTATTCAAAAAGTATATCACAAATTCTGTCAATACAGAAGTGTTCAGACTTTGCAAAACTGAAAAACAGCCCAAAAGCCTTTACTAAGTAGCCCATGTAAGTTTTTCAGTTTAACATGAAGAAAAAGACAAAGAATAATGCTTTAACTACCTGCAAGACTAAAGCCTGTTCCAGCTGGCACTGAGCAAAACTCCCCCCCTGCATGGACTCCCCTCCCACCACACGTGCAACATTATGAAAGGCACTTGGACACAGAGACCACATGAAGGTCCTGTTGGCACAGACAGCCATTGCATACTAATGACAAGCTGAGATTAAGCAACAGCATGAGCACCACAAAACCTCCCCCTGCAGCAGGAGCCATGTTCTAGCAAACAGTCACCCACTATGAGAGGCTGCTGGTGAGGAAGGAAGCTGTACAAAACTACAGTAAAAGCTGTATTTATTTTTGAAGCATTAAATAGGAAATAGGAGTTCTTTGTCACTTCATTTTTTTTCCGAAAGTGCAATTCTTCTGATTTGGAATACTGTTGAAAACTGCAGAAACACCTGTACTTTCTCCATTACTAAAAAAACACCTACAAGTATTCCCCCGGCCAACTCCATAAAGCACTGAGAAATTAGGAAACGATCAGCTTTCAAACACCCACATTAGGAATTCCCAACTGCATCTCCTGCCACTGCAGGGCACACCAGTGGCGCAGTTTGCCCCCATAACCCCCAGACAGCATCGTACCATACTTAGCGCCTCCGAGGTTCGACACATTGTAAAACTTTTTCTCCGGGTGGCTTTCCAAAGCTTCAATGGCCGGCTGGTAAGGGCTTCCTGCGGGATGAACAAAGTTACAGCTAAAAAACAACGCGTCGTTTCAGCACTGACTGAGGACTCAAAAACGAGATTTTCTGATTCTGCCAGAAATAACGTTCCTCTAAACTGTAAGCAGATGCAATATGGAAAGGCTTCTAAAGGGATTGCAACACCTCGGATGTAGATGTGTGACTAAGTTGAATTTGAAAAACATCACCAATAGTAGATACATGCAGGTCAATGCAGGTCGCCAGCACAACCTGAACAAACCTGACCTTTGTTGTCTCAGTTAGCCATCTACACACAGGATAAGACATCTCACCAGCGCAGATAAGAGACGTGGGTTTAATACAGCAGGAAGCACAAAGCACTGACTGCCAAGCCAACGTCAAGGGAACAAGACACAAAAATAAACCTCGTAGCAGCCATTAGGTGCTTGGAAAAAATAACTCCCCGGAGGGAGCAGATAGCGGGGCGGGGACGGGGCCGCTCTACCCCCGGAGGGACCTCCGCGGCCTGGGACAGCGCCGTTCGGCGGTGCAGAGGGCGAGGCGGTGCCCCGGGCTGTAGTGCCCCGGCGGGCGGGGCGGTCCCGTTCCCGCAGTGACCGACCTGTCCTGGGAGGGTCCATTGCCGGCGACCATGTCAGCGTGAGGGAGCGGCCTGAGGGGCGCCGGCGGGCCGGCAGCTCTCGCGAGACTGCGCCCCTCGTTTCGCCCCCGCACCAGGCGCCGCTCTCGCGAGACTGCGACCCCGCGCCCCACCCCGCGCCCCCGCCCCCGCCCCGCCCCACGGTCGTGGGGCGCGCTGCTCTCGCGAGACTTGTGCACCCTGCCGGGAGGAAAGGGCACGAGATCGCGCGAGGCTTCCCAGAGAGGGCGGAAGTAGCCAGGAGCGGGCAGCCCCTGCTCTCGCGATAGCAATGACGAATGGAACTCTCGCGGGTGGAACTGCCGGTCAGAACGCCAGGGGCGCGGCCATGATGGGGGCGGACGCATGCTGGGGCGGGCCCATGAAAGGGCGGGGCCGTGCCGGGGCGGGGCCATTCTGGGGGCGGGGCCGCTCTGCAGCGGAGCTGCGGGCCCGCGCGGTGGCGCCGCCTGGCGGCCTGGCGCGGTCCCACACGCGGGCCGGCGGTGTCCCCGGCGCCGGGCCTGAGCCATTCCCGGGCGCGGCCCCGCAGCGCGGCGTGCCATGCTGAGGGGTGCAGTGGGCCCTAAAGATCACATGCTCCCATTTCAAGCTCCATCCGACCTGATGGTGAATGCTTCCAAGGGATGGGGCATACACAGCCTGTTCCAGTGTCTCACAGCCCATACAGTAAAGAAGTCTTCCTAATATCTCATCTAAATTTCTCCCTTGCAATTCGTACCCATTCCCCCATGTCCTATCACCATAAATCCTGCCCACCTTCCCTGTAGGACCTTTTCAGGTCCCGAACGCGTCGTGAGATCCTCACATAGCCTTCTCTTTCCCAGGCTGAAGGGCCCCAGCCCTCCTCAGGAGCCGCCCCAGCGCCGTCCGCAGGCTGCCGCGGAGGACAGCGGAGCCCAGGGCACACAGGCACGGCGGCAGCCCGGAACACAGCGCCGTTCGTGGCGATCCCGCCTGCCGCTGCTCTCATGGCAGAGGGTGCTTCAAGAGATAAACGTGTGCTAGCAAACCTGTCCCAGAGCAGGCCATTAGAAGTCTCCGTGAGCTGTGTCCTAGTGCCGGGCATGAACATTACTGTTGGGAAAGATGACCCAGGAAAAACTTACAAATATGATGGCCTGGCAAGAGATACTGCAAATATAAAACCTGTGAGTGAAATAGAAATGAAAGCTAGCTTTGAGATGGAAGCATGGCAAGTAGGAAGACAGCGATTCACTGGAGATGGCTTGAGTGATAGCAAACAAAAGGGACACCAAAACATGCTGGGGTGTAGCCACACCGAGGTATCTGGGAAAAGGTGGATAAGAAAAAGTAGTCTTTAGAGCTTAGAATACAGAATGCTGTGGTAATATAGCAGTTCTCATAGGCTGTATGCAAAGTCTGTAGATTTTTTATCTTGCGCCAGTTGGCCTATGTAAATCAGAATATTCAACACAAAAATAGATATAATGTATTGTAACAAGGACCTCGCTCTCTTACCTTACCCTCTTGCCATACCTCGCTCACCTCCCTTACCCCTACCACCTCTCTTACCCTGCTCTCACCTCTTAGCTTTTTCCTCTCTCTCTCTCCCTCTCTCTTTTTGGGGCATCCCTTCAGCTGAGGCTGGTGGCTGAAGGCAAGATCCTGATACCCACCAAGACCCTTGCAATAAAACCACGTGTCTCTATAAGTGTCTCAGGTTTGCAGAGTTCCCTCTCCCTGCCGTCCACGGATGCTCCTACACATTACCACAGCCCACACTGGGAGCAGAAAGGCGTGTGCTCAGTCTTCTGCCCTCCAGCTGGGCCTGACCTGGCTCTTGTTCTTAGTCTCTAATGTTAGGTATCTTCAGAAGGCTTTTTCCCTTTCGTATCTTTCTTCTTTCCTTCCTCTTAAATAAGAGCCTCTTTTCTTTGCTCGACGGTGGAATTTTATTTATGTCTTCATCTTTTGTGCAGCAGTAGCAGTACATTAGGCCACACTCACAGTGTCAGGCAATAGTCATTTCTCCAAGCTGTACAACATACAAAATATCTGGGCTTTAGACACTAATGCAGCCAGAACTCACCACCTGGCTCAGGCAGAAAAGAAGATTACCAAAAAGATGTCTTCATCTCAGCTCTAATCAATCAATTTTCCCTTTTGCCTGCATCTCTTTTGACCTAAACTGCCATTGCCTTCCTGAACAGTAACAGAGGGACTTGACACACTGATTGCAATAGTTATGCTCAAAACTGCATGAACAACCCTAATTCTGGCCTCTTTTTCCCTGTTCCAGATTGCAGTGATTTCTGGCTTATCTCTGACAGACTGCAGGAAGAGGGCATGAAATAAGTGGAAAGATAGTGGAGAGTGTGGCCAAGTTGTGTCTGGAGGGGCTCCTTAAATTCTGCTGTGTAAAGCACATTCAGGGTGCCCAAAGCTGTCTTTGAAGAGATCACTCATGTGATGTCTCAGGTATAGCTTTTACTTTTTACTGCTGGCTCAGTGCAGTCCTTTCCCATGACAGAGCCCAGTCCAGTCCCTCGCCCCAACACACGTGGCTGCCTCTCATGCCGGCCATGCATGAGCTCCACTGGAACCAGCCAAGAGTGTCTGAGGTCAGTGCTGGCAGCTGTGGTCACAAACTAATGAAGTGTTGCCAAAAAATGCTGGAGATCTGTCTCTTGACAAATTCCCATAAGAAGTGTCTCCAGGCATGTTCTGCACCATCACTTACCAGTTGTTTGCCAAAAACACTCCAGCCTCACAGGGCTCAGTTCTCAGGATGCCGGTGAATTAGCAGCTATTGGTTATCTCCCTTTCTTGGCTGAAGGCCAACTTCAGTGTGTCAGGTACATCCAAGAAAAGGAATTTTAGGCAGCATGGAGTATTTCTGGCTCACATGCGAAATCCTTAATCCCAGATGTTTAGAGGTTTGTGCCCTTCCTACATACCAGACAAAACCTTGGAAAGCAAATTGCATATATATTTGGTTTTAATACAATGTTTGGCTTTCAGTTTATACTGAATTTTTTTTTCCTTTTTGCTTATTACCAACTGAGCTACTTCACTGTTCTTCTTGCTGTTTTTTATGTGATTCTTTTAGAATTAAGTCCCTTAAGGAAATGTGTAACTGTCTAGAAAGAAAGATGGTTTTGCAGTTTCCAGAATGTATTTTCCATTTCCCAGCTGGCATCCAACATCCTGAAATAAGTCAAATTCAAGGGAGAGCTTATCCAGAAGAAAGCGAGGATGGGTATTGCTGGTTTGTAATTAGAGCTGACAGAAGCAGGCTAAGCAGAGCCTTAGTGGAGAAGAGAATCTGAGTAGAGGGAATTATGTTGTGCTACTTGTGTGAAAGGCAGTCACTCCACAGAGAGAATTTCAATATTGCTGTTCACCATATTTCAGCCTTCAAACAGAGAAAGCAGTTTTGCTGTGGAAAAAGCTGAGCTAAGTATTGCTCTCAGGTCTGTGTTCCACAGCACTGTCACACAGAAGAGACCACACAGAGAGAACCCTGTGCAGCGCAAGACACTTTTCTAGTTGTGCCCTTCTTTTGTCTTCCTCCATTTTCCCTATAAAGGGAAGGCAATACCAGTGACAACCAGACAGCACCCATGCCATCCATTCCTCTGCAGGAGGAGCAGGTTGATCTAGGAGTTTGAAGTACAGCCCTTTGAATCAAGTCACTACTAATCCTGGCATCCATGTGACTGCTGTACTTGAAGCTCAGATACACTAAATCTTACACTGTTCTTGTAAGGCAGTGAGCGATCTTTAGAGGAAGGGAGTAAAACTGTCCATAACTACCTATAGATGGAAAAAACACAGCAATCTGGTTTTATTCCAACTGAATGAATACATGAGATTTAAAAAGAAAATTTGGAAAACCTCTTTAGAATATTTACTTAAGAAATTTAGATCAGTCCAATCAATTGAGTCTAAAATTCACAAGTGAGTGTACAGAGCAGTAAGACACAGTAATCTTTGCATAGTCAAAGTTGGGGCTAATTGGGGCAGCTGATTAAAAAGATCACAAAGATATTTTGACATTGTCACATTTCAGTAACAAACTTGAAAAAGGGTTAGTAAAAATCAGATTGGACAATTTGTAAGAAGAAAAATCAAGTGGTCACATTCTCCTATGTCTTGTGCCACAGCAGCAAAGCCACAGGAATTAGGTGAGCTGTAAACTGAGAACATGTCAGACTGGACACTTCAGTAGGAACATGACTGAATATTTAGTTTTGACACCATATGGTCTGAGATACAATCTTTCCTTCTGTAAATTAATTTTTTTGTAATACAGTATCCCCAGTGCTACCATGTCATCTTCAAGAATATGAATGTAAGCTTTGCTTTTTATTGTATATTGCTTATAATCAGTTTACAAAATCTCTTATGTCAAAGTAAGTAGATTCATAACTGCCAGAGGAAAAAGCATTTCTTCCTGATATAAGGATATGGCAGTGATTCTGTGCTGTGTGAACCCATGTCACAAAAGATACTAAAAGTCAAGTTCCTTACCCATACTAAGGCTCCACTAAGAAATAACAATCCCTAGATTTCCTATACCTGGAATATTTATTACCCAGACAAGTTTTTGTTAATTGATTCACTGCTGGCAATTCAAGTTGCTGTCATAATTTTTCCTCTAAAATGCTGGCACTCAGGAAACAAAAAAATCAGTTTCACTCTCTTTTTACAAGAGCTGCCATTTAAACTGGAGTACACAGCTCTAACACCCTTCTAAAAGTTCCTCCCTAGCATTCAGCAGACTCTTAGTAAATCAGATGATAATGCTGTCTTGTGACTATCTAGAGATAGCACATGAACTCTTCTAAGGTTCAGATTGGGTATATGAAGAGGCTCAAGTATCATGGAAGCTGCTTTTCAAAATTTATTTCTTGGTGAAGGAAAGATGTTCAAGATTATTTTTGCTTGTGAGATAAGTGCTTGTGTACTGGATCCTGCAGAAACTATGTTTGGGAGAACAGCCTTGTGAGGAGTTTATTAGCACCAAAAGCAAAAATCAGTAAACATGCTTACTTCCAATTGCATCGTCTAATAGAGGAATAGCATGTGAACTTTTGCTAATCTGAAACCAGACGCCTATGTTCAGGCTGTGGCACTGTTTGGCCTCCTGTATCATTAGGGAGCTTGAAAAATTGCCTTTTCTTGTTACTCACAGAGTCTAAGTGAGTGCAAAAGCTTTTCCCAGAGATGTCAGGAAGAAGAAGGACTCTTTTGTGCTGATGGCAGACTAACTGAGTTGTGAGCTTGAGGTCTTCATTTCAGGAAGTGCAACAAGCGACTGGGGAACCTCAAGCTACACTGCCCAGCTCTTATGGCAGTCTGTGAAGTATCAGGCTTAACAGCCTCAGAGATCACATCTGGTTTGGTTTAGGCTGTGGTTGTTACTGACATGCTTGTTTTAAATGGATGGCATCTGTTGCCTTCTTTCCTCAATGCTGCTGAAAAGGGAGAGGGGAAGCACAGTTCAGCTTTTTTACCTCAGGATTTTTTGCAAGCTGAGACACTTCTGGCCTCTGGGAATAAGTGTTTTCCTTCTCAGGAAGGTAGTGCTCACCTGCCATCTGCTCATACATGGTCTGGAGAGCCAAATTGCTTTCTTTCCTCACTCACTGCAGGAGAAAGCTTCATTTGGCAAGTACCACTATGGGCATTTCTCACACCTGCAGGGGAGAAGGTGATGGGGGTGAAATGCTGGGTGCATCCCAGCTGCAGAGAGGCCAGAGCTCCATCCCCTCAGAGAGTGATGGCAGCAGGGAGCACACTGCATACATCCACAAGAAAGAAATTTGGGGAATTCAGTGACAGTTGGCAAAAACAATCATTAAGTAACACCCTTCAGCACTAGGCACTGCAATTCCCTAGTGCATAAGGGAAGTATGGGTGGTGTTAAAACTCCTTTTAACTGCTGACTGCTATTAACTACTTCTGATATGATGACAGCTCATCTACACCTGACAGTCCTCAGTCATCCATGGAAACCTCCACAGCAGGACAAACCACTTCCTATGTTTGTTTTTTGGAGACTTGGGATGTGGCTTGCAGCAAGTTGTGCTTTGAGCTCAGTCATTGTGACCCAAAGGACAGAGAGGTGTTGGGGGTGTACTGAGGACTTCTTAATATATTGCACTCTTTGAAGCTTTTAGCAAGATAATCGCCAACTCCTGAAGCTAATGAGGACTTAAGACCTTACCCTTTCTTCCTACAAACTGTCAGCGGTGTGAGCTAGGAACATTGTATCCTCTGTCTGAAAAAATGGTCCTCAAGTCAGCACTGGGTAAGAGTCCCACAGACCTGTGTATGAGGCACAATGGGAGAGAAACCTGCTGTGGAAGCAGACAAATGCAATCTTTCTGCTTAAATACTGTCAAACACACTTTTACTGGAGGTAGGAAGCCCCCAGCTCTACAAGGAGAAACCTTCAATTTACAACCTAAAATAGAAGGGGTGCCTGAGCAAACCAATCTCCCCCACCCCTGGACCCTGGCTGAGAGAGGTGGTTTTCCTGCCACCCACCATTGCAGCTCTCTCCACAATAACAGGCTGTTCTTCCTTCCTGGGGTGCAGGCAGGGAGGCAGATGGAGTCTCTCTTCTGTAACCTCTTTGACTACTAGAATTAGATCTTCCCTTCATAGCTATTGTAGCTTGCAGGAGGCTGGATTGAGTGGCTCCTGCAGATGGTATTTGCATTCTAGGGATTGAGTGAAATCTAGGCTAGAGCACGGCAGTGCATTAGAGAGATATCAGGGGAGCTTAGGCAACTCTGAACCATACTTGTCTCACTCTGTTGTTCAGCATCCCACTGGGATCACCCATCTGCAGCTCTTTAACAGAAGAGGTGCTGCTCTAGTCCTGTTGTCTTGACTTCTTCTGCACAGACACTCTGAACTATTTTCTTTTAAATTTACATTCTCTGTTACTCACTTCCAAGTGCAGTTAGAGTCTTCCAGCCCCTCTTCATCTCTGCATTACTACCAGAGATTTCTGCACCCCTTTATCCACAGAAGACACAGAAATACTTTTTATTGCTGGTTTTACAGTCCTTACCATCTGAAAGTTTCACCTCCACATGGTCTGTCCAAGGAAATAGCTGTCCTACCTCTGTTGAGCAGCTCCCAACAGGGGGTTGGCTGGCTCCAGCAGAATTCCCCTGTCAATGCAGGAAGAACCAAGTAGAGTATCCAGTCCTGGTGCCCAAGCCCAGTATAGAGGGGAGAGCAGCGCAGGAGTAAGCCAGTATCTCCCATACTCACAGTCCCACTTGTTCTTGTGGGCAATTCCATTTCCTGATTAGTAACACCTGCCATCCCACTCATCAATGTTGTGCTGAAGGTTGTTGCTGGGAAGTGTGGGGCATATAGGGATGGAGACTGATAGGTGTAAAGCAAACATGCAGGGAAGGAGGAGGAAGAGAAGGAGGAGGAGGAAGTAGAAGAGCAAGTATTTGAGCTAAGTTGAGCAGAATGATGCTGCTCCTCCTTCTGGATGTCCCTTCCAGAAGGAGGGACAGCAACAGCAGGAAGTGGCATTTACTGGAAGGATTTTTAAAGTCAGTTGGGGGACAGCTGTGCTGATTTTAATCCAACTGGACTGAAGTGGCTCCAGAAGAGCCAAAAAGCCCTTTGATACCTACTGCCCAGGCAATAAAATGTTAATCATAGTTGAAAGTCTTTTTTCTCTTAGTAACAGTTGTTTTCGGTTTAGTAGAAATATACTGCTGCCTCCAGTCCCAGACTCCATTGTAATATGGACCATCCACATGGAGCAGAGACTGCTCCTGCTGCAATGGCCACAGCATCTGAGAGCTGGCAGGGAGCTCAGAGCACCAGTGACCATCAGGAGCAGTGGCATGGTCTCTCTGCTCCCACAGGACTGCCCTGTGTGTCAGAGACTGCTTGGCACAGGCAGGTTTTCTAAAGATAGGTGATATTGTGGCTCTGTGGGTTTTTGCAAATCAGTGAAAGTCTGAGAGAGCTAGTAGGGAAAATATAAAAAGGAGCAGGCTGAGGTTTCAAGGGCAAGTGTGAAATAGATTCTCAAAAGTATTTGAAATGATTAATCAGTAGAGGAGAGGCCTTGAAAGGGCCTCATTTCTAACCCATCCTAGTGAAGTTAGCAGTTGGTCTCCCTCTGGGAGGTCACAGGAATATATGTACGTTCTCCTTGGATAACAGATTAAACCTTATTACTATAGGCCAGCTGTTTTTTCAGCACCGATCTCTAAGTACACCTATTCCAATGGTGCGTGTCCCTTACGGCTACAGCCTTGTTCTTACCAGACCTTAATGACAACTTTGTATTTTTTGAACATAGAACAGGCCTACCCTGCTGCTCAGGGCTCACAAGGGCTCAGGCAGTGCCTGCACTATTATCCAAGAATGCTGTGAGGAGTTTGACAGAAATGAACCAGGTTTCCTACTTCCCCATATTGTTCACCACATCCTTGAATTTTCTCAGTTCCCTCCTTGGTTCAAAATATGCTTCTTTTCTATTATGTTTTATTTAAATTATGTCCCAAATTTTCTTAAAGATTAGAGGAAGTAACACAAATAGACACTCCAGCCTTGCTGTGTTATCAGATATGTCAAAAATATCATTATGTGTGAACTGATAAGGTGACCAGAATTCTGGTTTAGAAGTGCATATAGTTTAGATTTCTTTCTCTCAGATCTTCTAATCACTTTCAGGAATTAGGAGAATCTCCAGACTGCCAAAAATCTCTTACCAAAAGCAGGCATCTTCTATATGATCTGATTGAAGCTCATGACATCATCCAAACAGGAAGAGGAACTTGGAACAAACTTTCCCACTTCTTTTGTAATATTGTTGAATGCCAAAATTACTGGGATGTTTTGTATAGGTGGCTGCTTTTTCAGTAGAAATCCTAGTCTAAACCTACTGAGTTTTCATAGATGATATTCCATTGCTCATAGGAGAAGTTTGGGGCCTCATTGATGGATGTTTCTTGAAAAAAAAAAAAAAAGTGTATTTCTGAAAACATTCTGACTGTTTTCCAGTTAATGCTGTTTGCTGAAATATCTCATTTGGCAGAGGGCACTAGAGATGCTACTCCTTGTGTCTGCAAATAAAGGTAGAGAGATCATAAGTTTTTTCTGATATTCATCATGACTGTTCATGCTTTCATGATCTCAGAGATGATTTCCTGCCTCAAACTCTTTTATACACATCTCTTGGAGATTTTAAGTAACCCTTCATCCTTGCAATTTTTGTCTATTTCTGCCTCTTGCTGCATTAATAGGCTCCTTTATGCTATTACCTTTGTTGCCATCAGAATCTAAAGCTGAGGTGAATTCTAGGCAAAACCTTGTTCGATTATTATCTTTATTTTGAAATAATCATTTGTCTTCATTATCTGCAGCTGCATCCTGAAGGATTTTGAAAAGGTACCTATGATATTTTCCATTTATGGGAGCTTGGGCTTTATGCAGGGCTTTCTCCCCTCCTCCTGCCTGTTTAAAAAAGAAGTTTCTGCTCCACTGCTGGCAAGACAGCATAGAAAGTGTCTCTCAGACAGAATGTCTCTCAAAGAAGTAAGAATCCTAAAATCCAGCAGATTCATGTCTAAACCTCATTCTTTCCCTGCTGCATTATGAATCAGTGTACCCTGCTGCACTTTCTTTCCCTCTGCAGTTTTCAGCATACTCCACTGTTTTAATTTCCTCTGTAGCTCTGCTTACAGCTGGCAAACTAATCAGTTTGCATGAGCAGTGCGCCTCAAAATATTTGTTTATGTGGAATGAGTCTAGCTGCATTTTCTATTTCTCATCATCTGCTGGTCATCTTAATCTCTTTCAGTGTTTGGTTCATGTACTGAGCTCAAAGAACAATTATTTTATTCAGGGGAAGGAAGTGAGGCACTAGCAAAAACATAATTTGAGCTAGCTGTGAAAATGAGTGTTTGGCACACTTTTAGCATGAAGAGAAGCAGAGACTTTTAGCAATAGCACAGGTAAGAGAGTTACAGGGTCATTGTGTGGACCTAAAGAAATGTACAATTCAATTTCTTCCCACTACAGGGTCTACATGGCTACAGACCTCTGTTGCCACAGAGTATTTAATGGTGCAAACATCTGGCTTAGACTTAGACAGCTGTTGAACATAGGTAATTTCAGCTTCACTCCTTTTGCCTTCAGTCAATCACTTCCACAGCCTTTGTTGCTGTGACCTACATTGGGAGCAAATGCTTTCTGATGCCATTTCAAAGGAAACTAATCTTTCACTCCAACTGAATCATGGCTGGATTCATCTGTGTTCCATATTCTGTGCATATGTAATTTTATTTCTGCCTCCATCCCAGAGCAGCAAATCCTTAATGATCTGTCCTTACACACAGGCTCATCTGCAAGGCACAACTGCCTGGAAGGAAGACTTCCAGGGTTTTTCTTTCTCCAAAAGCTAAGCTGCTGCTGGCTACAGGGGCTAAAGATTTATTAATGCTATTCAATGTTTTTCAAAATTCTAATGTGCAAAGGAAGATAAAAGCTTGAATTAATAACATTAAAAACGTGCCATAATGATTCCAGTGGTAGGGAATTGCTACCCAAATTCCCTATCCATTTTTACTGTCAATAATACACCACGTGGAGTGCAGGATACAAGTGTTTTCCTTGGAATGAGGCATCCTCACAGCCTCCAGAGCTCTGGCATCAACAATGAGATAGAGTGAAAGAAAAATTCCTGAAAGACAGTTACTCAGAGAGCTCCTTTATGTTAAAGAACGTACTGTTAGATTTCTGTGTGAAAATGTTGACATTGAAATGGCCCTTTGAGAATGATGTATCAGTCTCCTAAATGTGTCATGTACCTACACCCTATGAGGCAACGTTTTCTTTGTTAATTTATTTCTCCAAAGTACGCTGCCCTCTCCCTTCCTGTTAAAGGTGCTGAAGCGTCTACTGCTGCAAACCATAAACTTGTCTTTACTGTTTTCACACAGACAATGCTGTTGTCTTGTCCAGGGATTGTTAAAGCCTTGCTATTACAAGGGGACAGTCTGATTCAGGCCTTGCTAGCACTGTCACATTTACACAAGCACTAACTCCATAAGAGAGACTGCTGCAGAGAAAGTGCTACATTTATGGACTTGAACCACGCACTTACCAAACTCTTGGGTGTGGAAGGGTTTGAGTTTGCATCCTTCTGAAGCATCCTCTCATAGACTAAGAGCAATAGAATAGAATAACACTGATCTCTTTCCAGTCCCCTCCCAGGACATCACTGGGATTATCCCTGCACCCACAGGCTCCTTCACCCAAGTGAAATTCCTCATGCTGCCACTGAAGCTGTGACATGGATGCAAAGGGGAATGAAATCAGCTGCAGTAATTTCTGGCACTGAGGCCCAGGGCTGGTGGGCTTCCTTCCAGGGACATCTGGTCATTAACCCTCATAGAATAAGGGCTTTTCTGTCCTTTCAGTCTGGACAATGGGCTATATGGGCTATATGCGAGGAAATGCTAACTTCATGGAGCAGAGACTTAATCACACCTTCTGGGACTCTAAAAGCTGGTAGCTATTGATTGAGGCAAGGGTGATGAAATGAGGTCACAGCTGCCTTCATCTTTCATACAGGGTCCATGGAGACCACATGTAGTAACATGCTGAGTTCCCTATTGATTCAAGTGGCTTGGCAATTTAAAACCCCTCTTTTCATCCTTTTAGTCATTTACCTTTCACCAGATGAAGCCAAGAGGCTCAGCCAGCCTCAGCCAATGGCTGCCCAACCAAGGTGGATGCACTCAGCTGTGACTGCAGATAAAGCTGAACACAGCTTCATTTCATGCAAGTGAGAGTTGCCTGAGACACACACATCCCCAACAGATGGGGCAATGTTTCCCAAACACAGACTGAGGCCAAAAACCTGGTGAAGTGAAAATTGTGTGGTTCTGGAGAAAGGCTTCTCTGTAGGGACAGCCAAGAGGGGAGGCACTGAAGCAAGGCTGTGTGAATGATTTCTTTTCTGCGCTGGTTAAAACCACCTCCTGTATCTCCAGCTCACCACTGAAATTTGAGATGACAATTTCCCTGTGGATCATTTGAACCCCACGGGGAAGAGGAGTGTGTCTTTCTGTTCCCAGGACTATTGTCCCAGGGCATTTACAAAAGCTGAAGCTTGGGGGGGCCCTCAAACCATCTTTGTTCAGCACGTAGCACAGTAGAGTTGGGGGCAGTAGAGGGGGTCTGTCCTACTGTGCACTCCAATAATACCAATGGTAACAACTATGGCAAAGGCATGGTCTCAGCCCAGTCAGCTCTGGGGCTTAAAGTACACATGGACTTCCCATCGGGGAACATCAGGATGTGTCTTTTCACAAATCACTTTGTTGCCTAAATAAAATAAAAGGCCATTTCATTTTCTTAAGCCACTGTTTTACAAAACAATAGTCAAGAATGCCCAGTTTATCGTCCACATGGATGACAAGACAGCAGAATAATGCATTCAAGCTACAAAGATTCCCAGAAACAATGGTGTTGCCATGTGTTGTGGAGAAAACATCTCTGGTGAAGGCTCATGCAGGCTGAATGCCTTCTGGCCATTCTTGCAACACTACGCTTGAGAAGACAGTAGTTATTATACCACTATAGGACAAATTATGCCCTTAAAGTCATATATAAGAAAGGCACTGTTGCTATTTTTATAGTTAGAAATGCAGCTGGCACTCTCCAAATGAACTTTGAAAAAAATACTTTATGCCTACACCAGTAGTTTCCCTGAGCAGTCTTGCACCAAGATCTCTGGGTGCTGAAGTGTGCATGTGTTTGGACAGCACATCTTAAGCAGCTTTGAGCAAGGAACCCTCTTGCTGTCAGGTGAGCAGCTCTGAACACAGCTTGCAAGACTGAAACCTCAGCTAGGTGGAATGAAAAAGCTGTGTAGGACATCCTTAAATGTAAGGACACCCTTGCATCTATTTTGAAGTATGTTCCACACAAACACTCTCTGTCCATGGACTCTCTGTGCAATTCATGACAATCCACCTTCCTGTCATTCCCTCCATTCCTAAGCCTTATTCCTAGACTCAGCCAGAGAGGTATATCTTGACTCTGTTCAGGCAGGGGCAGAGGAGGAGCAAGTGCTGCTTCCTTGACCAAAAGCAAGTTTTGGGCTGCTGAATGGCACTGGCTCGGGGTATTGCATCCCTGTTGCTCCATAAGCTCTTCTCACATTTTGTTGCCATGGATAACCCTCCAAAACCAGCCAGTTGCTTCTGTGCGGCAATACTAAACTCTGGACAGTGCAGAAATTCAGTTGACTCCACTGGGAACATTTGTCCAAACTACAGAGATAAAACTTTATTATAAAAAACACCTTTACAAATATGTGGGTAACTATGGTAGTAAAATCCTTGCAAAGGAACAATGCAGTTTCATAGGAGTAAGTTTAAAATTGCTGCCCAGAGTGCAGTATAATAGGGTGATTATGTGCCTCCAGGACTGGTTAACTGAGAGGGAGATTCACACCATTCCCAGCTGGTGAGCACCATGATGTTTGTAGGTTCTCATTTCCTTGAGACTGTTTTCATCTGTTTACGACCAACTCTGTGAATTGTTCTCTTTACCAGCTGGATGTTACTGGGCTGCCATCAGAGGCTTGTGCTGTTCCCAGGACAAAGAGTGATGGCCCCTGCCATCCTCACAGGCTGCCTCTGCCTCAGCTGTGAGGGCTGCTGCCTGCCAGAGGAACGCTGGCACCGTGGCCCTCTTGAATCAGCTCCAGAAACTTAACAGCTTACTCCTGTCTTGCTTATATAGAAATGGATTTTAAACTGTTATCCCAGTATCTTCTTCTTCAAGATACCAACTTTTTCTCCTCAATTTTCCTCTGTATTTACTTTGTATTATTAGATGATGAAATCTGGCTAATGGGCACCCTAATTATTGCAGCATCCAAATGACAGGCTTCAGGCAAAATGGTAATTACTTATTCAAAAGTATTCATAAAATTAACATATCCTGAATAAATTCAGGCTTAATTTAACAGGCCACTGCACTTATTACAAGCATTTAGCACATGCAATTGTTTAAACTTAGCAGAGAGCAACTTACTCTTTCAAAAAATATCTGGGCCAGAAGTAGATGTAACCGTAATTTGCCCTAACAAGAGCAAATGTCAAACAGTTTAGGGAGCTATACAGCAATTTGTTCAAATGCATGTAAGTTAAAAAGCCTACAAAGAAGCTCTTCCCAGGCTTTTGATTATGGCAAAGTATCCAAACCCTTTCTTAAATTTTGTTCCTCAGCCAAAATCAAGAAGGAAAAATGTTACAGAAAAAGTTATAAATTCCCATTCTCTCCTCCTCCCTACCTTGGAACAGATTCAGGGCTTTATGCTGATATTCTTCTATGGTTCCAAGTATTATATTTGAGATTTTTTAGACTTTGATGTACAATGCAGAGTTTTCCCCACTGACATACTAACACTCTAAGTATTAGCTGTGGTGAGAGGGGAAAGAGCTATTTGTGTTCACATGAAAAATCTCATATGCCACAGCATGAACCCCCATGGCAAAATCAAAAAGTTTTGGGAAAATAGTGGAATGATTCATTTCATAGCACCATTCACCCTACCTTGCAGGAGTGTCCAGTGTTCCTTCTGTCACTAACTGTGTCACCCCTACATGTCTCGTTTTATTTCAACCTGGTTTCACAAGATTGGGGGGAGGTATTTCAGTCATGCCATCTCTATATCTTTCAGTCAGGCAGAAGTAAATAACTTTTGAACAAAATGTGTCACTTCCCAAAAGTGAAAGTAAAGCAAGCAAGCACTGTGTTCAGCTTTAGCTAGGGCTACTAGAGCTGTGTGAAAACCAGGTCCTGTGATATGATGGCTGTTTCACACACAGACAAACACATGCTACACCTCTCTTGCCTCCTTCTTCCCTTTCCTGAAAACAGTTTTGTGTCCATACTGCTTGGGACCCTGACTATGAGGTCAGGAGAAACGTTGCAAGGTGTCCCCTATCCCAAGTCCTGGAGTATATTCTTAGATATTTTTCCATCAGGATGAAATGTTGGCGGTTAAACAGTGGATTAACTAATACTTTTGTTACTTAAACAACAGCAAGGAAGAAAGCTCTGTCCCTGAAAATGGTCCTCCTACAGCTCCCTGACCATTCCCATACCTGCCCTGTGACCTGTTTTGAAGATTTCCTTTGTTGCTGCAAAAAAAATCAACAACAGCAACATTTCTGTATAACCTGTACTAATGGAAAGCATTACAAATCCTTACTGTTTATTCTGCCTGTTCATCAGACAGTATTGGTACCAAGTTCATTAAAGGAATTAAACCACACTTGAAAGGACATGATGCCAATCAGGTCCAGATGCTTCCAATTTACTTCACTAAAATACTTCTGATTAAAACACATTACCAGTGACGAGTCTTAAAAGGAACTTGGACTTCAAGCTCCGTAATAACTGCAATATGTTCTCAGTCTCCAGCCTTGCCACATGCCTAAGCTCAGTGTTAACAACTCCTGCAAAAAGAGTTATTAGGTGCTTACTTCAGAGACAGACTTTCTCACTACAGTAATTGCTGATGTCCTGGCACACCCTACAGAGGATCATGCAAATTAATATAATTTTTTAGATGTTCCAGACTCATAATGCATCGTTATGGCACAGTGTCAGTTCTACATAAACTTCCACAAATGGAAAATTTTAAAAATCTCCCAACTGCAGTGAGAGAAATGGCAAGCAATTGCTTCAGCAATCATCAGCATCTTAAAAGCAGCAGAATCTCAGCACTGACATGGGCTATATATTAGTGCTCAAAAGATCTTTCTGAGTAACTTTGATACGCAGGTTCCCAGGAGTCTAAGGGAAGAGTCTTAGGCAACGAATTCTGGAGGAGAGAGGACCTTTACACTGACCACTATAGCTATTCCTATCTGCAATTCTGCAAGAACACTGCAACTCCAATTTTGCCTTTATTTCCCAGCACCAGCAACTACTTAGACATGAAAGCTTCAGCCCTTTGAAAATGTTCTGTGAACTCATCAGACTTATGATGAAATCAGTCCCCCAACTCCACATGAACATCCTGTGAAGATTAATGTTGAGATACGTATCTGCAGAGCTTTTAAGAAATATCTAGTTCAGACTGTCACCTGGGCTGTCACTTCCTTTCTCCTTGAGCAGCTGAATGGCCCCTCCTCATGAGCAGGAGAGAACAGTATCTGGTAGAAGACTGTGGTATTGTCTGCTGCAGAAACCATTTCAAGCCTCACCACCTTCTTCTCTGGTTGCAGTGTGTGACCATACAGCAGATTCTAACAGCAAATCTTAGTCAAGCTTGTAAAAGAGTTTAGCTGCCATGTTCCTCTTTGTTCTGAGAACGTGGCCAAAGAACTGTGTGTCTGCCACAGATCATGTTGGCAGAGCATCAGGTTGCTCCACTTCTGACATGGCAGTACTCGGAGAGCATGTCTTTTAAAAATATTCAAAGACTCTGGATTCTGGAGCCATGTGGGATTTGGGGCTTCCTGTTAGCAGAAATGTTCTCCTTGCACTCAGTGTGCAAGAAGTGATAACTTGAGCTAAAGCAGCACTAGGTCGCTAGAGTACACAACATGCAATGGGACAGCTCCGATACACACAAAACATGCTGATGAGACAGATAGCTGTGAACTGAGCTATTCAGTGCAGTACCAAATTTCTGGCTGAGAATTTTTTTCATATTTTGAGTTTCCCACAGTAGATTATTTTGAATCCAACTTCACTGTCTGATCTGTTTACTGGTTAGGATGTTTATTTTTCCTGAAGAAAAACAATAAATGTTTTGTGAAAGCAGCTTAAGAATAAAGTATAGAGAATCAAAGGAAAATCCTAAAAAGAACTTTTCTTGCCTTAGGGCAGAGAACATGGCCGCTGGATCCTAGTGTTCCACTCATGTGGGCAAGTTGTGAAATGCTGCCCATGTGCCAAGTTGCTGAGATACCCATATAACTCTTTCTTTGTCTCAGTGCAGCAGCTGCTTATCAGCATGGCCCCTGCTCAGTCCCAAGCCAGCAGGCACAGAGGCTGGCAGTCACTTGTCCAGTCACTGCCACCCCAGTTGTGATGCCCTCAAGGCTTTGTCCCTGATGTGCTGCTGCCCTTCCAAAAACAGGTACAGCTCCCCTGAAGATCCTACTTTTGCAGATGTCTTGGATACAGATATCTAAAATAGCTGTAGAAAGTTATGTTTCGGCATAATACTGAATACTCACTTGTACTGTATCCATTCACAGACTGCTCAGACAACGGCAAGACAAAGCCTTTAAACTTCAAGGAGGAAGACTTCTCACTTTCTTAGCTGCCTGTATTCTGCTGCCTTTGTGTGGAGAAATGCCCTCAAACATAAACAGTAGTATGTAATACACTTAAAAGGAAGGCTCCTTCATGCACTCATTTCCACGGTCAGAAAGTCCTTTGGCCATCGGCATTGAGTACTGCAGAGCTCAGGAGTCTGCCTTGTAGGGCACAGGGGTGTGCAGGACAGCAGATGCGGGTGGTGCTCATACATCCAGTGGTCAATAGCAGCCATCCAGACAGAGGTGGGCCATGTTTGTCACCAGCCAGTGCTTGGAACCTCGGCGGGTTTCCAGCCCAAGTGACAAAGTGTTGCTTAGAGCACAGCAGAATGAGGGGAAGTTTCTGCTTGCCTGCTGATAACGTAACTGTGAGCCAGGCTCTGTCCCTGACTGATTACCTAGAGCCACAGAGAGTGTCTTTTTTACTTGAATCTGGAAGACAATATCTGTGAAATTCCTGGGGCTCTTTTCAGCCGTCTACATGCTATCAAATAATCAAAAAAACACTTATGTAACCCTTAGGTGCTCCATTATCCTGGCACCTTTGCCTAAAAGTGCCTCCCTCTTGTGTGCAGAGAGCAGCCTCCTGAAGCTTTCAGGACCCTATTCTGGCTAAGCAACTATTTAACACTCAGACATCACGAGACTTAATTTTTGTGGATGAAAGCTACAGTAAATCTACTCTGCTTCCATCACCTCATCTAGGGGTGTGTGTGTGTGTGTGTGAATTCATGACTTTTTACACAAAAAGTGGATAAAACTGTCTCTGTTGGCTGCCATGGCATTATTCAACTTCCATGTTCCCAGAGGAACTTAATCTCAGCAATGAAAAAAAAAAGCCAGCAGGAGACAACTGCAAGGCTTTTGGCCAATAAATTCACTCCAAATCCTTGAGTGCCTAGATTTGAAGGCTTTAAATCCAAGAGCACTCACAAAATATAATTTGGCCTTTGCATTTTCAACAATGAGCCATAAAACTAACACCCTGGACCAGTTCTAGTCTCTGTTCATAGGAATTTACCCATGCACCATTAAGTTTATTATAACTTAACAAAAGTCAATCAAGTGGTGAAGCTTCCACACTGAAATTATTAAAGAAAGGAACTTCTGTCATGCCAGACTGCAAACAAAGCTAAGGTGAACAGCTTCAAGCCTGGAAGAAAGTTCCCAGTTTTTCAGGGTAGCTCATATCTCCAGAGCCTGTTTTTAATCATAACTCCTACAAGTTCATTGCATAGCTTGTGTTTTACTATTTGGAGAGTAGTTGCCAGCTGGATGGATAGAAACCTGACTTGGTATTTTCCAGCTGATGGGAAAGTTTTCTGAAGGACATTTGCTTGAGCAGCACAGGGGCTTAGCTTGAGCCTTCCTAGAAATGAAACACAGAAATCTCTGCTTCTATTAAATGCACTCACTGGCTCTAGATAGCGTGAGGCTTGTGCCAATACCTTGTGGAACCCTCACAAACTGTGCATCAGGGCTGCTTTAGACATAGGTGGTAAAGGTAATTGCTAAGAGTGCAAATATTGCATATTTTCTTGGAATGGCAAAACAGCCCTACTACTCACTGGTTTTGTCTCCACTACTTGCCTCTTCAGCTTCTACCAGCCCCCACATCCACCACACACCTTCTTGGAGGTGGAGGCAAAGCCTTTGTGGTGTTGGTGGGCTCCTGCTGCTCTGGGATATGACTTGTGCCAACATGTCCTGCAACACAGTGTTATTGACTGCTCGGCCTTGATGTGGCAAGATAGTTTTGTCTGCATCCCTGATCAGCTTGGAGTGAGCTCAAAGCCTGGCACTTTTTTCTGGAGTCCCTTTGGCACAGCTGAACCCACAAGCAGATCCAGATACTCCTGAAGTGGAACTCGTTTATAACAAAACACCCAACTATTTTAATTTGAATCTTAAAAGAAGATAGAAAATAAAGATAGATCCCTGTCATCCTCCCTCTTGGTTTTGTTCTTACTGGGGGGTAGTTGCAGCTGTATCCAATCCTCAATGAACTAATTTCAGCCCCTGCCTCAGTGTGGGCCAGCATGCACTGTATTTAATTGATACCAAGAGAACCAAGGTCTCGGAAACAGGATTTGGCTTAAGGTTAGAGTGTGGAAAAAAAGAACCCTCTTTTCAGCTGCAATATGGTATCTTGAGTGCTGATGGCAGAGTAAACAAGCACGACCTGACAGAGCAGAGGAGACAGAAAACACTGTATGTTTCTCTCCTCTTGTGCTTCTGTAGGCCACACTGCAATAAATGGAACAGCTGGCTGATTTCTCCATGGCAGTTAGGCAATCCTATCAAAGGGGATTTCTCTGCATAGCTATTTGAGGAATGAAGAGATAGATTGATTTGTCAAGGGTATCCCAAGATGAGTAAGTTTTGGTCCTATTTTCCTGTTGTGAACAATACTTGTGAGCAGTGAACAGGGCATATATTGTTAACATTGAACCTTTTAAAAATCTTATATTATTGTGTAATATGAAGGAGAAAAATTATTCTTACGAAGATAAAAAGCTGGTCAGATAAGATTGGATATTGCAGTGAAATAAGTAGTGCTCTTCCTCTTAATCTCCAGACACTTCCAAGGCTGAAGAACTGAAGACTATCTGGTTCGTTAGAGGAATGTCTGTTCAGCTTGAATCTAATACTTTATAGTGCTGTGGCCAGAACTCTGAGCTAGAATAAATACAATAATTTTCTTCATTCTTGAACTATGGCCCTGGTTTGTGAAACAGTTTCTTAAAGAATGAAAGATTCACTTCTGAATCAACAGAAGTGAGAGTTGTAACGTGGAGGGGGAGTGAAGCCATTGGAAATTCTCTTTGTCACAGGTGGGAAGGTAGGAGAAAAGCAGCATTCCTCAGCTTTATTTTTTATGGCCAAAATAAGTACAGTCTGTCAGATTCTTCTGGCTCTCTGATCAGGCCTGAGGTGCTTGGGTGATATGACAATAACTAATAGTTATGATCATGATGTTATTTGTTCTGTAGATACTGATGGGTTTTGTACTTGGATGCTGTGTGTCTCAACGGGGAAGTTTGGGCATTCTTCAGAGACGCAGCAGGAAAGGGGAAAGATCTCACCTTGTCTTGTCTGGTTCAGCTGAATCAGTCCCAGCAAACACAGCATACAGAAATTATTCAACAGGGAGGAAGAGAGGACAAGAGAGAGAGAGGAGAGAGAGAAGACAGAAAGAAGGAAAGAAGCAGCGCTCTGGGTTCAAGAGAGCAGCCTGCAGCTCTGCCAAAGGCTTTGCTATCTGCTTGCTCTCCAT
Organism: Sylvia atricapilla; assembly: GCF_009819655.1. NCBI lineage: Eukaryota > Metazoa > Chordata > Aves > Passeriformes > Sylviidae > Sylvia > Sylvia atricapilla. The sequence continues at coordinate 20,072,078 of NC_089152.1, forward strand.
TCCTTTGTGTTGTCCTAAGGAGGTGTTGCCTGACAGCACAGGACCAGTCAAAAGCAGGGAAACTCCACACTGGCTTCAGCAGAGGGTAGAAAGTGTTTCAGTCCTAACCAAAGAACTGCTGGGTTTTCAATTAAAAACAGCCCCAAACAGCTGTGACTTATGCCCAATAAGTTTAATAACTGAGGAAACCATAGCAAGTGGCAACTACAAAATACAATATAGACATGAAAATCGATGGCATAAAAGCAGGAAGGAATAGTGTCTGAAATAAAAACTGAAAGCAAAATACACTTAACAGAGGATCTGGGTTCAGATATAACACACATGGTCACATACAATACTGCATTGGTAACAGCACACACAGATACTAAATATACTGGGGGTTTTCACAGTTCTCCACTTCATCCCAGATGACAAGTGAATTGATGTTTTTACTCTCTTACATAAATTCTTGTGCACACAACATCATCAGCACCAAAGGTCTGGAAAAGAAATAAAAATCAATCAGAAAAGATAGAACCAGCAAACATTTAACACCATTTCAAAGTGTTATTTTTACTAAAGTAACTCGTTCTACAGCAGAAATACTTTTTCTTATGTCTTTTGACAGATGAGAGTAAAGAAATAAGTCATTTTGAAAGAGGAATGCAATGGAAATGACCTGCTTTTCAAGGCAGGATGGATTTTTTCAGAATGATAAATGATGCATAAATTCTCTTTTTCTGTCGTTTCTTGGCATGAATTGATAAATAAACATGAGAAAATAAAGTGAATTTGGAATGTACTGTTATATTTAGAAACAGTTGCTGCACTTTGAACTAGAAATGCTGAGGGTGGAATTCAGATGGCATGTTCTAAATGTATTTTTTGATATTTGCAGATATAAATGCAAGCAGGTAAATGAAGTCAGTGGAGGAAAGATGAAGACCAGAAGGAAATACACCTGTAAACATAATGCTGCTGCAAGTGGCTGACAGCCCATGCTGGGGTACCATACCCTCTCTTTCAGGCTGCAGTGTTGGCAGTGTCAATGACAACCTTCCTTTAGAACACTGTGCCCTTAACCAGTGAGTTTGTTAACCATGATAAGGATCTGGAATGCCCTACAGATGATCAGGAAGTGTAGGCAGGACACACTTTGGGGGGCTGTCTGAGAAAGCCACCTGAATCCCAAAGTGTTTGTATGTAACTTCAGCTTTGCTGGCGGGCTAAAATTTAAGCAATAAAGAATGAAGAAAAATAAATAGGGGCAAGAATGAGGAAATAGAGATTGCAAAAACCTTCACATTCAGCTATGCCGACAGAAGGTTTTGATAGCAAAAAACTTCACATTCAGCACTAACAAGCTCTGAGGTGGGATGTCTGGCTGTGGTCACTGCCAAGACTTTTCTCACTGAAAAGCATGCAGTAAGAACTACCCCAGTGCGTTATGAAAATTCAGCTGGGCTATTTGTTTTAATGCTTTCTACACCTGTTTTGGCCAATACTTTGAAAAGACTTGGCTTTAAAACTGACTCTGGCTTATATTTTGTTCACTTTGTTGGGGACACAAATTGGTTAGTATTTTGGAGATACAGACTTTGGTTTTTTGCACATCGATATCATATCAGTGCTTAATATATATTTTTAGATTATACAGGAAGACACCTGAAAATGAACATTAAAGGATGTGGATAGTTCTCTACTGTCCACGGCACCAGCTGCAAATACCCTTACTATGGCTTCCTTCCACATTTCCAAATTATCCACAAAGGCAAAATTATTTCAGTGGGAGTTTTGCCAAGAGAGAGGAAATAAGAGTCAAGACCATCGAGGGCTCGAGATTTTCTGTGGAGACTGTAAGATCCCTGCAACAGTGATTGTCTTTCACACTCAGGCACTGCTAAGCACAGGGAGGTTTGGGACTCCTGCTTGCTACTTCAACATAAATCATAAACAATAGTAAAACAGTTCCTGTGTAGTGTTGTCCCAGAGCTGGCACAGTCCCAGTCTGCACACCCATGCAGCCCCATCGTGGGATGGGAGTGGGTGCCACATCAGCCAATTCTAACGAGAAAGGCTGCAGCCATTTGCCAAAACTCATGTAACCTTCCTGACAAATTTATGTCCATTCTTTCAAGCAAGTTAAGAGAGAAAGTCCTTCCCCTAAAGCCGTACAACAGCAGTTATTCTCAGAACAGATCAGCAGTTCTACTGAGAAGGAACACTGCAGGGAAGAGTAGGATGAAATAGATGTGATTCATACTGCGAGGGAGCCACTGTAGATCTGAGCATTTGAAATTGCAGTTTCCAGTTCTAAGACTGTGCTCCTGGGCAGAGCTTGCTCCTAAGACATCAGTGTACTCTGACTGGCAGCTTCCTTGGAAGATTCACAGGAGGGAGTGTGGAAATAAAGATTAAAATTTGTGGAGGAAGAAAAAAGACATATGACTTTCTGGGAAAGCTCAACAGTATGGGTCACCACAGACTGACTGCTGTGCACTCAAAGAGTCACAGCTCAGCATGTTTGTCACACAGGCTCCTCATATTGTACTTCCAACATCCAGCTCCAGCTAGACTTCTGGACTTCCAAAAATTTCAGGCAAAGGACTACATTCAAATTACTCTGGACAAAAATCAAGTGCAGAAAACATAGACATATTCAGGGAACCCGAATTTTAAAAAATCAGTTGCTACACACAAGAACTCCACAACACACCAGTCTCACCATCTGGAAAATCTCTGTAATTTAGCACAATAATGTCTTTAAATCTAGATTGCAAAGAGATAGAAATCATGCAAATCACAATTACAATTATTCTGGAGTACCATGTAACCACTGGGCACTTCTCAAACAACCAAGACATCCTTTACTTGAAGACCAACCTGTTTCAGGAATAAGCTGCGTTTTTTAGCACTTAGATTTCATACCTTATACACATTCAGATGATTAAAATGCAATTGAAGCACATAAATAAGGGCTTTGTTGTCAGGGTTATGTACAGGTTTAAATGTGGACTTCCACAAAAGGTGTTTTTCTATCTTATTTGTCGATAAAACTCCACTCAGTGTTACTAAAGAAAGCAAGGAGGAAGGAACATGTTGAAACTTGCTGTGTTCTTTTTCTTGTGACAACTCACAGAAATGTCTAATGTACAGCTGGGCCCAAGGTCAGGGGAGGATCCAAATCCAAAGGGTGTTATTCCTCTGTTCTTCACAGTTAAATCCTTGTATTCGTTGGTAGGATAAAGCAGTTTAGTGTCCATGGTCCTAATTCTCGACTCAAAAGAAGTGATAGTTCCTGTTCCAATAAGCAGACTTTAAAGATTTCCATGACCCAAAGCAGTAGAACTTCCATATGGAAAGAGAATGAGCAATCCTGGCTATCTGGTGGTGAAGTTTCATCAGAGCAACTAAAAAAGTTCAACGCTACCAAATCACAATTCTGATGTAATGAGAAGATGCAGGATTTTCAAATACCATCATCTAATTGGCTTGGAAAGGTCTCACTTATCTCCTAAAATGCTACAAGGCACGGCTTCTGTCTAAATCTAAAATAGGATTTTAAATGTGCAACAACTGCAAATTACAGAATTGTTTTCTTCACTTAGCTTGTCATAATCTGTAGCTAAGAGTCCAAAAGCACACTGCAAACAAAGCTCTGCGCAGGGGGATAATCCAATAAATTGACCTCTCTCAGTTCACTCAAAATCTGATGACCACTTACATCATGAGAGATTAAAAGAGAATTACAGGCAGTAATATATTTCTGTAGGAGCAAATCTGCTTTTTGAAGGCCTTCTTTATAAACATTTGCTGAGGAGCCTTTGTGGTAAGTGGAGCACACAGTATAATGAGGAAGACTGTCATTGAATCAATCACCTGGGAAAGATCACTTCTGCCAGTGAATGCAAAAATCCTTTTATCTGCTCATGACTGATCAAATGCAGAGGCAACTTACAAAAGGAAGACAGAATCCATCAGCAACTGATGGAGAAAAGAAGGTATAACTTAAAGGAATCCTCAGAAAATGCTTTGCCCTCATGGAAACTTCCATGTTATCTAGAATAAAAATATAAATCTTCACGGCAAAGGCATGTTGCCTATTTCCATTCTCCTCCTGACTCCCATTGTATTTCAGGAAAGAAGTTGATCCTTACAAGGCCATAGTAAGGATGTACACATAGTAAGTGTGCAGCCCCCACTTTCAAACTTGGGTATTAATAACAAATCACCCAATACATAACCTCATTTTCCTCAGGATATCAATTGACAGCACCATGCAAAATTCAGTGATTGCTCAAGGAGCCTAAATGTCAGTATCTGTGTTTGAGCACTGCTATATTATACAACTTCCTCAAAGTCATGCTGCAAATGAATGATCTGAGAGAGATCTGAGACAATGGTATCTGCCAGTTATAGCTGAAAGCCAGAGGACATCTAAGCTACAAGTGATATTACAAAAGGCTGCATTCAGGTTTGGGTGCAGCCAAAATGCAAATGGCTTTGGCTTCTTTCTTTGTTTGGTATGTGATCCAGACAAGGCTGTAGTAGTGAGCAGGGGCTGTAGATCCCTAAGCCTCCTTGTAAATCTGCTCATGGCAAAGAGTAAATTAAAGCATTAGGCCCATACAACACACACTCGTGCATTATTACAGGTTTCTGAACTTCTGTCAAGGCTGCTCTAATGAGGACAGCAGCAACCCCCTCATTCTTGAAGAAAGGCTTGGGGTATGCTTGATATGACTAGACCCTTCTTTTGATAATTGATTCTGTATAAGATCACTCTCCAAAAGCTATTGAAAAGTTAAACACTTAGGCAGTTTGACACTGTTTCATACAAAGTTTAGGCACATCTTGCACTTCAGCATTCTGCTGCAAAATCTCTTTCCAAATCTGCATTGACCCTTCTCACCTACTGTGTTTCATTCCAGAAGTCAGCAAAATAATTTAAAAAATGTTCACTCACTCATCTAGGCTCCCCAGTTAACCAGTTTTAATCAGCTATGGCATGATTTTTCTGAGGAGGGAATGTAGAAAAGGAACCACGCCTGAACCCCCCACAACGTTCTGATCTTTGACCCTTACTACAATTGATTCTGAGAACCCCTGTGTGATAGGTGAACTGTGTAAAATGTGGTCAGAGGCAGTTTTTAAAGACTCACTTCAGTAATCATCCACTTCAAAATGTTTGTAGGTTACAGATTAAACGTAAATCTATAGAGGCATGAGCAGCTGTGAAAGAAGCAATGCACCTAAAATTTCAATATAAATGTGTCTCATTTGAATAGCCAATATTTGTAAGCAGCATCTTTTAACTTTGCAAAGGGCAGACCTTTGGTACTTCTGACTTACATAAGTGATTGATAGCTCATTAATGTCCCTGACAAAAACACACAATGACAACAAAAACATTATGAGTATAATAAGGGGAAGAAAAGGCACTTAATTCCAGATCATAATTTTCAAACAAATAAAAGAAATATATATTTTTTGTGTTATATTCTGATCTTGATTGCTCAAATGCTAATCCAAGTATAGTTTATGAATGTAGAATTGTAAATGCAAATATCCTGACTCTGTGTATGCATTACAATCCTAAAGTACAATATGATATAAAGATACAGTCAAGACAAATAAATGTGGACTTTGGTGGGGAACTACCATTTCCACCTTCCCTTGCTTGCACATTCCATGTAGTTTTTATCTACATTGTTCAGTAATTCTAAACATGCAGTGCTGAAATCCCAGCAAGCACATCAGATGAGATTAGAATAAACAGCTCTGATAAAAGAAGTTGCAATGTTCTACTTTTAGATCAACGTTCTAGTTTTCAGACTATCTTTTTTAAAATGCAGAACTTGATCCTCCTTCCCTTCCTTGGCTGAAAGAATTCTTTTTTTTAACAGGAATTCAGGCTTACATCTGTCATTGTATGAGCCAAATATTATTAATCTACTAATAAGAGCAATTTTATTCTCTATGCTGCAAGGAGCTAAGGAGAACTGAAGGCAACTGAAGGCAAAGAAAACCTTTGTTAACTAAATAGTGTGTTCTCGGCATCTGTGTACCAGAGGACATGATGTGACTTGGAAGACCATCATTTTACTCCAAGGAAATATCTTTGAAGAACATAAGGAATTCTTCTGCCAGGATGCAAGAAAGATTGATAATTATAGAGTAATATGGTTTCTATTTTAGCTCTGTAGTAGTTGTGGCAATTAAACACTGATTTTTTAATTATTATTATATGGGATAATAAATGCATTTTATTTAATATGCTTTGTTGGGGAGAAAAATATATCCTTACACTAGGAAAACTACCATAATCAAATGGATCGCCTAAGCAATGCAGCATTTTAGATCAAAATTATGTGGCAAAGCTCCAACATTTATGCAGCCAATAAGAGAGGAAAACTAATTCCTTACCCCCTGCCTGTTACCCCAAGCCTTTCTTCAACTCATGCCTCAGTCTAACACAGTTTATATTCTTTTTTGCAACTTCTTTCATACTGGGTATGACTTTTCTTGATTTCTTCTGCAAATACATCTAATAGCAAATAAGGAATCTCAAGACTTCTTGAAAGATTTATTTGGACAGAGAAACAGAAGCAGAGCCTTACTGAAGCACATCAGAGAGAGTAAAGGAACAAAAAACATTTCTTAGGTAAGCAGGAAGATTTGAGAAGTGTGAAGATGGGAATTGTTACATATTTGAACCAATATGGGCAGCAAAACTGAATGAGAATAAATTTCAGGTACGGAAGATCCCTAAGAAAGCTCTGATGGTGGAAGAAGAAAGAAAGGAGAAGACAGAAATCTCTTCTTCTCGCTGTGATCTTGGTTTTGAAGAAGCAAGATGTAACTCAGGCCCAAGGAAATTTGCCAAGCAAAAAATAAAATTATCTAATGTTGAATCATTGTTCACAGGAGTGACAAAAAACCCAAACACAGTGCAGAGGCAAGAGATCAAAAGAGTCTTCTCACTTCTCACTCTTATTCCTATCTTGTTCTTTTTTATAGCTGTTGAACACACCTCAGCTAATCCCTTCAAATAGTTTAGCCTCCAAAGCCCAGTTCTCTGAAGGAATGTTCTGGGGCTTTAAAATTAGGGGCCACAGACAAGAAAATGTAGCTTCTGTCTCTCTCCAAAGAGTAGAGCCTTTTGATGCCTCCCAGAAGGGTTAATTTTGACCATTTCAGCTTCTGCAAAGGACAAGAGGTCTCACACCACCATTACTCCTAGAAACATCTCATTGCTGAGCTTTTGGCTGTCAGATCTTGAATGCCAACCTACATATTTAAAAGATCTATACATTCAGTTCTACCAAATGTCACAAAGACTTGAAAACAGTTGTCCTGAGGACCGTTTATTGTCATAATACTTAATAAAGCAAAAGAGGTCACTATGCTTAAAGATGTAGGAGAATAAAACTGTCTATCATATTGAATAGTAAAAAATGCACAGGACGATCTGGATCACTTGGAAACAAATACAAAATTTTCCTAATGGCCACAGTAAAATCACACATTGCAACCAATTAATGTAATTCCAGCTTGCCAGAGACTGGAAGGGGATAGGAGAAATGGAAAGCAGAAAAGAGTTAACAAAGCCTTTGCATATAAATCAGGATCATTTTAGATAAGAGTAGGGAGATGAAATCACCATAGCATCAAGTGTTAGATCACTAGCAAAACAGTACATGCCATTCTGGTTTTCTTAGGGAAATTGATCAATTGGACAGGGTTAAAAAAGAACTCAAATAATGATTCAGTGAAAGCTTTCTTCACACTGAAAGACTTAAAGTCTTCCAATGGTTTAGCTTCACAACCAGTAAGTTCTTCTAAGATGTGACACAATCAGTGGTATTAAGAGAAGTATTTGCAATGAAAAATTTTAAGCATATTATTTAGGTTCTTTTATACACAATATGCAATGACTGGAAGTTGAATCTACACATACACAGATTAAAACAAATGTGTATATTTTAATGACAAGGCAATTAGCCAGTAAACCAACTTATGGAAAGTTCTGAGTTCCTATAAATGGAAATATTTTAATAAGAAGCAAGTTGTTCTAACTTATATCCTATTGGAAAAATAATTAATTCAGAAAAGTTCAACAAGAAACAAGTGTTAAACAAGGAAAAAAGGTTAGATGGCTTTAAATCTTTGAATCACTCTGGTTTCTTACCCAGCTTCATTATTCATCCCCAGCAGGGTAAGTTCACATTGCTGCTTGCAGGAGGCAATTGTATTATGAGCAGCTTTCTTGCTTTGCTCGGAGCAGCGCACTTTATTTAAGAGCTGCCCCATCAGCTTGTTGCTTAAATAACAGACTAGAGAAATGTATTGTTAGAAAGCTGGAAAAGTTTAATTTCATCTAAGGATGCAAAGCAGAGATGAAAGTACTTTGCCTCCTAAATTTTTGTGATAATATAAAGAATTCCAGTGGTTGAGTGAGAAGAAATTATGCAGATTGGAGTATTCATTCATTAGAAAGCAGTGTGATTTCACTGATAGCACAGGTCCTCATAAGGGGTGGGTGAACAGTTCCAAGATGTCTGGAATAATATTAACACCTTAGAAGTTTTTTGTTTATACTTGATTAGGTTTGGGTCCTGTTTTTGTTTCAGATGTAGTCTTAAAAACAGAACTCCATCTGCTTTAGAGAAACACTGGGGAGGTAGTTCATTTTTTAAAGTGCAGAGGTTTAGTTGGTGTGACAGTTTCAAATAAAACCTCCCTGCTTTGATGTTTTTTTACCCACCACTCCAGGAGGCTGCTTCCATGCCCAAACTGATGAGGTGTAACAGTCTAATCAACTATTTATCCAGAATTCACTAATAAGAACATGTGCAATAAAATGATTCTGAACTTGAGCTGAACTGTACTACTGGGTCTTTACTCAGGTGTGGATATGGGTAAATTAATGTGGAGTGACTACTGAGAAAAGATGCAGTGAAGAGAACTCTAGCAGAAGTAAGTAAAGTCTGAATAATCAAAAGGTGTGAGATTGAGGGTGGGCATGGCCAAGTGGTTGCAGAGGTGCTGCTCAGAATGCCCACAGTCACCCTGCTGCCAGATGGAAGCTCACACACCACTGGAGGGATGTTGGTTGACAGCAAATGTGCAAATCTCTGTGTTTCTAAGAAACTCATGAAGGCAATTCTGAATCTGACTCAGAGGTTATCAGGGGATTGGGGAAGGTGGCAGAGATATGGGAGGAAATTACATATTTTTCATAAACAGGAGAGATTAGAGCATGCTAACAACATGCTTGTCTTTCCTGCTATATACCATGTGACTGTGGATAAGATGTAACATTATGCACATGCCTAAAAAGAAGATTCTCCAGAAATGAGGTCAAATGCCTTGATCTCATTTTCACTAAAGAAAATCTGCAATAAATCAAGCAAATTCTTTGATGATGTTGTGAATTTACAGAGCAGAAGTGGCCTACTTGTGATTATTCTACCAGTACAAGTATGATGAAAGTTTAAACAATCAAATGCGAGTCAGAACATGCATATATCTCCATTTGTTTTTTAAAAAAATAAAAAGGGAAAAAAGCAATGTATTAATAATAGGGTAGAGGATTATGAAAATGGTAGTCTTCCAGATGGATTTAAGTAAGGAAAAATAACTCATATTATGTGGTAACAAAGAAACCTGTTAATATGGTGCATGCATTGAGCAGGTTCAAGACTCTTACCAAAATCAGCTCATCGTTAGCTAATTCTCGAGTCCAGTATGTTTTGGGACCATCTCCCTCAATAAGAGTTTGTTTGCAATAGATCTTGTTTTCATTCTCCCAAGTGGCCAAACTCTGCAGGCAAGAAAACCATTAGGAAATACATTAATTATATTCCTGAGCAGCATGAGACAGAGACAACAATGAGCAGTAATGAGAATAACCACTAAAGGAGCAACACATAGATAGATAAAGGCAAAGGAAAAAAGTCATCAGTGGAAAGTGGTGAAATAAAAATTAATGTATGATGGGGCATTTTGGAAAGAGGTATATATTAGTAACAAAGTAATTGCAAATGTGTCTTTTCAGTGTGATCATCAAATGTTTGATGTTGAAAAGTGTAATTTAGGAACATGCTAATGTATTGTCCACATTCTCAAGCATATTTGTACACACATGATTTGATCTGGCATGTTATTTATCACTACAAAGTCTCCTAAGAGTAAAAGCAGAAACAACTGTATATATCATGTTGTGGTCATAAATAATACAGTATTTCTCACTTACAATCTTTCCTGCTGTATGGCACTGTGCTAAGTTAACTGTATATTAAACATATTGAGCTCACAAACTAGAATAAATCAGCTAAATTAAAGAAACTCTGTTAGAATTCAAATGTTCGTGACATCAGTTTTTTAAGGTTGTGATTCTGGAGACTGAAATACCCTTGGGCATTTTTCAAAGCATTTGAATAATGAATATGACACCACTGAAAAATAAAAGAATCTGAAATGACGGGATTTTGTTTAATTTTTACAAACAGACAAGCCCTGTTTGTTGCTTGCCCTGTTTCACTCATGCACTGAACTATTACTCCATAGCGCAATGGAATAGCTTGCAAAAAAAAGCAAGCTCCCCTTGCTTTATAACTACACAGGGGAGACATTTATTAGTCTGTGATTCTATACATATACATATACATATACATATACATATACATATACATATACATATACATGTACATATACATATACACGTGTGTGTGTGTGTGTGTGTGTGTGTGTGTGTGTGTGTATGTATGACTAAATTCAAGTTAACACTTCCCATACTTTCCAAAGGAAAAACCCCTTTACTTTGATTTAAAATTAGTTGTTTACTTTTAAAATATTTTTCAAAACAATAGATTTTATAAGCAAACAAGCCATCTCAGATGGCAGTTAAAGAAGCTGTGCCTTGAAGTAGAACCACATATGATTCCCTCTTTGTCTGCATAATGGATCAAGTTAGTTGGCAGAACAAAACCCTCTACCCCATAAAGTATATCAAAATCTTTCACCAGTCAGCAGTTTTGCCAGATACTGCAAACTACATTCTGGAGTATTATTTTATTATCTGCCAGTTTCTGCTCTGTGGCCACATCTTGGTTATATACACACAGCAGTACAACTTATTCCTGAGAGTGGACTATAAATAATTTCACAACACATGGAAAAAATTTACTACTTAACAAAACCCATTTCTTTCAGGTTTTTCCAACTTTCATAGCTTGCAGCCATCATTATTGTTTTTCCATCTGCAGCAATAAATCCTTCTCTAGAAAGCAGGTCACATTTATCGTATATGCATTATGTATGAAGACACTTTTTCCAAACAAGATAAATACACAAAGCCAGCAACATTTCCTGGGCAAACTGTTAAATATACGATAACTTGTCCTAGAGAGCAAGTGGATGTTCTAAATATTCACTGATTCCCAAAATCTGCTTCCTTTTTCATAAATTTACATTGATAGCAATTGAACTGAAGAAAGTAAGTTCTGAATTTTTAGTGATAAAAATGGTCTCAAAAGCTGACCCATGAATTAGGAGAGATCATATTTTGGGAAGTAGATTATTTCACCAACACTGGATACTTTTAAAACCGGATCCTCATTTGATCTGATTTGATCAGATTCTGATAATCTTTATTTGCACTTATTTTATAAGAGTTTTATATATACTTATATATACGTCTTTATAATTATGAGAGTAAACTGCCCAAAGAAAGCATAACTAAGCCGTGCCTTCCACAATGGTTTTCAAAAGGCAGCTATGACCACAGCCCAATTCCCCAAACCTCAGATCCCACATATCTACACCAGCAAAAACCTGGTGTCAGATGCTGCCGACTTAAATTCCCCTCCATGGCCACAGAAGTGGTTGCAAAAGTAGAGGAGCAGGGTCTCACACACAGAATCTAGCCCAAAACACTCCAATGAATGCTCTCTAATGCAGTTCTGCTCAAAGAGATGGTGTAACTGTGGCTGCTATTAATACAAGCTGAAAATCTGTCTTACACTGTTAAAGAGCTATCTATCAGTAAATTGGACACACGCACTTTGAAAGGGTGTGAAAGAGGATTTCAGCCCCAAACTACCAACAATCGTGATCCTGCTTGAGAACTCATCAGATTCGATCTAGGACAAAAGCTATGTCAGATTTGTGCACTAAATCCTGACTCTTGAGGTCTCTCTTGCTCCACCATTTCCCATGGTTCTGTCAGGGACAGAAGCTGGAGAGAGCTTTCACTGCAGCTGAGGTCTTCAAGGGAGAGGGAAGCAAAAAGAGAAGAACTAAACCCTGCCAAGCTGGAAACCAGATACCTGAACTCTGCTTTCGAGACCTGTCATGTCCTGTTGCCTTCAGATTTCAGTTTTATCCCGAAAGAGAGACAAGAGAAGTGGTGACCACCAAGAACCCCCACGAGTGCTTCTGCTCACAGGGTGGAGGGCAGCAATGCCACTGTCTGGGGACCTGGGCAGCAGATGTGTTTGTCACATCTAACGAGAACTTGGAAACACACGGTCCCCGTGCACACGCCCCAGTTCTCCTCCTACCCTGCACTTTCGGCCGTCCACCGTCTCCTCCTCAAAGCTCTCCCCGATTTTGAAGTTGATCTCGGTGGTGCGGACAGTGGTGGAAGTTTTGATGTAAAACTGGTCCCCGTCCTGGCGGATCTCCACATGGGGTTTGGAGGCGGCTGCCACGGCCACTTTCCTGAGCATGGCGTTAACACCTGGGCGAAGCGGGGAGGAAGCAGAGCTTGAAGTTGCCGGCCGTGCCCTGGGCTGACCTCGCCCAGCACCACGCGGACTGGGGAGCGGAGCGAGAGGCCGGGGCAGCGCACGGCGCCCCACGGCACGGCTCCGGGGCTCCGCACCGCCGGCACACGCCGCCGCAGAGATCCCGCGGCACAGCGCCGGGCCAGCGGCAGCGCAGCTCCCCGTGCAGGACCGCCGGCACCCCGAGGTGAGGCGGGGACCGTGCCGTGCCCCGAGCACCCCCCGGCCCCGGGAAGGGCTCTGAGCCGTGCCTCGCCCCGGCGGAGCCTCCCCTGCCCGCGGCCGGCGCACGGAGCTCTCCGGGGAGACACCGGAGCGCGGCCGCAGCTGCCAGCCCGTGTCCCCTCCCGCGGCCACAGCCCGCTGCCGGCTTCCCCGCGCCTCACCCAGCGCCTTGAGCAGCTCGTCGAAATTCTCGCTGCTCCTCATCTTCCAAGTGCCGGCGAAGTTTGGCATGGCGGGGCGGGCGCTGCGGAGGGCGGCAGGGACGCGGCGCTGCTTCTGCCTCTCCGGCTTAGGCACCTTGTGAGTGGGGCGGACCGCGGCGGCAACGGCAAGGGAGAGCCGGACACACCCACCCGGCCCCCCACCCCTTTCCCCGGGTCAGCAGCACGCCCCGACAGCCAGCCCCCTCCCAGTGATGGCCATCCCATCCACCCACCCATCCACCCACCCATCCACCCACCCACCCACCCATCCATCCATCCATCCATCCATCCATCCATCCATCCATCCATCCATCCATCCATCCATCCTCCCTGCCCTCTCCATCTATCACTGTTTGCCGTCTGCCTTGCAGGCTCCACTGCTGCCTCTCCTGGGGCTGCCCAAGAACGAGAGCTCGATTGTCACTGGTCCCACAAATGAGGCGGACAGTGAGGACTTGCTGAAAAGCCCCAGAGGCAGGCAGGGAAAGCAGAAGGCAATCCAAGCCGACTCAGTCTCTCCAGGCTCCCGCTGGGCTGACCCCACCACGGCAGGGCCGAGGCACAGCAATGGCAGCTCAGCCCCAGCTCCCCGCACGCCCGGCTCTACCCAGCTGCCAACCTGCCCCCAGCAGCGTGAGACAGAGACAGCAGTGAGCAGCAGTGAGAACACCTGCGCTAAAGGAGCAACACATAGATAGATATGTATTGCTGGGGCAGCCAGCAGGTCCAAGGGGTGCCAGGCAGCACTGCCCTTTCCGAGATAGGAAACTGTGGTAAGGAAGCAGTCAGTGCCCTGAGCCGAGTCTCCCCTTCCAGAAGGGTGAAGGGCAAAGATACACAATGTCTTAAGCATTCCCCGGCCACAGCTACACATTCCCTCAGTGCTCTAGGGGTTGGCAGCAGGAGCATGTAGGTGTAGAACTGGCATCAGGAAGAATAGTGTCCGTGCCGGTCAGAAGCTTCTACGGAGAAACACAGCAAGCTATTTCACACTTACGTAAATTAACACCAGCTAATTTAAAAGGTCTGAGTGCTGTTCTGAGCCTCTCATACTTTCCATGACCATTTCCATTGTCTTTGCTTTGAATCCCTCAGTTTTGGGTCAAAGATGCTAGATTAAAGTTCCTTATTGCAGCTGATTTATCAACATGATAAAATGGAATGGAATTTGACAGGTTAAGGCATATGGAGTTTTTCTGCTGCTGTTGTGCATAAGGAAATACTCAAAACATTCAGAGGCCTGTGATTTCCCACTCAGAACAGAGCCAGAGGTATTTTAATTATAAAAAAACCTTTGCTGAGCTAATTTCACAGTACATTCACAACTATGCTTTACTTGTTAGATTCTGTAAAATGAATATGTAGGTTATATGAGTTATGTATAAAATGTGTTTACCCCTGGAAAATGAATAGTTCTTGGGAGTTACTTTAGTATATTAGGCAGGATTCTATATATGCTGAAATTTGCTCTCATTTTTTATTCCAGGAAGAATTTCACCTGAGTAAGAACCATAGAGCAGAACCAAGTATTTGTCTGTTGATAGTCACTCTTTTTCTACTGATTTGTGTTTCTGCCTTTTCAGAAGAACACCCTGGAGACCAGCCAGAGCTCTTTAACTGAAATATTTAGATGAAAAGTCTGGGTTTTTTCCAGTAAACGAACGTTTCAGAGAGAAATATCTGTTTTCAATAATAGAGTTTCTCTAAAAAGAGAAACAGAACAACACAAACCAAACCAAAAACCAGAGCATGAAGCATCCTTCAGTTGTTTTAGTAAATAACAATAAATTAGTCTCCATCTGGAATACTTTGTTGAAAACCTCAAATCGCCTCAAAGAAAAAAACTTGTAAAAAAAAAAAGGCAGACACACAAAATATTTCCTATTGCATGTAGGTTTGGGATTTTCAAATGTAAGGCTGCAGGCCCAACAAACATCCCAAGCCTGTATCTTTTATGAAACACTGAAGAAAAACCCTGCTCAGACCTTCAGTTTCCATTTCCCAATTGCACAACTGAAAACATGGTACCATGGTCCAGCTTTGCTTCCAGAATCCTGCAGAACGTGTATACCTGGAGCCCAGTGGAAGTGTTATAGCTCACTCTTTGCAGGACAAAGTCCTTAGGTACCGTATGGCAATGAGTATGAGCACCATAAA
This sequence comes from Sylvia atricapilla, assembly GCF_009819655.1. Taxonomy (NCBI): domain Eukaryota; kingdom Metazoa; phylum Chordata; class Aves; order Passeriformes; family Sylviidae; genus Sylvia; species Sylvia atricapilla. The sequence goes on from NC_089152.1 coordinate 20,087,436, forward strand.
CCAGATGGGAACTCCTATCTCTACGTGAGAAAATAAACTAGCTGAGAAGATTTTTAAGGAATGATTCTTTAAATGACCATTTAAGTTCTTTTGTTTGCTGACCCACTGATACAAACAAGAACCATTCCAGCAGATGTCACCTGAGAGAGTGTCTCTAAGATGCAGGACACATGTTCTAGGTGTTGCACTGTGGCCATTGACCAAGATGGAGCCTTCAAAAAACCCTTCATCCAGAAAGTGCATTAGGCTGGAAGGAAGAAGTGCCTTCCGTCAATAAAGGCTCTATTCTGCAATGGCAGCACATTGAGTGATTTATCCTAAATATAGAGCTGTTAAATTACATTTTTATATATGTTATAATCTTACCTAAATACTATGAGGTACACTGTTCCACCTATACAAGACAGCTTCTGAAACAACACTCAGTTACACTCTAGTGTCTAACTGCATGTCTGTGGCAATGTGTACAGATTCTACAGAAAGGCAGTTTCCTTCTGGCACTGCGTAAACTAACAACTATTGAGAATTAGACCTCGAAGTTTGACCCCAGAAGGAGTTGCTGCCCTCTGAGAGTGAGGGTACACTGCTGCCAGCACAGGCAGGAGACAGGCACGTGCACTTCCAGAGCCAATGGCTTCCCTCTCACCTGTAGTTCTTCATGTACACATGGTAATTGAACTGATCACGAGTCATTCTCCCCTTACCCTTTGAGTCACACTTCTCTTTGTATCCTTTCTGCATGCTGCTTCTCTTTTCTTAATTTGATTTCTTAATATGATTTCTTAAAAATCATAATTTATGTTTTTCATCTTTTTCTCAAAAATAAGCCTTCATGTTTCTCTGGCTCTACTAATTAATTTAGAAGTCATCATGAGTTAAACTCCATACTAAAAAGGAACCTAATTTCACTCCAACGAAGGTTTAAAAGCAAAACATCTCTAGTATTTGTGTCCCTTAATACGGCCTAAGGTCAATGAGAAAAATGGTCTTTTTGTTTTTCCATTTGGTGTTTCATTAAAACATTGTGGATTGTAATCCCATTGCATGGTGGAACATAAATTCCCACTTAGGCTGATAAGGCAACAGAGTGAGATGTAGCTTAAATGGCAACAAATTCCACGTGGTTTATGTACTGGTTACACTAATTAATTACATATAAACAAATAAATGATATAAAAGTCAGTCAGAGCTGAGTTTCTATTTTACAAGCTGTGATTATATCAGTTAGCTCAATGCTGTGAGTCTCATTTGCATGCTGAACTGTTTGAAGGAATGGGAAGGAAAGATAAGGAAGGAAATATGAAAGAAGTTTAAAGGAAAGGAAAACAGAGGTGTGATGTAAGACCCATAAGGTACATAGGACTGTTACCAAAAAAAAAAATTAAGACAGAATGTGAATCAGGATAAGTTTACTCTGTGTTGGATCATGCAAATGAAGGACAGAAATAACATCACTCTGGAAGACATGATTCAAGTCTCTATTTCTTATAAGATCAAAAAGTTATACTGATTTGTATTTGCTGAGAATGCTGCCCATGGGTTTACTTTAGCCTCCTTCATAGATCCCTTTTCCTACACGGCAGCAGTAGGAGATCTTTAGCAAGTCATGCTGAAATAACCCAGACTAAATGACAGTTTTACTTTTATTTCAATCTCCTTCTGTATGTAATTTCCCCATTAATGTTATGCAAAAGTTTGATTTTCAAAACATGCCCCTCAGCATTTTTCCCCTTGGCATTTATTTTACTTACCTGAATCCCCTAAGGCAGATCCTTTCCTACAGATGGACCTAATTAATCTTTCCAACAGTGCCTCTACTACAAAAGAAAGTAATATATGTACAGATGGGACCAGGGCACTCCATCATCTATACAAATAAGTGACCACTAATGTGACCAAAACTATCCCCTTGAGGTTATTGACTGACCACTGTGAAGTCACACAAGGCTCAGTGTAAACAATAGATTTTATTTACTAAGGTGGTACCCTAGGAAGAAAAGAAAAGAAAAAAAAAAAAAATTGGCTTACGGGATAATATAATAAATTATTTCTGACACGAATAAATTATACAACTGGAAGGCAAATTGCCATAGTAAATTTATCTGCCAAATTAATTTACAATGGGCCTCTAGCATGACAATAGGTGAACTGTAATACGTATGTGTGCAACACAAACAGCATTTCTGCAGTGTTGCACCATATATTCTACTGCACTCTTATTAAGGTGAAAGAATACTGACTATTCCCAAGCTGAAACGCTAGAGGGATTTCCAATGCCAAGTTATCCTTTTGGTTTTTGAGACCTAACTAATAGGGAAGTAAATGAATTCTTGCACTGTTAGGGGTAAACAGTAAAGTATTTGCCAGTTTTATGTTCATTAAGAAAAATAGATATGATTATCTTAATTCCTTCCCTGTAATATTCCCTTTCATGGGGAACTAATTGATCTGTGTTCTTTCCCACAATCATGCTTTAATCTGGCCACCTGCTCTATCTTCTGATGTCCTTAACCAAAGCAAAATTTGTTTCACTGGCTCTGAAAACAAAAGGGAGTTTGATTGTTGTTTCACTTGGGCATTAATTCTGCAGACTGCCGAGCAATTTGATCCTGATCCAGCAATGTGTAGTAGCAATGTTGCAACACAATCACCATGAACTGTGCTTTAGAGGTTCTCATGGGTGTGTTTTCCTGGGCCAGCACCAGAATAAAGCCACAAATATCAGGAAAGAGGAAAAACAAGATCACTCTATCTCAGACTAATGTTCTGTCTGTAATATAAATTAGTTTGGAACACCGTATTGGAAAATTACTTATAAACTGTTAAATAATTTTGCAGAAGGGCCATCCTGAATAACCAACATCCAATACAGATTTTCAGTAGCTGGACCTTTTAACCTACATTTGATCATTTGTAATGTAACAAATTTGAGCATTGACTGAGAATGTGAGGAATGTAAGTGACATTGCCTTCTGTCCAAACTGCCCAGCTACCACCAGCTGCCTTGAATAGTTTCTGCCTCCTGAAAGTCAGATTCTGCCTGTGGCTTGGCAGCTGAAAGGGAGCCATCAATCCCCAAACCCCTCTGGTTCAGACAAAGCAACATGGCAGAAAGCAACAGCTTAGAAACAACATGAACAATCTGACAATTTAAAAATACAGTATTGTCTGAACAGGAAGAAAAAAAAATCTATTCACATGATTAAACAGAGCTTTCGGTTTTATTAGGCAAAACAATGTACTCGAGAAAGAGAAAACTAAACCAAAGATTTATTGATTTCAGAATCCATGGCCTGGGGTGAAAGTCATCCTCTGTGAAGAGCATTACACAGGTTTTAATGGCTTTTTTTGTGGAACTCTTAAATCAAGGGTGGCTCTCTGAATGAAGAAGGTCCTGAAGAGTCCCAATAGGTTTTTGACAAACTAGCAAATAAGACATTAGTGTCCTTTTCTCTTTTCCCAGCTTTCCTTTCCTTTAGCTTAAGGAAGCTATTCAGACTGATTTGACTGCTTTTGGGGGTGTTTCCCTTCAGCACAATACTTTCACTTCAGACAAGATAACGAACATCTCTTTAAGCAGTCAAGTCACTGCACTTGCTCACAGCCAACCTAAGACAAGCACTAAGCCAGGAGAGTAGAGGATCTGAGGAAGGAGCTTCCTAGGTTCCTGAGGTTGGGATACAGTGGTCTACATAAATCTCTAGGGGATAAAATCAAGGAAGCTCCCAGCCAAAGAGTCCTTCATAGGTATGTCCAACAGTCAGGAACAAAGTTCCTGTTCCCCTATCAGAAACTTTTAAGGAAATAGCTCATAGGATGCATTTATTAGATGTCTCCAAATGCGCACTTCAGTCAGACAAAGGGTAGAGATGTTGATAAAGCAGTTCTTAAAACCCAGCCTTTCCTTTGAGCTGTGTCTGGTGGTTTCCCCATGTGGTCACTACAAAAATCTGAACAATACTAGAAAAGTGAGAGCCGTGCTCTGGGTGTCACAGCCTTTGATGTTTCAAGCTGTGACACTGCTGGAGTTTGGTTGTTAAATTGGAAATGCTTCCTACAATTACTAATGCAGAAGAGTTGTTTCTTCTCCATTAAGGGGTTACTATGACATTTGAAACCAGGGATTTTCACAGAGGCTTTCAGGACCCAGCAATTCTCCTCTCCTTGAACAAAAGGCATTAATAAAGCCGTAGCTGTCAATAGAAAAGTAATCAAACTGTGTCAGCTCTCTGAAGACAATGCAGGTCTATTAAGATTGACTTAGTCAGGCAGATGGGCCGAGCTGATATGTTGTCATTAGAGATTCTTAAAGCACCTTCGTCTCCAGGGATAGAGGACCATGGTGTTTTTTCCAAATGTCCAGAAGAAGAATGAGTGAATTCAAAGGAATATATTCTCATTTAGGTCTGGACTGAACTCCCAACAGGGCCATGTCCTGAAGCTATAGAGGCCGTGCCATTTGCACAACCGCAGGTTTTACTCTGGTGTCCTGACCTTTGTGTATGTGCTAAATTCAAAAGCCTTCCACTACATCTGGCAAACAAAGACAAAAAGAAGATGAAGAAACTTCATTTTTCCTTCCCTAACAAAACAGAGCATTTAGCATTCCACATAAATTAGAACCAGGAAATAGGGATCTTATTCATTAATTCAATTTAAAATTCCAAACGTCTTTGAAAGGTTTTTCATCAGCCTATTTCGAGGCAATAATAAGTCCAAGCATTTGAGCTAGTTCTTACCAATACAAACAGCTATAACTGTGCTAGTTCCAGGGAAGACATGACAATTTATACTATGAGAAGATGAGGTCTAAAAATATGTAACTCAAAGGTGTTTTAACTGCTATCAATTCTTCTCCCAGCTTTGTTTTGTGCTGCTAAACTTTGCTTAGAAAATGACCTTGAGTACAACTGCTCCTTCTATTGTTAACCCTCTGACCTTCTAAACTAACATCCTTTGCTCTTTCTAATTCAGAAGATTTCTGGGGCTTATTAACTGAACAGGCTAAGTGACCGTTCCCAACAGAAACCAGAGTCCCTGACAAGGAGGTCATTGTTTTCCAGGCTTCCTCCCTAGTACTAGATCTGCAGATTTCAGACTGAAAAAGAATAATGCAGACATTCTTTGTCTAAACATTATCTGGAAAGCATCAAGATAACTCAAGCCACTTCCTCGCCAATTAAGATTAGAGGGGTCATCTCTGGAGACCTAAGTGATTGTGGGCATAGTTTTCAAACTGGGATGATGAAATTTGTAGCAAACTATATCATGAGGCATCTATATAAAAGAACATCAGTCTTCACAATTAATAATAACTTGAACTAATGTCAGTCAAAAGAGAGGGTACTCAACACCCTTATGAATTGCAGTATTTTTACTTATGTCGCTCACTATATACTCAGATGAACAGCTGAAAACAATCGAATTTGAAAAGTGTGAACAAATTTCTCAAAATGTTGTAATTAGGCTTCTAAGTTTAGAGTTTAGGATCCACGAGATCCTTGTATGATACATCCTGGAAAAACAGAAATTCTGGCCGAGATACAGGGGCATACCACTATTGGCTTCAGTCCCTCAGGAACAGCAGGCCATGTTCATGCAACCCATTAGTACAAAGTCACTTTCTACAGCATTTGTCTCACTTTTCTCAAGAGCCCCTCCCTCACAAGAGGCCATGAAAAAGCTAAGAATCTTGGGAATCAATTCTCTATGTTTTCAACTTCCTTTGAAGCCCTGTTATTTCAAAGGCAGTGGCAGCTCAGTGCGGCGGTCCCTGCAGCTCCTCGCAGCAGCAGCACCTCGCGCAGAGCACGCTCCAGATGTGTCCCACATGTGGCCAGCCTCCAGCAGTTTCCTGTGAGCATCTCCCATCAATAATGGTAACAGGAAAAACATGGGAGAGGGACAAGGAATTTCGAGACATCAACTCTCAAAGTAAGACTAGGTGAAATACTATGGCTGAATTCCACGAGGGTATTTTTAGAAAAGCTGTCAAATAGGAAGTTCATTACATAAAGAACACTGTTAAAGGGGAATTGATAAAATTTTACACTTGGTTGTGCTGATGCAATCTCTTTACTTGTCAGACAAGTTGACAGAAAAAGGGACTACAGTGAAGCTGCAGGGATATTAAAATATTTATTTTAATGTAAGATTGGTTTATTTTCCAAAGACCAGTAACATCTTTCCATGCCAGAAACCTAAACAGCAATCTCAAACCACGTATTTTTAGAACAAAAAGGTTAAACACTTCCTTCTTACCATTAATTACTGTGGGTCACTGAATAAAGAGGACTTTCCTCATTTGAACTCGATTTCTGCCACTGGACTATCAGATGGCTATGGCTTTCCAGCCATACAGGAGATTCTCCCTTTAAAAAAGACAAAAAGAAAGGCGTTGTCTTTTATAATATTTAGACTGTTTTTGACTGGGCAGATGGTTTATAAAAGCAGAAATGTCATTCCATGCACATTTTAAAAACAATAGCCTACAACTAAAGAAAAAAAATTTAATAGTTCCATATAAACAACCATACCTAAATCATAAAAGAGCCGATGACCACAGACAACTCATCTTTTTCAACTACACACTATTCTCTACTGTTGCACATAACAGGCCCTCCCCAAGATTAAAGTCCTCATTATGTCATATGCTATAGACGTAATTCTGTCTATGTTTTTCCATCAATAAATAATGGTGAATGCTATTTTCTTGGTAGAAACAAATCAATGTCTGTATCTGGGAGCCAAGCTGTTAAATCTCTGCGAAAATAAAGGCTACAAGCCTAAGCAGAATCTAAAGAGAAATGAAGCCCATATGTCAGAGACACAACTTCAGATTTTCACAGCTGGAAATGAAGAAAGTGTGGTATATTGATTAATTTTGATTTTGCTTAATGAGCTATGACAGCCACTAAGATGAATGCATCTTCCTTTCTGGAACAGGAAGGGTTCTGCTCATAATACCACTGACTTTGAATGGGGTCTCTCTAATGTTTTTTTTTGGATTTGTTTCTGAAATTCCATGATCTGCTGCCGGTAATGAAAAGACAGACCAACCAGCTCAAAAAGCAGTGGAGGCCACTTTTGTGAACAAAAAGATGTTCCAGTATCAGAAGGAAGCTGATATATATACACTGGGAGGGTGTAGCCCTGGGGAACAGAGACACGGCCCCTCAGGCCTCCCAAGGCGCTCCCTTCCCTGCAGAAATCACCGCCCTTTCCCCTTCCATCCCAACCGGCCATGAGCAGACCCCCACAGAAGAAGGGCGCCCATTGGCTGGCTCAGCGGCACTCCGCCGGCCACGCGTCCTGTCAGCCAATCAGCTCCCTGCTCACATGCTGCCGCGCGTTCCTCCTCACAGCCGCCTCAGCCGGCCTCGGGCCGCGGGGCTGCGGCTGTGCCTCGGCACAGGGCCTCTGGGGAACAGGGCCTCAGCAGCCCCAGCGCTGACTGCCCCGGATTCCAAAGGAGCGCTGTCTGGGATCGGAAACAGCAGCGAAAGTGAATAATGTCAAGGCAATTGAACTGTATTCAGGAGCTTCTTGTGCTCCAGAAATCTGAGCTCACTGTCCGGTAAGGACTTGATCCGCTACAGATCTCCGCAGACTGTGGTGTAGGTGTGGCACAGGCAGCAGAATGCCTGAGCAGACTGTGCGATACCAAACACCTCTGCTTCCAAGTGCCACATATGGGAGCTGTACCCTCAAAGCAAGAAACAGAGGAGCAGAAGCCTTGATCAAAGGAAAAACTAAGAACTGGATAGGATTCAACACCTTATTTCAGTCACAATGGACTCACTCTCCAGCCCAGCACACAAGGACAGACTGTGACACCAGCTACAGTTACCTTTGTCCACTGTTACTCATGTGACAGGTTTGCTGGTCTTCTCAACAAAAACCTCCCTGCAAAAGAACAATACCTCACTGCTTATGATTTTGAGATGTCCCCGTTCTAGAAGCAGTATTTGGCTTCAGGATGTGGGCTAAGCATCATAGACTTAATAATGAAACATTTCATTCATTAGAACAATTACAAAAATGAAAAAAGTTTACCATCCCTTTGAAGGTAAACAGCATATAAACTCTTGACTTTTTGCAGTTAAATAGGACCTTCATTCTGATAATTTATTTCTTGCTTCAGAAAGACACTGCCTGTAGCTGTGATTAGACAGAATATACTTTCACAACAATCTCTAATATGCTTCCCATGTTTTTTAGACTAATGACTGTGATAGTGTAGTTTGCTGCTGGCTAAAGGTTTCAAATTCTGTTTTATCTACAGTTCTAAAGGCTTGGTTGTACCATAGTCACATGCAGTGAGGAGTGTGACACTGGCTATATATAGTGTGCACCACCACAAGTCTCTGGGGAGGAAGAAGCCTCACAAATACATGTAATGTATTAGTGGTTTAAGCTATTCTCTGCCACATGTGAAAATTACCTCTCTCGCCAGTTCAGGTGGCACAATTTTCACATGGAGTCCCCAACCTTGGAAGAGGGTAGGTGAGAAATAGGTGAAGTATTTGGCCAGTCATACTGTATGATCCTGATCAGGGAAGCAGTATGCGCAGTCAGCTGCAAAATGTCGTTCCTTCCTGTAGATGCTGTGACATTAATTACATCTGACAAGAAGAGTAGGTGGGCCACCATGTTCAATACAAAACAGATTCACAATAGTAATGAAAAGTGAGATGGAAACAGGAAGGATATGATATGGAAACAGGAAGGACACTGAAAAGTCAAACTGACAGCCGACTACCTATGTGGGATTCTACTTGAAGTTGTACCCAGTGTATGCCTCCCAAAGCAAGAACTAAAAGTCCTCAGTACCTTGCAGGATCTGTAAAACTTGATTTTTTTTTTTTTTTCCACAGATCTTAGCTCCTCACAATAAACCCACCAGTAAACTGGAAAAAAGGATCTACAGCATGGTGTCATGATTCTAAATGTGTAGCAAAAATGGAATGTAAATACTGCGTAAAGCCAGCTAGAGCTCATATAGCACTAATTAACAGTCCTGACTATTATATCCAGAAGCCTGTTTACTTGTCCTTGTCACAGCCTAGCAGCAGCACACCAGCAACCCTGGTTTCAGAAGAGATTAAAACCTTTCATTTCCTGGCCTTGAGCACTGACAACAATAGAAAAGAGAAGGTCATTTACTCATGATACCACTGCTTGTTTTGGCGTAGCTGAGCAAGACTGACTCTTTGTGACCTCTAGACACTACATAATGTTGTAGCAAATGAGAATATGAGAAGAGCACAGTGTGCATGTGTAGAAAGATGATGGGAGTATTAGAAACATTTACTTCACAAAGCCATGAGGTGTACAAGCCAACACACTGAAACCGTTTTTAAGTTCTTGGCATCTCTCCCAGGCTAATTGTTTCACTTGTGGGACAAAAAGAAATAATTGATATTTGGAATCTTATCAGAAGACTATGAAGAAAAGTCCTTTTTTCTGCAGTCCTTTTGTCTGCAACTTAATAGAATGCAACTGTAGGAATCTAATGCTTTATTACTACCTGAGTATTATGCTTATATAAAGCTGATACAATTAGAGATGCCACAAACTAAGAAAACAAATCATACCTGTCCATGATTTTCTTGCAAATTCCCGTAAATGTTAAGAATTGGAGTGAGAGAGAGCATTATTCTGATATTCTTTTCAACTAGTTACTCTGTGAACTGTTGGCTCCAGTGAATTCTGGTGCTTTGCTCAATCCTCTCTGGAGCTAACTCTGCCCTGTAGGGTTGGTTTCAGTTTGGAGATGGGAGGAAAAATCTTAGCCAGGACTATGCATGTTCAGTATGATCATGCATGAACATGCAGTAGCGGTGTCACAGCATTCAGTTGTTCCACACCCCTTTTTATATCTTTACCAAGTAAACAGTACAGAAAAAAGCATTTAAAAAAATAAGAGAAATAGTAACAAAACCACACACTTGCAGAAGGACTCCCTGCTGCACCTACTTCAGTTTTAAACTGAAATTTAAATTGATTTGGTTTTTCTGCCAGCTGTATCTCACCAGGGTGCCTATTTTCAGCAATAACATGAAAGCAAAATTACTTTTAAGCAAGATGCCAGAGTTTGATTTAGTAAGGAAAAACTATTTGAAATTAAATTTTAAAACTCCTTGTTATATCCCCATCTTAACATGAAAGCACAATGTCAGAATATGCCTCTGGGTCAGACAAAAATAGAAAATAAAGATGAGACTATGGCAGTTCACACTTATAGAGGAACCCCTGTGGCATAAAGCTCTGCATGAGGAATGTGGCAGGAACACAGACTTTCACTGCAGATGTCAATATGATCTGCTGCTTTAGGAAATCATTATTTCTCGACCACTTGGATCAGTTCTATGAAGATTAACTCATAACAGAATGGATGTCACTGTACTGATACCTTAGAACTTCATCTGAGAAACCCCCAAATTTATGTCTTTCACATATATACACTTTTGTATACAGTGCCTCCTCATAATTTCTCCCTAATACACAGAATAGTGCAACACAATAAAACTTTATCTCTGAGACTGATTGATGTCCCTCGCTGGAGATAGTCAAAAACCATCTGAATGCAATCCTGTACATAATTGTCTAGAATGACCCTGCTTGAGCGGGGAAGTTGGACTAGATGACCCACAGTAGTCCTTTCCAACCTTACCTCTTCTGTGATCTGCTGATTTCACGGTTACACAAGCTTTTAGGAAAAGGCAGTGTTTTATCTGCAACATTATTAAAACTCAACTATTTGCTATCACTTCTATTATATGCATGTCACATTTATACACAAAGAGCATTTCCCAAAAAGCTATAGAAAGTAACTTTGATATGAATACACTTCTAAGTGCAATTGAAAATGAGGGAATCTACCCCTAGGGAAAAGATAAGGAAAAGCAGAAAAGTACTTATTTATGCCACTTTCAGAGATTTAGATACACTTTTTTTACATCAGTCTACTTAAAACATTGTTTTTCACCCTATAACATTTAAACTATCTTAATCTCCAAGTTTTTAGTTATTATCCACTCCAAAACAGTCAAGTGCTAACTTTCTGATAAAGCATAATACACACAGAGAAAGACCTTGACACACTACACAAATAGATAAACCAAACAGAGAAGTCCTATTCTTCATCATGGCAATGAATCTCAACTGCTGTCCTAGGAAAGTCTAAATCTTGGACCTGAAAGGTGGTGTTTTGTTCACTGAAACTTTTAAATTCAATCACCTATCTGTGACTGCATGATTCTCTGTGGCTGCAAGAGCTATTTCTAGTTTATTTAATAATATCTAATTAAGTCTCTGTTAATGCTCATCCTAAAACAGTTTCATCATTACCAAGAATGACTGCTATTGACTCCTAAGAGGGTAGCCCTGGGCACTGAAAAATCAAAGAGAATTAAATCAGCTTATTGGTTGAGCAAGGCACTTTTAAATCTATCTATAAATGTCTCTGAAAACTTTCTAAACTTGCTAATGGTGCAGTATTATAGTTCAGATTGCATTTGAGTTTATTTAATTATGCTAATTATTCACAGTTTTCTTACCCTAGTTCTTATAAACCATGAGCTGATGGATGTTACAACAGTCGTGGCATTCATGCACAGGCATCTATTTACTTCATTTCTAATGCATGCTAACATGCTGATACATCTGTTCTTGTTACTTGACTGTTTCAAAGGGTACTGATTTTGACATCAATCCAATTATTTAATCTGGAGATTATTTATTATATAATAATAATAATTCAGAGCAGATCTTCCTAGCCTACAGACTCAGGCTGGGCTGTCTGCAATCTCTCAAGTGTGCCCAGCGAAACCAAAGCGGCTGTCCCAGAAGTAATGAATGTGCTGTTGCATATGAAAAAGAGAAGCAGACTCCACCCCATTGTTACAAGATTATTGCAGAACCCATTGTACTGAGTGCCAGATGATAAAAGGAACAGTGTTGAGATTGAAGACAAGCAGCTTATGCTTAGCAAGATACAGTTACAAAAACAAGTGAGTCTGTGCACATGAGTCAGAATTGTGATAGGAGAATTGTGGCTAGAACAATCTAAATCATCAAGACAAACAAAAGAATATTACAGCAGCAAAGATTCAAGTCCCAGGATCAAAGTTTAGCCTTGCAGCTGTCATTATCATAGAGATGTTACGGGGAAAATCTCAAAAGGTTTTAAAGACAGGCAGATAAAAACACAGGAAAGAGGCAAGTCAAAAATGAGGTCCAAATCTGAGAAACAGACCTGAGAAATACACTGAATTCTTGTGTTTTCCTCAGTGACTGGGAAAGGCATAGGGAAGATAATGAGCTCTTTTTGGCTAGCTCAAGCTTCAACTGGTTGTGAGGCCTTAATGAAAAAAGGCAGAAAGTACAGTGATTCCAATTGAAATTATAGGGGGAAATTACATTACTCGGAGATATATAAGAGATTTGTTTCAACAAATTTGCTTTGATAATCACAAGCTGTTACTAATTTTACACTCATTTTACAAGGTAACGTCTATCTACAAACATAACTGAAGAATTAGAGCTACACACAGGAAGTATTTCCCTTGAAATAATGGGGAGTCAGAAACATCAAGGGGACATTGACCTTTACAGAGATCTCCAGAAGAAATCTAGTCACCTACTAGGGTGAGGTTCTTAGATTCATTCTGAATCCTCACATTTGTTTTTCCTCCTCTTTTTCAGATATATGTTTAGAGTTCTCTTTTTCTGCAATGCTTAGTGTCTTGTGATGCAGACTTTATTTACACTCCACATAAATCCTTTATCACATACAGGCCTCACATAAATTACAAAGGAATGCCAGTTCCACATTCCTAGACCTCTCATATTAATGTTTCTAATTATAACAAATTTTCAAGAGAATATGCACCTAAACCACAAGTACTATGCCTACAGCAATAATTTTTATGAGTCTGTGTGTTTGCCTTGAGTCACTGCAATAATGGTTTAAACCATGTCTGATCAGAATTCAGTACACAGGTAATGTTTCAGAACACAGGACATGGAGATTGGTTTCACCAGAGGTGAAAACAAAATATAGGCACTCTAAAAAGGAAAGGTTATAGCTGTTCACACAAGGAGTTTGGCATGATATAAAAAAAAATTGTTGTCTTGACTGGATTCCATTAGGGCAGGATCCTCTAGGAAACACTGGGGTTTCTCATCTTTTGTGTAATTACTGAAAGAGTAGAGGGAGATGAAGAAACTTTGGAAAAGGGGTAAACGTATTCCCCAGCCACCATGTGTGGCACAGTCAGTTCATGGAGAGCAAGAAGCAACAATATCATAGGTAGCAGAGAGCACCCCCTCTGCCTTTTCCCTCCAACCTTCCTCACCACAAAATGTGGCAAAGTTCTGATGCCTGGAAGGCTGACCTGAAACAGAGACTGGACAGAACTAGAGAATAAAGTAGGTATTTATTGAAAGGCCTCTAGGATCCACCTTGGGCAGGACAGGAGCCTAACCAAGACTGCACCCAGAGTTCACTGTGAATCGCCACACACAAATGGCTGACCGGTCACGAGATCTTACATTTTTATCAGTTTGGGTCCATTTGCATATTGGGGTTTAATTGTCCAGTTACATCTTCAGGTTGTGAGGTCTCATCCTTCTTGTTCCTCCCTTCAGTCTACCGTTGTTTATGCTTTTGGGCCTGAAAGTTGTCCTTGGTTCTTAGCAGAAAAAGGATTTCTTTTGTCTACCTACCCTGTGAAGAGAGCTTACTGGCACTTAGTATGAAGCTCAGAACTACATCTCTAGGCAACATAGAATCTGCAAATATGAAAGCTAAAGCTTAAGGCATCAGTTCTAGTTTCCTGGAGCCCAGTAGTTGTCCCTACTGCCCAGGTTGTCTCCTCTTGCCTCAGCAAAGAGGTTTACATGGCTTGCACTAGGTGGATTTCACCGCAGAGAAGCAGGTAAAGAAAGAAACAGTAGACAGGGCTGTTTCCTTTCTTCTTGCACAATGTAGCAGTCTGAGAAAGTTCAGATCAGCCTGGCAGGATGACCTTTTCTACAGTAATTTGCTGTGTATCTCAGATGTCCCTGCTAATTTTCCCCTTCGCTTATGCACTGTCACAGCATAGCTTGTCTGTAGCTGGACAGACAAATCTGGCCATAACAGAAATCCAACTTGGCTAAGCCTAGCTCATTCTAGAACAAGTCTCTGGGTAGGCAATGATAGGGTGGATTTGAACTCCAGCAGGGACCCCAGCCACTCCCTTTCAATCCTGAATGCAGACATGTCACTGGCCAGTGAGCTGAGTGATGCTGAGACCCCACCAATCAGCTGTCCAAGCCTGGGAGTTTTCAACCCCCTTATAAAAGGGGGTGCTGAACAGTAAACCAGCTGTTTGTCTCACGATCATCAAAGACTCCAGTTGTCAATCTTTCTCCAGCCTACGACGTAATGAATTAATGCACAAACACCCAGATCTCTTTACCAATTGAAACATAGTCCAATTAGGTTTTCAGCAGTTTGCTGAGAAGCCAGTCAACGAAAAGCTGGAAAACTTGAGACTGTGTTTTCCAAGAGATTAAATTCCGTCAAAGGCAGAGCCTTCCTTTGCTGCCTCACACCTCCCTCTTGAAAACATTGAAACTTCTGGGGAACTGTCACACTGGATTTTGTTACCATGCTCTAATGCAAGGAGACTGGAAAGTGACCCAGTTCATGCAAAAAGAAAAAAAAACCCAACAGACCAGCAACAAGAAAATGTATTTGTGCAGACAGCAGTGCAGAGATGGCAAAACAAAGAGGATTGTGTTTACTTAGCAAGCTGATATTTTCTTGAAGGACCTAGACAATGTTAATCCTCAAAGACAAGCTCACTCTGTTAAAAACTGGATTTGCCCACTTGCATTTGGAAGAAATCTAGCTCTCAAATTCAAGATGATCATTACTCAAAGCAATCAAAAATGCTTTTGCTTTTGTTCAGTCTCTCTAGGGTAAAACTGTCCACTGAGACCATGATGTACAATCTGCATGTCTTTAAATTAGCATCTTATCAGCAGTTACTGTAATATATTTCTATTACCATGTGTAATAAATCCAGTAACTTCCTATCTCTGGAAAAGAGGCCATTCTTGCTGTGATTTGCTCAGAAGAGGTGAAAACACAGTGCTACATCACTGGCCACAGCTGCCATCACACTGGGGACAAACAGCCACCTAGGTTTACCACTCTGCCACACAGAGGTTCGGAAGGATGACTAGATTCTGGCTATGCAGGGCTTAGGGCTCCAAAGGGTATCAGAGTCCAGCTCACATTACTGAGGGCCCTTTAGTTTTTGTGCATTCCTTTCCCAGAAGAAATCTTTTCCTGAGCCTTGCTCAGTTTCTCAGAAGACAAAACCTGGCACAGGAAGCAGTATATGGAAACAAGAGACGACTGGTCCTTCATACTTACTCTAGAAATCTGTAATTTGTTTTTTCTTCACATTGTAAATTATTCCAATTCTAAACATGTGCTAGAATAGCTGCTTTTCAAAATCTAAAACTGCTGCAGAGGACCATGTGCCAATATTGAGACCACCGGCTGTGAAGCTGAATTTTCCATTTTCTCTTCTGATGTTTGATAGAGCACCTCTTACATTGAAAAGTGACTCTTCTCAGAGAGGGCCCCATAGTCCACAAATATTTTATCAAAATGTATGGAGACTACTAGGAGCAATCTCATCTCAGGAACTGACAAATCTGTCCTAGGAAAAACATCAGTCTAAATATCTCCTTAAGGCTGATCCTTCATGGCTTGGGCAACAGTCTTCACTGAGACAATCTTCACCGAGGAGTGAAGATGGGAGAAGGCTTTTATTACCTTAATCTCCTGTAAATAAGACTGAGAACCAACAAAATACTTAAACATCATGATTCCAAATATTTGTATTTCAATGCTAAAACACTTAGTGTATGTTTAAATACTGCGCTGAATCAGGATTTGATCACACTTTTGTGTATCCAATTCAGCAGTGTGAAATAGCCAAACTCCTCCACTTTCTGAGCACTCTCATAAAATCCCTGCTTATAATGTCAGTCCAGACAAGACCACTGCTGTCTTTTCCTGAAAACTCTAGTTCTCTGCGGTTTTTTTTTTTTTTTTTTTTTTTTTTTTTTTTTTTTTTTTTTTTTTTGTGTTTGTACTAGATCAGTCAATGCTGTGGTGACCAACACTCACATATTTTTACTACCACCTTGCTTGGTGTTCAAGCCCCTATGATACCACTTTTGCTGTTAAACTGCCAGTTAGGAGCTTGTACCAGTCCCATACACTCCTACTGTCATCACTGCATGTCACAGGAACACCCAGTTATCCCAGTGATTTCTATGATGACTGTAGCACTTAAACAGTGTGTCCTGGGTTGTAGTTTAGGATGTATTCTATCACCATCTTCAGTTAATGGCCCATCAATGCCTTGTGCATGAATCACAGGTCACTCCCTCCGGGAGTTATCTCTCTTTAATGGGCCATCAGGGACCTCCTGTATGTCTCACCATCCCATTGTGAGATGCTCCACCCACGGGGAGGAGCCAAGCATTCTCACCTGGATATAAGCTGGGATTTGGGACAGTAGAAGCAGCCCTCACCTATTGGATTTCCAGAGTACTGGAGCTACCAGACCTTTCTATGAGATCACTGTTTCAGGAAGACCACCTCGTCTGGACTGCTTCCATCACCCTGATCAGGTTGTATTCTGACTCTGTCAGTGGTTTTTTCTTTTTTATTTTATTTTTTTCCTTTTCTTCTCATTAAATTGTATTTCTGACTTAGAGCCTCTCACTTGGTTTGTTTTCAAGCCACAACACAGTGCCATTAAACAACACATTAACTAAGACTAATAAATGAGAGCTACTGACTGCACTTCTACTACTACTGACTACTGTGGAACCTGGTGGTGCCTTGCAAAGGCCTAAAAGATCACTCCCTTCCTGACCTCAGAAATTTAGGGGTCAGTGCGTAATTGTTTTCATGTAGGATCAGCTCTGGCATAGGTGTCATTACAGAGATGTGCATGACTTCCCTCCATTAGGCAGCATCAAGAGTTGGAGCTAAGTGGGTCACAGATGTGAATAGAGCTCAATGCAGCTGCTTAAATTCTCTTGTTCTCTTTCAGCTGAGCACAGAAAGCACTGACTCCTGTGCACCAAAAAAACCCCACTTTGCTAGCACTTGTCAATCATCATATGATGAACACGTTCAGGGGTTCCTCACCCTTAGTACCTCTGAGTCTACCCTCAAGGGCCAAGACACCACAGGGAAAATTGCACTCTTAGTATTTTCAACACATCAATCTCTGCAAGAAAACCTTTCCTCAGCAGTTTCCCAACATGGTTTTTGAGAATTTGCAACTTCAGTTTGTAAGGGACGCTCTGCATTTTAGACAACATTTCCAAACCACCAAACCTGAAAAATCAAAAAGCACGGGGTTCCAGGTGCCACTTCATAAATTAGCTCAAATGTCAAGTGTCAAAGGAAAGGTTTTCTTGCCACAGAAAACACAAAGAACTGAAGATTTCCTGGTATCATAGCATCCAAATTCCAGTACAGTATTATGTGATCTCAGCAACAATCCTCCAGTCATGGCAATTGATCTGAAGTTCATGGAAATCAAGAATTTCTTTTTTTTTTTTTTTGGTCCTATGTCTGACTTAGAAAGCTTGAAGCCCAGAAGACAATTACCTAACATATAAAATCTCCTATTTCCTCATACCATGTTTCTGCTAATGTCAATAACACATCACTAAACATAAGTGGACCAAAGCAGTCAAACAATCACCTCATTACACATCTGAATTTCTTTTTCATTATATGAAACACCCATCGCTGGTACAATATCAAATGTGAATGAAGTACTTACAATGGGAACTCACAAAAGTATCCAGCATTTTATATGACGTATTTATGGAACCAGTTCAGTAGAGACTTTAACACATGTTCAGGACCCAGTAAAATCCATGAGACATGAACACATGGTCTTGCTGTGCAGGAATAGGATGTTGAATCACCACTGTAAAATTGGCTTTCACAGCCAGCAACAGTGATTTAACCAACTTGTATGGTTTGAGTCAGGCATCTCATCCAGGGGTAGCTGAACATAATGTTTTATGATGTGCCATACTTAGTCCTCCTCCCTCTGACTTTCATGGGAGCCAGAGCTTGCAGAGCACTGGAATTTATCCTCCAGCACAACTCCTCTGTGTAAGATTAATACTGTCAATTTGATTCACAGGGGTTTGTGAGCCAGACAGGAAAACTCAAGAAGAAAAAGCCTCTCTCACAAGGAGACAAGGACAAGAAAGAGGTTGCCCAGCAAAGTCATCAGAGCAAGCAGCATGAATGAGACAGTGTTGATGAAGACAGAAGTGGCATTGAAGGCTGCAATAACAAAGCAGGGCAGTGACATGAAGATAAGTGGCAAAGTAATTGTCTGGTTGAGCCAAGTGTAGCCATACAGCCCATCTGCCAGCAACCCATGCAAATAGACACCAGGCACTGAAGATCTAAGTACCTATTTATGTAAATTCCAAATGGTGACACAAAAATAGATAGGAACAAATACTTAGTAAACACAACGAAAAGTTTTTGAGAGTGTCTGAGCTAATTATTATGAACATTTTTCGCATCTTACTGACAACAAATAGAGGGTTTTCTTCCTAGTTTTTCTTACTAATTGTTCTAAAAAGCCAGAGTTGTGTCCTCTACATTTGATCCTGATAAAAGTTTATCATATTAAAAAAACCTCTTGATGTTACAAAGGTGCCACATTGCCATTGCTCTGGATCCCCACTCCAGCAAAAAAGTTGTACTTTTGTACTTTTACTGTAGTAAAAGCCAATTTTAGCAGCTAAGTGGATTATCAATTTAGAAAGGATCTCTAAGAAGAATAAAGTTAATAACATTTTACAGTGAAGCAAATAACATCCAGAGACTGGATCCATGGTGCTTTCATTTCATCCTTAGTGAATTGTAAATAGCTTGGTCAGGCAGACAATGTTACACTGCAGTGAAGGAAATCCTTTCCCTCCTCTCATTCTGCCAGTTCAGCAGCCTAGTCAAGTCATTGGCTGTATGGATCAGAAAAGAGAAAAAAAAAAAAGGTGCTTTCTCTTGTCTTCTTTACTACGACTCATCAGAAGCTCAAGTGATACAGATGCAGATAGAGCCAGCACGGTGGGGAGGGAAGTGCAGGGCATCCCCAATGCCTTCCTCCTCCTGCTTTGTGAGAACAGCACCTCATTTCACATAGGCAGTGATTGCAGACATTCACTGGAGGTTGGGGACCAAACAGCACTTGGCTGACATAACAGCCTTCCATTACACATTACATATGGGTTCCAAAGTAAAAAAGCCACAATCAAGCTTAGAAGAGCGCCTTAGATTATGTGGTCAATACTTAGTAGCTCACAACTAAATAGACAACTATTAATTGACAACCAGAAGTGTTTTCCTAGAGCTCAAGTGATTCAGTTTTGGTGCATAAGGTCACCAGGTCATTCCCAGCTGTCATGTATATCTGAAGCCACAATAGCAAGTGACATACATTAATTTTGGTAAAACATGTGAAATGCATCATCCTGGAGAGAAAAGTTTTACTGCTAGACTTGATGTATGGGTTAAAACTTTGTGCTTTCTGTAAGTCAATCTCAACTACATGCATGATGTTTTAAAGGGCCTTATTTCAATCCTGACAAATGAGCATCAGATGTTTCTTTTATCATAGTTGCATTCTATACAGCCATTCAATATCTCAGGCTCATGTTAAGGTCTGAAAAACTCTCTCTGATTCACCTCTTGTTCCTCAAAAAATAAAGTTGTGAGAGAGAATAAAATAAAGAATGAAATAAGATAATTCTGATAAAGTAAATAAATTAAGGAAGAACTGAAGTCTTTTCACTGGGAGTAAGAGAAGACACGAAGAAAATAGTTTCTGGGTTTAGTTATCATCAAGCACAGACCAACTGTTAGAAAATCTCTCACAAAAAACAATGACTTTTGCTCTTTTTTTTGCCTTTTTTTATTATTCCTTTCAAAACAACTGTGCTCTGAAAGATTCTCTTTGACCTATATATGCCATAAGCAGGAGGTTTAAAAGGCCTGTAATTACATCTGACCATTCTGGCTTCTGTGCAGATAACAGTGGGGATGAGCTTCCTCCCATGGGGAAGCGAGTCTAGTTTTTAGGATTTATTTGTTTAATTAACTGTTTTATTTTCTTCTTTTCTTCCTAAAAGCAGCTGCTCATTCACTCCAATCTCACTGCCCACCTTATCCATTCCAAAGGAACCTGATCCATTTCTGAGGGAAAGTATTCTCCAGGCCAGGCTTTCCCCTGACCAGAAGCCCACCAGGATACCTTGGGCTGGAACTGCATAAGGTCAGCCAAAGAAAGATTTGTTCCTGCAAGTGCTAAGTATTACTTTCATTCCTGTTAGACCAAGTCTCTGGCTGTTTTGATTTTCCTTTCCATTTTTGTCTGTCCCAAGTACTTTTCCTTGCTTGAATAAATGCATTGAAATACTTCCTTTCTCATTAGCAAAACTATTTAGTATTTAAATGTACACTTCTAGTGTACATTCTAATGTCAGTATGTAGGTACACACTAAGCTAGAGCACATACCAAGAGGCTGAGAAATGGGTTCCATTCTTCAATCTACCACTGACGAAATTCGTCACCTTGCTTCAGATTTCACCTATATGTGAAATGGGTTAATTAATGATCCTTCCTTAACTCATAGGGAAAGAATGCCATTAATATTCTTGCAGAAGATTCTTGAAGAAGAGCTTTTCCATTATATCATTTCCCTGTTTTGGCCAGCCCTTGGACTACAGATGTGGCTGTAGTTCCAACTCTATATCCTATGAGCTGCGATGGCTGGGTTTGGTGCCACCACTTGCAACATGCAGTGCCTTTACAGAGGAAGTTTTTGGAAATAAGACAGGAGCTTTTTTAAAGCAAAGCTTTTGTTTGAAATTCTTCAAAGTTCGGGGAGGTTTATATTTGACTCCAGATTCCAATTCAACTGCTTAGGGCCCATCAAAGAGAAACCTATCAGAAACATATCAGCATATGAAGTTGCAAAAAAAGGGAAGAAAGGGACAGCAGTTGACAAAAAGATATAACAAAGAAATAAGTGAGCAGAGGAAAACCAACAAAAGCTGAAAGTTCATCAAATCTGCATGCGAGGAACTGGACTTGTTTCAAAAGTGGAACTGAAGGCTGTATTAGGACTCGATTTTCTGTGCCTCTTGTCTTTTGCTTCAACTGCCCCAATGCTACTGCACTACATACTACTATATGTTTTTTATATGACTTGCTGACACAAGCTATATAAAAAACTGTAGGGAGTCTGAGTGATTTGATGAAGCAGACAGAGATCTGAAATGAATGAGCCAACAGTGAAAATGCCATTCCAATTCACTCCCAGGAACACAGCCCCTTAACGATTTCCTAGAGACACAGTAAACAACAGAAGCAGAGGATTCTTTGCTCCTGTCACAACTGTTCAGAGTCTCCGGACATAGAACAATGTGAAAGGATTAATGTTTCATTATGAAGGCCAACCTCCTGGAAAGAAGATGCTGCCCCACAAGAGGCAGATGGTATACATATGCATAAATATATATATATATATATATATATATATATATATATATATATATATAAAAAATCTGCACACAGACTCCATGCTCTGTCAGAAGTCACCCTTTGTTTCTGCAGCACTTATGGGTGACCGATCCTACACCGAACCCTAAGATGGAAAACCAAACCAAAAACTGATGGATCAGTCCTGAAAGGGGCCTGGAATTTAACCCAGCTCTCTACAGGTACAGTTGTAATACATAGTCCCTTTTCTAAACTGACATGGCCTGACATTAGTAACCACAAAAATACATATTCCTGTATTACTCACCAAACACCACCACATAACTTAAATACCATTCTCATCTTCCTCAAACCCACTAGCAAATGATTTATTTATTGTGGAGCAGGGAGAGAAGCTGACATGTCTGGCATTCGAATGCTGCAGTGTTTATGTACCTGCAGAGCTGTAGCCCCCAGTTAATTATCTAGCCTTCCTGTTTTATGGAAGCTCATGTGTCTTCAAGACCTTAATGAATCAAGGCTTACTTGACATTCATCCTGTGTGTAAGGCTGATGTTGAACTGTGAACGGTGATCTGAACTGGGACTGTAGTAACAGGCCACAATGGTGCTCAGCCTGTGGTTTTAAATTGTCTTGCCTCAATGTGTTCTCTGCAGCTGAACTTTGTGCTGGGAAGTGCCTTTTGCCATGTTCATGTGGCATCCAAAGTCATGACCTAATTCAGTTCTGTGTGTAAGCACAATATGAGGGTGATCATAATGGTTTTTAATATGTCAGGTTTGTTCCCGGTAACATTGTTTTAAAAGCTGTCATTTGAACCCAGAGGCACTCACAAGGCATTGTTGTGATTAGAGCTGAAATACCCATACTGACACAGTGCTCCAGAACAAGGGCAGACATACAGAAACATGATCTCTGTTATTATTCCACAGAGGCAATTTATCTGTAAATCAAACATGTGGCACACTTAGCTTCAGATTATCCTCTTGATGCACCAAAGCAGCATCTAATCAGCTTTCACTCTAACAAACAGAGATTTGTGTCATAAGTGATGTAGGAAATAACCTACAATCTCACTCTGCCCTCTCAGAGGAGAACAGGAACAATCTTTTCCCATGAAGGCCTAAGGTGTTCACTGTGCAGAGTAAATACCAGTGCACAGAGAGAACTTGGCATGATATGAAACCTCTGGAAGGATTAGAAACACTTTGTCTGTCAAAGATTATTTTACAGTCCTGCAGTACTCTATACAGAACTGCAAGACCAAGCTTCATTATTTGAACATAAGGTGAAAGTAGTACATTTTAAGTGCACATTTAAATGGGAGAATTCTTAGAAGAACCCTGGCAAGAAATAGAATAACTTCTTTTACTTTTGGAGAATGTTTACCATTGCAACATTACGAACAAGAAAATGAGGATTTCTGAAATTCAATACATTAAAGCCATATGCCTTAAAATCTTCTCAAAGCTCAACCTAATCAGAGAACTAAGGATTCTGTAATTATATGTAAAAGTCTGTAATTATGTGTAAGAGTTTTACCCAGATTTTCATTCTTGACTGTAGAACTGTGTTCAGACACATTCGGAATTCCCATTTTGGTTGTTACTCTGCTTACTCAGACAAGTTCTGTTGATCTCAATGAGCTTTGTGTACACATAAAAACTGATTAAGAGCTGTGAAAGACCACTGATCCTTTGTCTTTAATATTAAGCCTCAGGGAATCTGATTTATTCTACTGAACTTTATTTCTGACATTTTTTTCCACTTCTAACTCAAGCAGAGGCAGTAACTTGAAAAATTTCAGCTTCCAAAACAAAAGTCATACTTTTTTCTTTTTTTTTTTTATTGGTCTGACATAGATGATTAGCAGGGAAATTTCCTTTCTGGAGCACAAGGAGTGGCTGAGGGTGCAGTGGGGTCTCAGCCGGGAGCAGGCTCAGTGAGGACTTTCTTGCTCTCTAACGCCCTGACAGGAGAGTGAAGCCAGGCGGGTATCAGGCCCTTCTCCCAGGAAACAAGTGACAGGATCAGAGAAAACAGCCTCAAGCTGTGTCAAAGGAGGTTCAGGCTGGACATCAAGAAGAATTTCTTCACAGGAAAGGCAGTCAGGCATTGGAACAAGCTGCCCAGGGAGGTGGGGAAGTCACCATCCCTGAAGTGTTCAAGAAATGATCGCGTATGGCACTTTGTGCTCTGGCCTAGTTGACAAGGTGGTCAACTTAGGATGGACTTGATGATCTTGCAGGTGCCTTCCAACCTTAACGGTTCCGTGATTCCGTGAAGTTGAGCCTTTCTGTGCCGTGGTGAGGGCCATGGGCAGTGCTGCAGCCCCGGGAAGCCAGGGTCGGTCAGCGCTGCGCTCAGCCCGCCCCACGCCTCCTCCACACCGCAGGCAGCCAGCCCAGCTCTCCGCCAGGAGCTTCCTACACGGACTTGAACGCACCCCTCAGTGCTTGGCAAGCCTCACAGCTCACATCATCACTGCCATCGCGGCACTCGGGACACTGCGCACTGCCACCAAACACCGAGGATCCTGAGGGCTTCTGATATCGGCGGCGCCGACGGCGGCCGCGACGGGGGCTCCTGTGAATGAGCGGGAGGGGATGAGTGAGAGGCGGCGATGAAGACGTACACTGTGGGACTCAATTGCGGGACGCGGGGCCGGGGTTCAGTCCCGCTGTCCGTGAGGGCGCTGCGGGCGGCGCACGCCGCTCCCGCCGCCGGAATGTGTCCACCTGGGCCTCCCGGCCACAGGGCGGCGCTAGAGGGCGGGGACCGGAAGTGGCTGAGGGGCGCTCGGTGCTGTTGAGGTCATCAAGGCGCGACGGCCGCAGGAGCTGTGTCCGGCTCCCTCCAGAGCTCTGCTGTTGGGGTGGTTTGCAGAAAGATATGACCACACAGGTAAGTAAGAACACAGCTTTGGCTAAGCTAACGGCTGGCTTGAGGGGTGTGTGTGTGTATGTACATATTTATTTATTATATGTGTGTATGTATGTATGTATGTGTATATATATATATATATAGGCTGCTCATGTGGGATATTATTTTTTCTTCCTAGTACGGTATTCTCTTCAAGCAAGAGCAAGGTGAGCAAACGGTGACGGGGACTGAGCAATGTTGGTGTTCTGGGATGATGTAAAGTTGATAATGGCAGGTACCTGCGTGAGGAGACCTGGTTATGTTTATATTAGGCATAAATCTGAGTAATTCAGAGGTAGCTGTGCTGCTTTTTCAGCAGTGACGCCAGTCACACAACACATTGCATATTTTGGAACAAAGAAAACAGTAGCAAGGCGCTCAGGGCACTCAGGCACCTGTGGAGTGGGGTGGGAGGTTATTGCCGACATTGCAGCTAGTCATTTCGGCATTACTAAAGCTGGTTGTGGCCTTCTATCAAAAGAAAATTCTTAATTTTTAATTACTGTGCTTATATTCTTGTAGCTCATGATGATGCCATTTGGTCAGTTGCCTGGGGAAAAAATAAAAATGATGGTTCTGAAACAGTGATCTCTGGCTCTTTGGATGATCTGGTGAAGGTCTGGAAGTGGTAAGTGCTCCATGTTAACCTGTCTTAGACCTTGGAAGTAGTCAGTGTGGAGGAGCCTTGAATTTCACAGTCTGCAGAGATGTTCAAAGTTACCTCAGGGATGGGGCAGCTGCTTCTTTGAGCAAGCTTATCTCCACTGGTGTGTGCTTTCTCTTGGAGTGATGGCATTTGGTGTGCTTTCATTTCTAAAGAATGAGAATCTTTTTGAAAATGCTTGTCAGAGCATATTTTCTGTACTTCTAAACCAAATAATGAGATATGTATCTTTTGATGAGACAGTGCATTTGGAGATGTGTACTGTGAAAGCAATAATAGGAATAGTGAGAAAGTGGAAATGACATCTTCCTTTTTTATTGAAAAAAAGATGCTAATAATCCTTATGGAAGTGTGCTTTTGCAAAGAAGTTATTCTGTCTCTTGGGCAAAGCAGTGTGAAGGATGTGCTTCCCTTCAGTGCCAGGTTTAGCTTGGTTGGAGTGACTGTGAGAACGTGGGTCATGGCACATTGTGCTGAGCTCATCGGCTCTGTGAGCACCCACAGACTGGTGTGTGAGGGACAGTTTTGGTGGGATGGCGTCCAAAATTAACATGAAGTACTTGCTTTGCAGGAATATGGTAAATTATTGATTTGTCAGTTCTCTAAGTCCTGAGAATGTGTGTGTAGGCCTTCACATTTCATAGGAGGACTTAGATTGTGTTGAACAAATGGAGGGATGTGGATTGTTTGTTTTGTGTGAGGCTGGGGATCGTTCAGCACCCCCAGCTGTTCCTAATGCAGCTTTTCTTTCCCTTGCCAAAGGAATGATGAAAAGCTGGATCTGCAGTGGACTCTGGAGGGTCATCAGCTGGGGGTGGTGTCTGTGGACATCAGCCACACGGGGGCCATTGCAGCGTCCAGCTCCCTGGACGCCCACATTCGCCTCTGGGACCTAGAGACTGGCAAACAGATCAAGTCCATAGATGCTGGTCCTGGTAAGACACCAGTGCTGAGCTGGCTCTGCAGGACACAGTCTGACCCTTCCTGCCAAATACTGAACACTGGGGGATTGGGCCATATGAGGGGATTAAGGTCTTTGGGGAGTATAATCTTTTCTATATTTGCAGAAGTCTTAAAGACTTCATGAACTCAACACAAAGCAGCATCAGACAATTTTACATTTATTTTTACACTCTGCTTGTGCTTTCTCAAGTAGTTGGCTTTTTGCTGTATGCATAAAGTAGAATGGAAACCAGCTTGCTCTTACACATGTATTGGTAAAAGGATATACGGAAGAAATAATTCAGGTACTTATTCAGATGGATTTACAAAGGAGCTGTGAACATTCTTCATTACACTGCAGTGAATTTGAGCCATGCATGTGATCCTTTTTTATCCAGCATGTCCCATCCTGAGCAAGCAAGTCAAAGCAGTTATCAATGATAACAATGCCAATGCTCTCCAAGCTGGAATTCAGGGCCTAAGGTCCTATTCCAAGTATTTCATGAGTCCACTGGAAGTCATAAATTTAAGAACAGCCTTGAAGCGTTTTATGCAATTAATATTAAGCTTTTAGATAAAAAACCTCTGAATTACATTGTCCCAGGTAAGCACATTGCACTACTATGAAAAATGAAGGGTTTTTACATTTAGTTGCAGGAATGTTATCTGTGTTGTGTTTGTATATCTGCATTTCTCCTGCATCTTCTGTGCTTTGCTACATACTGGTGTTGCTTTTTCAGTAGTTTTAATGTTTTGGTACCAGGAAAAAGTAAGAATGTAGACTTAACTGATGCAGCCTTAAATTCTAAGTTTATTGTTACATGAGGGTCTCATTAAATCAGGGTCTTACTAGAAATGTAATCTTTTACTAAATGTAAGTAAAAAACGTAAGTCAAGATACACTCCAATAATTACATAGAAGGGGTAACGATGAGCTTCTACATTTTTAGAGGGTTAAATATCTAAACAGATGCATATAGGACTGACACTGTTGAATAAGAACCAGGAACAGGATCCAGCTAATTGGTTTTTATTTTTTAATACAGTTGATGCTTGGTCCCTGGCTTTTTCACCTGATTCCCAGTACCTTGCAACAGGAAGTCACGTGGGGAAAGTAAATATTTTCGGTGTTGAATCTGGAAAGAAAGAATATTCTCTGGACACCAGAGGAAAGTTCATCCTTAGTATTGCATATGTAAGAAGAACAATTGATAATTCCTGATGAGAAATTGCTATTGCTGTATTATGTTGTAAATAGGTATTCTTGTTTCCATCTATGAGTTTATCCCTACAATAAAACTAAGCGACAGCCATAGTTCCAAATACAAATTGTGTGACGTTTTCCCCCTGCACATCTGGAAAATAAATTTGGATCTTACTTTTAGTATTTTGAATTTCTGGAGCCCAGGTATCTTGCATAGATCATTATTTGTGAAAATTTTCCAAGGGAATGTCAGGGCTTACACAGCATAAATGCACACAGATGTTGAATTGCACTTTCTGTGTTTTATTACAGAGTCCAGATGGAAAATACTTGGCCAGTGGAGCAATAGATGGCATTATCAATATTTTTGATATTGCAACTGGAAAACTTCTGCATACACTAGAAGGTATGGTTTGGTTATTTGCAATACCCAAATTCTGGCCTCATTTCTGACAAAATTAAAGGATAATAATGCAAGTCAGAATAAGCTACAACAACCATGGCAAAAGTGAGTTGACATTTTTGTCCATCAGACAGTATTTAGTGTGCTCTAACCTAAACCACCTAATTAGAGGCAAACTGTAAACTCAGGCTTGCATCATAAATGCCTTTTTTAAAAGATACAGTCAGTAATGCTTACTAAATTCTTAAATTGTAACTCCTCGTATTGCAGAAAAGTACAAATATGTGCTGCCTTGCATATGGTTTTCCTGGTGTTTGTTCTAAAGCAATTTTTTGCTGTTCTAAAAAATAACTGAACATTTTATGTTGTAGAAAACATGCATTTTTTTCTAACAGATAAATGGGCTTTTCATGTTCATGGTTTCTGCCTAGTTGTAACCAAAACCCTCAATCACTTAAATATACTATACTATAAAATATGACATAATTTCTAATAAAGATCCACAGCTGAAAGAAATGAGTTACTCTGTGTTGCAGCCATGCCTTAACACTCACAGTTGAGAATTGCTGTCCGTTTCCATTTTCTGTTGTGGGAAGAAGCCTCTAGAGAGAAAGAGGCTTGGGAGGCTGCTCTCTCTGAGCAGTCAGTGCTGCTGTGGCATAAGCTGGCTGAGTGCATTAGTGAGAGAATGGCAGTCCTGATGTGTGTCCCTGTGCCTGCAGGCCACGCCATGCCCATCCGCTCGCTGACCTTCTCCCCTGACTCCCAGTTACTCGTCACCGCCTCTGACGATGGCTACATCAAAATCTACGACGTGTGAGTGGGGACTCCAGCCCTGCTGGCAGGAGAAGGACTGTTTAGAGAGGCTGATACTGTGAAACATAGATCAAACCCTCGGCTCTCTAGAATTCCTTTAATCTTTTGGTGACTTTTTACGTAATAAATAATCTTAAATCAAAAAATACTACATCCTTAGATAGTTTTTAAAAGTGTGGGGGTAGAAGAAAGCTGTAACTTGAAAACAAATTACATTCCTCGTATTTGCCTGTAAGCAATAAGCTAATTATTCTGTGTATCTGTCCTGTGAGCTTGTGTTCACCCTTCCTAAACATCTGTTCTGTACACAAGAAATTATACATATCACCTATTTCATCTTGTCATACCTTGGGAGACCCTGGGGAGGAAAAGGTCCTGCTTCAGTGGTTTCACCCTTTAAACCTCCATTGCTTTGACTTTTGTGAAACTATTTGTCCTCCAGGGTATCTTCTTAGTAACTTATTTTTATGTTAACTTTTTGAAATGGAAAAACAGAATCTGCTGTAACACCAGTTCAGCTTGGATGAACAAATGTCCAGAAGTCACCTTCCACTAAACCCTTCTTGATTGCACTAGCTAGAGTATATTCCTGTTGCTTTTCCCTGGAATTCACAAAGCTAATGTGTTCTTTCCACAGGCAACATGCAAACTTGGCTGGTACATTAAGTGGTCATGGATCCTGGGTTTTAAATGTAGCGTTTTGTCCTGATGATACCCATTTTGTTTCCAGGTATTGAGTATTTTTTGATTGTTTATGATTACTGAGAAAAAAATGGTTTTATAAGGGGAGATGGATCATAAAAATTAAATGTGTACAAATTGCAGTGGGATCTGTAATGAAATAAAATAAAATAAAATTTAAAGGCTTGAACCAATCTATGATGTGATACCAGCTGTAGTGAGAGCATTTTACAGAGTAAGTCATCCCACTGCAGTGTAGTCCCTGACAAGTGGAAAACACCTAACCTAAGAGAAGGGCAGTTGAATCTAAATAGCTGAAGAATTGCTGTTGAATCAAGAATTACAACTTAAACTGGTAGTACATTAATCTCCTTGAACGTTAGTATTAATTCTTAAAGCACCTGAGGCAGCTGGGGGACCAAGTGTATGTAACAGGAATTTCCTTGGATGTTGAAACAGTCAATTTATTTTAAAAATAATGGAACCTGGCAGAAGATGCAGTCCTTTGCTACTTTATCCCTGTATTTGATGTATGAAAGAGGGTTTCTTATGTCCACCATATGAGACCCCTTAATGTTTGCATGAAACTTTAGTTAATCTATTAATTTGAACATTGATCAGTATTATTTTTCTTTCAGCTCATCTGATAAAAGTGTAAAAGTTTGGGATGCTGGAACAAGGACCTGTGTCCATACTTTCTTTGACCACCAAGATCAGGTATGGCTGCTATTCCCTAAGTCACCATGTTCCCAGGAGAGCTTGTGTAGTTGTGCACATTTGTGCTTCACCTTGGTGCTGCAGCTCCAGGCTTGCAGTAATGCAACTGTAGCTTGCTATGATGAAATTCCAGAAGTTGTGGTTATTTAGCACTTAATATTGATCTAGTACTCGCAAGTGTATATGCTGATCTCTTCCAATTAACTAACATTTTTCAGGCCCAAATAAAGGCAATCCTGAGTGGCCAAAGTCTCACCAAACTCTTATTTGTTACCTTTGTGTCTGGTCTTACTTATTTCTGTGACTTACACAGCATGTGCATGTGTAAAGGTGGAAATACTTATTTAAAAGGATGGAATTACCTAAACAGATGCTTGAAAGCAGCCTGGAAACCTGAAAGTTTTTCCTCCTTCAGTGTCTGTAATACTGTGGGTTTTTAATTTATTGCTCAGTGATAGCTACCTATGAGGGAAGGAGTTAGGTTTGTACCCATTTATTTTTTGTCCAAATGTTAGGTGATAAATAGAACAATGTTATATTTTAATGGATCACTGAGCAAGAAACAAAAGATATTCTTCCAGATTTTATTTGAATGTTTTCTGCTGTAGTATTTTCTTGCTGGTAACCTTCTTTTCAGTTATCTACAGCTATGGGGGTTTTAATATTGGAGTACCAAGTGGGACTTGATTTGCCCTGTTGTTTTAGCCGTTCAGTATAATCTTGTTCACTCTGGCAAACAGAGATGTATCAGTTACTGGGAATGCTGGGTTTGGCTACTAGTGCAAAATAGCATACAAGATTGCCCCAACTATGCTGTTGTCAGCACACCCATTCTGCACTTCACATTAATGTGCTGGCTTCACCCTTCCTGATGTCATTCTGATGGAGCTGGATGTTACTTAAGAGCTTGTGAAACTGTCTTAAATAAGAAGCCTGACCTGAATTTTTCGAAGTAAGTTTTGCACTGGTAGGTCAATGGTTTGCTTTAAGAACTCAAGGATAAACCAGGTCATTCTTCAGTCTGTCATAGTGTGTCAGTCTGCATGACAAATACTTCCTCTCTTGCTTTCCTGCGTTGTAAAATACTATTTTCAGAAAGGGCTACAGGACAGGCAAGAGAGAAAATGCTTGGGTTATTTATGCAAACTGGGGCAAGTGCTTTTCAGCCCTGCTCAGAGTATCTGTGGCTTGTGTAACCCACTGTGGCTGTAGTGACTCGTCAGGCTGCTAGAGGGCAGTGTCCTGCTCTGGTTCGGCACCTTAGCTGCTGTTGAAGCACAGACCAAGAACTGCAACAGTCCTAATCAAGTGACTTTTTAATAATCCTTTCTCTACTGCTTGGAATAAATATGACTGCCACAAAGATTCTTTTTCTTTGTCCTCGCTTGATAAACTTGCATATGTCTTATTTACAGGTCTGGGGAGTGAAATACAATGGAAGTGGATCCAAAATTGTGTCTGTTGGTGATGACCAAGAAATTCATATTTATGACTGTCCAGTTTAAATGTCTTGACTCAAATGCTTCAGTAAATCTCTGGCAGCAGTTGCAAGCGACTGCTACAGTCCTATGTAATTTTTTAGTATGATAAAAGCATTTCATACTGATCTGCAAAACCAGGTATGTTTATATCTAATTTTGTTTAGCATGAGGAAATGTTACTTTTTTAAAATAAAAGCTACAGTTTCAAGTCCTGGTGTCTAACTCTTGGAAGAAAGTATTTTTGGAAATATGTAGTCATGGGTGAAGTAACTGTTCAGTTAATCAGCCCTGCCTTTAAACATAAATAGACCAGAGTTGAAAAGCATGGGCTAAGTGTCACAACAGCTTATTTTAGCAGAAGGAAAACGACTGAGGCTGTGTTATAGATGTGGGAATTGACAGCCTCGGCTTCTCCTGGGGCTAGACCCGTGAGCACGTGAGGCTCACTTAAGCTGAACACCTGTTTCAACAATTGTGTAGTACATGAACTTCGATCATTCATCATGATTCAATTTCACTAAAGGGAACCACTTGTTTCTAACCCTGACTTTAAACAAACACTACCAGAGAACAGATAAAAAAGCTTTAATGGATCACTGTACTGTGGTATCATGGGTGTTATAAAACAGCAGCTATACAGCCAATGCAGGTGGTTTTGGTTTATTCATTTTAGTTAAGGCACAAGTATACAATGCCTAAGAGAAAGTAAAGACCCTTTCTAGGGAAGGCTGAAATACAAAGCTTGAGCTTCTGAAAGGTCAAACTTTTATTTGGAAGTACTTGCTTCATGTAACACATTAGAGGAGAGCTTGTAACCTTAGGTCACACACACAGAGACAGCTGAAGGAATGCTACTGTAAACCCACAGAACACAGGAAGAGAGGGCTGTGAGGCAGAGAGGAGGGCATGCACAAAATGCTTCTGAAATACAAAATGAGACAGGTATGAGTGGTGCAGCTACTAACACAAAGTTGAATATTGAGAATAATCTCAACTAGATGAGAGGAGTCTGAGCTTAGAACTTGTTTAAATAAAAGGGGTTCTAGAGTAGCTTACAAAGTACAAAAGAAGCATGAGAAAAGGTGAAGTACTATTTATTAGTAGTTATCCTGCTATGTTTTAGTCTATGAAATTCCCAGTATGAAAGTATTTACATAAGACACTCCACTTAGCCTCTATCGATATTGCTGAAGTCTTATAGAAAGAGCACAGGTGGAATAAATTGAGAACCTTCACAGCAAAGAAAATGCATACCAACTCAGTTGGTTCTCAGCTGTATGACATTTGCTTTATATAGAAAGACTGCAAGAACACAATATAAATTAGTTACAAAAAGGTGATACTGACAGCGCAGCAACTCAATTTGCTGAACACAAAAACCACAAGCAGTGGCTATTACAGCCATGCAGTTTTCATTGTGAAAATTTACATCTTAGATGATATCCACTCCACCTTGTTTTAAGATGTCTGACATTGTACTCCTGTTCTTGGACCCTCCTCATCTTCTTCATATGCTTCTCCTGCACTGTTACGGTACGTTTGCTCATTTGGATCAAAATCTTCAAGGTCTACCTGATCCATCTCATCTGTAACCATAACATCTTCTCGTGAAGGAAGCAAAGCCTCAAGCAGAGACAGTTTCTCCCGTGGAAGCCAGTAGTGCTCTGGAAACTGGACCTACAATTTGACAGATTTTTTTAGAATGAATATTTATTCATATGCAGACATGAGTATACTGGCTACAGAAAAGCATGCAGCTTACCAAAAACTGTATAATCAGGCTGCCTTTGTCCATTGGAGATTTGTAGACAGGCATCCCTTCGTTGTAAATACACTTTAGGTCACCATGTTTTATCACTTCACCTATGGAGGCAAGAGCTTTAAGTGGGCTGCTGTGATCAGACAGGCATTTCACAGCCACATGAGGCAGGGCTGTACACAAGCAGTGTTCTCATGGCACCTCAGGGAGATTGTACCCAATCCACAGAAAGAACTAAAAGCAGGCTATACAGAACTAGAGCCATTTAGACTATTTCTCCTGCTGCAAGAGAAATCAGCTTTTCTTGGCACAGCCTTCAGGCTGAATGAACAGATAATTCAGTAGAATTTAAGATTCTTGCCTTTTTAGTATTTTCCTGGCTATCCACCAGCTGGGACTGAGGTTCATTAAGAAATGTTTGACAGCTTCAGCTATAACTGAATGTTTTAGAAAGAGCAACAACAACAATGAATCAACTAAATTAAGTGACTACCTCATGAACCTGTTCCATCATCTGGTTAGAAAAAGAAAAACCCAAATAGAACAATATCCCCCAAAAACTCCAGTCCAGGTACAATTAAACAGACAAGCAGGTGATAGTTTACATACTATTAGAACTCTTAAAAGACCTACCTGGCCTAGTAGATATGACAAGAACTCTGTTGTCCAGAGTTTCAATTGTCTTTCTGAAACCACATAAAGCCTCTGAGAGTTGAATTCTCATTTTTGTGATTAAGTCATGCCCTCGTCTCTGAAAGACACTGTGATCCTTTTGATCAAGCACAATTATGACATCACCAGGCTCCAAATCAGGCTCCTGGTCACCTTCTCCATGAAATACTATCTTCTGACCATCTTTCATACCTGAAGAAAAGACACCCATTTATTCGCTGCAGAACTATAGACTATTATAGATTATTATTAGGGAACCAGTACAAATATACAGTTCTTACCTTTATCAACATGAACTTCTATGATCTTTTTCTCTCTTACAACCTTACAGCCACTGCAGTTGTCACACCTGTCCTTTGGGTTTATTCTTTCACCTTGGCCTTTGCATTCTGGACACACAGTTTGGATTTGCTGCACCATGCCAGGTCCAATCTGCTGAACTATTACTTGCATCCCTCTTCCTTTACACACAGGACATTTTTCTACTGCCCCTCTCTTTCCGCCATAACCTTTGACAAAAGAGTTAAATTGAATCTCAGTCTCAAAAAATTGCAGTAGTCAGGTTGGAACTCAATGACTTCTAGAGCATATTTAGGGTAACTTAAGAGTAGTTCAGTAATGGAATTTAGTTGCTGTCACAAAACATGACCCACAAGCTGGAGGTTTCTACAAAAAAAAAAAAGCTTATATAGCTTATTGTATTAGCCTCTGCCCCACCCCCCAGTAAATCCTGATTTTCAAGGACCCGTCAGCATACCAAATTCAAGACATAAACATTCCATTAATACTTGGAAAATAATCTGTTTACTAAATATTTAACAGAGTACTAAGACACAAGACCTTATTAAAATTTACCTTAAAGAGGACCAGTCATTAGAGAGTACTTAATAACTGTAAAATTAGTAGCATAACACAAGCTAGACTTCCACCCACAACAATTAAACAAGTTTTAAAGAGACATTTAGATCCAAGTTCTGGGTGAAGATAATTTTAAATTAGGTACCCCTAACTAAAACTCACAATGAGTTTTAGTTTGTGATTAGAACAATCACTTAGTAACACTGTGGTTGAGAGACTGATTCTTGGATAAGCATAAGTAAGAATTAAGTACCCTGGCAGACTTTCAGGGATCAGGCAAAGAAAAAAGGAAAGAGAAAAGTTTCAGACTTTTTTCTCAGTCCCAGAAAATCCACACAAACACACACAAGAAAACTTCAAGAGGGGTTTGAAACCACTACTTTTTTTTTTTTTTTACCTTCACACTTTGCACAAATAACATTCTTTTGCAGGGCCAGTTTCCTTGTAATACCATTATATAGGTCTTCAAGAGATACACCTAACTGGTGCACCACATTTTTGCCTTGAGAAAAACAAAAGGGAAATATTAATACTTGTTCAGGTCTTGTGAAGACAAATGTTCATGCATAGTCTCACTGAAGAAATGCAAAGTTCATTCCAAACTGAACACAACTCAGCCCCCTTAAAAGCATGTGCAGTTCCATCAGCTTACACTAAGCTCCACCCATTTATGTCCAAACATAAAAGTTGAGCTGTAATTAGGCAAAGTGTCATTAAAGCCACCCTATCCCTGCTCCTACTTCTAATTTTATAAGCTTAACTCAAACAGCAAAATGCAAGGACACTACCAGCTTCAGATCTGTCAATTCAGAAGTTGCTATTATGCCTGCCTATGAATTTCCATGCCACTTCATAGCATAATTTCAGTGATCTTACAGCAAGTTACTACTTGTTCCTTTAACAGGCACTGGGCATGAAAAAGACAAAAATCATACCGTGCTTTTGGCAGCCCACTGTACTCAGTTTCATGTAATTTCTCCCAAATATTTTCATGATATCTAAAATTACTGACGTTTTAAGTTGATGGTGTCCTTTTGAAGCAAGTTGCCCAAAAGCATATGAGCAAGTGAGGCACAGATTTGGAAAACAGGTAACTTAAACAGGTCCAAGTCAACTGATGACTTACTGATGTTCCCCCTCCCCTACAGAGTAGCCATTCCCCCTCCAACAACCACAACAACAACAAAAAAAAACCCAAAAAAAAAAAAACAAAAAAAAAAACCCTTAGCAGAAAAATGGCTATGGCTAAGCCATGTTATCTACTTAATAGAATCTTAATGCTAGAGTAACTAGAAGAATCATAGTTTACTTATTCTATTGTTGAAACAAGTAATATCCACACTATGTACACTCAGCAGAACAGCAGTACCATAGCACAGGTGTTTTATGCTTAAGTGCATGGTTAGAGTTTCTAGAACTTGTTTAGAACTGTGTACCTCTTCTCTCTCTATTCATTCGGCCTCCACCACCAAAGAACATGTCAAAGATGTCCATGGGTGAAGAGAAGCTCCCGCCACTCAGGCCTCCTTCTTTAATAGCCTGCTCCCCACCCTGGTCATAGAGGTCCCTTTTCTTTGGGTCCGACAGAACTTCATATGCCTGGGATATAAGTTTAAACTAAAAAGAAAAAAGAAGCTCTGAACAACTATGACCAAGAGGCAAAGTAGCCCTCTCATATACAACTCCATCTGCAGATCGAGCCACTATAGCACACACTTGCAGCACTTGTTTCCAAAAGGAAACTCTCTGGGTAACAGACTATAAAGTACACTTTCGTCCAGGAAAACCCTCCCCTTTCCTCCCTCTCCCCCCTCCTCCCATGTTTTAAGTGGGCTCAATTCAGTCACATCCACCTTACAAGTATGGGCCAACTACATTGTTGATTGTGGTAGTTGCAATAACCATTCCATCCTCTTAACAAATCCATTTAGAAAGGAATATGACACTATCCCTGAAGTCCTGCAGGTGCCCGGCTGCTCATGGCCACAGCACTGCTCATCAGCCTAGAGCTACACAGGGATATTCCATGCCTGCTGAGCTGGTACATCCAGCTACAACAGAGCTTTCTGTGACCAGACACTGGTGCTGCTTACTCATCACAAACACAAGGACTTAGATACAAATCAAAACACTCACTTCAACAAAACAATTAACGAATTTTCTTAAATAGCTATAAATAATTTCCTATTACTAAGATTACCAATTGAATTTTTAAACATAATTTGCTATTACTGGAATGACTACTTCCATTTTAAACTTTATTTACTCATGGCCATGTAAAGTGGTATAAACAAAAAAAAAAAAAAGCAGGCCCAAAATAAAAGCAGAACAGGTTACCTTTGACTAGGCTACTGTCTGAGTTCTGTAAATTAGTATTCTAGAGA
Organism: Sylvia atricapilla; assembly: GCF_009819655.1. NCBI lineage: Eukaryota > Metazoa > Chordata > Aves > Passeriformes > Sylviidae > Sylvia > Sylvia atricapilla. Next base: position 20,124,565 of record NC_089152.1, read on the forward strand.
TGTTAAGTATGTACCTTCTGTTCCTGTATTAAGGTACTAGCAGACCAGCTTTTAGATAAACAATCCCATCATTTATCTTTTCCATAGTTCTCCAGTTGTGGTGTTGATTTATCATCCAAGCCAACACAGGCAGCTAAGCGGGTCTACTGATACCATGTAAGAGAGTTCTCTTGTAAGCAATCCACCCATGTGCAGCCCAGTGATTCCCTAGGGATGGTTACCTTGGACATCCGCATTAACATTTGCCTCTGAAGAAAACCCGTCCGGTTCAGGAACACAGATCCATCCAGCACAACAGCGCTAGCAGCTGGATCTACTACCAGCCTTTAAAAGATATGACAGCATAGTTGCCACTGGCACACTAGAAATCCTGCCAGGTTTGCCTGTTTTAACCAGCTTCTATAAGGATGATCTTCCACCATAACTATAGGGAAACTGGTATACGCCACATCCAAAAAGAAGAAATCCCCTTTGCCAGAAAACCTGCTGTCAAACTCACAGGTCTGAATGGAGACCTGGAAGTAGAGGAACCTTCACATATTGGCACTATGTTCCCGGAAAGGCAAAGCAGGATTTGAACTACGACTAAGTGCACGCTGGATTTAACAACAGCCTGCCTATGAGCGACCCACGGCGTCCCCCGCGGACGGCCCTGCACCGGCCTCCGGTTCTGTCTGCTGAGCCACCCATCCCGCGGCCCAGCGGCCTCACAAGCGAGCCCCGGGCGCTCAGCCGCGGCCCGCCACAAGGGGCCTGCCTCACGCAGGGGCCGCAGGTGCCGCCGGGAACGCGGCCGCCTCACGGTGTGCGGGTGGCCCACAGGCCTCGGCCCAGCCCCGGCCCCCAGCCCCGGCCCCGCGTACCCGCTCCCCCTCGCTGGGGTTCTTGTCGGGGTGGTACTTCAGCGCTAGCTTGCGGTAGGCGCGCTTGATCTCCTCGGAGGAAGCATTTGGCTTCACCTGCAGGATGTCGTAGTACTCCGTCTCCTTCACCATGGTGGGTGCCTGTGGGAGGACGCGCCGCGTTACCCGCAGGTTACTGCCGCGTTACCCCGCCCAGCGCCCTGCTAAGGCCCCGCAGGCCGCGCTCACCGCCGCGGTCGCTCCGCTGCGAATAACGCCGCCGCTGCCGCCGCCCGCGCAGCGAACCCCCTGGCCCCGCCTCTTCCGCGGGCTTTATAGGGGCCCCGCCGAATCTTCTGGAATGACGCCGCGCGTGACGTCACGAGGCTGGAACGGTCTAGAACGGCAGCGCGTGACGTCACCGGCGGTGCGCGCGGGGGCGGAGCCGGGGCCGGGCCCAGGTTTGGCAGTCGGCGTTTAAAGGGCGGCGCGGCGGGTGTCCGGCGTGTCCGTGTGTGCTCGGCCTCTGGGGCTGTGCCTCCCCGGGCTGTGCCTCCCCGGGCTGTGCCTCCTGGGGCTGTGCCTCCCCGGGCTGTGCCTGGTGTCCCCTGAGGGCAGCTCACACAAACCAGTACCCGGCCAGCGGAGTACTGAGGAGCTGACGTTGAATGGCAGCTGTAAATTATTATCTATAATATCTATACCTATAATATCTATATATCTATATATATCTTATCTATAATATCTTATCTATAATATCTATATCTATAATATCTATTATCTATAATATCTATAAATGGCAGCTGTAAATTATTATGCTAATCTGGTGATGCGCATCTATTATTACCTCTTCTTTATGGCTTCTAGATTCATGTGTGATATCATTTCTCAATAAAAGTTCCAAAATAATAGCTTTATTATATGGAGGCTTTAGATCAGGGAACTTTCTATTAGGGTTAAAATGTGACGATTCTATGGAGTTAAAATTTATTAAAAACCACCCCATATTTTATATCCTTGCATTGTAGAAGCAATCTGATCAGTCTAATTTAAAAAGATTCCTCCTGTGTCAGCTTTAGGCAGCTCTAAAATACCGTGGTCCTGGCAGGAGTGAGGGTCCCTCCTGAGGTACAGGGACTGGCCTCAGCTGGGGCCCCTGCCAATGCCAGCTCCCTAAAATCCATTCCATTGCCTCTGGGGGAACCTGGCGAGAGCTCTGGTGTGACCTGCCCCACGTCGTATGTTACATCGTGTTCTGGTTAATCAGTAGATGGCTTTCCTGGTGTTTTGCTCCTCAGTATTTTGAGCCTTTTCAATAAATTGAGGAAGATGATAAATAGGTTTATTTGCCTATGCTAAATCTTACTTTGACTTTAAACCTAAGAGCATCATGGGACTATGTTGCTTGTATCTTATTGGCATATGGGATGCACATGTATAATGTTTATTTTATAGCACAGAGGCTATTTAGCCTCTTGTCTTCTGGGTTTGGGGGAATAATCCTCAGGTAATAATTGATCCTTGTGATAGGCCATCTTCGCCTGTCAAAGGCAACAGAACTTAACCAGGTAACCCATCTCTTAGAGGTGGGAGTGGGGAAGTGAATTTTAGGAGAGTGTATTTTAATGTTTATGTTGCCTTTTACATGTAAAATAATCCCACTGGGTGCTGTCTCCTGCCTGCCCTAGGCAGTACAAAAAGAGCGTGTTGTTTCTTCTACCTGTTGATCCATCACTGGAATAGTATTTTCTAAAAGAGAAATCTCCCCGTCTCTAGGGCTTTTGGAAGTACTTAAGATTAGAACCAGATATCTCACAGGAAATATTTTAGCTTCTGATTCTTAGAAGTTTTGCTCTGTATTATCTGTTTTGCTCTGTATTTGTCAGTATTGCTCTGTATCTGCTTGTTATTTGTCCTTTCCTCAAGCTGACTTGGAAGCTGCAATAGTTTTCATCTTTCTCCAGGTAACTGAAGGTCCTGAGTTAATTATTTACTGCTTGGGGGAAGGAGATAACTGGTACCTGAGTAAAAGCATATTTTAATAGAAGATGGCAATGCTGAAAAATCTCAAGTGAAAAATACAGAAAAGCTGGATGAACTGAGAACGGATTTTGCTCAAACTTGAATGTAATAGAAATGCTTACAAGCTGTTTTTTTATTCCAGGAAACAGTGCCTTATTCCTGGTGATAATTTTATGAAACCAGAGGATCTCTTGTGATTATGATAACCCAAAGGTTCCAGCACTGTGCCCTGCCAACCACAGGCCAGGTGAAGAGTCAGGATGACTGTGAGTGAGAGGGTCTTGTTGTGTTGTCAAACAGTCGAAATAGGGGAAAAGGAAAAGGGGGAGGAAAAGCAGTGGTGTGGGATCCGAATGAAAATTTTTCAGCATTTAGAGCTCTGGTGCCATTATAATGAACTTCCTACAGTATTTCAAATAGATACCATGAGAAGATTGTGTTAATACAATCTACTTATAGCAAGCATGTAAATTTACAGGAGAGGGGGGAGCTATTTACAGGAAATCAACAGAAGATATGGATAAAAAAATAGTTCAAAACCACAAAAAAGGAATCAGTGTTTGTAACTATTATTTTCTCTAAGTGTTATTGTCAGCAGTTGAACATGTAAATCTGTATTTTGCAATTGTGAAATTATATTGGCAAATGAATACAGAAGCTATTTTCTAAAAATATTTTTGGTAAGTTACTCTGTAAACTTGTAAACAGAACTAAATATCACCTTTTTAAGGCAAAAAAGGTTTATTCTCATCGTGGTCTTCACCTTAAAGATAAACTAGCTATAATCTGTAGTTCTGAACATAATATTTCCATTTTAGAAGAAGAAATAAATCTGTTTGTAGCTTTGTAGGAGCTAAATGCTTCAGTAGATGAAAGGCTTTCAAAGCATATATGAATTTTAGAGATCCATTTTTAGTATGTCATAAAAAGAGTATGTAATTTCTTTGAGTAGAAATTCTCATACAGGTGTGTAGATACTGGTAAACATAATAAGAACTCACACTGGTGGATGGTTTCTTACTGGTGACATTTGTTACTTGTAATAATAGCCAAAAACTCGGCTGGTTTGAATTTTTGCTTAGAGGATTGAGTCTCCTACTTCATTTACTTCCATTTTATTAGGGAGACCTATCAGGTTATATTTACTTTAATAAGCAGTATTTGTTTTCTCCCTCTTTGGTTCCAGTTGGTACAATCAAATCATTATTTATTCAAAGAATTAGTGGGAAAAGTAGTAAAGGTTGGTGTTTGAGATGAAAAAAATGGGAGAGATACCACTCCATGTATATCCTTTGCATCATCATGTGCATCTCCTACATCACTTTCATCTGAGTAATGCAGTCATTCTGATACCAGGGGGGAATACAGTCCTGCAGCTGTCTGAAGCCAGACATTTCCTATTTACCGATACTGGATTTTAGGAACAGAGTTAGAATCCCCAGCAGTTGATTCTGTCATGATTAGTAATAAATGTGATGCAGCCTCGACATATGCAGACACATTTCTCAACAATTGCAGTGGTGGTTCCTGCACTCAACCAGACTAGTGATCAAGGGTGTATATGCCCAACGCTGTTTCTTGTGGTGAACACCTTGCCTCCTTAAGTCTGTGCAGTCTAACCAGAAGTTACTTACCCATTTTTTTGATGAACAGCTGTTTTCTTTTACTGTTCTTTCCCTTTTGTCCCTCCCACCACATGTGACATTGATCACCTTGTTGCTTTGTACTAGCACAATATTAGATTTGTATGTGGGTGTCAACAGGAAAACAAGCAGCCAATTTCTGTTCTCTGCAAGGAGGCAGGACTGGACTGGGAATGGGGAGTTATTACATCTTGAGTCTGTTTCATTTAACCACCAGAGGACTCTGGTTCTGAAACAGGCTGGCACAAAACAAGTTTTTAACCATGAACCTTGGGGTCATGTAGCACCTTTATATGCTACAAGAATTATGCGTTTGTCTTTTAATCTCATTGTATAAACCACTGCTAGAATCTGCTTGTTTGCATTTTTTTATCTGGCTGTATTACTGTTGCTCATTCTTGTTGAAAGCAGATTCCTAGAGACACAGGTGAGAGAACAACCTGCTGAACTGCAGCTTCTCGCAGCACCTTGATTCTCGTAAAGAAGTATCAAAAATAACTTTTATTACAAACACTGGGGAGAAAGGTCAGGAATCTGAGGGATTGTGTCTCTTTTCAGTCATGTGATGAAGATGTGCATAAAGAACTCCAGTATTTCCTCTGTAAAGTGAAATTAGAATCGCAGCAGACTTTCCTTCATGCTGAGCTAGATGCTTTCAAGCATCCAGATCTCAAAAGGTAACACACTTTCCACAAACTTATTAGAAAAATATCATTTAAATACTATTTTTAAGCTATGATTTTTAGTCTTATTAAAAATATTTATTAAACAGTACAGTATAAGAATTTCATTTAATGAACCTTTAACAGTCCTGGGCCCATAATTAATATATGAAAATGATATTTTGTATGGAAGCAAACTCTTAGCAATATCTTTTTGCTATAGATGGGAAGTAAAAGATCTGTATCTGCAAGAAAAATGTAAATGATGGCATTTGTTTTGAGCTATTTTAGGGTAGTGTATAGTGAGTGACTAGCAGTCACAGCTTTCTCTATTTTGGATTCCTTCATTAGAAATTCATTAACATTAAAAAGCATATGTGAGTTTAAAAAGTTGTTGCTTGCCTAGAGCTTTCCATTCTGGAATCTGCCCTCAGCATCATCTGCTTGGCCCAACGTAGCATAAATTGGTTGATCGTTAAGGTATGTGTTGAGACTCACTTAATGGTAGCTTTGCCACAGTAATATTTGAAGACATGTTTGGGTTTAGAATTTTGCATAAACCCCGAAACCTACTGTCATTTAGTAGATCTGTGGAGTTAATTTTTTTTTTTAATTTAAGCTAAAATGTTTTAGACACCTAATGAAATTTTTAATTTTATGAGAAAGTGGAGAAAAAGAGACAACTGCATATAATCACAGTAAATGTAGTTAACATAGCAGGCAGAGGGCTGCAATTAGTAGCAAGTTGAAAAGATTACAGGCTCTAAGAAAACAGGTTGGAAATAATGAAAAAAGATTGGAAGTGATGCCATTTATGTAAAGAAATTTATCAAAGCCGTTCAAACAGGAAAAATAATGGTTATTAGGTGTTTTGCCAGTGGTTGTTGTATGGTAAGGCTTTTTTTGATTTAGTTTGGGTTCAGTGCTGGAAGATGATAGTAGCAATAGAACCACCAGTTCAATAACGTGTTTGCAACAAAAAGTATTGTTTTACACTCTTCATTACTATAAGTTACATGACTAAAAAAGTAGGAGGAAAAAAGGGGTGTTATCATACAGTTGCTTAAACTAACTGGGATGAGTAGCAAGGAGCATCCAGAATTAGTCCACACTTCTGTTCATTTGAAGTAAATGCAAGTTTTATGGTATTCACTTTCTTGCCTTACAAGTAAATAGATGAGGGCATACACAGTCCTGGCTAGTTTCACATTTCCATAGTCTTACTGTGAATTAAACCTGAAACATCCTGTCCCAAACATGCTCCATCCACATGGAGGCCAGCTGCCTCACGGTGATGTGATGTTGGTCACTGACCTTAATAACAACATGGCTTTGGTTTGGCCTCTCTGATATTTCTGTTTGGGATCTTGTGGCAGTGCAAATTTGTAGTTACGGTTGTTTTCAACTCTGAGGTATCAGTTGCAAATTTCTGAAAGGTACCAGTCCTAATTGCAGGCAAAGGATGTGAGTTTTATTTGGCTTTTATATTCCTTTACAGCTTAGTGAGCCTGTCAACACCCAGAAATCTTAACCCATAGCTGCAAAAAACAGCCCATCCCACCACAAAAATTTTATTTGGGTCTAGTGCAGTCTTGTGCAACTTGCATGCAGGTAGATCTTGGCGTTATTAAAAAAAGGATCATAGCAGCATTAAAAAAAACAAAAGGATCATAGCCTCTTGTAAGGTGAAACATGGAAAAGCCATTTCAAGATGAAGGTCTTTTCTGCTGGCCTCATTTGTTAGGATTTACTTCTTGAAGCTTGAAGACAGCCTTTAAATGTACCAGAATTGCAAAGGCAGGTTCTATGTAGAACTGGGACTACAGGGGCAAGTTCTGTGTAGAACTATTATAGCTTGACATTTATGAGCCCATTGTTCAAGTGACAAGACTGTAGCTGACAGTTGCAGGAAACAAGAGTTTATCACAATCACGTGAGTTTTCTGTTACAGTCACACAATAGAGAGTTCAAGAGCAACTCTTCTCCATCAATTCCTCCTGATACATTCCCCTTCCTTCACACCCTGGCTTCCCTTCTGGCAGTAACAAGCTGTCCTTGTTACTGGGGGAGTGATTTGTCACTGGAAAATGCTTGATTGTTTCAAAATAAATTGTTAACTATTAGCTAGTTTAAGGAAAATTATCGGAAAAACAAAACAGAAAAATTCTTTATAAGCACAGTGTGTACAGAAAACATGCATATTTGAGGTTTTCTGTTTATTCACTGAAAGTACAAGATTTAGAGAGTGAGCAGTCGTTTCCTTCCATGAGACCAGCCTGTTATCCAGCCACTAAAAACACAAGCTGCAGCTCAGGCAAGGTAATTAGCAGTTCTTTAATTTGATTCCTTCATATAGCATCTAAAACATTTTGGATGACCTGAAGAAGAAAAAGAAGAGTTTTCTTGCAGCAGAGTTTTCTTTATTGTGTTACTGGAAAGTTGGTTGCAAGGAAGAGAACTTGTTGCTTTCTGCAGAGAAGTGTTGGAACAAAGTGTTTGGAGAATTATCCCAAAATGAAGGACCTAAATCAATCCTGACAAATACAGAGTTTTGCTGCAGATGATGACACATTTTTACCATTGAAATATCTCCCATTTTCAGATCAAGTTTTTGGTGTTGAGAATAGATCCCTTAGAATCTCACTTCAAACTTTTCTTTCATTTGAAATAGCATTGTCTACAATTCTATGTTTGAATATGGTGCAAGACACTCTGGAATGAAATCCACGCTTTCTATAAAGTTAATATTTCTATCTTAGATTCTCCTAATCACTATGGCTGTCTTTGTACCATTAAATAAAATATTTTAGATTATATTCTCTGGCTCTGAAGGCCATGGCACAGCATGGCTTGCATCTCCCTCCTCCAGACAGGGTAGTCATTATCATCATGTCCAGGGACAGCCTCTGTGTTGTCCCTGAGAAATGCCAGTTCATACAGACAAAAACCATGCTAGGGAAGGTGCTCACAGTGGGTGGCTTGAGCCATTCTCTGGATTTTGTTTTGTTTGCCAGTATAGAAGCAGCCTAAATAGCTGAACTGGACTCTCTTACATCCTGGGACGTAATTTGTCTGGTCATGTGTAGAAACTTCCATATTATGCCATAGGCCTGCTCTGGTGAGGAGCAGGAAGTGCTGCTGTAGTTATGGTGCTGGAGGAGAGGCTTGGCTGTTGCAGTACTGGTTTCATATGTAGAATTGACTTGAAGAAATTTCCTAATGTAATTAATCTCTGTTTTCTTTAAGAAAAGAGCTTCATTGAATGTTCTTTTTGAAACTAGACTGGGTAAAATTAGAATTGCTTCTACTTGTGTTAACGAGTTTGTGGAAATCTTGTCGAAAGAGAAGATTTGCATCTTAAAGCACTGTAAACTCATTAAAATTCTTCTCATGGATAATTAAAGAAAAGTGAATGAAAAGGAAAGTTTAACGGTAAGCAGCTCACAGGCACTGCGACATTTCAAGCATGTTAAAATCAGAAATAAATAGCTTTTGTAGCAATAGTCTCCTCCTCTTGTGTTACGTGTTGCTTTTTCTAACAAATAGGCGGTTACTGTTCATTTCTTTGGTCCGCCAAGTAGCTCGTTTATGCCTGATCCACACAGTTCTTTAGCATATTTGTAACCAGCTTTGCAGGGATTGTCAGCATGCCTAACAGAGGAGAGACTCTCACAAAACAATTGCAGGATGAAAATGCAAGGAATGTTTCAGGAAGCTGTGAAAATGGGTAAAGTAGCTTGAGCTTTTATTTTAACAAACTGATCTACCAATTTTTCCCAACTTAAGTTTCTCTTGTACCACTCTGCAGATCCGCAAGAATTTTGTCTCTACTATCTAATGAAGAATAAGGTGTATTTTTTGAGGCAAGAATAAGAGAAAATTGTTAATGAAGATGATAAATAGGTTTATTTGCCTATGCTAAATCTTACTTTGACTTTAAACCTAAGAGCATCATGGGACTATGTTGCTTGTATCTTATTGGCATATGGGATGCACATGTATAATGTTTATTTTATAGCACAGAGGCTATTTAGCCTCTTGTCTTCTGGGTTTGGGGGAATAATCCTCAGGTAATAATTGATCCTTGTGATAGGCCATCTTCGCCTGTCAAAGGCAACAGAACTTAACCAGGTAACCCATCTCTTAGAGGTGGGAGTGGGGAAGTGAATTTTAGGAGAGTGTATTTTAATGTTTATGTTGCCTTTTACATGTAAAATAATCCCACTGGGTGCTGTCTCCTGCCTGCCCTAGGCAGTACAAAAAGAGCGTGTTGTTTCTTCTACCTGTTGATCCATCACTGGAATGGTCTTTTCTAAAAGAGAAATCTCCCCATCTCTAGGGCTTTTGGAAGTACTTAAGATTAGAACCAGACATCTCACAGGAAATATTTTAGCTTCTGATTCTTAGAAGTTTGTCAGTATTGCCAAGTACTAATATTCGTTTCCAGAGACTGAACTGTTGTATGATATTTAGTCTTTTGTTAGGTTAAATCTAACTTCACATTTTTTTAATAGAACAACTTACATGTTATGTCTCTTGGAAGATTTGTTTGTTTCTTTCTAGTAAAGAATTGGTTTGGATAATTTCTGCCATAAGGGTTTCTTCTGTTTTGGACTTTGTAATTCTGGGTAAGAATCATGAGGTGCAATCCAAAGACTTAAAGTTTTCAGAACAGGAAGAAGTTTAAGAAATCTTTGAAAACTTTTGAATGTATTGTTGTTGCTTCTGTAATCCTAATGTAGTTAGTAGTAGAATTGTAATTTTTTTTGTTTAATCTGTCCAAACACCAAGAACCACTATTTGATTTTTGATTTGAATAGGTATATGTAAACTCTGACTCGGGAAAGTCGGGATTTTGCTAAGTTAGTAATAATGCCTCTATGTTAGTCCTTACATGCTTCTATTTGTGACATGCTTAAACAAACAAACAAAAAACAACAAAAAAAACCCCAAAACCACAAACAAACAATCTGTTTTCTTCATTAAAGGAAAAAGGTAAAGAGGAATTTAAAAGTACAATGGTTTGCATGCACTGCAAACAGGAAGTTTAAGCTTCCTGTATTAGAAAGATGTTTAGCATTTGGTTTTTTTCTGAATTTCTAATGAAAGGATATCAGACTCTAGAACTCAAAATACTTTTGATGCATTCAGAGTCTTTGGCATAAAACTGTGTTTTGTTTGTTTTTGAAGATGCCAGTCCATGTTGCCGTATCAAATGCTGTTGTTTACGTGAAGTTAGCAAACTTCTGTCCCTGTTTTAGTATGCTGGAAGTAGGACTTCAAGTAAAAAGGACTAGACAAAGAAAATAAAATTGTATCAAATGGAAATAGGGAAAAAAGACTTTTTGTAAGGCTGAAATCGAATCAGTGTGACCTAAAAAACGCAGCAGAGATGAGATGAGTTCTGTGTGACCTAACTTTGCTGCATTCTCTGCAAATAGCCATACAGAGACAACTGCTGGAAGATTGCTGCTTCAGGTCTGGGTTTTTGCTGTGCAGGGGAGAACAGAGCCAGGAAATCTGTACCAAGGTCAGGGCAGGGTTGTAGTATGCTCCCAACTGCTGAATAGCGCCTTTCTAGGGGGAGAATAAAAAAGGCTCATTACATTGTTCCTTTTTTCCCATTCAGCCATGAAGTTTGCATTTATCTGTAAAACTGGTCTGCTCACCAAAATTAATGACCTGATTTTTCAGGATATTTATTCTTAACAAGAGAAAAAAAAGCTTCAGTACTGTTTTTCCAAGTAAGGAGATAGGTTTTACTAGAAGGTGTGTGCCAACTGTGTTTTATTATAAAATAGATCTCAGCTGTAAACTTTATCACTAGTACTTTAATTAAGCATTTGTTGAGCTTATAAATATATCTTTGTGAGAGAAGAAATTGAGTGTGTAATTTGACAAAGACTGGTTTCTTGGGTGCTATAAAAATCAAAGCAATTGTCGAATCAGCTGAGCCGTTTTGCAAGAGTTAGGAACATATCTTGCTGATCTATGGCCCTGTTTTTAAGTCTCATGAGGGCATGGAAACCAATTAACAGCTAAATCTAACCTGTTCTTCAAGGGCAAAGGGGAACTTTTAAATAGAATTAATAAGGAACGTATTTGAATATTGCCCTCATTTGAATAGAGGAGTAATTAGTAAATAAGATGACCAGTCATAATAGACAGCAGTGTCCTGTGAAGGGCCATGGGGGCTCCTCTGACTGTCATTATAGGAAGAATAATATATTACAAAAAATGTGAGTTTAAAGGATTAATGTGGTGTGTAATTACTGTGGGTTTTTTTTCCCTTATGTCATAAAAAATGAGAAAACATTTTCAGAACATCTTAGGTAACAGCTGACAGCATCTCAGAGTCTGAAGGTACAGTATTTGCACGGCTGTTTCTGTTCCAGTCAAAGGTTTCTCTTTAGATGCTCAGCTATCAAAGCTGTGGTGCTATGTTGATTTAAGTCAGAGTGACCTTATTGTCTTTGTCTAGAACTCTGGGTCAGATCTGTGATTCTAAATTTATTGTCTTGTGCTTATTCCTACAGTCTGTCCCCAGAGTTCTGTTTTAAAATACTGGATTTGGCTCTTGTAGGATACATGGGGATTTGGGAAAGGATTTCTCATGAATGGTGTCCAGATGGAGATATTTAGTTTCTGAAGTCTCTAGGCAAAGTGCCAGAATCATTACAGTTTTCAGAGGTTACCCATAGGTAATTTAAGCCATTGCTTTTTGCTGCCAGAAGAGTTGTCAGATGAATACTTAATGATTCCATCTTGAATTCAAATGCCCCAATGAGCTGTTGAAAATGTCTAGCACTTGATGAAACATTTTTAAGAATGTGCAGATTTAGACCCAAAACACTCCCCAAAGCAGCTCTAATGGAGAGTAAGGCTGGTGGAATGTATATAGCTGGATTGGCCTGGAGAACATGCAACAAAAGCTCGGAGGGGGGAATTCCTTAGTGTTGGAACAGAGATCAATATTTAGGACACTTGTCACCAAGACTGAAACAGCAGATGGAGAAGTGATTGGAAGAAGGATGTTTAATCATCCACTTTATAATGGATTCCTTAAATAATCAAACCACCAAGCTGTAGGAGTTTAGAGAAGGAATTCACTAGGTTGTCCTCACAAGAAGCAAGCAGTGAAAGATAAAAACAAAATTTATTAAGAAGTTCTGTCTTGGAAAAATGCAGAATTTCCACTTCAGCCTATTTTTTGTGTGTATTAAATAGGATTAGTATTTAATAGTTAGGAAAGCCAGTTCAAGAAAGAAGTGTTTGACAAAAAAATACTTGTGCAAATGGGAATCTGCATGCATTGCTCCCTAAGATAAACACCTGTGTCTTACAAAATACTTCTTTGGGCAAGGCAAGCAGAGAAAGGAGTTTAATTAAAAGGTGAGGACTGTGTAGTAAGAAGTGTGAAGTAACATGCTGACTGCCACATGAATGCAGCTTCTGGTGGTGGGTGAGCTCATAGGTGATATGCTTGGAGGAACAGCAAGGCAGAGGAAAGATATGCACTGTTTTGAATCATCACAGTGAGGGCAGAACAGCAGCAAGCCTTCCTGAGAGCCACTGAGTCTGGAAGTAGTGCCATGAGAGCACTCCAAGGAGAAGCTGAATGGGATTGCTCTTTGGAAAAAATCATGTAAGGGACAGAGAAATTGTATGCTCTCCACAGACACTGTAACTGAGCATTCCCTCCTTTACTGGCTGTGTTCTCTGTTACAGACAGTCTGCAGGATAATTTTTATTTCGAAAGGACAAAAGCAGAAAAATCATGCAGTCATGCAAGCTTTATAATGTAAGCTTTGAAAGTTAGGTGGACCTGAACTGCAGACCACAGCCAGAGCTTTGCAACCTTAAACACACTTGTAGTTTCAATTTGGTTTCCCGGCCAACGCACCATTTATGTCGTGGTTTGACATTCGCCAAATTTTGTTTATCAGCTGGGAGATAGGACTTTGGGAGAAAAAGGCAAAACAGGCATAACTTAAAAGTAAAAACAGATGGATTTTATTAATATACACTAAAGAAAAAGAGAGGAAAGAAAAAAAAAAGAGACTTAGTGAGACATTTAAACACCTCCCCCCCCTCCCCTCCCAACTGTTCACTTTCCCACACACCACAGAGAGAAAACTATGATTTTCAGTCAGTTGCCACCATTTAAACACAATCCTACATCACCTTGGGAGAGGAGCCTCTCTAGGGTTATGGAGAACACATTACAAGAAAAAAAAAAATCTAGTGGCTTTCACAGAGTCTACAACCACCCGGAATTTTTGCAGCTTCTGTGCAGTCTCACCCACAGAACAGTTTTCCACACTGTTCATGGGCTTCCACATGTTTGGGGTATTGTTTTAAGAATGCTTTTCTAGTACAAAACAGGGATTCTCTTCCATCTCTAAATTCACTTCTATCTCAAAAGAAATAGAAACCTCCTTATTCTTTCCCAGGAGACGGGGACATATTCTAATCAAAATTCTTAATTAAAACCCATGTATATCAATACACACAACCCTTTGGCTAGAGCTTGCATTCCCCCAAGCAGCATTAGGATATTACAAAAACAGTCCATTTCCCCATAATTCACATCCAGAGAAGTCTGGTCAGAAATGTCCACTTCCTCCATCCCATCTTCCAATAGTCTTTCTCAGTTCTTTCACTGACTTTTTCTCAATGCTCTCTCTCTCTGCATTTCAAACCTCTTTGTCTCGTCTTCCATGGAGGAGGGAAAAGGGTTAAAGTCTTTGCCCAGAGTTTTTTCCTTCTTCAGCGGACTCAAGGCCACAGATGATGATGGGAGGAAGGGGGAGAGAGAGAGAGTGCAGGCTCAGGAATGCTGATGGACGAAATCTCCTCCACCCCTGGTCAGATCTAAAGCCACTCAAACTTGGATCAGCTCCCTGGAACTCCAGAGAAAAGTTCTTAAAAGTCTCCTCTCCTTCGGCCCAGAGGCTCTGGCAGCCAAGGCCCAGAGCACGGCCACTGTGGTCCTGGCACAGGGCCAGACTGCTGGTCTGCACTCCTCCTCTCCCCACCGGAGGAGCCGGGAGGGGACAGAGGGGACACAGCCAGCCTCACCCACTGTCCCACGGGCAGAGCCCCCTGCTGAGGCACGGCAGGCCTCGCCCCGGGGGGACCAGCCCAACCCACGAGATGATGTTACCTTCTCGATGACAGGAAAAGGAAAGGGCAAAGTCACCTGAAAACCTGTGATTTAAGACTGTGTTTCCAGAGGCATAGAAACACTCCCATTCATCAGCCAAGCTGTCAATCACAATCCATGCTAAACCACCACAACACTGTTCTTCAAAACTTAGGCATCATGTCACAACCTCAGCTTATCCGATAATGTATGTTATGAATGCAGTGTCTTCAACAGTGAATATGTCTCATCCATTAAACCAGAATAAAAGTAATTATTTAATAAAAATCTTTGGCTGTATGGTGATCTCACATGTGGTACAACAGTATCCAGGAGTAGGGTGGGAATGGAGAAACTGTGTAATGGAGAAGCCTCTGCAACAGAAATACCAAGAAAGGGAGGAGGAGATGGTATCTTCATTGTGAATCTGACAGCACAGGTCTGGAAGCTCTGAATATGGCCCTGAGTGAATGTGTGGTCTGAACTACCCATTGGTTTCATGGCAAAAAAAAAAAAAAGTTTGAGTCTTCTTTGTGTGCAGTTGTGAATGTGATTTCCAGACATAAAAGTACTTTGACTTGCTATATGTGTGTAGAGGGTTATGAGTAAATGTTTTGAAGTCTAAAGGAATACCTTGTCCTTAAATAATGTGTTAACAATTTTTGTATGTAATTATTTGCTAAGCTGCATATTTTTGCAACTTTATAGAAAGCCTCTTTCTCTATAGTAAGGTTGATCTTTTGAAATTTTGATAATCCATGTAGAGAGCTGACTGGTAAAAGCTTAACACTGAAAAGGTTACAGGAGTTGAACAAGAGGAATAGGATAAGGAATAGGAATACCAAAAGAATGACATGTCTTTTTATTTGCTCCCATACATAATCTGTTTAATGAATAGGTTCCCCTTAAATTTCATAATAATATGATGGCGGCATAACAGTTCATATTCTCTTGATGCAGTTTGTGATAGTAGAAATCACTCTGCAGAAACAAGACGAAAATATATCCTAGAACATAAATTTCATCGTTTTTAAATTTGAGAGAAAAGCTACAACGGAATTATACCGGACCCTCAGTGTATCTCGTAAGGTTTATTCAAGTGAGAATTTCTGTAAAATGTTTTTTTCCAAAGAAAATGGTTTTTTATCATATTAAAGACTGACTTCATAGATTCTCTTCGGTTTTATGGTTTGTATTTTCACCAGATTTTACTATGAGGAAACGACTTAGAGGACAGCAAATATCTGACTGTATTTGGCCTGGAGCATGAGGTGTAAGCAGAAATTCTGATTCCCAGTGATACTGTATTCACTGGTGTCTTGGGGTTTGTAACAAAAAAAAAAAAAAAAAAAAAAAAAAAGTTTATTCTATTCCATCTGTTGAAACCCGGTTGGGGAGATTTTTCTTTATCTGTTGTAACTCCAGAGAGGAGGAGTAACGCCTTCTCTGATAACAAGCCAGCTGTTAAAAACCGGGTGGGGCAGTGTTTCTTCTCTCTGCTCAGTGGAGAGAAGAAACACTGCTTCATTCTTCCACTACCCTCATGGGGATATCTTCTCTTAATGGATATCTTCTGTTAATGGGCCATTAAAGCTCACCAAAGACACGACACATCACATCATCCTATGGTAAGATGCTCTACCGAGGGAGGAGGAGCCAAACCATCTTCACCTAGACAAAAAGGAGCCACAAGTGTCACCAGAGATCCAGTGTTCCCACAGGACTCCTAAAGGAAGACTGGACCCATCTCTGGACCCTTGGCTCCACAGGATCATCGCTGCTTCCAACAGGACCACATCTGCCACTCCAGGAGGGTTTACTTTTTGGGCTGTTCCCAACACCCTGACCAACAGGGTGTCAGGTTGTATTTCTGACTCTTTCAGAGTTTTCTAGGATTTCTTGTTTGTTTGCTTATTCTTCTGTACTACAACATTTGTATTTTTTACATCCCTAGTAAAGAACTGCTGTACCTATTCCCAGAATCTTTGCCTGACAGCCTTTTAATTGCAAATTTATAATGATTTGGAAAAGGGGAGGAGGGAGGCTTACATTCCAAGGGAAACTCCAATCTTCCCTGGCAGATACATGTTCTATCTAAACCAAGAAAACTGGTAGCTATCAAACACACTCAGAAAAAAACCAGTAATTGCTATGCCAGCAAATCCAGATTGGATGCCTCATTGGTGACTCACGCCTAGCAGGAAGGGCTACAATTACATCAGTCACTATTTTACCTCCCAAACACATTGCTTCTGCTGGATTGCAAAGATAAATCTCACTAGAGCTGTTAAAGTCATGGAAACACAGAGGGAAAGGAAGCTCTCCCTTTGTTATTCCAGTATAGAGAACGTTCAGAGTCTTGCTTTTCAGGTTGGCCTGAAAACAAGAGGTGGTGTGTGAGAACAGCTTCAGTGTGGAATAGCATCCAAGGGGCACAGGGGAGTGCTGGGAGCTGTGGGTGGCTTTGCCCCAAACCTCTGGGTAAGCCAGCCAGCCTAGGCTGTGCTTTTCTCTCAGGTGAGGGGAGTGTGTTGAATTCAGGCAGCAGATGAGGTCATGTTTGCTAGAGTGGTACCTTGAAATTAAAGCCCAAATCACATCAGGAGATACTGTCACTCAAAAATCACCTGTGCTAATGGAGTTATACAGAAATATGCTTTGGTTAGTTCTAGCTGGTCAGTGTTTTGGAACATTATCTCAGTTTTTCCTAATTGACTTGTTCAAGTGACCTCTACTGTTAAATTCTTGCTTTGTGTGATTTGTAGAGGTTTTTGCATATTACCTTTGGAATTGTAAACTTGCAGAAATCAGATGTAGAAAGTCTACCTTTAAACTGGTAGTTGAATTTTGGAAGATACTGGCCCTGCACTAATAACACTGAATAATTTATGTAGAACCTCAGTCTTAATAAAAAATTTAAGAGTCAAAGTCCAGTTATCCAATGCATTTTGGTTTTTGCTGGGGCATCTTGGCACCACACCTTGGTTCTGCAGTGCCTTTTCTCCTTGCTGCAGTTTATGCTCAGTAAGCTCTTGACCAGCCAGCCCCACCAAATTCTGCTCAGCTCAGTCTTGAACAATTCCAGGTACCATACCATTCTTGGATATTTACTTAATTTTTAGGTAAATAAGGTTAAATGGTTAAAGTAGAGGTCTGTCACGATAAGACACGAAATAAAGATGTTTGACTCCATTCAGAAGGCAGTAGAAATCAGAAGCTTTATTTACAACTCATTCAGCCTTTTTATAACATGCTGTGCTGTAAGGCACGTTATTGGTCCATAGTGCTGACACCTCTCCCATTGGGTAAGTAACAGAAGTAGCAAACAACCCCTGTCGTTATGGGAAAGGAAGATTGTTTACACAAGGTTCTTTTGGGAAGAATAAAAACTGTGAAAAGTTTCCCTTGAGAAGAGCTAGCTCGTCTCAAGCTCTGAAAATACCAAGTCTGCAGGTCCTAGTAAAATGTTTAAGTAGAGTCATTAAAGCCACATTCATTCTTACATTCAGAAGCAATGGTTCTGAATATACACAGAAATTGTTGGAAGAGAAAATTTCTTAATTGTACTTTCATAGCAAAAAAACTCACTCTCAAATGAGGTGCCTGATTCATGGGGACAGGTAAGGAGTATGTTGCATGGAGTGTTAGCAACTTTGACACTGAACATGCAGAGATCCTCATAGAACTTTCGCACATTGAAGCATTGTCAGAAGTTCAGATGTTGCCTGACTGTTTTTCTATAAGAGGAATATAATGCAAACTGAACCAGTATCCTATAACAGATAAGAATAAAGCAAACTAAAGAGACATTAATCTGGGAAAAGTCATTAGTGGCGTTTATTAAAGTTTTGAGTATCTTCAGATGAGGTTATTCTGATACATTACTAATTAGAGTTGTTTTATTCAGAAGGCTTTTCTGCCCTTTGTTTCCATCAAAAGTGATGTTCAGTTATTAAACCGAGACTTTGTTTTATTTGTTTTGTAAAATAATAAAAAAGCTTTATTATTCACAAGTTTTTTAAAGGAAAAGGTTCCACTGAATGCTAAACATCAAATACAGTTTTTTTTAAAATAGGAAAAGAATCAAGAATTATATCAAGTGCTTTGAGATGGCAGACAAACATATGTTTTTAACTTATTTCAGATGTTTTGTTTTCATTTTATTCCCAAATAAGTCTTCCTGATCTGTCATGCTGTCTTTGCAATCCTACTTCATTATGTCACCATTTCTTCCACATATCAAACACAGGCTTACCTTTCAAAATGAGGCATAATCCCCTTCTACATTTAAACTACTCACTTTCTCAGCAACATCCAGCTTCACCAAGCCAGTGATTATTTTCAGAGCCTCATTTTGCTTATCAGACAAGTCCTTTCGTGTTTCGTGCCATTATGCCATTAACAAGAGAGTAAATATATTTATTCACAGGCAAGATTAGTGATTACTCCTTGTTTTCCTTTAGCTGCTTTTGTGAGCTGTGCCCTGCTCCCAGGGGACCTGTCAGGAGGAGCGAGACAGGAAAAGAACTGGGGTTGTCACTTCTGAGGGGTGAAGAGTTACAGTCCACTGAATTCTTGTAAAGGGGATACAGCTTGGTTAAGGCTTTTTTACAGTTCAATTTCACTGTGACTAACAATAATAAATTTTAGGAGTGTCCCATATATATAAGTATTTTTCAAGTGTGGTTGTTAATATGAAAGGGAAATAGTGTCTGATGTAGTGTTCGGTCCTGCTGTTTGCTCCCTGTCACCATTATGTAAAAACTGTTTTTGAGGTTGTTACTTATTTAAAAGCTGTGAAGGGCATTGTTTCGACTTTCTTTTTCTACATTGTGAGTTAATTTATTAGACTTTGGAGGGGAAGGACTTCCTGAGCCTCATTCAGGACTCTTCTGTTGTACCTGTGAGAAGGAATGAAGGAAATCCTTGCCTCTTCTTAGCCTCTAAAGGCTGCTGATTCCTACTACTTGTTCTATGATAAGAAATTAATCAAATTTAAAAATCTTTATGCTGCTATTCATGAATAATCTGCAGTGCATTGCTATATTCTGTCATTTCTAAATGCTTATTGTTTAGCTCATGGAATTCTTAGCAGTCTGTCACCTTACAGACTTTTTGGGTTGGAGTTTGTATTTGTGCTCTTAACTTGGTCTGTTTACTTTTAGCAAAAGTTAATTTCATCCATGTGTTAATGATAATTTGTTGTGTTGGTGAAATTTTTGAGAAACTTCATTATTATTATTACTAGTATTAACAAAATTGCCTTCTCTTCCTGGTCTAAAAAACCCCCTGACTTCAGAGCTTCAATAGATATCAACAGTGACAATTTACAAGGTGGTGTGATTATTAGAAGTGTCAGTATGATCGGGGCTAAGATTGGTAACTCATTCTTCATGCTCGTACGGTTCATGGCCTCTTTCTGGAGTTCAAAGTTAGTGTCTTCGTCTGGTATATTCCATGATGTTGAAACCAAAAGCATGAAATAAAGAATGTCATCCTTAGGGTGAAGGCATTTCCATTTAACTAGGTCGTAATGGAGTTTGCAACAGAATCAAAATGTATTTGATAGCTCTGAGCTTTCTAATTCCACCTGCACATGTTTTTGTTTACCTTTTGATACCTTATATTGCATATTTGTATGTTGATTGTGGTAGCTCCTACTAGTGCTCCTGAATAACATCTTAATGGTTTTATTTGCCTTTAGAACCTTAACAGATGCACAGACTGTCTGCAGGCATCTGCTGCCTCATTTGGAGGAGACTCAGGGTGAAGGCATTGAGCCAGCAGGTAAGCATGTGAAAGAAGATGATCACTGGAAATCTGAGCTCTTCATATATATATATATGTATATGTATATGTTTATTCTAGCAGGTTTTGGCTGACAATTACTCAGGGCTGAGATAATGAAAGACAAAATTAAAATAAAACTGAAATGAGTCAAGGCAGCCGAAAAATTTTCAGGAGTTGTCTGTAAATTTGCATGGATTTAATAGTTTCTGCCAGTGTTTGTCTGTATTTGAGATCAAGTCCAGATAAAAATTAAAAATAGCTTGGTCCCATTGAGAGTCATGCAGATTGTTGGGTTATCTTTGGCGTCACAGCCGACTCACCAGCTGTGACCTGGGGTGGATTTGCTGTGCAGTGTAATGACTGGAGGCTTTAAAGGAATATCTGTGCTTTGGTCAGTTCTGTGTTGCATCAGAGCATTGGTGTCATTTCATGCAACTGCAGTGCTGAATGACTTGCCTGAACATGCTACCATGTGGCTTAGAGGAGGTTTGCTAGCAGAACTTTCTGAGGTTCTTTGGAGGGTTTGCAGCCCTAAGAGAACTCCCCTTGGTGATGCTCCTGGTACCTAAATGTACTCACTGAAACAAAATATTTGTTCTAGGAGAAAACTGAAACAGTAAGCACATAGCTGATCTGATCTATGTAGGAATCCTGCATGCAGACTTTATACATGTGTATTAATACAAATCTGTATGGATATAGAGTTACTTCTCAATAGGCAGATCTTTAATACACAGTAGGGTTTTTCCAAGAAGTGGACTGCTAGCTATATGCTTTCAGTGAACAGAAAATAAATGTGGATGAATAAAGGCAATTGGAAACTCCTGTTTTCAAATTTACAGAATATCTTATTGAACTGCTTGAGCCTCATGTTCTCTATGTAGATAGTCATTGAGACTGTGATTCTGCAGAGTGCTTTCTTTTGTATGCTTGTGAAGGCTCTGACCTATTTTCCTAAGAATTTATCTGGGACAGTGGTTAATGCTGTCAGCTCCTTACCTGCTTTTCTCCCAGAGACTGCTGTGCTGCAGTTCAGAGAAGTAAGCTGGGCTGTAAAGCATTCCTCAGACAGGAATGCACATGTCATCCAGCCACTCCTGCAGAGGTGACCACAGCCTCTGCCACAAAGGTGAGGTGAACAGCTAAGAGTAGAAGCCATCCCAGCTGTTCTATCTTAATTTTCCTGCAAACAAGTCACACCCCATCCATTTAAATTAAGCAGTTCCTTTATTAGTGTTTAGATATATTTCCAGTTGATGAATCAGGAGCTTAGAATTTATTAGACTTTGTCTTCTATTTGACTTTGGCAATCTGTGGCACTACTTGTTACCCATTTAAATGGGAAGCAGTGTTTAACTTGGAAACATCACACTGCTGTGGAGGTGCTGAGTGGTGAAGTGAGGCCAGAATTTCAAAAACTCCTTCCAAAAGATCTTTCATGAGAAGGAAGTTCGCTGTCTGGTTGCAGGGGGTCTACATTGTATGTAAAGGGAAAAAGAGGAGATTCTGATATTTTCTAGTTGTTCACAGTTGATTTCCTCACTTTATAATTGATACATTCTGTAACCTCAGGAGTAAATTTATCTAATGAGGACCACAGGTTGTCCTCATTTTCATGGGGAAAATTTTTCCCCATTCCTTTCCACCGATGTACAGAAGCTCATTGCTGTGGAAGCAGGCCAGATTTGGGGTTTTCTAATTCATATGTAAATCAAGAGTAGCCTTAATGTTGGCAGCAGGCATTATAGTGACTTAAAACCAGTGTGAAGTTAGAAGAGAACTCATCCACACTGGTTTATACTGATGGAATCAACAAAATAATTTATGTTGGAAAAGAGCACTGGAGGGCAACTAGGACATCTTTCTCTTATAGGAAGCCTTGTGGTTTTGTTCAGCTGTTTTGAAAACCTCCAGGGATGGAAACTGTACAGCTTCTCAGTTCTTCTTCTTAGGCTGAGTCACGTACCTCGTGAAATTTTTGATCCAGCAAGAATTTTCCTTGCTGCAGCTCATGTCCATTGCCTCTTGTCCTTCTGCTGTGTGCCTCTTAGAAAAATCTGTTCTCCTTGTAGTACCTGCTTCAATCTTTAACAAACTGCAGGTAGATTAATTTTTTATCTTCACCAGACTGGAGAAACACAATTCCTGCAGGGATTCTTGTACATGGTGTGCTCCAGGCCCCTGACTGCCTGGGAGTCCCCCTTTTGGGCTTGTGCCAGTTTGCTTGTCAGGATCTCTCTCTTGCACAGTGTCTCAGGGGCAGCCTCAGGAGCACGGAGTAGGGGGAAATAATCCCTTTCCCTGTACTGCTGGCTATTGTCTTGCCAGTGCAGCTGGGGTGTAGTTAGCCTTTGTCTCCATTCGGGCACACAGCTGACTGGAAGCCAACCTGTCCACCAGAACCACAGGGGTTTTCCTGCTGAGCTAGCTGCCATCCAGCCCCTGCTGTGCCATGGGGCTGTCCTCCCCAGAGGGCAAGATTTGGCCTCACCCCTGGTCAGGTCATGTCAGCCAGTTCTTCCAGTGTGCGGAAGTCCATCCTGATGGTCACCTTGCCTTTTGTCCTGTTGGTCATTTCCTCAAGTTTGCTGTCACCCCTGAAGCTGGTGAGGGTGCATTCTACTGTCCAAGACAACAATGCCATCATTGAACAGTGTCATTCTCCCAAGTAACTCCTGAAGCATGTCACTTGGAATTGCCTGCTAACAAGACTTAGAATTGCTGACCACTGTTGTTGAATACTACTTATCCAGTCAATTTTTTTATCCACCTGTTCCTCCAGTTGCAGCTGGTTCAAACCTTCTGAGGATGCTGGGCTATTTAGAAGTTGTCAAAGACTGTGCTCTCAAAGGTAGAGTAAGCAATGTGCTGCTGCTCTCACCATGTCAGAGCCAGTCAACTCATCTTGGAAGGCAGGTGGGTTATATTTACCAGGGCCAAGTCAAGGGTGGCCATTCTGGCTGGTGTCAGTCACCATGTTATAGCTCAAAATGATTTCTGGGGGAATTTGTTCTTTAGCATTTCCATGGACTGAGGTGAGGCTAATTTGCCCTTAGTTTTCTGAATCCTCTTTTTTCTGCTTTTTGAAGAGAGGTGTGGCATTTGCCTTTTTTCTTGTGATGGGGACCTTACCAGATTGCTGTGCTTTCTCAAAGATGACAGAGACCAATGCAATGGCTTTGACCTGGTTTCTCAGTGTCCATTCTGAAGGATCCCATCTTGTCCCATCAGCTCTTTTGTATGTGACCAGTTTGTGTAAGTGGTCCCTACTTTGGTGTTCTGCTCCTGTAGGTAAAACATCTCACCTTCCACTAGGCATGGAAGCTCAGGAAGCTTGACCTTGCCAATAAATACTGAGGTGAAGAAGGCACTGAGAGCATCAGCCCTTTGCCTATTCTGTGTCAGTGAGCTGCCCACAACATCGCTGCTTCTCCCTTTGGTTGCCACTGTACCTGTAAAGCCCTTCTTGTGACTTTTCACATTACTCACCAATTTCAATTGTGAGTTTTGTCTTTCCACCCCTGCATGCCTAGGCAATGTTTCTGTAGTGATGTTTCCTCCTGATTACACCCTCCACATGCTTTCATTTTGCTGCATCGTAATCAGTTTTAGAAGCGTCAGTATTGTTATGAAGCTTATTTTGTACTTGTCCTGGTGCACCACTCCCTCCACATCAGCTCATGGAGGCATTCTTTGAAGGATATCTTATTTCTCTGATCCACACTATAGGGGTTTACTGATGTGAAAAGCAGTATATTTTATTGTAATTAATAATTGTTCCCTTTTCCTCCTGTGGAAAAAGTAGAAGTTTCCATTAATTAAAATATTTTTGTGTGTTTTGGCTAATTTAAAAAGTTTTCCTTTATTTATTGTCTTTTCTGTTAGGATAAAGTTATTTGTTTATTGTGGAAAACTGATGATATAGCAGAAAACCCTTTTCCTCCCCTAGCCGTGGCAAGGCAAGCCACAGGAGCTGGTTTGTGAGCTTTATTAGAAGAATCACTGTGTGTTTAGGCTGGCTGAGATTTTCAGGTTCGCTGGGAATTCCAAAATTCTATACCTTTGTTTAATTGGCACAAGGAGAAGTTTGACACAGATACCAAGCTCTCGGACTCTAAACAGTGTGTACTCAGCTCCAGCTTTTACTAAAATTAAGTTAATCTTTCAAGGTCACAGACATCTTGAAAAAAAGTAAAAAATAGTGGGTGAGAGGAGCAATGGTGTATTTCTGTTGTCAGCAGAATGTGATGGCATCATAGCTGTGGAATCTTGGATGATGACTGACAGGAACGCCTCCATCAAAGACCTGAATTCCTTCTCTCATCATTAGGGCAGAGTGATGTTTTGCAGCATCTGGCATATAATCAAGACACTGTTTTGTGAGTTGAATCTAACTGATTTTCAAGCAGAAGTTAAATTACTGGTTTACTTTTTGCTTCTCAGGGCACGTCTATGGAATATCACTTGGAGTTGCTCACATCAGGCAGCAGGGCCATTCCACAATCAGCCTGTCTGTTTGTCTGTCTGAGAGGTGACCTTGGGTCTTCTGCATTTTATATGACTCTCAGAGCTGTTCTTCCGTAAACATCTGAATAAATTTACATTCTCAAATCTTTTCTGGCAGTCACCAGGATACTTGCAAGTCATGTAGTCAACAGAGAGAAGGTTTTACTAATGGCACTAGCTTTAAGCTGTAGGGTTAGTGTATTTCTTGTCTTTGTTTTTTAACTACTACACAGTCTCCTTCATGTATCCCAGAGGTCCAGCAGTTTCAGCCAGGTGGATTATTCATGAAAAGAAATTTTAAAAAACCAACCAAACAAAAACAACAAACAAACAACCCAACCTCCCCCCCCCCCAAAAAAAAAACCCAAAACCAAAACAAAAAAAACCCAAGCCTAATAAAAACCCCACAAAAACGAAAAACTTGTTATCTGTTTGTCTGTTTAAAGTAATTTTTGATACTTGGGCTTGTACCATGTCAGAACTTCCCATTGTACATGGTGGAAGGAATAAGCTGGCTGCTAAAAAATTCAAAATGTGTAATGTGTTCCATGTTGTGCATAATTACAGACTTGGTAGAAAATACTTGAGTAACAAATGTACTTTTATGACACAGTATTCATGTGTAAATGGTTGATAAGTTTAGGATTGTGTTGTCAAAGATCAGTTGAAAACTGCAAGTGCCTCTTTTAAGTGGTTCTTAACTACTTTTTTCCTCCTGTAAAGCTGAAATTTAGACTGATTTCCATCGTAGTGGGTAAACTGCCCACCTAAAATCCCAGGTATTTAGATCAGCTTTTCTTAGAACTGTTCCCAAGATGGGCTGCAGTACATTCATCCTATTATAACTTATGAATGAATAACTTATGAAGAGACAAGCCGTCTCTTCCTTCAGCAGGGAAGACAGTGAAACATGGAAAATGAAGTCTGATCATGGAGCTTTTTCGCCTTGGAGGAGAATGACATAAGGGAAAAAAAATGTCCTTCCACAGCCTCAAACAGTGACAGTCTAGATTTTATTACCTGAATAAAATCTCTGCTCTTTTTGTTTTATCCGACGGTATAGCCTTCTTTAAGCAGAAATCTGTTTGCAACATCTCTGACATTCAGAAATCATATGAAGGACATAAGCCAAGGTCACACAGTAGTGGATGAAAAAGCAATTTGAGTATGAAGTATAATGCAGGTAGCAGGAGTTATGTAAGAAAGAGGAAAGGAACAATTACTCTTTGCTTGCATACAGAAAAACTTTCAGGGGTGTGAAGTGCATTCAGCTGGAGTGCTGGGTTTTTTCCTTCTACTCTGTGAAGCTATAGTTGTATAACATCCTAATGCTAATAGTATATATTGAGGGGTTCTATTCTGATCTCCACTTTGGTTTCAGGTGGTACTGAGTTGATTTCCAGCCTGGACATGGCAGTTTAACTTTCAGATGCTACTGAGATAGAACACCTGTTTTACTTCTCCCAGTGTTTATAATTGATGCATTTAGTATTTGGCCAGGCATTCCTTCCCAGGCACTTTCTACAAAGAATGAGCCCTCTGCTCAAAATCTCTGCAAACTGACAAGAGGAATTTGTTGTTCATGTTCTGTTGTTTTTACTAGCTCTGGGGACAGACTAAATAGATTTTTAGAATTCTTTGGCTTATCAAGATTTCAGAACTGTTTTGAGATTTAAGTGCTACATGCAAATACATGCAAAAGCAAACCCTGAATGGGCATTCAGGTCTATATTTGTTTGCCCTGTATCTGGAGTATTGTTAAGGTGATGCACAGAGTCTCTGAAAGGGATTCTGTTCTTTGTCTTTGATATGAATCAAAGGTGCCTTTTTAACACCAGAAATATCTGCGTAAGGAAAACAAACGAAAACTCAGTTTTCAAGTACAATTTTGGTTTCTATGTATAGATATTTCAGGGATTTGATTGATTTTCATTATTCTCTGGGAACTGTGCTGTTATCTGCTGCACATCTGAAGTGAAAAGACACTATTGATGAAACTTCTGTGATGTTTTTGTAGTGTAATAAGTGATCAGCCAATTTCATCAATAAACCATTTAATTGATAAATATTGCCAAATAGAAATCCACAAAAGCCCCAAGCAAAGGTCAGCACCGAGCCCGGGATGGGTTCTGGGTGACCTCAGCTCCGGCCTCTATCGCGCCCTTTCTCTCCCTGTTCACAGTCCTCTTTTGCAGGGCCGGATTTATACAGCTTTTAGGCCAGAAAGAAGGTTGCCTCGCCCTTTTGTCCACTCAGTCGCTGTTCCATATTCATTTTTCTCTTCTTCCCCTGTGCCAGTCGGATGAACAGCTTTCCGGGCAGGGCGGGACACCTGATTACATTTACAGGAATGGTATTGGGATGCACAGCCAGGCTGATGGAGACAAGATTTCCATCAGGTGCTGATCACTGGGTCGTTGGTAATCCCATCTTCGGAGGAGACCCATCTCCTGGTGGAGACACCCTTCCTTCTACTGCAAATGTGCTGCTTCCCCTGTTCCCGGCAGAGGCTGCAGTTTCACAGTCACTTTTTATTTGTTGAATTCAAAATGATTTTATACCATATATTTCTATAAAACACAAATTAATTCTCTAAAAATCACCACAGTAGGAATGTTGCTAATATTTTCAATTTCCTTCAAGAAAGGTACTCTTTATTCAGGAACGTTTTTAATACATGGACCAGAATGCTGTGTTTTAGCTCTGTATGGTATGATTTATTTTTTTTTAAGAGAGCAGTCACCTACCTGTGTCCAAGCACACCTGCAATCCCTGATACCTTCGTTTTAGAAGCCAGAACATCTACATACAGTTTTTCATCTGGGCTTTGATGTGTCACTGCAGACAATGAACATTTGGATTAAGAATAGTTTCTATCTCTGACAGGTATTGCCTCTCATCCCTTTCACACCGGCATTGGGATTAAGTGCAGAAAAAGCCGCTTTGCCTTCTCAACTCATAAAGTATTTATTGGGTGCTACTGCTTACACTTCGATAAAGTCTGTCTACCTAAACTCCTTCAGAGCTATTTGTTTCTAAACTGTCTGGACTTATGATGCCCTTTCTCTGCTGACCTAAGCACAGCTCTACACCTATGTTTTGAAAATCATTATGTGCAATTTACACATGAGAAAATGAAGGTTCACGGAGATGAAGCAGCTTTAATTGTACTTATTGTTGTCACTAGCATCTTCTATTTGTCAAGAGAACAATGCAAATCTGCCAGCCAGGAGCAGGAATGGAATGAAATGTTTGTGAGTTTAGAGTAGTTTGCTGTGCCTCTTGCTCCTGGTGCAGACTGCAAGCCAGACTTGAGGGAGGCTGCAAGTGTGTTCTAAAGCACTGGTGTGGATCCAGCTATGGCTGATGTGTTGTATTGCCACAAGTGCTCAGGGAGGCAGTTCCCAGATCCCTGAAGCAACTAGAATAGCACTGGAGAGGGATGTGATGCATGTTGTATCTTTGGACACTCCCAAATTGTTCTTTTTCAGCCACTGAGATGGCAGGAACAAGAACAGATACTAACTGAGCTTGCATTACAGTTTTTGCTTTCCATAGGTGTAGTAAAATACAATTGTGCTTATTAACTTGTATGAGGAGTTACAAAAAGTACTGTTTTCTGTTACTCCTAATTCTGACAAACCCAAGCACTTTGGTTTGAAATGTTTCCACCAGATCACTGTAGAATATATCCAATTTTTATGCCTCTGCTAAAAATATTGCTTCATTTATGAAAGTAAATCTAAGGAAAAAAGTGTTCTTAAAATGTCCTTGTACTGTTTTCTTCATAAGTATGGGAACTGTTTGACAGGGGAGTTGTGGGAGGGTTGTGCTTTCCTTGTGAGAATTCACCTGAATTTTGCCAGCTTATCCTAGATCCTCTAAGAAGTGTGTTCATTGCAGGGTTTGCAAGAGCCAAGGAAAGTCTTTGAGGCAGACATTTCTTGTGAATGCCAGGGACTGTCCCAGTCCTTGGCACCTGTGGTGAGAGCCAAGTGACATTTTTTGGTGCTGGGTGTCTTTGTCCTGTCAAAGAAGGGGAGAAAAAATACAGGGAGAAAGAAGTGGATGATATAAAGACAAGAGCAGAAGATGAAAAAAGGAACCATGGAACCAGGATGAGACAGGAGTGAGTGGAATGGACATGTTAGAGCATGGGGCAGATGACTGAGGGAAAAACTGTGGGAAGTAGTGAGGAACAGGGACAGGATGAAGGAGAATAGCTGGAGGGGCAGGAAGGAGGCAAGAGTGATAGCACACAAAAGGAGCTTGCATACTGAACAGGGGTGGAGGTTCATATCTTTTGGATCTCTTTAGCCTTCTGATTCAGCATCTACTCCATTAGCACAAGGGGAAGTGCAGAGCTGAGCACAGGCAAACAGATTGTTCTGTTTGCCTACAACACACAGATCATCAACATAATTCTGTATGGCACTTTTATTCAAGATGTAGAACAAAGTATAAGAAATAAAGATTTCTCTTTCTACGTGGTATATTTAATAATAAGAAAATTGGAAAGCCTTTCTCTCAAGAGCTGGGAAGTGCCAGACTTGTGGTAGTCCTGCGGATTTTGTTCAATCCTCTTGTCTTCTGGTACACAGTCACATGGTATTTTTCAATTACACATTACCTTGACAATGATGCTTTACCTTCCAGAGTCCCTGTGGACTTCTTTTGCTGATGGCAGAGTCAGACTGAGAATAGATAACTCATGTCCACAGACCCCCATAACAGTTCATCAGATGTTCAAGGAGAGCCTGGAAAAATATGGATCCCTTTATGCTTTGGCCAGCAAAAAGAATGGAAAATGGGAGAAAATAACTTTTTCAGAATATTATTGCCTCTCTAGGAAAGCGGCCAAGAGCTTCTTGAAGGTAGGCACAGGAAACAAAACCAATGCCTTTAATCCTTTTGTCTCCTTTAAAAGCCAAAACCACAAATTAGCAGAAAAACCCTCACAATATAAAAGAGGCTTTTGCATTACTTGAAGATCAGTAGCCATGTTCTTTATTGAAATGACAATGATGAAAATGAGTTTTGGTTAGAGGTAACACTGCTGTCAGGGAACCTTGACTGCAAGTGAGGAGCTGCTGTGTTGCACCATGTCTTTGGGACATGAGTGCAGAGCTCAGCATGAGGTCTTAAGATCAAAAAAGAAAAATAGGGGGAAACTACTATCATGAATTTGATGTGATAAGGACAATCTTTAAAACGTTCTAAATACAGGGTAATATTAGTACTCATTATGCTTTCATTCATATCAAAATATTCTGGGTCTTGCGCCTTTCTTGGCAGCAGCATTCAACTAGACAGGAGAAGGTAGTGGAAAATTCACATCCTGTTAATTGCTGATAAATACCAGTTTGCTATGGATACCAAAACGTGCCTTCAGATGCCTTGTCAATACTATAATATTAATTTAAAGTTTCCATGGTTTGTATTTATGTGTATATTTCTCTCCTGTGGGCCTATATTTTATAACCTTATGTATATTATTTTTAAGCTTGGTCTTGAACGATTCCATAGCGTAGCAATCCTTGGATTTAATTCTCCAGAATGGTTCATCTCAGCTGTTGGAGCAATTTTTGCTGGGTAAGACATTTTGGGGAGGGGTTAATTTTTGAGGGGCATTTGGGGACTTCTGTTTTGCTAGGTCTGGAAATATATAAAATCAATATTTTGTGTTTTATCTTGAAAGTTGTGTTGCTTCTGATTGACATGTTCAGCAACCTGCTGGAGTCTCATATCCCAAAGAGTCCAGACACTCATAAATGGATCCTGTTTGCCATGGACTTAACCACGGCAGTCACACAGAAGCTGTTGTACAGGATCTTATCAATGGAAGATGTGGGAAACAGATGAGAATCCCAGTTTTATATTAATGATAATAATACAATATTAATGATGTCTAGAGTAAGATATATTCAAGCAGATGAAGTAATATATGAATATTAACTACCCTGATTTCTTCTGTCCTGATACCTGTTAATTTGGATTTTACTTCTTAAACTGTTCTGTACCAATGAAATCCAAATTGGTATCTGTGCACAGCTTGAACAAAAAGAGGATTTAAGTGGGGATTTTTTTACCACTTCCTGACCTACCTTCTGTGGAACATTAAGTGGGTTAAAACACTGAGTCCTAGCCTACAGCATCTTTTACTGAATAGTTCAGAGATTAGTTTTTGCAATGTGCATAAATCAGACATTCATGTATGCCTGAATATGTGAAACAAACATAGAGCTGTCCTGCTGTTTGCTTCCAGATCTTCATACCTCTTCAGGTTTCATCTGATCTTTGATTATTATTCTCTTTTGATATTACATGCATGTATATGTGTGTGTATGCATATAAACGTATTCTCTTATTTTTAAAAATTTTTTGATGCAGAGGGATTGTCACGGGAATATATACAACCAATTCTCCAGAGGCCTGTCACTACATTGCTCATGACAGCAAGACTGATATCATGGTTGTAGAAAATCAGAAACAGCTGGAAAAGATAATGCAGGTACAAGGTGGCTGAAAGATTACTGAAAAGCCACATTTTTTCATTTCTTGATGCTGTATTGGTCCCAAACACCCTGTACACTCTGTATCATGAAACCTTTCTCTGTGAAGTGTATGTTGTTCCTAAGAAATCTGGTACTGGTGTTAGAAGTCGTGGGTGGCTCTGACCCTCTGCAGTGTCTGTGGCTCCAGCAGAGTGCTCATTGGATGGTTCACTGCAGGCTTACCAGAAAAAAATCACATTTTTGTCCCATGCTTTTACTGTCACCACCTAAGTCTGTTTGGAAAAGCACAGTCCACTTGAATGGAAGAGATTATGCTGACGCAGGTTTGTAAAGGTCTGCCATTTAAATATTAATTAAGGATGTCAGTGTTCAGAATTTCCTCTTTCCAAGATATCATCTTTTCCTGCTGGTAATACCAGCCATTAAGGCTCTTGAGTTTACTGTACTTTGGTAACATCATGGTTAACATGAAACAGACCTTAGTGAGAGAACAGGAGCCTCCTCAAGTGAACAGTCTCAGTTTTGACAGAACCCTTGGGCAGCTGGGCCTGCCTTTCAGCAACAGTGCCAGATGGAAAGACCAGTTTGATAGCAAGGTGACTTGGGAGAGGAGCACAGGCAGCTCTTGGGAAGGGCTCCTCTGTCTCAGACATTGAGGGAGCCCTGTGGATTCATACTTGCACCAAATGGCACTGTTTGCTGAAGCAGGAGGGCCCTCCAGGATGGAGCTTTGTGCCAAAACCTGCAAGAGACAAAATATGCAGTGGCTTTTTTCAAATGTATTTCATATTACTTGTTCATTAATTGCTTTGTATTTTGTAGTTGTGTTTTATATGCAATATGGAGGAAGAGAGATTTTTGTAAGTATTCTGTAAAAACACACAGTCAGACAAGCCTTCTTGCAGTGTCATTATACAATGCCAGGCTATGCTGTTGTGAACATGGAGAGAAGAATCCAAATGGAACAACTCGAGGGGTTTGGTTAATGCACATTATGTAGAATAAAAGAGCTCTGGTCGCACTGGTTTATCCAGAGGAGGGTTTTTTTGAAATTTTTTTTCTGGAACCCAAGACTGAAATAACATCTTCATTGCTATCCTTCTAATAATATGTACATACTGGCTACCATCAAGCCACTACTTTTGTATTGGCAAAATTCAGTTCAAAATGTGATTAATTGAAAGACATCTGTGAGGCATGGGGTGCCACAGAATTGAGTGAAACCAATGATTCCTGCAGGCCACACAAAGCACAAACCCCCTTGCTATCTGCCTGTAAGCCTGCAGCTTCGTATTTTTATTTATCCTTATAATGTGCATACAGCTTCCTTTGCTTTTTTCCTTAAGGAAGCAGAACTTTTTTTAGCACCTGAACATCAGTTTTTGCTCAGGGACTTTGTTAGTAATCACAGGCCTGGGTTAGCTTCTAGCTTGACCTGTGCTATTCCTTTATGTGCCCTTTTGTGCATTATGAGAAAGGATGCTGAGGAGCCATTTCTGGTGTATTTTTCATTTTTTAAACCTTTTGACTGAAACCAGATTTTATGGAGCAGATTGTGCAGTCTGTGTAGACTATGTAGTTTCCTCCTCCTCAACCCACCTCTAGTTGAGCTAGTTGGTGATAAGTTTAGGGGAGAATATTTGGAGGTGGAGGGAAATGGGAGATTTTTGTGCTTGTCAAGCGATTACAGTTTTGGCAGCATTAGAGTGGATAAAAGCCCACACAAGACATGAATAATAAATAATAATTTTGTTTTAAAAAACACAACAGATCTGGAATCGCTTGCCACACTTGAAGGCTGTGGTGCTATATAAGGACTCCATTGCAGAGAGACATCCAAATTTGTACACGGTGAGTAAATACTAGAACAAAGGCATAACCAAATAACTCATGGGGTAAACCTGTGTATTACCAGTTAATACATGGGGTATTATTTATTTGATAAATTTCTACTGTGATTATCTACCATTTAGAATGCATTGCTGTGTGCCAGCAATCACATTCAAAAGGTTTATCAGCTTTTTCTCTTTAATTTATGTTTGATACTTCTTATTTAAGAAAAGAGATACCTTGCTTTACTGTCTTGTCTTGTGTCTTCCTGATCTTTAACTTCACTGGGTTATTAAAACACCTGTAATTTTTAGGTGGGAATATGTACTCTCAAATGGTTAAAAATAAAAATTGCTCCCCGGTGCTTGTGAATTTGGTAATTTTTTAAAAAATCCAGTACCTTAATGGGACTACAGATCATCAACTGCGAGAAAAATATATTGAGGAGAAATATAATGTATTGAGTATATAAAAACCCTAATGAACAGTGAACAGCATAGAAATGTTTTAAAATACTTGCAATTTTGACAATCTGAAAAGAAAAAGTCTTCTGTGCTTTTTTGTCTTGTATATAACTTAATAATAAACTGCTACTCTTCCAATACTGTACATGTTAGTGTAGAGCATGACTTGCATCTTGTGCAATAAGAATGTTAAAACAAAGATGATCTTACTATTTAAAAAGATTAAGTGCTAGCATTTAACTCTTTAACAACTTGCACTTACTGAAATCTATATGTGTGACAATTGCTGTATTTTTAAACACTGGTTCAAGTGTTCAGGTGTCATGTTGGACATTTTCTCAAAGGAGCAGGGTAGCTGTGAGTGTCTGACAGTTGCCATAGTTTTTGTTGTCTAAAGGAAAAATTCGAGATCAGATCACCCAAGGCAGAAGTGATTGTTGCTGAGGTGTGGTGCAGAGCAAACCACCAGCCCATGTGGCGTCGGATGAAAGGGATCTGTGCCATATGATGAGCTGGCTGAGCAGTGCATGTTTCCAGAAGGCAAATGCAGAGTCAGGAGTGTGGTGTGACTGTTTCTGTACCTTCCACACTCGCTGGAATGCCAACACCATCTGTTGCAGGTGCTGTTCAGTAAACAAAGCCTGGGCGACTGATTCTCAGTGATCAATGCATTCAACCGTGAGAGTACAGTAAGGTCAGGAAAGCAGGAACAACAACTTAGTGACATACAATTACAGCCTTCACACCACCAGGCTTTCCAGGAGCTTGTGAAATGGATGCAGCCACATTCTGTGGGCGAGGATAGAATGTGACAAATCCCTGAGTTGCTACAGAGCTGTGCAGTGTCTCTCTCTTCACAGATGTGATTTGTTGGAAGATAGTATACAACTGGTGAATAATCCTAGGACAGCCTTGCTGAAAAGGAAGAAAGAAAAGGAAGTTAAGGTGCCACAGAGGCTGACTATTGTAATCTTAGTAGCCCAGTGGCAATGCCAGAGGTCTGAAAGAAAAAATTAACTACCCTCAAACAGAGACTTTCCTTTTATACCTCTGTTTTTCTCGTTACCCCCATACTTGCTTTGTGGTCCTAGATACAGCTCCAAAAAATCGCTGAAAAATGAAGGTGCTGCACTTTGCATTTAAATAATACACTTCTGTAGCACAGTATGAATCACATGATTGCAATGGGAAACTTTGTTTATCAATTTTCTTTAAAAATACTGTGATATTCTGGTTTCCATTTAGCATTGTAATCAACGTTACACTTAATATCACATCAGGGATGTGCAACCGAAGTATCGAGGAGCAACCAATATAATACAGAGGAACAAGTTCAGGATTCTTCTAGGCCAATTTGTGTGGCACAAAAGCCCAGTGTCATAAAAGTTGTATCTCACTCTAGAATGAGCTAAATTTGAAAGGAAGTTGTGACCAGCCCCATATGCTGTTTCCTATAAAAGAGCACATAATTTGGGCAAACATTCACATATCTAGATAATTATGCTTTTGCAAAGAAGCTTCCATTCAATTCCTTTATAGTTATAGTTATATAATGTACAGTGAATTATAGATGAGCTCTCACAAGTGTATTCTTAAAAATGATGCATCCAGATTCCTTTAAATAATGCTCAAAATCATTCTTAGAGTGTGAGAGCATAACAGAGTTTTAGCCTCTGTGACTTTTCCATAGTATCCACGTTGGAGGAGGAACAATATTACTATTCCTTCTTAGACATTGAAAAGGTGCATGGCAGCACAATTTTAGATAGAGCTTAATGTGTGAGTTGCGGAGAGACTAAGATAGATTCACCATATTTCTTCCATAGCTAGGGTCTGGGGAGACTTGCCTTGGACACATGTTCAGAACAAGGCACTGACGTGTTCTAACATTTTTGAGACAGGAATGATGCAGTAGTGTGTCAATTTGTAAGAAGCCATTTGGTATCCTGTATTTTCTGTTCCATGTTCTAGATGGAAGAGTTTCTGGAGCTGGGAGGTGATGTCTCTGACAGTACTTTGGATGACATTATTAACTCCCAAAAGCCGAATCAGTGCTGTGTTCTGATATACACCTCTGGAACAACTGGGAAGCCAAAAGGAGCCATGCTGAGTCATGACAATGTAGGTTCTTTAGGCTTTTCCTCTAGCAGAGAAACAGCAAAGTGTTTTTATTCCTGTGGATAATTATTTTTATAGGATATTTATTCCTGTGGTTTGAAATGGCTGGTGCATCCAAGAGCCCTGAAATGCTTTTGCTTTTACAGCATGAATAGTGTATTGCAAAGCAATGTCCAAAGTGCAGTCAGCTATTTCTGGTAAAGTACAAGCAAGGTATAGAATGAAACTCCAAACAACACTGTTCAAAACTATTCACAAAGTTGAACAGTTCTTTATGAATATGAAATTTTTATTCACTATATTTCTTGAGAGATCTAATGCATGAATTCATAAATATAATTCACAGATTGCCATAAAGTCTCTCAAGTGGTGTCATAGGTCACTGTGAAATGAACAAATCATATATCAGCCAGCTACTATCATAAAAGTCTGATGGACCACATTTGCTGATTTTATTAAAATTGGGGTTAGATGTGTGGGGTTTTTACTTTGGTATTTTTGGTTCCTGGACTTGTGTGCATGTTTCTGTGTCTGTCACTGGAGGATAACACAGCTCCAGTGCTCAGCACTGGTGCTGACAGTAGCCTGACTGGCATTGTTGCACACAGAAAATTTCCAGTTACAGACAAAGCAAATTGTTTGCTAAAAGTACTTTCCACAGAGGTTTGCTTGGAAAGATACATGGTTGGTGGCTGAGCAGGAGTGGAAGGTGGCAGGGAGCCTTTCTGAATACATAGAGAATCTGTGAAGAGGGATGGAATAAGTTGAGGCCTCATGGCTTAAAATCAAGCAGAGATTACTGCAGACTTGCAGAGTGTGAAAACAGCAATTCACTCAAATGTATGGAATTAGTGCAGTAGAACCTGGAAGCAGAACATAATGAACTTGTGAGACAAAAAGACTGATTTGATGTTGCATATCTATGCTCTTCTATCTCAAAGGAGTCTGGTGTCATTTCCATGCCAGCTGCCAAACTATTCTTGGCTGCTGATCACAAACAGGCTATTTTTATGTTGACAAACGGTGGAAAGCATGCCATGCCTGTAGCTCTACTGCTGCCTTCTTTAATCAAATATGTTTGCCACTGTTCATGTGCAAAACCAGTGCTAAATCACACCTGCACGATCCTCACAGATCTGCTGTGAGTATGCCTGTGTGAGGCATGGAGTAAAAGCAATGAATACAGACACATCTTAAAGACATCCTATTCTTTCTACTTTGAGTCTCCCTTAG
This sequence comes from Sylvia atricapilla, assembly GCF_009819655.1. NCBI lineage: Eukaryota > Metazoa > Chordata > Aves > Passeriformes > Sylviidae > Sylvia > Sylvia atricapilla. Next base: position 20,161,335 of record NC_089152.1, read on the forward strand.
CCACTTGTCCATTGCTGCCACCTAAATCTGGATGGCCTGGCCTGGCAGCATGCTGCTCCTTAAAACCCTCTCTTGAGAATCTCTATTTCCTTAGGCCAAGCCTACACTTGTACCTTCTCATTTATGACAAAGGAGCTGTCAGGAACCTGCTGTGATAACAGGAATACATGTAATTTGTGTCTGTACTCTGCCATCTTGGATACTCTCATTCCCATATCCTGTACTACCTGGTCTAGATGACAGACTCCTCTGAGAAAGAGCTGTTTCTTTTTGTTGCTTGGGGTTTTCTGGTTTGCTTGGGGTTTTGGGGGAGGGTGTTGTTTGTTTTGATTTTTATTTTTGTACGCATGTATCTTCTCCACTGTCACCATCACATATATTTATGGGTCTTCCATATGCAGTGTTCTAATGATGAAGATATGCATATTTAGCATCCTTGAACTGCATCTTCTGAGATAAAGTGGGAAATGGGAAGAAGGAGGGGGAAACATCATCCAGGTTCACTAAGAAGAGAAGTAACACAATTTCAAAACTATTTATGTATGTGCTGCCTCTCATGAGAGGGGTGGGTGTGTATCTGTCACTTGGGAACCCCAGAGGCTTCCAGAGGAGCAGAGAACAGCTGTTGTCTTCCTCTTGGGTGCTTAGCCAGGGGATGATCAGTATCAGGCAATGAGCTTGTGGCCAATACTAAATTGTCCTTTGAGCTCAGTGATCACTGAGTATTTATTATTCTTTTTCTAACTTGCACATACAGTACTGGTGGAAGGTGCCAGTTCAATAGAAAGCCAGCAGAGCTGGAGAATTGCAAAGGAAAGGACAGATCAATTTGTTTCTCATCCATCCAGCCCATGGCTGCCTGGCTCAGTGTGTCACTAGGGCATGGGGAGCTGCTAATGTTCACAGCCCAGTCAGGCAGCACAAATGCTGTACTTACTTAGGATATCTGCTCTTCTGTATTGCTGCAAAGGTCATCTAGCTTTTGGCAGAGTGTCCCCAGGTTACTGACTGTCTGGTGTGTGATCAATATTGCAATGTCTTTCTGTAAGCACAGATTTTTCACACTTTTGTTAGCATAGCAAGAGGATTCTCAGTTTGTGTTAAGAGGGAAAAAAGGAAAAAATCCAAACCAAAATCCCCAACATACCTGATGTGTTTTATTATTTATTTAAACAGATAACTTGGACATCAGCCCATTGCAGTAGAGCAGGAGATATGCAACCTGCAGAGGTCCAACAGGAGTCTATAGTCAGTTATCTCCCACTCAGCCATGTAGCTGCACAGATGTATGACCTGTGGACTGGAATCAAATGGGGAGAGCAAGTTTACTTTGCTGAGCCAGATGCTCTAAAGGTACCTTGTCTTGTATTACATCTAATCAAGTTTGCACTTCTTTCTCTTAGAAAACATCCTAAGGAGAGAATATGATATTTGAAAAGTTGTAGAGGATGAAGATTGAGAGTCCATTATTGTAAGAGTTATGGAAAAATAAAGCTCATTGTATTTGTGATCCAGTGCTCTAGATTCTAATTAAAATATTTAATTCCAATCCATAAGGTTCTTTTTAGGCAAAAGAAGTATAAGCAGTTTTTGGAGAAAAGGGAGGCAGGAGGAACTAAACCATGGGTGTTTTTCCTCCTTGTGTATGCACCTCTCCCGTTGTGTCAGACCTGACATATTAGTGCATATGGCTAACTGAAGTGGGCTCAGCAGCCCTTCTTGAAGTCCTACATATTTAGTGATGTTCTACAGCAGTAAACATTCAGGTTTGACATCACCAAACCACTTTAGCTCTGCTGTGTGCCTTTTGTTGAAATTATTTAATCATCATGACAGGGCAGCTTGATCAACACACTAAAAGAAGTGCAGCCAACATCTCACATGGGAGTTCCCCGAGTATGGGAGAAAATCATGGAGAAGTTAAAGGATGCTTCTGCTCAGTCAGGATTTATGAAGAAGAAAATGCTGTCCTGGGCTATGTCACTTAGCTTAGAGAGGAACCTGAACAGCTCAAACAGGTATGTAACACAATGAGTGAGATTTCCAGCAACCTGGAAGTAGCAATTTGCTTGTAATAAACCATGAAGCCTCAGTGAGACTCTTTGTATAAGTGGGTAAAATTTGATTTGGCAACACAGCAAGCAAATATAATGCAAGGGGGAGGGTGTAATTATCAATTATTATTGATGTCAATTCTTTCCCAATAAAGTGTAAAATTTCTTATGCAGAATGGTATTCCAAAAGATCATTCCATGATATTCCTCTGCTTGTCTTTTCATTCAGCTTCTCAGATAGATCCTGCAAATTTCAGATTTCAGTGGTGTAGGTTCTCAGAGACACATTTAATTGATAAAAAATCAGGAATAAAAGAGCTGTGTTGTATATAATATGTTTTAATAGATTCTTTATGTATTTGTTCAACTCAGATACCTCAAGAATTGGAGGTAGAAAAGGTGGAGAAATGAAAGACACTGAATAAATGAAAGAAGGATGAATGTGTCACCTTACTTAAGTTCTAACTTCTTCAACACCCAACACCAAATGACAAATACATCTCCAACAAAATCTGTGTCTGATTTTTTGAAAACTTCCTAGGTTGCTCTGACTTACTTGTGTATTTTTTACTCAACAGTGATCTAAAGCAGCTCTGGACAAGATTGGCAGACTACTTGGTGCTTGCAAAAATTCGCAATTCACTGGGGCTTTCTTCCTGTCAGAAGCACTTTTCTGGTGCTGCTCCCCTCAATACAGAAACACTGTATTTCTTCTTGGGTCTGAACATCACCCTGTATGAGGCCTATGGAATGAGTGAGACCACAGGCCCACATTGCCTGTCTGGGCCTTCCATTTACAGGCAGCACAGGTAATTTCACTTTTATTACTATTATTTTAATACAATCTGTTTCATTTTATCTATGAAAAGAGTATTTACTAAGGTCAGCAAAATATTACAGCTTATTTTATTTTCACTGAGTGCATTGCCACTCTTTTGTGTCTTTGGGAGTCAGAATAATTTCCAGATCAGAATTTGAACCTATTGACTCCATAGCACACTGTGCCAGGAGCACTGAAACTGAGCTACAGCATTATAGACAAACACAGAGACTACATCTGACATTTACTCTAGCCCTGGCCCCAGTGAGGAATGCAAGACCTCAAAATCAAAAATGGTTTTATGCCTGAAGATCCAGTGGGGGGAAAAGCATCAAGCACAGGCCAAGATAGACTGCCAGAAAGTGCTCAGGCACCCTGACAAATCTGCCCTAGTGAAGGAGTATTCCATGGCTGTCAGACAATTACACCACAGTGATATTTGTGGTCACAGATACCTTGACAGTTTCAGGGATTTGGCACATTGGCCAGCGTATCAGTTTTATGTTTGATGTTTCTGTGATCCTTGTGGAGTTTTTCTGCTCTTCTCTGGTAGCTGTGGTAAACCAGCACCTGGATGCAGAGTGAAACTGGTGGACAAAGATACAGAAGGCAATGGAGAAATCTGTTTCTGGGGAAGGACTGTTTTCATGGGTTATTTAAATATGGAAGACAGAACAAAGGAAGCCTTTGATGAGGAGGGGTGGCTGCATTCTGGAGATTTAGGAAAGCTAGACAAGGATGGCTTTCTCTATGTCACTGGAAGAATTAAAGGTAATAGGCAAAATCTTGCTCTCTGTTTATGGTAAATGTTCAGTCCTGTTCGGTCATCTCTCAGATGTGGTCCATCTAATGAAGTGTCTTTCCTTTAATGCCAGCAGCGTTGCCCTAACAGGAAGGTAAAATAAACTTTCCTATGAGAAAACCACAGTGTGCTCTGTGTTCAGGGAAGGTTTCCCTCTAGTCTGTAGTAGGAGGAGATGATGCAGTTCCTTCAATGAGGCTTTTCATCTCCCAGACCTCTACTCAGTATTAATTACAATTAGCAATATAAACTACTAACACAGGTTTAATGTGTATTGTTTGATTTGAATGATATCATTAAGCTGTCCAGTCTCCCTTTGAATCTTGCCAAAGTGTCTTTATTGCACATTAGAATATTTAGGCAGGAAGGAGAGGCACCCTGTTACACAGAGGTTGTTGCTGTAGGTCAGAGGTCGGTTCCTCTGGTGCCTTAGCTGAAGTGTTTGCAGCGACCAGAAGCTTGAGAGCAGAAGGGAAAGCTACAGCTGAAGCAATGCACTTAAATGTTATTACAGGACACTGGCTGAAGGCTCACGAGACTGAGACTGGTCACTTACTGACTTGGAGGCTTTCTTCATGATACGTATTCAGACAGTGGGATTGGTCACAGGCAAGATGTAACTGAGGAAGACTAAAGAATTGAGTTAAGATAATCTTAGAACCTAAGATGCATCACTAGGGAGATAACACAGATGAGTGAATTTGTCACAGGTGGCATCATGTCCTGCTAGGAATCAGGCCTGAAGTTGGTACTATTAATAGCCTGCAGCTGTCTTGATTTTAATTTGTTTTCTTGTCTGACTCATTTTCCTTTAGCACAGCAATAACAACCCCTCATCTCAATTCATAACATTTGAGTTTCTCTTTATATCTGTCTTGATTGCTGAACTAATAGCAGTTACTCTAAATTATAGGATAGGTAGACCATCTGGGATAAAATAATCATATGTCCAGTTTCATTGAAGTTTTAAATTCAAGTCCAAATAAGGACAATGGAAAACTAAGGGCCAGAGCGATTGGTAGAGGATCTGAGACAAAGACAGGACTATTGCAGAAGGAGGGTGGAATGAAAGGAAAAGTTAGACCTAGAAATGTGTGTCTGTTTTAATTGTTAAAGCATGTTCTGAACTGCTGCAAAGACAATTATTTGAGGACAATGAGAAGTCACCAATATAACAAAAGCAAAGAATTGGAATTTAATTAGAGAATACCCAAGTTTGTAATAATTTCATTGAATATATGTATTACACTTCAGCAACAATGTTGCTTTTATCAAGCCTTCCTCGAGTAGTAACTTGTTTTTGCCTGACCCCTCTTGGTGGATTTAAGAATTGGTTTTAATCATGATGTTAACAATGAACTTGCTTTTTGGGGAGATAGCAACAATAGGATAGAGGGCGAATCCTATGCTAATTTGGAAAAGATGATCTCTCACACAAAAATTCCAGTTATGTAACAGCCTCTTGAGAATAAGCTGTTACTGGATTATGTAAAAAATATCTGGAGCAAATATACTGAGGGAGATCTGAGAACTTGAACTCATGTTTGAAAAACAGTAGCATTTTTGTTTTGAAGACAATTAATAAGATATTGGTATTTGGAAAACATTATCTTAGAAAAAAATCTCTTATTTTTCATGTCAGAATAAGGAAAGCAGGTCAAGCCAGACATTACCCTGATCTTTGGAATTTATTTGAATCCAACTAACAGCCTTTTTTTTTTTTTTTTTTTGCCTAGATTTAATTATTACAGCTGGAGGTGAAAATGTGCCTCCAATTCCAATTGAAGACGCTGTTAAAAAAGAACTCCCAATTGTTAGTAACGCTATGGTGATTGGAGATAAAAAAAAGTTTTTGTCGATGTTCCTGACCCTAAAGGTAAACCAGTTTTAATATTGCCTTCAGTGAAGTTATACACCTGCACGTAACAAAAAAATAATAATTTTGAACCATTTGTAAAAAGACCTAGAATTAGACAGGGGGAAAAAACATGTAGACATGTAGCAACTATAGACAAATCCTGCTGGGTCTAAACTTAGGGTTACCTGATCTGCCAAACATCCACATATTTACTGCTGCTCTTCCTACATATGCAATAAGAGCTATTTTCTATTTAAATGCAAATTTTTATATAAGAAATGCTGGAGGATTGAGAAGTCTCTGTAACAGAACACAACAATAGCTTTTAAGCTTACAGATGATCAAAACCAACAATTGTTTCTGTCATGGGCAAACCGAGAAACTTTCCAACAGAAACATTTCTCTGCAATTTGTTATTTTTATAACACAAGAATGATGACCAAAAGAACAAAATAATCAGCAGCCTTGCCGTGGTATAAGCTTCAATTGAGAAAAAACTGTTTTCCTAAAACATGCGCACTTCAGTTCTGTGGACATACCTAGTGAATGCTGCTTAGGTGTTCTCAAGTTGTTCACCTCTGTGACTGACAGTCCGTATGTTCAGGTGTAGCCCTGGGGAACAAAGAGACACGGCCCCTCAGGCCTCCCAAGGCGCTCCCTTCCCTGCAGAAATCACCGCCCTTTCCCCTTCCATCCCAACCGGCCATGAGCAGACCCCCACAGAAGAAGGGCGCCCATTGGCTGGCTCAGCGGCACTCCGCCGGCCACGCGTCCTGTCAGCCAATCAGCTCCCTGCTCACATGCTGCCGCGCGTTCCTCCTCACAGCCGCCTCAGCCGGCCTCGGGCCGCGGGGCTGCGGCTGTGCCTCGGCACAGGGCCTCTGGGGAACAGGGCCTCAGCAGCCCCAGCGCTGACTGCCCCGGATTCCACACTCAGATACAATAGTGTAATGAACGGTCAGCCAGATTAATCAATAAAACCAGAATTTATCGAATAATTGGAATATAAGTGTCGAGAAAGCCACAAGCAAACAGTGCTGAGCCCAGGGTCGGCACTGGGTGAACCTTAGATTCGGTCTCTATCGCCCCGAACCTCCCTCTGTTCACAAATTCTGCCCTCAGAGGGTCCGTTTTCATACCGTTTTTCTGCTTGGCAGGGGTTTTCTCATTCTTTTGTCCCTCTTCTTCTAATGTAATCATGTCGGGTTTTTTTCTGGCTGCCGGTCTGTCAAAAAGTTTCTGAGAAGGAATGGCTCCTTCTTACGACGCAGATTATTTTATCACAGATGGATATCGAATGCTTATCACCCATCCCGGGAAGAGGCTCCTCCTCAATTGATGGCATCCTCTTTTCTATTGCAAACGAGTTTCTTCCCCTGCTGCCTCTTGTGGTTTTACAATTCCTGAAATCTTTAATTCTTAAGCACAAATTATTTTATACCATATATCACAATAGTGTCTTGGTTTGGGAAGACAGGTATCTGCCAGGGAAAGCTGGAGTTTCCCTTGGAATGGAGAATGTAAACCACCCCCCCCCCCCCCCCCCCCACCTTTTCCAATTTTAAATTTGCAGTTAGAGGCTTTCAGGCAAAGATTTGGAAATAGAAATCGCAGTTCTTTACTAGTGTGTATTACAAAGCAAACAAAACCACAACACCAGTATTAATAAAAAAACAGTACCAAGAAACTTGAGGGCTTTGCTTCACAAAAAGCCAGGGCAGTTTGGTCTCGGTGCCCCTCCAGGACCCTCAGAGCACCAGGCTGGGACAGTGCGGGACAGTGGAGAGTCCCCGGCTGGCAGCTGGAGTGTCAAGGTGTCCCGGCAGGGCAGGGTGTCCCGGCGGGGCAGGGTGTCCCGGCGGGGCAGGGTGTCAGGGTGTCCCGGGAGGGCAGGGTGTCCCGGCAGGGCAGGGGCAGGGTGTCCCGGCGGGGCAGGGTGTCCCGGCAGGGCAGGGGCAGGGTGTCCCGGCAGGGCAGGGGCAGGGTGTCCCGGCAGGGCAGGGTGTCCCAGCAGGGCAGGGGCAGGGTGTCCCAGCAGGGCAGGGTGTCCCGGCAGGGCAGGGGCAGGGTGTCCCGGCGGGGCAGGGTGTCCCAGCAGGGCAGGGTGTCCCGGCGGGGCAGGGTGTCCCGGCAGGGCAGGGGCAGGGTGTCCCGGCAGGGCAGGGTGTCCCGGCAGGGGAGGGCAGGGTGTCCCGGCAGGGCAGGGTGTCCCGGCAGGGGAGGGCAGGGTGTCCCGGCAGGGCAGGGTGTCCCAGCAGGGCAGGGGCAGGGTGTCCCAGCAGGGCAGGGTGTCCCGGCAGGGCAGGGGCAGGGTGTCCCGGCGGGGCAGGGTGTCCCGGCAGGGCAGGGGCAGGGTGTCCCGGCAGGGCAGGGTGTCCCGGCAGGGGCAGGGCAGGGTGTCCCGGCAGGGGAGGGCAGGGTGTCCCGGCAGGGGCAGGGCAGGGTGTCCCGGCAGGGCAGGGGCAGGGTGTCCCGGCAGGGGCAGGGTGTCCCGGCAGGGCAGGGTGTCCCGGCGGGGCAGGGGGTGCAGGGTCACACTATAACAGAGCAGTGCCGAAGAGGCGGGGCAGGGCTGGCCCAGCTCCCGCAGGGCAGGCGGAGGAGCTCAGAATTCCAGGGCACGCCAGCAGATGGCGGTAGATTTCCCGGGGCTGGACCTTCTGTGGCAGTGAACTCCTCCCGCAGCACGCGGCAGGCTGGCCGTCCTCTCTCTCCGAATGCTGAAAGCCAGAGGGCCCAAGCTGCCTCCAGCTCTGTCCTTTACCTGCTCCCAAACTCCAGTTACCTCCCCCTCTGAGCTTTGGAGCTTTCGGCCAGGTCTTTGTTTTGGTCAAGCACCCTTAAATACTTAGTACTTAGTCTCCTAGTAACTTATGGGGAAGAAAAATTTCTTTAGGACAAAAAAGGAACAAACCTAACCCTCAACAAACAGAAATGCTGATTTAAGAAGTCTAGGAACATTTCTGTCTCAAGCTGTTTGCATTGCACCATAATAATTCCATTGACTGATGAGCTAAATGATTCCCTCCAACAAGGCAGTCATTTGGAAAATATGGAAAATATGAAACTCAAGACCAGAGATGGACTCTATGACCTAATTAATTCACGTGTTGTAAGTCTGTTCGTGACATCTGCACATAAGCCAGAAATATTTGCATTTGGTAGCCAAGCGGAAAGAAAAACCCTTTATGATATGTAGATGCTTCTGCTCTTTAAGGCTTACAGTATGTTTGTGTATTTATCCTGAGTCTTCCTCCCAGGTGGGAGGGCCTGGTCAGAGAATCTGTTAATGCCTGTTAAGAGTGAGCGATTGATGATTCACTTCATTTGATGTTTTAGAGTGTGCTGGACCCAGATACATCTGATCCTACTGACATTCTAACAGACCAAGCCAGAGACTTCTGCCAGAGGAGTGGTAGTAAAGCCACCAAAGTGTCTGAGATTGTAGCTACGAGAGACCAGGTGATCTACAGGGCCATCCAGGAGGGCATCAACAGAGTAAACAGCACTGCTACCAACAGGGTTCATTGCATTCAGAAATGGATCGTCCTGCCAAGAGATTTTTCCATTTCTGGGGGAGAACTAGGTAAGACTTACTGCTTTATCTTGAGGTACTCAAAGTTAAGAGGCCGCTGATCTAAGAATATTCACTACAGGGAAAGGAAAATGGTTATGCAGTGTGTGGTAAGAAATACAAAAATTGTGGAGATTTTGCTGTGCACACAGTTATGAATCTGTGCTCATTTGCAAGTAGAGCTCTTAAACTTCAGATTGGTTTGGGTAATTAAGCGATTTTGGTTAAAATTCCTTGTGCATTAAAGCATTAATAACTTCCAGTACGAATACTGAAAGTGATGCCTGGAATGGCTACCTAGGACAGAGGCTAGACAGAGTTAAAAGATAAAGGTAGGTATTTATTGAAAGGCCTTCACAAGGTACACCTTGGGCAGTGCAGGAGTCTTGCAGAGACTACACCAAAGAGGATGACTGTCACACGTTTTTCAGACAGATGTAAGTTTGGTCTATTTACATGTTGGAGGCCAATTGTCCAATTACAGCTTCAGGTAGTGGAGTCCCATTTCCCCAGTTTGCCGGCCTGCCTGCCCCCCCCCCCCCCCCCCCCCCCCCCGCCCTTCCCACTTCACTGTAGTTTACATTTTTGTGGGCCTATGAAAGTAAGGTGACCTTAGGTTTCAGACCTAGAGAGAAATTTTTTTGTTTGAATAAAATGGGAGAACAGTAGCTGACAGGCAATGGAGTTTGAGAGTTATATGCTTAAGCATTACTGATCTGGAAGATAAAAGCTAAAACTTAAGGCATTAAAAGTTTCTCTTTAAAAGAAAACAAACAAAAGTGGCATGATAATGGAGCCCAAAGCCCATTACCAGGCTCTTTGAATAAACTGGGAATTGTTTAAAAGCTTTCAAAAACATATTTGTATGAAAAAAGTAGTAGCCAGGTGCCACTCTCTTACCTGCAGTTGCCTCTGAAGTCCTCATAGTCCTCATACTTATGTGGAGACAACCTCACTTATCATGCTCACATATCGATCTCACTTTTAGCATTTATCTTTGCTTAGAGGGGGCACGTTCTTCCCAAGACGCTCTTCAATAAAGAACGTAGGCACCAAAGTTTAAACTGAGCATTTTTGTTCCTATTTCTGGAATTGATTCTCCCTCTTTTTAGGTCCCACAATGAAACTGAAGCGGCTTGCTGTGCTTGAGAAATACCGAAATGAAGTAGACTCCTTCTATAAAGAATAAAAAGTATTTCCTCCAAGCATTAAGAAAGATCTGTGAGCAAAGAAAGTATTTTCTCATCAAAAGCATTAACAAAGATTTATGCTTTGAGTTTGTAATCTACTGAACCAAACCACTAAAAAGCTGCTGTCAATTTAGTTGTTTCTGATACTCACTTGATCATTTGGCCCCTTCTTACAGAAGCATCTACAGTGTGTCCATTCTCCAATATGCTTTTACATTATGACCTAAATTACTAAAACATCCTTCTGTGTTGTACAAAGCAGATGTAACTAATTCCTCTTTGAAACAAAAGATTGAAACAATCAAAAAGATTGAAACAAAAAGTTTTTTATACAGTCTTCCATTTTTCTTTTTTTCCTTTTGTTCTACAGGATATTTCCTGTAGCTCATGATGTATTTTGCTAGATAGCAGTACTGCTTAATGAAACTGTCATACCACTCCAGTGATAATTATTTAAAACAAACAAACAAACAAACAAACAGGCTGTAATTTTTTCCCAGAGAACACTTCCTTGTTCACTAGCACACTTCAGAACCTGAAGACACTCCTATCTCTGTAACGCCTAGAGTTTTGACTTCAGTGAACACAGCAGTTCACTTCTTAAATCAATGTTGGAATAAGTATTACTATTTCTCATAAAAACAGATAGTCAGAAAAAGCAGGGGAATAGCTCCCTAAGACCAAAAGACACAAAGGAGTAACCACAGGAGCTCTCACATTAAAATGCTATTACAGAAACTTGCTTAAAATTGCTTACAGTGCTTTACTTTGAGCAATGTTTGTCAGTGTGCATGTGCATCTGCATGTTTCAGTATTCACATTGCACTAATTCTGGCAAATGTGGGCTGCATTGCTTCTTACCCATATGCAAAATAAATCATATTGTGAGAAGGAAATGCTTGGCACGAAGTTGTCTAAAGGGTATGTTGTAAGTGATCTCTGGCAGACAGCTCCAGTAGCTCACACAGGTAGGCAGGCCACAGGCCATTATTGAGACAAAAAATTATGCAAAACAGGATAAGGTTTCCATAAAAGTTCCATTACCAGTCTCACACATCTTACAGACCTAAGATTTGTTGCAAGTACCAATAATCGGCTCGATACATAAGAGAAGGCAGCAGCCTAGAGATTATAAAAAGAAAACAAGCAATAGGATTTTGAAAAGTTTATTCTTCCCCATTTTGTGCGCAATGGTAATTCAGAATTTAACAATATTAATCTGAAGAAAACAAGGAAGCAGCAGCTTGTAAAACACAGAAAGAAATGTCACCCTATTCACGAAAAGCAGAGTGTGGGAGGAATAAAGCTCCTCCACCATGTTGTTAGACTGTATAAAAAAATGGGATGCTTACTTTAGAGAGTGACACGAGAAGTTGTTACTCCAAAGTTGTTTCACTGCTGAAACAACCAGCCCAAACAGTCATAACAGATATTACTCCACTTAGTTACTTTGTATGAACAGAATGAAGCTGGAAGAAGCCTGCTTCTGGCAGAAGGGATAATCCTGTGCTACACTAACAAGTTTGAAAATATGTATTTTCTTTTCAGGCGCAGGAATAGAAGCATTACCTTGATAGCTACAGATCAGAACGACAGGAGTGACAATCTGCATCTGATGGGGAGGGGGGGCAGCAAATTGCTTTTGCACCCATTAAGTTTAGTAAGCAAGGAAAAAATAGATCCAGATCCTGTTGAATAGGGATGAAATGTATTTCTGGAACATAGGCACCAGAGCCAAACCACTGATCTGTCTTAATCCATTTAGGACTAGTCCCTTACATTCAGAGTTTCTAGAATAAAATTACTAGTCACTACAGGAAGACACACTGAACAGACTGTCCAGAAATTACAACACAAAAAGCATTCTAGCCAAAGTCATGAAATATTTAGTGTAATTTGCAAAGTTAGTGCCTTCTCCTCACAATATATGACAAAAGTAATTTTGTATAGTTTGCCCTCATTAGAACTCTATTGTAAAGTGTGTTTCAGAGAGGAAAACTTGTAAGGATTATTTTGGTATATAGATATGAAAAATAACTTTTCTTCAGCAACCCCATGCTAATGGTTGTAGGTTTTTTAAAATACAGAAATAGATTAAATCTCTAGAATTATGTATTTCTTAATTCATGCCTTTGGTGGGCAGGGCTGTATTTCATGAACCACCAGAGTACCTAAAGTGGTTTTCTCATTGCTTCTAACACAAAATTGCTATTTTAAGTTATTTTATACCTGTTTCTGTGTACTTCATCTTGTGCTACTCTTAGGCTGAAAATCTATCTTTTTAATTTCAACAAGATCAATAAAGTAGGTTTTAAACATTAAGGTGCTTTTATATTTCACTAATTCTGTTACTGGTTTGTTTGCATAATTTTTCTACGTGGAAAGTAAAACCCTCTAATTAAAAAGTAATATATTAGACAGTTACAGTGCCTGTAAAAGAATGCATGTACATAAAAATGTTCACCAGATAGAAAAAAAATAAATAAGACAAAGCACTTGGAAAAGTCCACTGAAAGCAGGCACAAGCATCATTTGTAGCTATTTGGACTAGATTTATTAATGGAGAGACCTCAGCTAAAAAGTTTGCTTTCAAGAGATAAGCAAACTCTATGCATGTGGACATCAGGTTGCATATATTGTACTCTGTGACATGTCCTTCCAGAGTCATCAGCAGCAGAAGGAGGAGGTTTAGTCTTTGTCCTGTACTCGGCGGCAGATCTCATCTGTGAATTCTGAACACTTGGCATTGCCTCCCAAGTCTTTTGTCAAGACCTGAAAGAAAGAAAGAAAAAATAATATTACTGAAGTGTATTATGGGCCCAGTCCTGCCTCTGAACATTCTGGAGGTTCTCATGATATGTTGTGTATGGATAGTAAATAAGGTCAGCAGGAATACATCAAGTATTCTGCATCCCATAGAGACTTCATCAATAAGGACTGTGCAGGAGAGAAAACCTGAGTATACATGAAGTACTTATAACGTTATCAGATTTTAACATGATTTTATCCTAACTACAGGAAGGAAGTGTGTGTGGTCAAAGCTCTACGAAGTCCCATAATGGTGCAATTACTGGTTAAGTATTTGCATCTTCAGTAAGAAGTTTGTCCTTTGAAAGCAAAATTCATATATGAAGGCTCAGCACAGGGACAACTAATTGAGAGTAATTCAGAAAGACTGTGTCTTTTTTTTTTAAGGAAACCCACACAGAACAAGCACACTTAACTCTTAATGCTGCATGTAAACAATTCTCATGTTTTCTTAGTTTACTTACGAGATAGGAAATACAGAGTTAAAAATCTCTTTCATCAAGTACAGCTCCTGTCTGACATCATGAAGACAGTAAAATAAAAATTGAAGTGGGCAACATTGCTTGTCCAACCTAGGACAAGCACATTAAAGCACTCTAGGAGATAATTAAAATTATTCATTTCCTCTCCAGGTGGCACACACACACATCTTAATTAACTGGTTGAGGGGAAGGGAGGAATAACAAGCAAGAGAAGCATAGAAACATGGTTGCTATTTTAGGATCTTCTAATTTAAATTGCATTATGGGGTTTTTCTATTAAAAATATTCTCTCCATTGTGAGTATATAATTGTAACATCACAAGTAACAAGTAAACAAGTAGCCATGTCACAAAACTTGCACTGTTGTCTTCCATAGAATTACTGCCCTGCAGATGGAGACTTTCATTTCCAGAGCAGTAAATAGGAACTTTACAGGAGCACCTCTTTATTCAGTTTTAAGTTTAGATTTTTTTTAAGTGGCTCCTACACACAGCAAGATAGCTGCAAACTTAGAAAATGATGACAACTTTTGTTTTCAGCATTCCTGTTACTTTTAATTACAAAGCAGCTTCTCATGGTCCTGGCTAAGATAAATGAACCAGCATGACTAGCTGCTAATCCTCTTTAACTGCAGTCTTCAAGATCTTTCCAATTATGTTTTCAAGAGATGGTCATCAATGCAGACTGAACCAATAATGGTAAGACCACAAATTTGTCAAGTTTCAGAGCATAAGCCCCCTCTCTCCCCAGTATGCCATCTGAGTCATGAATCTGAAGACACTCACTTCCAAAGAGAAACATAAATCATCCTCAGAGAAAAAAGCTAATACTGGATAAAAACTGTTCTTTTGTAGTCAAAAATGAGTGAAAGCAGTAAGAATGAAAAAATAAAATAATTGGGCTGAAAAAACAGAAACAAAAGTATTACAGTCAGGACTGAAATTCTATAAAGGAAGTGGATGATGAAGCCTGTAAAAGGCAAATGAGTGTCCTTCACTTCAGGATCCAGATTTCAATATAATGCTTTGTACATTTCATAAACTTCCTAAGTGAAATGCTAAGAGTTACTTTAAACTCTGATTCCTTTCCTGAAAACCAGCCATCCAATTCACTGTTCTGGAGTTCATAAAGCTGTGGAAATGTAAAATGAGCATTGATGAGACAAAAGGAATGTTACAGCCTGCCCCCTTATTACTGCGCTGGGCAGATTTAATATCACCAAAGATAATATAATTACTGTCAGAGATGGACAGTGGCACTGCTCATGCAATAGGCCAACTCAGCAGGACATCCCTCACTCTGGTGTGACTCTTCCAAGTTAATTCTTGCTTTGATACAATATGATTTAATTCACTGCATTTATTTGCACACCCTCAGGTTACCTTTCCATCTTTAATTGTATCGAAGCAAGCTGACTCAATCTTTGTGGCATGTTTGTGCATTCCCATGTGGCGCAGCATCATCACAGCACTCAGAAGGAGGGCAGTTGGATTTGCCATGTCTTTTCCTGCAATGTCTGGTGCTGTTCCATGAACCTAGAAATAAAAGTAAACCTATCTCTTATAATGTCATTAGGCTGATTAAAATGCCCTAGGCAGTTGTGCAAGCAACCTGAGCCATAGGTCTTCATGTCTAAACAGGACTTACTTTGGTGTGATACAGTCAGTGGAAAGGAGATACCAAGGACCAAAACAATTCAGTTCAAAGACATCAGAAAGAGAAAACTAGGTCACCTAGTATCTTTAAATTGTGCCTATCAAGCTCTACTTCATAGGGAGTATTTATCATATGAAAATGTGGAAAAATAAAGTATTGGTCAAAAAAAGGATTTGCAAAAAACTTCCATGGAATATTTACTTTAACCAGTCTCTCAGGGTAAAGCTTGAGCATCTTCACAATAAAAAAGAGTTCTACAAAGAACTTTATTAGATAAATGTCAGCCACATTATATGGCATAGAAAAGTTTAGATTCTCAAGTTGAGACAAAGTTATTACTGCTCTGCCTTGCGTAACAAGACTTACCGACTCAAAAATGGCCACGCCGTTGGCACCAATATTTCCACTGGGTGTTACTCCAAGACCCCCGATGAGTCCAGCACACAAGTCACTGAAAAAAACCCAACCACCAAATGAAACAATCCATTAATTTTTCTATATACAGTTGTCTCTCTGCAAGGTATCAAAATATTTTTGTTTATCAATCAACTGCAACTATAAATTAACTTATATGCTGCACAGTCTGAGAATAATATGGAGAAAGGACAGAGGCTGTTAGCCACCTGTACCCCATCAGAACATTGGAAAATTCTTAGAACTACTTGCAGAAGTCATTGTAATAAAGGAAAATTAAAAGGAAATTCCAAATACTTGAATAAAGCCGCTAAGACACAGACACAACGAGAAGTACTAGACACACAGAATGTGTATCAAAAACTAATTGTTATGTATGGTTATGTAACTACAAAAATATTACTTCCTCTGAAGGGGCCCAGAACTACTTTTCATATGTAAACTCCTTCTAAAAAATGTGGAGGAATTTTGCTCAGGTAGGTGAGTTACTGGTGGTTTTGTAGTGTAGTGTGTGCAGCTTAAGGAACATTTTCCAAGTGATACCAAACTAGCTTTTCCCCTATCTTTACTCAACAGCCTGCAGGTCACAAGTCTGACATTAGCAGATCATCAGATATAAGCAAAGTGAATTTGATTTCTACCAAAATTAACATAGGGATGGACCAACCAACTGTGCCTATTGTCATCATACTGTACCCTCTGAGCTGAGCACACTGATGAACAATGGTCCTAAAAATCTGTTATTTTCACATCCATACATAATTATTGCCTACAATTTAGCTCATACAAAACTAAGTTAGTCCTTAGTTTAGGACTAACAAGGAGAAAAGTTTGGATGACTCTGCAGAGCAATATTTTAAGCTAAAATAAACCATTTATCTTAAGCTGCATAGAGCCTGGGGAAAAACTGAATACTGACTGCATTTGTCACTCTAAGTATTTAATGCTTAAAGAGAAGAGATTGTCTTCTGCCTCTTCAGGCCTATTCAGTCTAAGGAACTTGCTTGGCATTTTGTTCATACTTTTAGAGCAGCAGGTGAGACCTCAACCAGTGGTGACAGTGGCCTCTTCAAGAGGAGACTCAAATCTATTGAAAAGCTTTAGAATAATGAAAATTTTTATGGAATTTCTATAAGAACTTTAAAATGGGTGATAATGAACTCTGTGAAATGGTTTTGATGATGAGACTCCTCTGATTTGATCTCTCTTCATTAACAGTGTAAGAGCTGCTATGAGGGCCTTCACCAATTCTTAAAGCAAGAAGCATTAGTTAGAATCTGATTTTTCTTAGTGTGGACAGCATTGTCACACAGTGCTGTTTTAAGAGAGGCTTAAGAACCATTTATTTTTATCCATAAGTTACCTTTAAATTTATTATATGTACAAAAATATGGAGATGAATTCTAAGATGAAGATATTTGAACATGTAAATAAAAATTCCAGTTCAGACTCTTTTCTCAGTCTCTCCTTAGAGGTGTGAGAAGAAACTGTTACATAATACACTTAATAGTTCAGATTAATACATTTAATTTTACAGCTGTTTAATGGAATTTACACTCTACCTAAAAATTTTACAGAACAGAAAATGTGTGCTGATGGGTTTTGCTTTAAGACACAGAGAAGCTGTAGTATTATTGTTATTCAAATATAAAATTTAATTTGAAGATAAGGAAAAGTAATACATAAACCAAGAACTGGCAGACTGTTAAGAGGCCACACATCTAGTTCTTCAGTGACTGTGCAGACTGATTTAACTGTAGGATGAGCAACCGATGTACACCATGGTCCCACAGTCACCCTACGCAATCTGTTTTAGTGCTGAGGATGAGAAAATTTTTCTCTAATATCTAACCAGGCATGCATTCTCTCTTACAATGTAAACCCTTATACTCTTCACACATTTGGAGAAAATTCTCTCTGTACCATCTGAACAATATTCATAGCCTCCTTAAGCAGAAACAGATTTTTTAAAATAAAAAGTCATCATATAGCCTCTCCCATCAATATACTAATAATTGAAGCAGTTAATGTCTGTTAAGAAGTCTGAATGCATAAGATGATCACCCATTTGGCTTGCATGTGGCCTCAATGACTGTTGGGAAAGTATCAGTATTTTACATGTTGGGAGTTTAAATGAAAATCTCCATACCTGAGGATGTCACCGTACAAGTTTGGCATAACAAGCACATCAAATTGAGATGGATCTTGAACCATCTAGAAAGAAGTATATTTTCATTAAGATTAAGAATTTAAACTAAAAAAAAAAAATAACCACAACTAGAACATAAATACTCACATTCAGACATACAGTATCCAGATACATTTCATTAAATTTAATATCTTTACAGTTTTCTGCTGCCTCCCTGCATTTTCTCAAGAAAAGCCCATCAGACATTCTCCTGCAATTAGATAAGCAAGAGAATATTGCAGTTATTGTAAGGAAGCAGTACTGGAGATAAAGAAAACTGCATGCAACAGGGGTTTAATTAGAATTCAGAAACTTAATTTGTGACTATTCATCCTTCCTAAAATATTTCTGTATCAGTTTAAACAGTATACATTAATTCTCAGATTGACTTCTATTAATTTATGAAAAGCTTAGTGAATTTTTGAAGATGAAGTCACGTAATGTGTTGTGACTCAGTTCGGTATAAAGTGATGTGGAAACTGCAAAATTCACCAGTCGCTTATATCCTCAGTTTTTAAATTCCTTTTTCTTGTTTAAAAGTTTCTAAAATAAGAGCTTTGGAAGGAAGTATTACTACAAACTTGCTAATAAGAACACTGGTACACTATTATCTCAGCCCTGTCAATACTGGATCAGTATTGCCCATTTTAGTGACTCCCAGTGCCATCAACAGAAGTTTCATATTTGAATAAGACTTAAGCAGTTATTTATAATTAAATGTTTAGGGATTTTTGTTTGGTTTTGTTTTTCTCAAAAGAAGTATCAACATACATAATATTTGCCTTGTGCACGGCAGTCACGTGGCTTCTCTGATTGTTTCTGGCGTATTCAAAAGCAAACTCTGCAATGCGCTTGCTAGCCTCCTCTGTGATCAGCTTGATGCTCTGCACAACACCATCAACAATCTGAAAAACACAAAGTGCATCAGCAGCGCAAGTTCATTCTTCCCATTTGGAACCAAGCAGCAGAATTCTGAGTGAGGCAGAATGCATTTCACAACAGAGGAAGTTTTTTATGGCTGCCAAATGTAAAGAATCCCACTGAACCCCAGAGAGATGGGCAAAGTTGGCAGTACTGAAGCAGCAAGGCAGCAGAAGGCAGCAGAGAGGCACCCACCACGTGCTCAATGCCGCTGTACTCGCCCTCGGTGTTCTCGCGGATGGTGACGATGTTCACGTCCGTGTAGGGGGTTTTGTAGCCCTCAATGGACACGCACGGACGCACATTGGCGTACAGGTCAAAGGTTTTACGCAGCAGCAGATTCATCGATGGGTGCCCTGCAGCAATTGGGGTCTTCAGAGGCCCTACAGAAAATAAAAGACACAAGAACGAACGAGAAAACAAACTCGTCCACGGATCTGAAAGCTGAAACTCTAGGTCAAGTGGGACTCCTACAAAGGATCTCCAAATTCCTGTTTAGCCCTTATGCTGGAATGCTATGGGAATTCTCTGTTCTATCAGCTACTGCACAGGCACATTAATCAGCTGGGTAAAGGCCAAATTGCAAGCCTTATATGGAACAGATCTTACGAAATGTATTCATTAAAACATATAAAGATACTGCTTATTAGTAATGTAGCTATTGTATACTATTGTTTATCTTTAAAATATCTTCTGCAGAGAGTCCAAAAGTTGGTATGTACCCACCTTCAACTACAACAACTATCAAATTTACAGCTTGGAAATTAAGAACTGTTCCAAGATTACAGGCAACTACCTGACAGGCTGTCCCCTATAATTATCCATTTGATTGTGCTACAGAGGAAGAACTTTGGCTTCACATAAAACTCATGATAAACATAACAGTATTTAATACCTGTGTATTAACCCCTAAAATACCTTTTAATCCCATTTTGTTTTTATCCATGGATTCTTTGGCTTCTGGGGGTATCATCCACTTCCCTCCTGGTCCTTGGATAGCCGTAACATTCCTCTCTTCCCACTGAATAGGTGCCTAAACACACACACTCTATGTCAACTTTAATGTCATGGCTTTACTTCAAGTTTTAACTTTCACAAGAAGGTGTGTAAGGAATTTTCTCCACACCTTTCTAAACAGTATTTTCTCTGATGAGTGAGGGTAAGCATGAGATGTTTGAGCTAGAGTAATTTTTGAAAATGTAATTAAGTGGAAATGAAATAGTGTGAGCAGCAAATCATCCTAAATGCAAATACTAGAATGCCGCCCTAGATGTCATATACACACAAGTGCTATTTCTTTAAAGGTTTTAGAGCTCTTGAGTTCCTTGTATACAAGAGAAAACATTTTAAAGCCGAATACATAGAGAACTTGTCATCCCCACTGACTGGAAGACTGTGTATGATATAGATGTGTATCTCTTATCTCACTGAAAATCTGCACATGCTCCACAATGCTTTCTGAATTTGTATTCACCACAGGACTCTAAGTGGAGACAGACTGCCACCCATTCATTTCATCAGGAAGGATCACAAAGGAAAAGATACAACATAATTAAAGAAACTTCAGGTTTTCAAATCCACCTTGGATAGTTGTGATAAAAAGGGAATATGCCTGGGTGTTGTTACTAATGTGGAACAATTTAACAGGCATTTTGCCTGAAGAGCCATATTTCCTTTCTAGAAAACTTGACAAGTTCTGGTGAAGTTTCTCAGATAGGTAAGAGAACAGCTCTTGGATACAGTCAGTTTCCATATCACTGAAGTTAGCGTGTCTGGCAGCACAGCAGCTGGATTGCTAAAATGAGCCAGTCCTTTGACACACACTTTTGACCTGCTCTTGAAGTCCTAATAAATGAAAGAACATCCTCTGTCAGTTGCTCAGGATTACTACATCAACAAGGTGATTTCACATGACATTGAGTTCATATTTCCAAAAATTAAACACAGCATTTGCTCTCAAGTCTCTACTCTTCTGTCAGCGAACAGTTTCAAGCTGTGCCTTGGTATCACATTCCTGTTTTTTATTAGCTAAAGCTTCAAGCTCTTTCTACTGGAAAAAAGTTTTAATAGCTTAAATATGACCTGATCTCTTAAAAGAGATTTTAAGCTTTTAAAATACACCTAATTAATATTTGTTGTTGTAGTTAAATTTGCAATGCTTATAGCAAGACAAATACGACTTACTTTGGCAGCATCAAAGATCTTCATGACAGCAGCAGAAATCTCGGGTCCTATGCCATCTCCTGGGATTAGAGTTACTGTTTGTACCTAAGTAGAGGAATACCAGTAGTACAACAAATAAATGTTTGTTTTCTACATAGAAAACATCTTCATGTGTTGTAGGAACCAAGTAACTATTAGAAAACAAAAGAAATTTTCCTTTACCAAATATTCACTATGAAGAACAGTAGTCCTGGACAGAAGTGACAAGGACTGGTTTGCTTTCCAAGGGAGTATGCAAATGTTTTGAGGGAATTGTTTAAAAATTTGCCTACTATCTATTCCTATTTAAAAACAGAAGCTGAATGTCAAAGGCAGATTCCTGCTCAATACTCCTTGAAATTAATGAATGTAGCATGCTTTCCTCTGGAAATCAGGAGAGCAGGTTGTATTACCTAGTTATAGCTCTGTTACACATGTCTACAATTTTATCAACATGCTGCATAATACTGACACGTGCTAGAAATTATTACATTGTATATGAAAATCAACATTCACCTTAAAAAGAAGTCATGCCAAGCTAAACTTCTCAAGTGACCTCCTAAAAAATCTCAGACTCATTTTTAAGACTACCAACTTATTTTCCTCTCATAATGACCTCAGTCTTGTTTACCATCATCAAACAAGTAAAAAAAATGCACAGCCCAGGCTTAAGAAATAACAGGGGAAAAATGTATTCTGCTTTGAAGAAAAACATAAATTATCATCACTGTTCTAAGGGTATGTGCTCCAGCTCATTTTGTTTTATTTAAAGATATCCAACAGCTTTATGGGCTCATTTTTACGTACAAAAAAAGCAGGTCACCTACTTTATTTGAAAAAAACACAAAAGAATCAACTCACAAGGCAGAATTTCAATATATATTGACTGATTTTTAAAATTTTGAGGCAAAGTAATTCACCATGCACAACAAAAAACCAGAGCTTAAGATAAATGAACACTGCTGCTGAGCAAGCTGTCACTGATGAAATGCCTTGAGAGTAGTGTTGTGCTGTCTGACAGCACTGCAGGACACCACCTGAGCCTGAAACTGTTGTGTTTTCAATACAACCAGGGGTGCCTCACCTTCTTTTATACCATGTAAATGACCCTTCAGTTTCTTTTCTAACTGTTGTACCTGCTGTTCTACAAAACGTACAATGAAAAGCCACAGTTGCTCTTTAAGATTAAGTCCTGCTTAGGGGTGCTGAGCCCTGCTCCTTTCTGCCTTCAATGAAAAGAAGGCTCATGGGCACTTCAAGCACATACACATAAAGAAGGTAAAATATCTACAGGGAAATACACAACTAGTTTAAAGAGAACCTTAAAAAGACAGAATTTTAGATGCAAGGGATTCTAAAAGCAGCAGTAAAGTAAATCTAGTGCTTAGAGGGAAGTCTGCAAAAGAAAGAAAATGAGAAGCTTCTCAACAATCTCTCTACTTTGCCCAATATTTTTTGTGCATTCCCAGATGAATTCCAGAAGACTGGCTTATGTCTGTATTTTGTGAAAACTTTCCACACCACTTCTGTATTTTGCTAGAGCCTTTTGTATTCTCACACTGATATGCAATTGCCAATGACAGTGATTAACTTACATAAATCCAGGATGGCTTTAAGAGCATGCATGTTCACTTGTTTGACCCGTTAACAACAGTGGCCTTATGAATTTCCAAACCCACTTATTGAGAAACTTCTTAAAAGAAAAAAAAAGGGACTATTATACTCACAGCATTACCAAAACTTCTGGTCACCTTTTTTTGGCTTTTGAAAGCACCTAGCAATCGAGAAACCTGCAAAAATCAAAACCAAAAAGGTGCTCTTTTACTGCGTAAATGGGATTTTACAAGGTTAGCAATATTGCAGCAAATCTGCTTTTTAAAGTCACATTGCTCTAAATTTCTTATCTCAAAGCAGTATAAAAGTCCAGATGAAACCAGAGCACGCAGTGCTTCGCCAAGTTGCAGTCTAACACTCAGAAGCAGCAACGCCTTGTGGGTATTCTTAGCACAAGGTGAGCCCAGGACAGCCACGCCTTGCCCCACGCTCCTGTCCTGCCTGGGCCCACTGCACCCCACCTGGAGCCCTCACACACACCGCAGTTTGGAGGCAAGGCTGCATCAACTCTAACTAAATACATAACATGCTAAGGATGAAGGCATGTAAAGGGAAAGAAAGTAAAGTAAAAAATCAAACACTTCATTGGTAGCAGTTGGTTGGACTGTGTCTTTACACATTTTAGGTGATGCTTTCCAAAACTACTTTACATTACTGTTGCTTCTTCCATTCAAACTGTGGTGAATTTTGTTCCTCTACCTCTTATACCTGTAGGTGTTGTAGCAATTCCTTCTGCATGCCTGGCGTTTTTTAAAAGTGGAACTGAAATGCACATTAAAGACAAAATTCACCATAGCAACAAGTCTACATATCACAGTCAAAAAATTATGTTTTCTGAGTATTCTGAACAGGCCATAAGCTCCAAAACTGGCATGGTATCTAAGCTTGGGCTCTTGCCCAACTGAGCACTATGGAAAAAATCCCTAATCTGCAGAAAAATCACAGTCTCCTAATCTTAACCTCCTCTCTTGGATTATTGATGCCCCTGGGACTTAAGAGCCAGAAGACTTCTAATTGTAGAGACTTACACAATTCAATTCTGCCATACTCACATACACAGGCTGAAATGACTTTGACAAGTCATATTCCTCTCCTGTCCCTTTCGTATTTGTTATTTCTTTACTAATAGAATGGTGTATGGCAAATGGAAAAAACTACGTTGGCACCAACAGAAATAACCAGAAACAACATAATTCTCTTGCATATTGTAATGAACGCTGGGGAAGAAGTAATCTAAGCTAGATCTATTTTTACTTGTAGCTCCACATGAGATGTACAAGGTCACTGCAAGAGGCAAGCAGTGTTTACCAAAGCAGGCTATACGGTCAAGGATGAAGGCAGAGCAATCAAATGAAAACGTGAAGTTGACTGTAGAGTGTAAGTGTTCTCACAAGACAGTTCCTACATATAGAATCAGGATTCACATTCTAGAGAAGCCCTAGAAAGAGCACAGTCTGTCTTACCAGAAATTATGGGCCTAGTACATTATACTGAAGTTCAACGTTGGTGACACCAACAGAGAATCCACCTAAGGAAAACTGATCCATTCTGACCTTAGAGTCTCCTGTCATGATTAGCCCTTGACAGTTCTTCCTTATTTTAGCAGATAGGTTAAATGGGGTGGCCTCAATGAATTTGCCTCTAGCAGGCCATTATTGAAAGGTACAGAAGAAATTTCAGTTACTCAAGGCAAAAATCAGCATCCCCGTCAGAGTCCCGGGACAAGGCGTGCGTTTCAGAACGGTTCAGAGCTGTAAATCGCAGAGGACAGGTGTGGGGGCCAGAAAGCCGCCGGCCAGAAGCCGGCAGCAGCTCTCCCCAGCCGGCTCTCCAGTGGCCGGTAGCGCGGCCCCTTTGCGGGAGCGGCGTTTCCAGGCGGTACCGTCAGCCGCCCGCGCCCCGGGGGCCGCCCGCAGCCGCGGTGGTCTCGCAGCTGCCGTGACCTCTACAGCGCGACCTCTCCGCAGGCCGCTCCGAGGGATGGCGCGGCGCCCCCGCCCGGCCCGGCCCGGCCCGGCCCGCTCGAGTAACGGTCCCCACAGCCCCTTCCCGCCGCCGTCCCCGGGAGGAGGACGGAGAGAACGCGCGGGGCCGCCGTTCGGCCCGCGGCCCTTCGCCCTCTGAGCGCTGCCAGGGCCCGGCGGCACCGCGACCTTGCGGGCGGGCGGCTGCGCCTCAGGCGCCGCCAAGCTCCGGGGCGCGTCCTGAGCGCCGCAGAGCGGGGTCCGGCCCGTGCCCCTGCCTACCGTGGGCATCCACGCGGTCGCGGCCATGACGCGCACGGACGCCGTGCCTCCGAGGCCCCAGAGCTCCGCGCCCGCCGCTAAACCGGAACCGGCGCGCGGGGAGCGGCGGCCCCGCCCCCGCCAGGCCCCGCCCCCCGCCAGGCCCCGCCCCCCGCCAGGCCCCGCCCCGGGCCGCCGCTGCGGCAGCCGCCGCGCTCTTTCAGGTCTCGACCGCCGCCGCCCGAGGCGGCCCGAGCCTCCTCCCCCGGCGGTCATCCCGCGGCTGGCCGAGGAGCTTGCCGGGATCTCCTTCTCCCGGCGCTGCAGGACGTGCAGGGCCTGACAGCCCGGTGCCGCCGGAGGATGCGGGACCTCCAGGTGCGGTATCTGAGGAGGTACCCTTTTGGCATTTCTGTGGAGACAAACAAGCAGTTTTCAATGAGGCCCCAGTTTTGAAACGTTTGATGGTTTTATAAAAATCTCAGCCTCTAGAATTGGATCGTTTATTTAAAAAAAAAAAAAAAAAAGTTGTTAAGAAAGACGCCAGATTTTTGTTGAAGTAGATAAGAAGCCTCCTAAGACCATGTACTCTAAAGCGTTCAGAACAAAGCTGTTGAAATTGGCCCGATTAAGGCTTGTTTCTGGTTTCCTTTCCGAGGTGTCGGCCCTCAGCCGCTGCCGTGTGGCCGGAGCAGCGCGGGGCTGTGGCCCGTTCCCCGCCCGAGCTGCGCGCCAGCCCCGGACAGCGGCACCCAGCCGGGCCTGAGGCGCTTTGCGCTCACACCTCTGGGGCAACTGCTGCTGGAAACTTCTACCTTTCTTACACTTGGCAACATTAGAATTTGAGGGTTGTCTCACAGTAATTTCGTACCAGTTTTTTGTGATAGAGTTAGCAGATTACTAGCAGCTTTGCCAGTTCCGTAGCTAGGTCTTGGGTGTGTGCTGGAAAGCTGAGGACTAGGGTTGTGTGTTTCGTTTCCTCTTCTTTTAAATGTGTGAGTAGAAATTCTTAGAATTGATCTTGGACAGTATACGGCACTAGTAGCCTGCATTTTCTGAGAATCACTTGCTTTTTTGGCTTTTACGACACAACACAAGAGGTCCTCGTATTTCCTCTTTTGATATTTACTCTTGGTTTTGATTTGAGATTTTGAATTGAGATTTGTCATTCAGATGTCTGTAAT
The DNA here is from genome assembly GCF_009819655.1 of Sylvia atricapilla. Taxonomy (NCBI): domain Eukaryota; kingdom Metazoa; phylum Chordata; class Aves; order Passeriformes; family Sylviidae; genus Sylvia; species Sylvia atricapilla. The sequence continues at coordinate 20,187,327 of NC_089152.1, forward strand.
TCTTTTTGATTTTCTTCTGGTAACTTTATACAATTATACATTAATGTTGCTTTCTTGTGTTTGTGACTGTAGCTGCATCTACACTGTTAGGTTGCAAATTAGGGGGAGGAGAGATATTGTGGATAACTTTTTTACACATTTTCAACACCCATTTGTCTGTGTCTTGTGGGTGTTACCATAATAATGCCGCAGTTACAGGGCGTTAAGAGTGACTGGTTTGGATCTGTTCTGAGAAGGGCTGCACAAGACAGCAATAAACCCATGAGTAGTTATTTTGCCTAAGAAAATTATGCTTGTGTGGAGACAGCAATACTCTTTCCCCTAGTGATCACTATATTGAGACTCTCTATGGGGAAATTCATTGTATTACATTTTTGCCTGCTAAGGCAACCATTATTCTTTTATTATTATTATTTTGTCCCTGAGGCAAAACACCTTTTTTTTTTTTTTAAAGTAATTTCTATTTATTATGGATAAACTAGGCTGAACGAAATGTACTCAGAAGCCTCGCTTTTCTAACATAATGAATTTTTTAAGCTAAATCGATGTCCTGGGTTGTAGTTTAGGATGTATTCTATCACCATCTTCAGTTAATGGCCCATCAATGCTTTTTGCATGACTCAGAGTTAACTCCCAGAGGGAGTTATCTCTCTCTTTAATGGGCCATCAAGGCCCTCTTCCATGACTCATCATCCCATTGTGAGATGCTCCGCCCATGGGGAAGAGCCAAGCATTCTCACCTGGATATAAGCTGGGATTTGGGACAGTAGAAGCAGCCCTCACCCACTGGATTCCCAGAGGACCGGAGCTACCAGACCTTTCTACAAGATTTCTGTTTCAGGAAGACCACCTCGTCTGGACTGTTTCCATCACCCTGATCAGGTTGTATTCTGACTCTGTCACTGGTTTTTCTTTTTGTATTAATTTTATTTTATTCTATTTATTTTCCTTTTCTTCTCATTAAATTTTATTTCTGACTTAGAGCCTCTCACTTGGTTTGTTTTCAAAACCACAACAATCGATAAGATCATAAAACCAACAAATTATCATACAAAGTTTTCCTTTTTGTTTATTTTCTTTAGCATTAAAACTCCCTAGAAAGTTCCTGCTCCTCATAGCAAAGCTGGCAGCTTTCCCTAGTTTGAGAGACATGAATCTTGCAGGTTTCTCAAGCTGTTTACTCATTTCTCAGGCAGGGCTCAGGCCATGAAGCCTTCTCTCACAGGATATCACATCCAGACAAATTCAGTGGGATCTGAGCATCCTCCCATCCACCATGTGTTGGAAAAGGAACTTTTTAACCCGCTGCGGTAGCAAAACCTGTCATTTTTCACATATTTTAGGTTTTCATAACTATGTGTTTACAGTTCATTTTTTTATTTATAGTTTGTGCAATTGTAATGTTTTGTATCTCTGTAGCATCTTTATGGAATTTTTTTAGCTCCACAGCAGCTGTATTATGTGAATGTTAATATTTCTTCTTTATCTGTATGCAAACAGAATTTTGAATAGCTTTTGTTATAAATACTTATTATAAAGTTGGCTTTTTGCAAATATGAAAATGAATGCTATATGTATAATGTTAGAAAACCTTTGCTGTATGAATATAGTTTTTATTTTTGCTGTTATCAAAGCTTAAAAATAGTAGCGTGAAATGCTTTTATTCACGTAACTAACCCAAAGTATACTGAAGGCAATTAAGTAATTCCTCACGTTTGTGGATCTAAATGAAAAGAACTGTGACAGAAACTAGAACCCCGAAGAAAAAATTTATTGACTCTCCATTATCAGAGAGAGTAAAAACAACAGGATAGAACCATGAAGAAAAGTAAAAGATACTGATTTAATCTACAGAGTAGCATAAAGACAAGTTAAAAGTTAAAACCAAGCAAAAGAACATCTAAACTCAAAGAAATGTTTGAATAATGCATAATGGTCTACAAATATACATCAGGCTAAAAAAGTGTTCAATGAAGTGTTTCCAAGATAGTAAGTGTGCTTTTGGCTAAATGACAAGCACCCAGCCGTAACTCTTTGTTTTATTTCTGTCTCCTAATTGGCTTTTTATCAAACTTTTAAAATTTTACCAAGAAAGCGAACCTCATTTTTCACAGCTTTCCAGTTAATAAGTCCCAAAAACTTAGGGGGAGTTCTTACAGCATCAGTGGAGGATAGAACTTCTCCCATTGCACATAGCGATCACAGTTATTCACACCTGCAGTAGCAGTGGGCCCCAAGGAGGCATGCAAGGTAACAACAGAATAAACGTACAGGCCGCCCCTCTGAATCAAAACTGTTCTTTTTGCTAACAGAGTAAATCTTTATGAACAGTTTTTGTGCAACAAAACGTGTGTGAGAGGGAAGTTGTTGGAATACTTGGTGTAATGGGTGTGAAATTTCTTAGGTTCTTTTTTCCCCTATTAAAAGCTGTAGCAAACCAACATTTGAAAGCAGCAGTTGTGCAATGTGATTGTTAAAATACTCTGTGGATCCTCTTGTGGTAAAGTGGCCTGTTCAGAGTAGCTTGATCCTCCTTTGGTGAGGGGTAAGAGTTTATACTGAAACTACCATCACATTCTCACTGCATAATTTACAGAGGCAGTTTAAGGTACTCTGACCTGTCTGTTGGAGGTCTTTAAACTTACACCTCTCCTAATAAATCAGATCAGTCACCTGCTGTGACAGCCAAAGCTTGCAACACTTCAGAGCAGAGAAACTTGCACCAAAGGCTGTGCAGGCTGGTGTGTCCCACTGCCTGAGCTGTGGTTATGGTAACAACCCCATGCAGCTGTAGTCAGGTGAGGCCATTGCAGCTGACAGCCATCGTACTGTCAAATACTACACTGGGCTGTGTGAGTAACTGTTATTTCCTGCTCTGGGATTGAAACTTCTAGAGTACATGAACAGGGGCTATTTAACCCTTGTCTTGGGTACAATAGGCAGTGAAATGGCAAAACTATTTGTTGTGGTTTGAAAACAAACCAAGTAAGAAGCTCTAAGTCAGGAATAAAATTTAATGAGAAGAAAAGGAAAATAAAATAGAATAAAATAAATACAAAAAGAAAAAACAGTGACAGAGTCAGAATACAACCTGATCAGGGTGATGGAAACAGTCCAGACGAGGTGGTCTTCCTGAAACAGAAATCTTGTAGAAAGGTCTGGTAGCTCCAGTCCTCTGGGAATCCAGTGGGTGAGGGCTGCTTCTACTGTCCCAAATCCCAGCTTATATCCAGGTGAGAATGCTTGGCTCCTCCCTGTGGGCGGAGCATCTCACAATGGGATGATGAGTCATGGAAGAGAGCCTTAATGGCCCATTAAAGAGAGAGATAACTCCCTCTGGGAGTTTTCTCTGAGTCATGCAAAAGGCATTGATGGGCCATTAACTGAAGGTGGTGATAGAATACATCCTAAACTACAACCCAGGACACTATTCTATATATACTGTCCTCCTTACGAAACTTTATCTTGCAAACTGATCCAAGATGTTTGTTACCTACTTCTAATAGCTTAAAACCACTTGATTTGGCAAACTGTTTTTTAAAGCTGAAATACAGTGAAATGTGGTGGCACTGGTAGTATTTAAGTTCTTGCAGTGCACGTTGAGAAGTATTGATTTGTTACAGCAATATGCTGGGAGTAAGTTTGCTTATCACCCAGCTGGCAAATAAACTAATCTTTGATAAATATGAACGGATAGAAGTCCAGAAGAATAAACTGGAATATCATCTGAACTTTGACATGTGCAAACAGATAGGAGTGAAAAAGACTTTGTTCATTATACTGTCTTTAAATTTTACCCAAAGAGCACAGCAAAATAATTGTGCATTGAGATGTAGTTACCACTGTGATATGCTTGAGAAGAGCTAGCTGGTATAGTGTAAGCCTCAACAGTGATATCTGAATCCTCTAGCCTACATTGTAATCACAAGTAAGCTTTACCTGGTTAATGCTTTCCATTTCTCTGTTGCTATTTTACTGCTGTTATTTTGATTCAAAAGATAGAGATTTTCTGATGTGTGTGTCATCTAGGGGAGCAGCCAGGGATATAAAAGCAGGTGAAAAATGAAGAGATGGGATGTCAGGTTTTCACTGTAGGATGCTGTTAAGCATACAGACTAACAAGATTAAAAGATATGGACCCAATCCATCCCTGCTGTCAATTAACTTCTGTATAATGACATTAGAGATAATTTGTCCATTTATATTTAATCTGATTTGCATAGATGGGCAGCTTGAAGTAGGTGGCTGTGAATGGAGCGCCATTTCATGCAAATCACTTGCCTAAGTATTGGCCTGATCTGATTGAGAGCAGCTGTTATCTCATGCATTTTAGTAGCACCAGATCAGAGATATTAACCGTGCTTAATTATAGATATAACCACTAAAGCAAATGATGGAGCTCAGTCAGAGTTGAGGACAGGTAAGAACTTTCAAAACAGTGCAAGTTCTTAGTCCCAAAAGGCCCTTATAGATTGTTGGGTTTTGATTAAAAAAAAAAAAAAATTTAAATGCTGTATTTTGTAGATTTTTTAAAATTATTTTTAATGTTCTGACTTACCTATGCAGAACCTTTTGTAACATTATAGGAATCCAATGCCACTACATGCCAGGGAAAATAAAAGCACTAGTGGCTGGGAAAGATGTTTGCTGCACTCTTGGTCTGATGGTAAATCGACAGTTGGTATTTTCCTTACCACTGTGCTTCCCTCTAATTCTGAAACTGTGTTTTAATATGCACTATTGCTAGAATGCATTTCCTTGATGTTACAATTCTGATGTTTGCTTATTGCTAATGAGCCTTGTTGCCTACATTCCCATCCTAAGGTATTTATTTTGTGTATGGGCTATATCTTGTAATTTTGTAGCTCAGGTCAGTGCTGGTTTGCAGCTAATCAAACCTGCATTTCTAAATGTTAGAATTTGAATAAGCCATCTCTTGCAAATCTGTAAGCTGATGCACTTCGTAGAATGTTTTTACTACATATCCAACACACTTGATAGGATATTTTTACTATGTATACAATATATTTGCTTTCACTAGTATTTTTAAATGTTTGTTTTTTGTTGTTACATGCCAAGGTAAAGTGAACTCCTATTATCCTATTATCAGGCCAGGATAATTAGAAGCTGTAGGGAAAAGCACAAGAGAATTCTCCAAGTGTTTTTATTGAACTTGCTATCCTGATGGGGAAATAATGACCATTGGCAGACTGTAAATAAAGAAGTTGGGAATTTTACCCTGTGCTGTTCTGATGTGCATGAATGGAAAGTGGGCTTATAGTGGGTCCCTCTTCCCCGTTGCCGTCCTTTCTCACTCAGACTTCTTCCTGGTGTTGTTATTAGAGCTTATCCTTCTGTAGATGTTAGATAATATGATTTTGTCTCTCTGCTTCTTACAGATGCTCTTTTATTTTTTTTATTTTCCCGTCAGTAGGGTTGTGGTGCTCTAAAACACCCCGTGAGCCCTCTGCTGGCACTTTCTGCGTCTGCTTTTTAGGCTGTGCTAGCGGCTTTTCCTTCCCAGCTGTGCTCGCTTGAGCCTAAGGAGGCAGGTTAGCAGCTGTTAAACGACTTTAATCTTCCTGATTTTTTCAAGAATGATTTAGTTAATGTTTGAAGTAGTCCTTGTGTTCCCTGCTGTCGCCGGCAGTTTGGTACCTCTGATGCTGAGCTCACATCCTGGCCGGGCACGGTGCAGAGCACTGCCCGCAGCACTCGGGGCTGAAGCGGGGCCGTGAGGCTGCAGCCAGCCGCGGCAGCCCGGGGCACAGCCGCCTGGGCTCTGTGTGCGCTGCCCTGCGCTCCCCTGCTCCCAGCCTGGCAGTACGGCTGCGCTGCCCAGCGCCACCGGCTGACGCAGAGCTGCTCCAAAACCTGGAGGTGCCGTGAGGAGCGCCCTGAGTGAGTCCCCGAGGCAAGAAAGAGCTGCGTTCTGCTGGGAGCGGCTGTTCGGGCTTTGGGTTAGAAGAGCTCCGTATGCCTCTTAAAAAAAAATCTGAAAAGGAGCAGATTGGGATCCCTGGTTTTGCACACCTGCCTGTGATTGTAACGCTTTCCTTCCTGGCACGCTCCAGTCAAGCCTTTGCAAAGATTTCCCAGATCGTGGCCTTTCTCACTGGGCAGGTGCAGTCCAAACCAGTTCAATGCAGGCTCTGGGATTTTTTCAGTACACTCACGGAGTATACGTACTCTAAATGCCTACAATACAGAGGAATCCAGCTACTTCTAATGGGATGCATTTGCAGAGAGGAGGAATTCCTCATTTAAGATGGGTAATAAGCAGACGATATTACTGATGAACAGCTAGATGCCTACCAGGTAAGATACCTTGATTTGCATTAGGGGATGGAAGGCAGTAATCTACATAGGTTTACGATTTGGGTTTTTGTTTGGTTGGGGAGTATTTTCTTTTCCAGTATAACTGAAAACTTTCTTTGTGACCTGCATGTTTGTATTCTACTGTTCCGTCCAGCAGCTGGAATAATATTCTAAGGCTAGGTTGTTGAATATACTCATTTAATTCCCTCTCTGTATAGAGGCAGGAGGGTCACATCATCAGTGTCTGAACTAGGAAGCAGAATAAAGATTGTGACTAGCTTGACAGAAGTGTAGCACCTTCTCTCCCCAATGCTTTTGCTGACAATAGAGAGAGAGAAAAAAAAAAAAAAGGTCTTGTCTAATTCACTTCTCCTAAGGATAAGTCACAGAAATATGCTTAATGTGATTCCAGAATAGGTGTTGTTATGCTTGTATCCACTCCTAGAAAGCAGTTTCCTACTTCATCATAAGTAAGTGTGCATTTTATGTCAGGGATAACTTGGTACTTCCTTATTTACTTAACATTGCATCAACTGCTTTTAAATAGGGTAAAAAAAAAAATCCCAGTTTTTAGTCATGTTTCAGCACACTGCAGATGTCACTGAAATGGAAGGAAGTTGTCTGCACAATGGGCATCTTGAACAAGTTTCTGAAAATACAGTGAGGCAAAACATGGAGTAGAAGTGTGCTAAAGAGGAAGCAGCTGACTGCTTATTAAGAGAGGCAGCCAGGGTTGGCTGCATTGCTCTGTTCTCCTACATGAAATGAAAAACATAGAATTAGCAGCACAAGAAATCAAGATTTAGTTTATCTTGTGATAACCAAGGGATAGATACAGAGTATTACTAATATTATTTCATAAAAATTACTAATTATATTTCATAAAAATTACATCTTTAATTTATGGGTAGTTACTAATTTTATTTCAAATCATGTTAGTAGTGGCTACAGAGCTACGGAGTGAGGCCAGGTGTATATGCTAAAATGCTTTCAACCATTATCCCACGCTGAAAGTAAGGCATAAATTAAATGCTTTTATAAATACGTAGCGGGTTTTTTGTCATTGTAGGAAATGTGACAATGGACTTTCTTAATTTCCACTTTGTCACACTTCTCACTAGCAGTCTGTAATGTATTAATCTAAGTTAATGATCTTAGACTTAGCAGTCCAAGATCCAAAAAAGCTTTTTCACATCCCTGCTGGATAGGCGAGAGAGAAATCAAGATCTGTAAAGCACCCATGTCTGTCTTCCTACTAACAATAAAAGTGAACACAGAACAGAGCACAACTGCAGTGAAACAAAACAAAATCCAAATGTAATTAATGTTATCTTCTTGACATAAACTGGCAAATGCAAGAGCTGAAATGTCATCCCTAATTCAGTGCTCTTCATGTAGAAATTGCCTCTCTCTAATGGCTTTTTCAGCCCCTGCCTTTCATAATGCTGGGTAATTGATCTCAAAGCCTGGCAGGAGTTGAGCCCAGTGGATTGAGTCGCCTTTGGGATTTCTCTGTTACAGGCAGACCTGCAGTTCATTAGTGTAAAGCTAGACAATTTTTGACTAGTAATAGCACTTGTTATGTTTGGCAAGTACTATAAAGTAACAGGTTTCAGGACAAAAACTGACCTGCAGAATTTGCCAGGAAGGAGTGTTAGCCTCATGCTGTGAAGAATCAGATAACGGTGTCCTTTTGATGGTCATTTGCCTCTGATCCATTAGTTTTGCATTCGTCTTGAGTCTCTTAAACAAAAGATCCTGGGCTGACTGCTGGAGCCTCTCCATGGCATCCTGGGGAGAAAGCATTTTGTATAATACAAGTGGAGCTGTTTGACTTGGAGTTTGCCATCTTACCTACCTCCTTCTCATTTGTGGAAGTTCTTCAGAATAGAAAGGGAAGAATGGGGCAATGTTTCGATATGTTTTTTAGTGCAGGTTTTTCATGTCTTGAGCCAGCAGCTGAGTTACCAGGGCTTCTGAACCGTGGGCCAAAGTAAAACACTCTGTACCACAGTCTACTTTGCAACAGTCTGTTGTGCATATCTGTACCCCAGTGACCAAGGCATCTAATATATATTGCTTTTATAAATCGATCACTGAGTCTTATTTTTTCCTAAAGCAGTTTCTTGTGAATTTATGTGCCTGTGAGTTAGTACTGTACTCCTTATTACAATAGTCCAGGGTACAGTGTTCATAGTATCAGCATTCAGAAGCAAAAGTGTTGATCTTTTTTGTCAACTATATCTTGGTTGGTTTTTTTTTTTACTTCCTCCCAGTTCCTTGTGGAAGACTGTTCAAGACCTCACTCGCCTTATGGTTAGACTTATAATTTCTTTATTGAAATATATTTCTGGGCATTGTGTTGTCTGGTTGTAACTTCTATTATTTCTGTCTTTCGTACAATTGCTTGAGCTTATAGCACCTAATATTGTTTCAGGAGGAAAATTCTTATAATTTAAAAAAAAAATCATTGTGTTTAATGTGCTTGTTCCATAAAAGACACTATGAGATGAAAAAATGAGAAGTTCATGTGCTTCAAGTATGGTAAAACCTATACAAGTGGCTTTGGCTTTAAAGAATGAAGATTAAGCTGCAGAAAAAATCACCTGCTTGAAGAGCATACATAAATCTCAGATCATTAGTATGGTATTAATGAAATAAAATAAATCAAGTAGTTTGATTTATATAAAACTTTCTGAAAAGCCTGTGTATGCACCTTTTTTTGCATGCAATTGTCATATTGAAGAGCCACTTTTTAGCAGAACTTTTAACTTTAAAGAGCTGTGAATGTGGTCGCCCACAGGATGACCTCAGTGTTTTCAATGGACAAGTTTTTAAATGCTCTTAATTAAGACTGGTGATGGGTAGCCAGTTGAAACTGTACAAGAGACCTTCAATAGAACTTGATAATCGTAAACCATTCAGCTTTTTTTTTTTTTTTTTTTAATTCACGTGGGCAGAGGCAAAGTAAAGAAAGGAGATTTGCAGCTTTCCAGTCTAACACCTTGTTGTAACACCTTCTGTTAAGATCATATCACCTGTTATTATGATAGTGTTCTTGTTGTCAGCTCTTTACATTTTCATAAGATTAGTGAAATGTTTTGCAAATTAGGCTTTTGCTAGCACTGGGTTGCTCATAGAGATTCATCTAATTTAAAATACTGACCTTGTAAGAAAAGGAATTTTACTGGGCATTTATGATTCTTATGCCCTTAGAATTCTGGTTGGGGTTTTCAGGATTTTTTTTTTCGTGAGTGGGGGTTTTGGTTGTTGAGGGGTTTTTTAATAGAAAAAAGGTGAAATCTAACCAAAGTCTGGTGAAGGAAAGGTAAGTATTGATAGGCAAGAAAGATGAGTTTTGTTGCAATAAAAGAACATTTTAAAATTAAGGTTTTAAAAGCTGCCTACAGATTTTGGAGATCAAGTCTCATACTGAGAAAAGAAAATTTACTGAATGTTAGGATGTTTGAGCGATGCTGTGCACAGATGCTTGAAGCAATGGAAAAATACAAGTATGCAGTAAAGCAACATCAGAACCATTTATTCACCTCGATGCAAAGCATTTCTCACTGTAAAACAATTGTATTGAGTAGGAAATGCAGAGAAACTGTACTGGGCTGTGGACAAACTCCTGCACTGTTCAATCTCATTCCATTTCTGGCATTACTTGAATTGAGACATTAGAATTCAATACTAATTGAATGATTCTTCTTTTTTTGGTTTGCTTTTGGTGTTTTTTTTTAGTTTCCCTTCTAGAACTTAGAGATTATAAGGCATATTACTGGTTGTGTTGCAAGCCATTTGTATTCATTCGTTAGTGCTTATTTTCATTATTTATTATTACTTTATTATCATTATTATTTTATTTCATTATTAGTTCATGATTAACTTTGCATTATTTAATACAGGTCTGAAAACATACTGATGTTTACCCTGGAAGTCTTATAGGCGATATTGCAATACACTATAGTATGATGAAGTATTTCTTTCTTCTTTTACACAAGAATTTCTCTGTTACAGAGCTCACTTTTTTCCTTTTATCAAAATTGAAGTCAAAGTGAAATTCAACTATATTTCATGAGAATTATGCAAAACCAGATGAAACAAGTTGTGTTCTGATCTGTCAAGAATACCATTTGTAAAGTAGGACAGATTCATCAAGCTGTCTTTTAAAAGCTATGCTTTACTTCATCCAGGGTCTTGAAAAATTAACCCTTTTCAAAAATACGAGAAGTACATTCATAGGTTCCCCAGGATCTTTTGTAAAAAGTATTTTCCATTTGATACAGTATTGCTGTTATTGTGCAAGTAAAAGTAGCATAATAATGGAGCAAGTTTTTTTGTGGAAATAGCCTTTGGTCATATTCTGGTTTCATGTTACCTTTTAGTGCATCTGTCGATTGAGCAAAATTACTTTTGTTGGCAGTTTGTTTCTTTTCAGTCCTGGCTAATGTCTGAGTGGTTTTTACTCCCTTGTTGCTGTATGAATGCATAAACCGGTTTTTAGGATGCAGATCTTTTCCTTTTGAACCTCAGTGGGGTGTTGGTTGGTTTGGGTGTAAGTGTAAAGTATATATGATGACAGGTAAGGGTGAGCTCTATGGTAAAATTTTCATTGGCATTCTGAGGCAAGCAGCATTTTTAACTCACTGACTGTTAAATCTTATACACTAAGAGTGATGAAAATACAAAAATATCTTGCAGACTTAGTCTTGGACAACTCTATGCCAGTCTTACTTGTATGGAACGCAGTGCAAAAGAATTGCATTTGCAAAACATTACCAGAACAGGATTAATAGTAGATCGTATATAAAAGTTCATTTCCTTCTGGTACCAGATTTTTGGTAGCTTCACAGGATGATGTTTTGGTGGTGTTTTGATTAAATGCTCTTACATACATTTTGTACTTTGGCACAGTACAAAACATAATTTGTGATTTTAAAAAGGAAACCTCTGAAGTAATTTGCTTGAAATATTACCTTTTAGAGTGCTGCAGCATCCAACAGTTAGCATTTTCTAAGAGCTGCTCTCTCAGATAGCTATATGGTTTACATTATCTGCATTATCTGTAGTTTGCTGGATTTTGTTTGAGGCTGTTGTTTTGTGGTTTTTAATTTGCAGTGATTTTGTAAGACTGATTTATATATTTTCTTATTTATAAAAGTCTCCAATGAAGCTGTTGCAGGATCAAATAAACCTGACCTTATGAAACTATACACGTACAAAGCAGACTTATACATGTGTTGTCTTAGAAAAGACATATGCATTTAATGGCTTTCAGAAACACTGTTTCACAGCATATTGAGTATTTCTATTCTTTCATTCTGTCGTTAATTTCTTCAGATTTTGTTCTGTAGAGTAATGTTTGCATACCACCATGAATTAGCTTTATTTCAGAGCTGTGCTCTATGCACAGTACTGGTTTCTGGGAGCGGTGATTGGTTGACCTCGCATTCACTGGACTCTGCTGCCATTCATAAGCTGTATGATGCTCTGGGGAACTGGCAATCCATCCTCAGAACAGCTGACACTGGGCTGAGTGGAGCCACACCTCCTGGTGGCTGGATGGACACGCTACAGACAGTTAAGTAGCCGCATTGTCAGAGCATCTCTCTTTTTTTGTTTTGTTCAGGTCACTGTAGACTCAATACAAAGAAGAATCAACTGAGGAGTTTGCAGTCAAGTCTTGCAGACGGGTGGACAGGGTGGTGGACCACCATATTTCAGACTGTTCTGTGCTGGGGAAAATGAATCAGGGAAACCTTATAAATATGATTGCTTAGCAAAAGGTTCTGGAAATATGAAACCTATAATCGAAATAGAAATGAAAGCTGACTTTGAGTTGTAGGACACTGAGTCTTAGTTACTATAGAACCTGAAAACAATAGCCTAGCTAGCTGAAGGAGAATCCCTTTGGATTGAACAATACCTTTCTGCTGGCTAAGGAATCCAAAGGTCAATATAGCAAACCAGAAGTCTAAAGAGTACATTTTAGAGTTTAAAATATAACACAGTATGGTAATGTAGTAGTTCTTATAGGCTGTATGTAGAGTCTATAGGATTTTGTGTCTTGTATTGGTTGGTCGCTGTAAATTAGAACATTCATCACAAAAGGAGATATAATGGATTGTAACAAGGACCTCACTCTCTTAACTCTCTTAACTCCAACCTCTCTTACCTCTTACCCCTGTCCTTTTACCTCTCTTACCTCTGGCTCTTCCCCCTTCTCTTGCTCTCTCTCTCCCTCTCTCTTTGGGACTTCCCTTCAGCTCAGGCTGGTGGCTGAGGCAAGGCCCTTTTACCCACTACCTTGCAATAAAACCAGGTGTTCTAGAATATACAGGTCAGCAGAGTGCCTTGTCCCAGCTGTCCGTGGATCTTCCCCTACGATTCTGCGTTCATCTGACATAGGAAATAAAAGAATAAAACTAACAGCATGTGCATGCTGCTCTGCTATAAAAATAAGTTTTAAGAGCAGAGACTGTTAATTGTGCTTTACAAGCAATGCTGAGTGACTTGCAGAAATTCCAATTAGCAGCCATGAGCCAAGCTACCTGTGGAACCTAAATACACCAGCTTTCTGCCTCTTCTCTCTGCAAAGTATTTTAAGAAGCAGTTAAGCCATCTAAAGGCTAAATTTGAGAATCAAGTCCCATTATATGAGGTCACAATCTCATGGAAATCAATGGGAAATTTATTTTCTGAATGCTTGATTTATTCACTTTGTTACAAGATCTTAAGTAGATAATTGCAGATTTGTTTAGTGGTATCTTACTTCCAAACAACCATGAGTGACCCCAGGTTGGACTTCTAATTAACCTGATTATTAAGGGCACAAGGACAGACTGAGTGGGAGAGTTGGTCTTGGAAAGGTGCATGTTTGTTCTCAGGGGCTGGAGTAGGTGACCTGTCAAGGCAAAGCCTCGGTTCTAAAGAAGTTAAACCCCCGAGGGCCTGCTGTTAGCAGACGTCTTTCAGGCCCTAAAAATAAAGGCAGTAATTCCAGGATCAATTCTTGCCAGTAATGTTGAACTGATAAGAATTATGAAACTCTGGTAATGTTTATTTGTTCAGTATTTAGTTTCTGCATTTCTAGCAGGACTCCCAGTCATTCAGTGTCCAGACAGAACAGACAGGTTGCTTTTTATGCTCTTAGTAAACTCAATGCAGTCCACAAAATAGCAAATCTGTTCCACGATACCTCTGGCTTGCAGAAAAATCAAAGTTATCGTGTGCATAAATGACAAATGCTTTCCAGGGCCCACTTGACCTTTCCTTATGAGAGAGTGACTTTAACATGCTAATTTACTATTTATTGTTCTTCATTGTATATTTTTCTGTATGAATGAAGTAGCCAAAGAAAATTGGATGATTCACCTCTTTGGTGAATGAATTTGGACAAATGTCTTGAACTAAATTGCTGAAGTTCCAGCAACTATAAATGTAATGATGTTATTTAGACTTTTTTTTTTTTTAATCATGGTTTTAGTCCAACTGAGGGCTGTGCTTTCAAAAAAAAAGGAAAAGAAGTCAGTTCTGCACCTCTTTTGTGCCATCAATAGATACTTGTTTCACCTTCATCTCTTGTACCAGCACTGCCAAAGCTATATTCTAAGTCACTGAAAGGAAATGATCCAAGCTGGAAATGCATCCATTACTGCTAGGTTCATTTACAAACACATTAGTTCCTTCTTTCAGAGTTCTCTGATGCAATTATTCTGCTACTAAAGGTGAAGTCTGCATAAAGGACCAGGCAGAAATAAGAAGGTGGGAGAAGCAAGAGGGATGGCTGGACTTTGCTGTCAGAGGTCACGTGGAGCTGTGGTTTTGCATTTGCCATTTGACACCAGACAGGCTTTTAATGGTAAATTGTTTCATAGGTGGTATCATCTGGCTGGATCAAAAGTATAGGCCAGGTCAGGATTGGTTTTTGGTGCTTTGACCCTGAGTAGCTTTAAGAACTCTCTTAAGGGTGAGACTATTCTTAATTTTTTTGGATGCCCTTCATCCTTGACAATTCCATGCAATTGGCAGGTGTAATTGAAATAGAGCTGTCAGTAATGGTGGTCAGGCAGATAGTTGCAACTACTTCTGCTATAGAGGTTTTCAGCATTAGTGGGTTTTAGATTGCATTAGTAAAATTTTGTTGATTAATAAACAGGCAGCAATATTTGTTGTCAATGTCATGAAGCAACTCAGAATAAAATATAAAAAATGTGTGGACTGTCAACAAAAAAGGTTTATTATCTGAACTCCTACTTTGTCTTCCAATAGTGTTTTGCAGGACTTCTGTAACTTTTCCTTTTAATCTTTGTCTCCATTTGTATATTGCTTCCCAATCAGCTTTCTAGTTAAGTGGCTGCTGTTTTCCCCAGCCTGTATAATTACAGATGATTGCTGCTGAGGGCATTACAATTATTTGTGAGATTACACCTGCCCTTTCTTAGTAAATGAAGCATCCTTAAGTGACAGTTTGACTGTGTTGATTGTGTGGAATTAAGGAAGACTTGACCAGCTGGCTCCAATGTCACTTTGTGCAGTTGCAGACAATATGACATCAGTGTCAGCAGCTCCCAAGGTGCTTCCTCCTGGGTTAAGTGACTGCACAATCCACTAAAGGAAGAGCTGCTGCTCCAGGCACTTTGTATGGAGGAGAGTAAGGCAGTTCAATAATTGATACCCTATGGTACTGATCGAGTTCCTGGACACCTGAGACAGGCTATTTGCTTCTGCCAGCGGGATCCTTTGCTTCTCCCCTCCTTGGAAGAAGCAGGCATTTAGCGCCAGGGAGTCTCAGCTTGAGAAAGAAATACTTTTCACTGGCTGACTGAAGAGCAAGACTTTGACTGAAGAGAGTCAAAGCTGTTGTATGTACTCTTTATGTATGACTTGCCAAGTCTGATACTGTTATCTTGTCACAAGCGGATTTTCAAAGATGATATATTCTAAATATCTTTACACTAAAGGGGAAAACTACAAAGAGTTGAATTGTTAGGCCAATGCCCTGCCATATCACAGGAGGCTGTGAGAGAGGTGGGTAATCATGAAAAATTTTCTGTGTTGGTGGTTGTTCTCTATATATACACCTGCAGGAGCTGGCTCTAAAATTGAGTTGCATATTCTCTGAATTGATGAATGGTGTTCTCAACTGATTATCAAATATTTCATTACCACTAGTGTTCCTAGTGGTTCCTAGTCTTGGATGCAGGGCAGAATTTCCATTAAATACGTACTAGTTAAGAGTGGAGATGAGGGGATTGTTTTTGAGTGGGATGGGACTGATAATTGTTTCCTCACAGCACCTGAAATGATAACATTTTCTGTGACTGACATAGGAATACATGAAATGCAAACCTTTCCACTGCACATATTCTGGTTCTTTGGTGAAGTGTTTGAATTCTAGTATAACACAGGTGTTCATGAAATGAATTTAACCAATGGTAATTCAGTCACGTCACAGAGCCATTTAGAATGCAAATGAATGCCTGTATGCTCTTCTCTCAAGTTTAGCAAGCTCTACTTTTGCATTTCAGTAAGCTATTTCTAGTTCTGTGATAGCACAGGGAGAGCTGAATGGATTTCTGCTGTGCAGAACAGGGCCTGTCCATTTAACCATGGGCCTAAAAAAATAAAGGAATTTGCAGCCTTCAGCAAAGTAACCACAGTGCAAACTGATTGTTAGTAAAAGGGTTAATAACTAATAAATAACCACATAATTTAGTAAAAAGGGTTAATAACTAATAAATAACCACATAATTTATTATTAAACCAGTTGTCTCCAGCAGGGAGATACTTCAAGTTAGAAGACAGTTTTGTCATCTGTTTGTTGTTTGTAGTTTTCCATGTCCATCTGTTGAATACTTTTTGGCATATACCTTTTTTTTTTTTTTTGGATTTAATTTTGTTTCTGGTCTGGTCATTCCACATTGGAGAAGTATCTCAGCAATCTGATTTTTTTTTTCCTCCTGAACTATTGCATTACTAATATCTTTCTTTTTACTGATAGGCCTGTCCTTGGAATATTTCTGTTATTTATAGTGTATATTGATTTCTGAGTTGAAAGTAGATGGCTCCCAAATGGCATCTTTAATGTTTGTCTGTCAGATCTGAGTTTCCTTCCAGAAGGGTGAGAAATAAATCTTTGCAGTTGTTTTCAGTATTTCTGTAGTACAATGACATGTTTTGTTTCTTTAACAGGATTGCACGTTCTTCACTAGAAAGGAAATCCTTCGGTAAGTAAATAGTTTTAAATTTCTCCTTCATGATCCATGTGGAAGGGGCTAAATCATTTTATCTGACTTGTGAGGAAACCAGAAAAAGCCAGTTATTCTGCAGGAATTCATGAGAATAGGACTGGATTTAAGATACACTTATAATGTGTAATTGTCATAAGATGGTGAGGAGCTTAAGGTGAATATCAAAAGCATTTTTTAGGACCAGTGACTTATATGAAAGGGATTTGCTGCTTTTCTGCTCAGAGATACCAGTGAGGGCACATCCTGCAGTCATTGTGGAATCCAGAGGTGTTTCTACATGTCTGAGGTGAAGTTTTAGTGAGCAGGAATAAAATGGGTTATGGCCCCCTGGTTAATTAGCACTTACTGATTTAGTATGTCCCTGTCTCAGTGAAGGGACAGCCAGGTACTGCTGAGCACTTATTTACATGGCAGGATGCTCACAGGGGTGATATGGAGGAAGGGCAGGTCCAGACCTCTTTTGGCTGAACTCAGTTTCTTGTGCAGTTGCCAATTTCAGCTGCAACAAGGATGGAGCTGCACAATTTCAGAGATGGCCCAGCAAGGAGCAACCTTAGAAAAAGAAAAAAAGAAAGCCCTGTCTGGCTCACCATGCATTTGCATAGCTGTTAATGAATGTTATATAGGTGGGGATGAATGGATTAATATGGCAGCTTCAATCTAGATGGATACAAACTGATGTAAACCAACACAAGATTGCAATTAGGTGAAATGGGCTAAGTGTTTTTATCTGTCCCTACAGGGAAAGTAGCCTATCAAAACCCCAAACCACAGTAAATCTATTTTCCATTGGTTTATTAAGATGAATCAGCTCATGTGAGGGATCAGATGAGTGCCAATGCTGGCATAAGAGTCAGAGCAAGCAAATACAACTGAAAAGAGAAGAGCATTTCTCTACCACTAAGGTGTTAGATTGACTTACACACTGTCTTTAGTGTGCAAGGCTTTGGTGTCAGCATCAGCTTAAGTCAGCATAGATCACAGAGCCACGAGGTGGGAAGACGCAAGATCATTGAGTCCAACCCAGCCCTAACAGCTCAGCTAAACCATGGCACTGAGTGCCACATCCAGTCTTTTTTTTAACACATCCAGGGATGGTTGAATCACCATCTCCCCAGGCAGACCGTTGCAATACTTTAGCACCCTTTCTGTAAAAACCTTTTCCCTAATATCCAACCTATATTTCTCTTGGCACAGCTTAAGACTCTGCAGGCTGTGGTTGGAGGGGTTGAAGACACATTTTTGATTAGTAATCTGAGTGTGGATAATTTGCAAATTATTAGACAATAGTATAACTTATGAATTTAAAGTAAAGAAAAAATTAACACACAATGCTGAAATGAATCTAGGAAAAAAAAAGTAAGACTGCAGCAGAGGCAAATGTGCCTGGGGAAAGAGAAAAATAGTAACCATATTGGTTACTATTTTTGGTGTTTGATAGCTGTTTATCACCAGAAAACCTGAATACACTCCTAATGAGTCAGAGAAAAGAAGCAGATGGAACCTGTCTTTATTTTGATAAAGGCTTTTACATATTCCAGTTTGTGTTAGTCCTTTTCTACTTGTCTAAGTGCACTGAACTCTTGGTCAAAATACTCCTGAATATAGAAAATTGGTGAGAATGGTAAGAATCATTGAGGTGAAGAGAGTTGCAGATGCTAGCAAGTACCTTGTTATGAAGGGCCTTTTACAATGGTACTCAGTATGTTAGAGAAATTACTAGAGTCAAAGTGAGCAAAAGGAATTCACACACTCAAGTCCTAAGAACTGAGAAAAAAATTTCTAGAATGCAGTGTATTAAAAAATGGGCTAGAGGGGTTAGTGGTCGGACCAAAGTGAGCATAATTTTAACAACACCACCCCCACACTGCTCTTGCAAAAAAGCGAAATGCGTTTCTAGAATGCATTAGCCTCCTCAGTGTTTATAAAATGGCAGAATTCCAGTCAGTAGTACTGTGACCTCAGTAGGAATAGACTGTCCAGCTTTGGGCATCACTATTCAAAAAAGATTTGTTTTCCTGGAAAATGTCCTGTAGAGAGAAACAGGAATAAAAAGAAAAAAACGGCGTGAAGAAAAGTTGGAAAACCACTTTAGTTAGAGCAATGAATCTGTTTGTATAATGTGCCTCTGTCGTGATTGTAAATGGGAACAAATGGCTGAATTGTCTCTTACAAGGCATTATTTCTCTTATTCAGTTTTACAACTCTGATTTTCTGGCAGACAAGCTTTTACTCCAGCAATAATGCTTATCTGCTCACCAGCCCATCTATTTCTGCTTCACCCTGTAGTCTAGTACAGTTTGGCACCCAAACAAGCACTCAAATGCAGGTCTTCTTGTATGCCTGTCCTAGCCAAACAGCACAAAAGTTGTAAATTCAAGCTGTATTACTTGAGAGTGACTTAACCTAGTTAGACAGCTACCAGGGGAATATGGCACTAAATGACCAAGCTGGGCACCGTTTGGGACATTAGCAAACCTTTGAACCTTTTTTTGTAGGAGAAAAGTAGTTCTTCTGTTGCCTTCTCTTCTTCACCTATTTCATAGCTGTTCGTGATGGGTGAAAGGTGAGGGTGACAGGAGCCCTTCTAGCCAATCCAGCTGAATGTTGAATTTTAAATCTGAAATCGGCCAGAGAATTAAGCAGTGGTTTCCTTGAAGTGTCTGAGAAGCTTCCTTACAAGGGAGCAAATACAGCAAACTGCTTGAGAGGCACCTCCCTGTAGAACAAGCTGCTTCACAAATGGAGGGAGGAGTTAGAACACAACTCCTGTTTCTCTTTAAAGAGTTTGAAGTTCTGTATGCAGAAAGGGAAATTGCCCTATTGTCAGCTTGGGGGGAAAAACATCAGTCAAAAAAATGGAATTGAGGGGAACTCTATACCCTTGGGAATATTTCTGAATTTTAGGCAAGAAACTACATACACAAAGAACATATATCCTGAAGCTACTGTTGATCTTCCTGTTAATTATGTTACTGTTCTTGTTAAAAATGTTTCTGCATCCTCTATGAATGAAAAAGAAAAAAAAAAGGCTTTTAGGCAGTTCCTGCATTTCTATACCCTAAACATTTCCTCTGTTATATTTTAGTCAGATTGTAACTATTTTGCTAAGGCTTGTGAGAGGAAAGAATCCCTGTCAATGTTGGTCTGTTGGAGTCTGAGTGCTGCTGTACTGTGTCCAGTTCTGGGCTCCCCAGTACAGGAGAAATAAGGAGCTGCTCCAGGGTCTGGCAAAGGGCCATTGAGATGGATAAGGGACTGAGGACTCTCTCATGAGGAAAGGCTGAGAGAGCTGAGATCTGGAGGGTGCAAAGGAGACAGAGCCCCCTGCCAGGAAAAGGGGCCGTGGGTACAGACAGAAACACAGGCGGTTCTGGCTGAACATAGGGAAGCACTGTGGGGGTGAGTGAGCACTGGAACAGGGTGTCCAGACAGGCTATGGAATCTCCAGCCTTGGAGATACTCATCCCACCTGGATGTGACAGCCTCCTCCAGGTCTCCTTGCTGGACAGGAGGTTGGACTACTTCATCTCAGGAGTTCTCGCAACCTCAGTCACTATGTGATTCTTGGAATCATTAGCAGAAAAGAAGCCTGTGAGCAGGGGTTTGAGTGGTGCTTCAAGGAAGGAAAAACATTATAAAGTATTCTTATCTGTACTCACTATGCGTCCTGTAGTTCTGGGAACAGTAGAGTACATGTATTGAAAGTCAGAGCTTTCCTAACTATGACTAGATTTAGAATAAATGTCTTATAAATTGTCTGCCAAAAACATTTCTCACAATTTCTTTTTTCATTTTACTGCAGATGATTTGGGAGGGTATTTATCTAATATTCTCTAAAACTAATTTGTGCTGCTTCATTTTGCATTGCAAAGATGAATAAATACTTTACATACTGAGTAAAAACTATCAGAAAACCCATCTATCCACTTTTCCTCATCTTATTATGCTGCCTTTTATAAATCTGTTTTCTGTGCCCAGTTGTATTTTATTGGTACGATGAAAATAACTTCAACTGGAAAGCATAAAAGGGACAAGGCATATCAGTAACAGACTTCCTTCAGCATTCAACTCTTCTTCCTGCTTGTGTTCTCACTGTTCTTTGTTCTTTATGTGTTTGTCGAACTGTGGCAATTTAGTGAGTTGTGGTTTCAGTTTCTGTCTGAATTTCCTTGTATCATGTTTCCTGTCATTTTGCTTTCAGCTTCACGGTAGACCCCCCTCTCTAACAGACTGTTCTAACCTCGTGCAGTCCTGGGAGCAATGATTCAGGGGACTTGGTGCAGCGCAGAGATTTATGCCTCCCTTACCATGTGTAACATTGTTGCAAAGTTTGGGCAAGTATGCCGTAAATCTGAGACCCTACAAGTACTTTCTTTATCAGTTGCTGACAGCCTCAAAGGCCCCTCCTTTTTCAGTTTCTCAGCCCCAGATTAAAGAACCTCCTTCTCTTTGAGCTATAGCAGCTTTTTCTCCCTCTGCGGCAGACTTGTAGATTTGGGTCTGTCTGGCCCTGGTCCCTAGCTGTCCATTAAAGGACTGTCGGATAAGAGAGCATGTGCAGTTCACTGATTTGCATCAATGCTACATCAGGGCTACAGCCTCTGTAGTAAGGGTTGTAAATCAGTTCCCATCAGTGCATTCTGTCCTGCATTCTGTGCAATCCCATCTACAGTGCTGCTGCTTTTACTTCAGCCATCCCAGGTGCTTGGAAAGGCCGAGACTTGGCTCTTTCCAGGCGTTTATGTTGGCTTGTCAGTTCTCTTGCTGGTCTCTGGAGTGGTGAATTCTTCTTCTGTGTAATACACAAAGTCCTTCTCCAGCTGTTCCATTCAGCTCTGGCATCTGGACAGGATCCTATAGCTGTGATTGGGGTGAATAACCAGAAGGGCAGCAGCTGTGCACTTCTGGTCCCGCTGCTGGCACCAGTTGTTCCATCCTGTACAACCGGTGTGTGCTCAGGTCATGCCACAGCTTCTGTGAACCCCTGATGGGACTGTGCAGCAGCACTCACTGTCTGCTTTCATTGCTCTGCTTAAGCTATTTGCTGTTTTTTTCCTGAACATGCAGGACAGTGCAGAGTAATTCTAAATTATTCTTTGAGGTGGTTTGAGTGTAACGTACAAGTCTTTGAATGCAGAGGAAGGAGTTCCTCTGCACAGGAATTCCTATTGCTTAGGAATAAATAGGATATATATCACTGAATAAAAATGTTTTCTCCTTACAGCATAAATCAAGTGACTGTTGCTGTGGGACCTGAACTGGGGAGATGTTTATCCATTTCTGAAGGCCACTTTAAAGCCTCTACTTCTTTCTAATCAATGCGCAATTGCAAGCTGTTATCTTCTGTTTTTAGCACTCCTTCAGTGCAGAGTTCCTGTTAAAAAGGCAGCTCAGCCAGCTGTAATGTGTTTGTCACTACATTTAATGGTGGAGATGAATAAACACCAGGCCAAGGAAGAGATGCTCTGTGTTTTTATACACCCACTGGTGACCTTGGGTATAGTCTGACTCTCTCCCAAAGCTCAATAGTGAATTTAAACGGTCACTGAAAAGCAGGGTGTAAGCTTAGAAATCTCTTTTTTCAAATATGTTCAGGTAGAGCTGGAGGCTCTGCTGTAAATTTGGAGGCATCCCAAACTGTGTCCAGCAAACACCCACAGTGTCGCCCTTGCTGACCCCAGGATGTTTCACCCTTGAGAAGTAGGAACAGACTGACCTATCTTTTTTGCCCTGTAGAAGACCTGAAGTGGTAGAATGAAAGTTATCATCAATCAAAAGTGGGGACAAAACTGTGTTGTGGGTTTTCTTCTGAACACAGCATTTTTGGTTTTCACTGGTTGATGGGCAGCTGAGTTGATTTTAAAAACTACTGCTGTCTACAGGGGTAAGTGTTGTTCTGCCTTTACTTTACTGATTAATTTATTAGACAAATTAAACCCACATTTTCTTCCACTGCTGTCACAACTGCTTCAGTAAAGTCAAGGATCTGACTGTGAAAACTTTTATGTTTTCAAGCATATCAGTTTCCTGAACCTCACTGCACATTCTTAAGTGTTAATGCTTATACAGGGGACATGACAAGCTGGTGGGGTTCAAATTTCTGTAAGGGCAGATCAGCAGTCTGGGCTTAGACTGGATTAAAATGCTACAGAATCACAGCCTTAATCTTTGAATGTTGTACATGAAGCATAAGCATCTACCAGTACCTGTGGGTACAGAACATCATTAGTTAATGAAATTTGCCATTAGATTTATCCCCACATTCCCTTCTACTTTCATTTGTGGCAGGGAAGGCACTGACAATTTTTCATTTTCTAGTTCCATGCAAAGTACATAAGGAATGCTGCTGACCAAGAAAGCACATCCAGGAATAGGAAAATGCTTCTGCATGCATCCAGAAGACTCTTTGAAAGGAAATACAGCTGCAGGATCTGTAGTAGTTACTCCTGTAAAGACAGTGAGGCTGGTCTCAGGCTTCTGAATACACGTGATGGTCTCTGTATGATAATGGCGGCTTTTCTAAATCTGTCTGTTCAGACAGCACAGCAAAAACCTTACATTGCCTCTCTGACAAGACAAAAATGTTTCTGTGTCTAGAACCGGTGGAGAGGTGTTAGGTTGTTTTCAGACATGCTTCTTGTGAGGGGCGTGCTGAGGTAAAAGGACAAAAAGCCTTTCCTCTCGGTGACAACTGCTCTGATGTGTTCAGGTCACCTGAAGAGCCTTCTGCTTCTCCAAAACGAGAAATATCAGAGACTTTACCAGAGCTTTGTTTCTTCTCTATTTGCAGTTAGGAATTAATGTTATTGAGAGATGTGAGAGAACAGTCAGTAATGAGAGCAGCATTTGGGAAGTGATTACTGAGTCTGACTCACAGGATTTGTCATAGTGCACAACACTACAGCGTGTGGTGAGGTATTGCATACAGGCAGGAGGATTATGGGTGTAATAACCCCGATGTCTACTGAGCTTTACACTGTCCTACAGAGTAATTGATCAGACGTATTGTTTCTTGCCAAAAAGCAAGTACTCACCCAGTAACATAAATTATTCAACTGAATGGGAGTTTTGGTGGAACTCCTGCAAAAAGGACTGTGTTCCTTATGACAGGTGGGGTTTTTTTTGGCATCCTATTGAGGCTGAAGCGGGTCTGTTATTTTTTTCTACAAAGTCTAGCATTCAGTACTGGCAATCCAGTTTATAGTTTATTATAGAACAGTACATAATGTCCCTGAAGAACCTTCCACCATCAAGATCTTAAAGAAGGAAAAGGTGTTACTGTCTTTTGTGATTGGTTGGTTGGGTTTTTTGTTTTTAATTTTGAAGATAATGGAAGTAAGGGCAACATACTATACGTTGAGTATAGGGAAATCTTATGGCACTTTTCACCATCACAAATGCTAATCACAACCACGTGATAAGGCTATTACAAATACAGTTGATGGATTCTTGCAGATAAAAGCATGTGGAAGATGTATTTTATTGCTGTAATTTAATTTGAAGGAGTTGGAGCCACTTCCTACAGACTCTTTTGGATGCTTTAGTGTGAAATACACTCAGGCAGAAAGCTCTTACATCCGCAGATCTTTGACTGATTTGGTAAATTAATGGCAGAGTTAGTTAGGAGAAAAACAGGATACGAGAACTGCCCTCCAATCTGCAGTTAGTTACCGGCGTGTTTCTGTGTCCAGCACCTCCCTTCCAGACAATTCTGGGAGAGTCAAGTCTAGAGTTGGGAGCCATATCCTTCTTTCAGCTGCCAAAGGGTATGGCTGAACTTCAGGACAAATAGATTGCAATTTCTGAGGACAAGATAGTGAATTCTGTCAGCAAGAAGTGACAGGTTTACTTTGCCCTGATATTGCATGTTTTAAAGAGACAAGTCTAATATTAGATAAAGTACAGAAGGGAATCTTGGCAGTTAAAACAAGCAGTGATTGCCAGCTCTTGAATTTCCAGGTGTTGTCCACAATGGTTAAGTTTTGCCAATAATGAGTGCTTAATTTTCTTGAAGACTAGAGCACTGTTTCAGTATTCTAGTTTTTAAAAAGTAGGTAACCCATAGATGGATATGGGACTTGAAAGTTTTGCTTTCTTGTAAGTTTTTCTTTTAAGGGCTTTTAAGCTGCTTTTTCTGTTGTATTTAGAAGCATCTTTTAGCTGCATTTACAATGGAGAAATCAGTTGCTAGAGAGAGAGATGGCTATTGCATCTTGAATTACATTGTATTTATGAAATGTCAGGGTGAGCTGTGGTGAGCAGCTGAATTGTGCTAAGATCAGTGGATATCCAGTTTCTGGTATGGCACAAAATATTGCTGTGCAGGATGAAGACATCAACTACCTACAATGCAGAAAAAATGTGTTTCTGTGTTTCATTTTACGTGTTCTTTGTGGCACATCATAATCATAAGAAAAGAGATTTCCTGTTGATGATTTTTGCCTAGTTTTTGAGTTTGTTTACACACAGGAATCTGAAGTAGTTCAGTTGGGTGTGGGGCTGGCTGCCAGGCTGCTCTAGCTAAAGGCAGGGAAATGAAGGGGTTGCTGAGACTTTGCTTCCTGTATTTTATGTTCTGATTTTAAAACATGGTGATCTCTGTATGTAATTGTTAGTATGCCTAGTGAGTAGTCAGGATTTTTTGTTAAAAGGAAAGTGAGTCACAAAATAGCTTTATATGTATACAAGTAGTACAAGTGCCCCTGCTGAGTGATCAGAATACACTGTGTTCATACATAGAACATGACAAAGGGACCACTTTCTGTCCTAAGCACTTTATGAATTAGGTCTAAGACTAAACTTCCACATATGATAAGAACTGCATGTACATTTCATAGTACGTGCCTTGGTTCAGCCTTTGTGTGCACACACCTGGCAGTGCCTAAATGTTACATACACACAGTTTGAAACCCTGCTCACTTACAGACCTCAAGAAACAAGTGGCTGTTGGTAGCAGTTACACTGGGTACTGCATCAAAGCCCTCTTTTTTCAGAAGGTGGGAATTTGGTGGGCTCAGACTTGTGCACTAAAACCAATGATTAGAGCTGCAAGACAAATTTGTACCTGATTACTCTCTGAATGAATTGGTTGTTTAAAATTGGTTATTGGCTGTTTGTTTCTGCTTGTTTACAGGTTGCATGGCCGGTACCATGAAATGGCACCAAACGTTGTGCCCATGGACTATACAAAGGACCCAGATGTTAAACTACCTATGCAGCTTATAATAAACATGCCTGAGCTAAAGGTATCACTACTGACTGCTTGCAAACTGTATCTTAATTTCCATAGCTCATCTGCCAGACTTTTTGCCAAGATTGATATCCAGAAGTGCTGTGGCATGCTGAAGTCTTCCCCTTCCTGTTATTGTTCAAGGGCAAAACCAGCCCCAGAAACTGGAAAATGTTTAGGTGAATGTCTTTCTTGCAGAGATAGTTGGGGTAGATGTTAAAGGAAATGAACAGGAAATAAAATTAAATTTAGCAATGTTTGCTCTTTGTGTATATCCCCCGCAGAAGCCACATCCCCACAGGGATCTCTGTGTGAAGAGCTGGTTAGAAATCTGAAGTTCTTATCTTAGTCTGTTCATAGGAAATTTGCTAGCAATTTATTAGAATATTTCTAATAAAAGTAAAGGTTTTCCCCTTTTTTTTCTCAGCCACCTAAGCACAATAAGTATTATTTCTTAATTTTTCATTTTCATGGGGGACATTACATGATAGGAAGTGGAGAAACAATCCATGTAACTGCATATAAGCAAAGCAGTAGGTATAAGGCAATCAGTGCAAAAAAAATTGAGACACTGTTTTTATTCTCAGTTCAACAATTTAAGAATTTATGGTTTTAACAGGACAAATGTGGAGTTTTAGCATTTATCTTTTAAACAGTTCATTGAATATGTTGTATTTTGTTACATAGTCAGTTTTTTAAACTTATGTTAGTCAATTGATGTCTATAAATTACCATAATGTGGAAACAATTGTGTTCAGTCTGATAGTTGCATGAAGTATTATTAAGCTTTTTGAGAGCAATGCTGTAAGAACCTTGTAATTGATGCCTTTCCACTTAATTTTAATGATCTAGAAATTCTTCTTAGTGTTGTATTTTTTTTCAAATATCTGATATTCTACAAGCAGAAGCCATGCTTTAGAAATTCAGTTGTGGAGGATGCTAAGTCAACATGATGTGAAAAACATTTTAATTAGATTTCAAGTTGAAGCTCACGGAATTCTTTGTTCCTTTAATACCACACTTGCTGTATGTTTGATTCTGGAATAATATAATTTATTGAAAAAGGAGCATGTTTTGTTAATCTATGTGTGTTGAAAAGTGTTTCACCAGCATTTCATTCAAATGGAAACATTAAACACATACAAGCATTTAATTCAATAGGAAACCTTGGGAAATTTTTTATCCTTCAGTTATACTTCAGACTCTGATTTAGGAGATGCCTGTGGACAGCTTGGGTTTCTGAAGAAGCTGAGAAAAAATTTATAATTCTTTTTCACAGTGAGCATGCATTCCTTCAGCAAAATGTGTTATGTTTTTTCTAATGGCATCAGTATTCCTTAGGGTTTATGTTATCATCTCTGAAATCTTGGTAGCACAACATGAAATCGTTTGGCACAGTTCTTTGACTCCTCAGAGTTTAACAGCCAGACAGCTGAGAGTTGCTTTGTGAAAAATCAAGGCTAAGCTTAGAAAAGAAAGTGAGAAATTATGATCACACAGAGTCTTTTTGGCTTCAGTGATAGAGGATTGAATGCTTAAGGAGTAGCTCATTCCATGAGAACTTTTGAGATGGAAGCTGAGGTAGGAACCAGAAATTTTATACAGTATCATATTTAGATCGAGATACAGGAGTGTGGTAATGATAGACTTCATAAGAGACTTCCATGTATGAAGTGGATCATAATCTGTCTTCTGGCACCACAAGGCTGTGAGGCTTTCTGACCCTGCTTTAGAAGACATCTCCAGGAAATGGAATTTGACTTTATGAAAGTAACAGGACAATGCAGTGTTGAATTTATACAAATTCTCTCAGGTCTCATAAGTCCATGCAAGAACCTTAGAAATATTGGTGTCAGACCACTCATTTTATTTCAGGAGTTCTAGGAGCTCACGGGGAACAGTGCTTTCAATAGGTACTGAGCTTGTTTCTAGTAAAATCCTAGTAAGAGGAGACTAGATCTTATTCCTAGTTTTTTCAAGCACTGACACTGAAAGATGTTAAAATGCCTGGGCTTTTTGTTGTAAACTAAGGTCCATCTTGGTCATGAAGCTTCTTGTTGGCAGATGGGAGTGAGGGGGAAAGAGTCTTTCCTCAAGAGTTTATTTTTGAGGCAACCTAGGTACTCACTTCAGCTCATACACAGAGAAACAAACGCTTTAACCTTTGCAACTTGACTAGACTGTCTAACAAATCATTATGGTGTTTTCTTTTCTTCAGTAAATTTTCATCAAGGTGAAGACAAAGACAACATTTACATCTTAAAATAGAAATAAATGACCTAAATGTTTGTGGAATTCTAATAAAATTAGTACTAATTTCAATGCACCTGGCTTTTTTCATATACACATTACATTCCTAGTTACTGGCAATGTTAAGCTCAATACCACTGCAGGTTCTGACAAACGGATAGAATCTATAATGCACTTTTCTAAATTAGATTCTGCTAATGTGAAGAAAGATCTTTACCTCATGCATTAATGTTTTGGGCCAGGTTTTTGTGTTTCAAGGGAAAGAAATGCGGATAGTCATTCACTTTAATTGGTAATGAATTATTCACTAATTTCTGATTTTTGAAAGTTGAAAGTTGGGACTAGAAATAAATAAATAAAGAAGGGGAAGGTACTTTAAGTTGATTAGGTCTACCATTACACTGAACTTACCAGAGCTACTTTACTCTATCAGTTTCATTGCAGTCTCTGTTCTCTAATTTTCACAATCTTGGTTACACAGGCATTAGTCGAATAAATTAACTTTGCAGCATCTGGACACCTGTGAGATTGCAGTAATGAATACTGCAAAACTGTAGCCATGATATGGACTGCTCAGTGTGGGACCAGGAAGAAAGCCAAAGTGATTTGTTTTTTTTTTTTAATTAAAGCAGGTTTCAGTCACATTATCCCTGTCTTTGCCCCACAGAGCTGCAGGTGGGAATGTAACCTGATGCCAGAGACCCCTGTGGCTGGTAGCAGTACTGGATGTCCATACCCACATCCCAGCTGGCCTCTCCCCCAGACTGTGGGCTTTGTGTGGGCACTGCAGTGCAGAGTCAGCCTTCTCTCTGGGGCTGGGCAGCAAAGGGCTGCTGGAGGGGAAGCATTTTTTTCACTCACTTTACAGTCTGTTGCTTCTTGCGTTTTAGCTCACACAGGCACTTCATTGATCCTTGCAGGCCTGTCATGAGCTGCACTGGGGAGGGAGGTAGTCCATAAATCCCCTACTGAAACAGGATGTGCAGCAGGAACAGGAATCAGCCAGGAGCCAGGAAGGACACACAGGGAACAGTGACTCCATCGCACATTTCAGAGCCAATGTTAGCAGTCTGTTTTTACTAAGTGTAAACATGACTGCAAGCGATTTGCTTCAAAAGAAAAATACTTTCCACAGTGTTAATAGGATGAGGTTTTAGAAGTGATTTCAATGAGTCTTCAGGTTCAAAGCTTTCTGTGTAATGGGCAATGTCACCTGAGAGAGCAGGGTGATATTCCCAAGCCTTGCTCTGGCCAATGTTTGCCTCCAGCTCATCTCAACGTTCTTGCTGCATTCTGTTAGCTGTTTCTAGTTATGATGGGATGTTTTACTCCCTTGCTTCTCTGAAGTGTCTTATCTGAGCCTCTCAGCTGTGTGTCCTCCAAGTGTCATGAGGGTTGTTTTCTCTCCATCAAACCCCCAGGCCTGAACCTTCCTGATGGCCTGCTGTATTGTCTGTGCCTTCCCTGGCAGAGTTAGGAATCAGTTCTGGTCGCAAAGCCTTGTGTTCCCATGAGGTACTGGTAGGTTCTGGAACATTTAAGCAACTCTCTATACAGCCTGAACGTTTGGGGTTTTGGCTGTTGTGACTGCAGTAAAGAATCATTGCTGAACTTACGCTTCTGCTTTCTTACAGAACAAAATGGTCTTTTCTATTAAGACATAAGCTTATCAGTTTAACTGTCTTAGCCTTGGTTTCTGCAAGAATTTCTTAAACATACCCTGCCGGCACCACAGAGAAGTTTGATGACATTAATTAATCATAGGACACATGAAACCCAAGTTACTCATCTTTGAGGAAGAAGAACTTAAGAAAAAAAAAAACCATAAAGAAACTTGTTTTTTTTCTGCTGCAGGGACAATGTGCTGTTGCACTTATTATGCTTCCTTTCTGAAGCACCAGTCTTTCCTATGGAGCGTTGGTCATGAACAATTTAGCCACTTTTATACTAATGTTTGTCAGTTAGCAATTTTTTTCCTCTTTGGAATAACTCCTGAAATTTCAGAAAGATTAGTTTTTGCTGTTGCTGAAAAAGTCCTGAATAAGTATACAAAAGGATTCTTACTTGCAGTAGTCTGCAAAACAAACTGTTTGTGCTTTTGAATATATTCTTTAAAGTCAGTGGGGACATGTTCAAATACAGAAGAGAAAATCATCATGTTTCTGTGGATATGAAAATTAAATAGCATTTTGTACGGACCTCTCAGTATCTCCAACTTATTATCTTGACCTAACTTCACTTGCAACCTCTTATTTCCAAAAGCAGTCAGCAAGTCATCCAGTAGTACTGGATGCTTGTAATTAATTCCTCAAGCTGTTAAAAATGGGCCAGGAGACCTGCTCCTTTGAAAGGCTTTATTAGTCAGCTCTTTCAAGGGGGAACTCGAGGGGTCGCCTGCGCCGTTGCCGCTCCTGTTGCCCTTCTCGCTCTTCTCGCCCCTACTGCCGTTCTCGTTTGGGCCGCCGCTGAGGATGAGGTGTCAGGCGAATCTGCTGCTCTCGCCGCAGAGTCGGGAGTTCCAGCCTCGCGGGAATCCCCAGGAACTCAACTGGGCTCGTGTGGTCTAGGGTTGTCACTTCTTCCCAGTCTCCTTGTGGTCATGGCGAGGCGTCAGAAGCAGAATCAGTCCCTAGGTAGCTGAGGGGGTCTTTTTGTTGTTGTAGTGTCTCTCTTTTATCTGGATTTTGTGCCGGGTCCCGGCTTTTGGGTCCGTTTGCCGGCAACTGCACTTCGGTTTGGAGCGGTGCACCATGGGAGTCCTTGGATTTTCCTATTAGGCGGGGCCAGCAGTTCGAGGAGCTGGTGGGAATGGCGACAGCCTAGCCCGACGGAAGGGGAAGGGAACCCGGGTTTTTAGAGGGGGTATACAACTTGGAATAAGGTTTTGAAGGTACAAATCTTGGTACAAAACAGCATAGCTTTCTTAACAGACAGGGTACAACTGGCATAACATTTTAAACAGCATAACCTTCCTAACAAAGGACAGACTGTGTCAAAAATGGGAATTTCTTACATTTTATTAATTTCAAAGCTATGAAACAGATAAGGCAAAAGGCCACCAGATTGCTTTGCTAGAGTCTAGTGGAAACTAGAGGACAGGGGAATATAACAGATGATTTAGCTGCAATGCCAGAAATAAAACTCTAACAGTTTGTTAGAAAACTAATGGCTGTGCTTTATTGTAAGCTGTTATAGGTATGTATGTTGGAATAGATGCTGTGTAAGATTTAAAAATGCACAGAAACACAATTATCTAAGTAGAAGAAGTGTTCCAGACAAAGATAGATTGCACATTTAGGATTCTCTCAAGCCACCACAGCAACAATGTCGATCTACAAAACAGCAGTTGTTTTTCTGTTGTAGCAATTCTTTATTGTTTCTGTCTCCCCTATCATTTTTATCATGAGAGTACAGAAAAAGCTTTTTAAGACAAGTGTAAGTTTCTAGTTTTAAAATGAATCTTTTTTTCAACAATTAGTACTTATGGGAAAGGCAATCTAGGAAAGAACAATATAATTTTCCCCTTTGCTCCCTTCCCCCATGGCTCTTCCTTTAAATATGATAGAACCCTAATCTGTGCTCTTTAGAGTAGAGGTAATGAAATTACAGAAAGGATGTGAAAAGTATCTGTGAAGGTAAGCTAATACTTTCCATTGTGTAAGCCACAGATATACTGCCTGAAGACACATAATATGAGAAAGTTAAAGGAAAGAAATCAACATGAGGAAAGATTTTATTTTTTCATTTGGTTTTAGAGATCCATTTGGCAAAGAGTTACTTAAGAAGTATGCTTAGGTCCATTTAATTCATTCTTAATTCATCTGTATTTTCAAGATCTCTGACATGCCAAATAAATAACTCATCTTATGCAACTGCAATATGCTTATACAGTCAGTGAGATCCTGCCCCAGCCTTTCTAAAGCACAAAGTCCTGGGCTTGATATTCACTGCTGATAGGGATATTTGCATCTGTGTCCTCCTGGTTTGTTACCCAATGCTGCCTCTAAGATGTCAGTTTACTACTGTTACCATGACACTTCTGATCAGGTTTGTTCCAAATAAAGCTATACAGCATTTTAGAAATGAAAAATATATTTCTAACATGTTTTGATGTGCATTCTTATGTTTGGCATTCTCAAATATTAAACATATAACATACCATTTTTTGTGTGCTTTTAGAAAGATATTTGGCCTTTTCATATATTTCAGCCCAAATGAATCTTACTTTGGCTTATTTATAAACTGGCAGTTTGAAACAATAGAACCAATTATTCTTCTCTGCATGTCTGTGTGTGTGTGCAAATCCCACAAACAGGTTTATGTTTCTAACCACCGGTAAATCCCACAGACAGGTGAATGTCGGTTCCACAAACAAATCCAGGCACATTTCCAGGCATTTAAGTGAGATATTTTAACCTAAGCAGTACCCACAGATGCACACCTGCTATACCTATATATCACTCCTGAGACATGAGTGTTTACTACATATCCTTACAGTGAGGTTCTCTCAGCTATCTGCCTGGGTCTGGGGTGTTATTTTTCATTATCAGGCTCTGAAGAGATGTGACACTTCTACTTTTTGAGGCTGCTTTTTACTTTCAGGAATCCCCATTTTCTATTCTATTTAATTTGGTTTTTTTCTGGCCTAGTTTTGTCTTCGTCTGAACAGTGAACTTGTTCATCTCCTATCCTTTGAAATCCGTAGGCCTGTTCCCTGTTGTGATTTCCTTCAGTCATCAAACCCTGCAAGAGAATTTGTATTTAGTATTGACTACTTTGATGGGCTGTCATTTGAGCCTAAGGCTCTGTGGTCCCTCCTTCACCTGTCCATAAAAACAGCCTTGTTCCTGGTCATTACTTTTTTAGTCTCCACCGTTGTGCCAAAAATGTATTCTACAGATGTTTTCTTCTATGAGTGAATTATCAAGAAAGAATTCAAGTAAACTGAAAAAATTATATTTTCTGATCATTTGTCTCTCAAACATAGCTGTTTTTGAAATTTCATTTAAAATTATTGCGTGGTTTATGAATACCTGTTAGGTAATTAAATTCACAGGGAAAAAACATAGAAATGGATATATGATTGAACTTCTGAGCTTTCACAGTACTGCTTCTTTAAAAGCCAAACAAAATGCTGCATACATATTAAAAATAGTGAACCTGATAATGCCACCACCACAGCTGCATGTATTTATGGATCAGTATGTTAATCGCTGTCTGGGCTTCAGATAAGATCTGTAGCACAGCTTTAATGAGATGCTGCTCACAGCCCAAGTGACTTTGTATTCTGTTCATATTCAACTGAATTGAATTGATTTTCCAAGTTTTATTGATAGAGCTACAGATTGGTGTTGGGGTTTTGTATAGCTCTGAGACAGATGATGCGTTTTTACTGTAAAAATATTTGGTAAGGATTTCAGAGTAATAAAGCAGGTTTTCTTATTCTTGCTTGTGTGTTTATGGCTTTAGAATATTGTCTTACTCTGTTTTATTCTGAGGTGCTAAAAATGATTTCAGGATCATCTCCTGTGGAGATTAAATTTCGTTTAAATCTCTGGAATTTTTAGTCAGTTCAACCACAGGTTGGACAGTGACACGTATTAGTGAAAATATAAGGCCAGAATTGGTACTATGCAGCAGCAAGGACTGCTGAAACATCCTGCTTAAGCATACAAATGTAAGTTTTTTTATGCATTTTTTTGGGAAAAAACCTGAAAAAATTTCTTTAAAGAGCTAACCATGCAATTAAATATTCATTATCAGGGAGTCTGCAGGTTTTTTCATCTTCCAAATACCAATCTATATATGTCTGTCGCAGGAGAATCCCTTCAAAGAAAGGATTGTGGAGTCTTTCTCAGAAGATGGAGAGGGGAGCCTGAGCTTCAATGACTTTGTGGATATGTTCTCTGTGCTCAGTGAAATGGCTCCCCGGGAGCTTAAAGCAATCTATGCCTTCAAGATCTATGGTACTGTGTGAAGGGGCTTTCATGTGCTTTTTGTGTTTGGAGTAAATGAGTGGGACATTTGGTGATCTTTGGTTCTTCTATTGTTTAGATTTTAACACAGATAACTTCATTTGTAAGGCAGACTTGGAAAAAACCCTCAATAAGCTGACCCGGGAAGAGCTGACAGCAGAGGAAATCACTCTGGTTTGTGAGAAAGTGATAGAAGAAGCTGACATGGATGGTGATGGGAAATTAGGATTTGCAGATTTTGAAAACATGATTTCCAAGGCACCGGACTTTCTCAGGTATTATTTTAAGAAAAGGAGAGTCTCTTGCATGCTTGCAGGTATTTTTTAGGATATCACTGTGCAGTCTTAATACAGGAAGTGTCTGACATAAGTATTTTACTGGAGAACTGACTAGGGGATGACTTCTTACCTAACTCAGTTTACTTTTTGGGGCATATTCCAGCTTTCACCTAACTTAAGACTAAGAGCTCAGTGACTTTTAATTATCACCTTTCCTGCTCCTCCACTCCTCTTGGTGTGATTCAGGAAAATATTTTGATCCATTATCAGCTCAAATTGGTGTTTTTCTTAAGCCTATAGCAAGGATCCCATCTGTCTGCATAGAATTGGTGTAAATATTGTGTACATGTTACAAATATACACAGAAACACCTTGATCTCTTTGCTGAGAAAGTGAAAGTGGTTTTTTTAAGAACTATAAAGTGTCCTGCAGAACACAGAATACTATTCTTTCACAAATGAAACTTCTGAGGAAAGACATTAAAGCGATTCAACAGTAAAGCAGGAGCACATGATTCCTGTGAACCTTGGGAAACATCAGCTTCTGGAGAGGTGATACTCAATGTGAATGTCTTTTATACATTTCAGGTATTCCTTGACTAATCAAGTGTATCAATGGAAACCCCTTTAAAACAAGATATAGATCATTATGGTGAGGGTCAGCTCAGTAGATATTCTGATATTTTGTTTACAGGTATTTTCAGCTAAGAAGACATTTCCTTTATGCTCCTATCCATGTAGAAGCTGCTGGGGTCAGGTAGAGTTTCCTTTAATCAATCAAAGACTGTGCTGCTCCTATGAATTTGGTAGAGAACAGTGATAAATGTGAAAGAATTAAGGGCAGATCTGAAGATTCAGCAGAAGCTGCAGTTTCGGAAGTTTCCTGTGCCATGACTGACTTTACTGCTGTGTGGTAGAGGCTTGCAAACTGCTGACTGAGAATTCCGAGCTGAGGACACTGTGCAGTCTGGTCATTTCCTGAGACAGTTGCAGAGAGGAATGTTTGCCAGTGTAGCCGTTGAAATGACTGTCACAATTATTTTTCTTTTCTGGTTTGGTGTATTGTGGGAAGATGGGGAAATGAGTGAAAATCACTGAGTGCTGGGTATTCAGCAGGGCAAGATGTTGAGTAAAAAATGGGATAAAGTGAGATGTGTATTATATAAACTAAGTAAGAGAAAGTGAAGAGTACCAATAAAATCAAAATACAAGGCTACCAAGTGGAAGACTGAGCATCCAGTTGCTCAGTTTAAATGCACGTATTTGACATGATGTGTCCTTCAAGTTTAAGATGGCAACGTGCATATTTAAGGTAGATGTTTGGCGTCTCTGGCATCAAGAGGAATCATAACTTCCTCCCCCTTTCAGGTTCAGGAGTTTTGCTGGGTCATGGGATTTATCTCTGAAGTTCTCAGGCCTAAGAGCTCCTGATGATATAAAGAAGGGTCTCCTTCCACCTCCTCACCAAAACACTGGTTTAGAGCCTCTGACCAGGCAGCTTCTGTATAATAGCAGCTTCTGTAGGGATAACAGTACAAATAAAACTATTTCTTAATTGGAAATATATATAAAGAAATATTATAATCCTCTGAAGAATCTGATGTTTCCCATGGTTCGGTAACAAGTGTCTGAAGCTATATTGCAAAATGACAGTGTAATGGAAAGAAGTCTCGGAGTTGGGAATCTGTAGATTCTCTAGTTTGATTTCTGTTTTAATCTCACTTAACAGCTGCAGTAAAAGAAAGTGACAAGGTCATGAGACTACTTTTATCCAAACCTATTTACATGGAAGATTTGAGCCTTCCTGTGGTTTACTTTTCATTTTGTCTGGAAAAGTATTTGAGTTTTTTAGGATATTGTTAGTTCTATTTTTCCTGTATGCACTGCATCACAGACTGACATATTGTTAATACTGAACTTCCTGTTCTGAGGAACTTATTCTAATTTTTAAAATACTGTGTAAATATTGCATTCTAAAGAGAGATTTGACTTTTGGAATGAGATTCATTGAAGTTTAATGCCACAATAGGTTCACCAAAGTCTGACTGGGACTGAAACTAAACAAGTACTCTCCGTCTGGAGCCAGTGGCTGCCAGCGTGTGACAGACTTTGTAACATGGGACAAGAATGCAATTCCTGTTGCTGATCTCTCACCACAAAAAAACCAATTCCTGTTCATTAAGTTCAGTTGTGCCATAGCAGTCTTGGACACATTACCTATTCATTTACTGAAACAATGCTTTCTTACATCTTTGTGAATTAATCTCCTGCTCTTTCTGCGCCTCTCATTTTCTTCTGAGTCTTCAGCTGTAATGGTTGTCTTAAATGATAGCACTGGGCTATGTGCAGCCAAAGGGCAGACAGGGCTGTGCAGCTTCACTGGGTAATCTAATACAGAGCATGAAAGCACAGGAAGTGTCTTAATAGCAGATAACCAACCCTATACAGCAGTGGTAAACTGAACTATCTTCTGACTATTGCAAGAAGATATAAAAACATGCTTTCACCTAAAATAAATTGTCCATTTGAAATCTAAGCAGACATGTGGAAGAAATACCAACCCATTAATGTGACAATTTCATTTGTTTTTGCATGCCTCCACTTCTTGTGCCAACTTTTGAGTTGAATGCATTCCAGAATTAAAATTCAAGGAAGCCCAAGGGTGTAATGATTTACACTTCCAGATGCTCAGCAGCTGTGAAAATGGAACACTTAGGAACCAAAGCAATAGCCACATTGAAAATGATTGCCAGTGAGCAATTGAAGATGCGGGTAACTGCAGTTTGCAGGGATTTTGCTGTGAAGCCTGGTATTCTGATCCCAGAATACCATCCTGGCACCTGGTATGGAAGCCTTCAGAAAATGCTGAATAACTTGCAAGGCCCAAATGATTTTTATCTGTAGTAAAGGATTTCTTACTCTGTTCTTTTCCTTTTCTCCCCACCAAAGCCCCTCTTCATACCATAAAAGGAGAAACATGTAGATTCCAGGCAGTTAAGTTTTATCCCTGGCTCTGCCATTGTTTGAGCAGGTGATCTGTACAAAGCCATAGAAGACTTTTTTTCTTTCTGCTGTCTTATGTGGGACCTGTGCTCACTCGACTTGTGACAAACATTGAGAACTTTCATCCAGCTGTAAAGTACCATCATCATCATCAACATGAGATTTGAAGTTACTGAGGAGGAATATCTTCTTTACCTCTGTGGAAAACCTTTGAAGGCCAGATTCTTACAGCAATATGCACTCAGGTTTGAAGCACGTTTTTTACACATGTTGGGGGTTTTTTTAAGCTGTCACATTGTTACGCCTACTTAACATACACAGCAGGTATTAACTTTGGCACCATGATCCAGGCTTTGACCTGCTATGAGCTGAAGTTCATCCACTCAACATTGACTGATTTCCTTATTTCACCACTCCTTTCTCAATCCAAAATGACCCTGTGTAGCTTAATCTCCTACAGACAGCATTTGCCAGCTTGTGCTGCTGTCCGGCAAATGAAGATGCAGTAAAGTCTGTTGCTTGATTTGCAGTGCTGTCATTGAGGATTTTTTTCCGGACTAGAAGAAAAACACTGTTAATCATTAACCAGGGAAGATCTATGCAGTTGGCTGTTATCCCAGTAGCTGAACTAAACTGTAAATGATAATGACAGTTGCTAGTTCAGAAAATGTGATCCCAGTAGTTTATTTCACTCAAAATTGTTATCATTAAAAAGCTGCTTGTAGTTTAATGGAAGCATTGGCAGATTGAGCTGGCACTAGCTAGAGTGTTCTGTTCTACAAGACTGGTTACGTTTTCCACAGGAAATTGTTTTAATAAATCATCCAGGAAGTTTCAGCTCATTTGAATGCCTGAGAGTGAAGCATGCTGTAACAATATGTAATGGTCTTTGAGAGGAATATGACATTAATAATACCTGGGAACTGCCAGGTAAACAAGAGGGAAGCAACACATTAAACATTGGAAATGCCGTATTTCAGAAACAGTTGATGTTGTGACCCCAATCCTACCAAATGCTGAAGTAAAGGAAGCTCCCTTAAAGGGAATGTGCATCTCAATAAGACTGTCCCAATGTAAAGATTAATTAGTTCTTAAGGACTAATATTAGAGCTAGTGACTAATTGGCAAGAGATGCTTAGCAAAGAAACAGTAGAAGGCATAATTTTTGTCAGTGTTTTCAGAGTCTTTTAGCTGCTTCTTAGTAAAAGACTGAATATTCAAAGGCCAAAATGACACTGATAAAACAGAACCTTTTTTTCTAATAAATAGATTTCCAGTTAGGTGGATTTGGGTGGATTTTTTTGAGGAATCATGCCTCAAATGTTTTTGCATATTAATGTGATGGATTTTTAGCTCCTAGATATTGCCTCGCATGGGAGTTAAATTTTAAGAACTTGGATTTATTAGTTTCTAGATATTTGCTGAATTGTGAACAAGCTATTTATAATTCTTTTATTTAGAAACATTAGTGTGAGTAAACTATCTGCATCACTATCTGCTTTTCTCTCAAAGTGCTAGGCTGGTGTGCCAGGCTGCTATACAGCATGTCTTTTACTGTTACACAGATTGAATAAACTCCTAGAGACAAAGTTCCTCGGGACCGTGGTGAATAGGAAAATTTTATCTCCTCCAGATACATACCACCAGCTTACTTTAGTGTATTTCTGATTCAAATCTAGTAGCTGTAATATAGTTAGAGTATTCTTTTGGTTATAAAACTAAATCCAAAGAGTGTGCATCCAGAAAGGATGTAGCCTCTCAAATGTTGCAAAAGTTTTCTTCAGTGTAGGCAACAAAATTATGGAATTTACATACAAAAATACATCATAACATCATCATCTCTTCTCATTCAGTTAATCAGTCAAGAAACAGTTGACACTGTCATGACCTTGCCCAGATTTGCTGCCTATAGACAAGTGGGGTTTTCAGCATACCCTCTTTAAATTGTCTCTCCATGTCCTGCTGAGATGCTTCAGAGCTCTCCTGAAGCCTGGTGGTAGTTGTAAGCCATGCTGCTTGCGTCTTGCCTGTATTAAAGAGCAAATAGAGGATAAAACCAGGATCTCTTTGGCCCACAAGAGAAACAACTTTACCTGCCTGATTTCTCTTGGTTAGGACCCAAATACTGTGCCATAACAAAAGTACCATGGGAAACACTTAGCTCTGCTCTACATCCAGTAAATTGGGCAATTTTTGTTTGATTTAATCCAGTATTGAGCTTGCCCCTAACATTTTCAGAAGATGGCATTTCCTCCCATGAGATTTAAATCTTCTCAAAGTGTGAAAGAAGAAAGTAAATTTTTACACAGCACTTCCTTTTGAACTTTAAGGAATTTTTTAATTTTTTGTTTGGCATAATGAGAAATCGTGTTTCTAGGTCTTAATCTTCTTTTTCTTTGCACTACTTTCACAAAGAATCTGAAGATGTTTGCACCAGTCCAGCCTTTCTGAATCTTCAGGCACTCGGGGCTTTTGTCCTCTAATGACGGGCTCTTTCCTAGAACTCAGGCAGAAAGCTACTGAAATAATTCTGGTCCCACAAAGCAGACAGAAGCATCATGTGAATCTACAGGGATATTTGGAATAGGACACATTTTTATCTTTACTGCTGCCAAGGCACTTCTGGCAAAGATGGTTGGTTGTTGGCTTGTGTGTTTTTCTTGGGCCGCCCTAAGAGCCACCAGCGGCCCGCTTTTTTTTAACTAGTCTGAAATCAGTAACTATTATTAAAGATATTTCGCACAAGAGGTTTTATATTATGAATATTTAATAAATTGCTCTTAACAAAAGTGGGGAGAAAAAAAAGAAAAAGTAAAAGAAAGAATAGCTTTGGTGTGTTTTCCAAGAGTATTTGAAAGAAAGCACGGGCCTTAAATAATGAGATGCCTCTATCACTGTGTTGTACAGCTGGGATCTTGCATGGAAAATGCCTGAGGTGGAAGAACTGCAGTCAAGATCAAGCTCCCAGCGTTGAAGACAACCACAGCCCAGGTTTGCCTTTCAGCCACTGAAATGGCAACTGCTGGGTTTGGTGCTTACCTTCAACCAAATTTTATGGATTGTTGTGTCCTTATAAAACTTGAAATATTTGCCTTTTGTATATTATAATTGCATACATGACTCATTTCTTCTCAAGATAAGTGTTAAAACTGTCCTTATTCTCAAAGGGGCTCGGCATTTTACTCATTCTATGGGCTGATAATGTTGTATGGAGGAACATGGTCATCTGTAACTCATGAAGAGTTGAACAAGCACAGAAACTACTATTAAGGACATGAAAAGATATTTTCTTTCTAAACAAGCTATGCAATCTCTCCCATAAAATGCATGAATGCAGTTCTATGTTTCTCTTTCCCCACAGCTGGAAATCAGCTAGATCTTTTGGGTTTTGGGGTTTTTTTACTTCCAGTATTGTTTAGGTACTGGGGCCTGAAGACAATCATATGTGTATTAATTACTGTTCTGACAGTCAATAGAAGGGCTCTGTCATTTACATGGCTTCTGTATCAAAGTCATCACAATTAAAACTTTTGAAACATTCTGTTGTGCTTTGAGAATTTTTAGGCTGACCACATATTAATATTCTTTCTGATCATTATTCCAGTTACTATAAACTTAAATCTTCCAATGGATGAAATGTGTTATATAGAAAACTGTTAGAGAACTTAACCTGTTTATCATTTCTGCAGGAATGGTGATGCTTATCTACCTTGGAAATTCTTCTGTGTGGTGAGCTTGCAGGGTAGTTTGCTGTTCAGATTTACACACTGTGAATAAAGAAGAAGTATTTCTCTAGCAGTATGAGTGTGCATTAAAAATTTCAATGGAAATTTTGGATATTCAAGGTATACAGGATAGACATGTCTAAGATTGCACAGTGAAAATTACACTTGTGTTAGTTATAACATTTAATAAATATCTTAGAGCTCTCACGTTTGGTGATGTTTATAGCATTTTAGTGCTTCCTCCTACTGATTTCTGTTTAGCTAAAGGAATAAAATCTGAATTCCATTACCTAAGTTAAAATTAACAGAAATCAATCCTCATATTCAGTTCTGATTGAGTAAAAAGAGATCTGAGCCCGTTTTTTATTTTGAGCAGATTAAGTTAGATGTATCAACTGATTCAAACTATTTGCAAGACATTGGCATTAAGGGAGACTATGTTAAAATTACTTCCTATTAATTGAAGTATCAGCCTAATCTTTTAAAAATTTATTTTAAAAGAGACATTTAATCTTGGAAGCCTTATGAGGTGTGTAGGAGGATATGATTAGGATGTATTTGTAAAATACCAGGTTGCAAGATTCAGGATCAGATTATCCAGACAAAAAGGATCTGGTGCTGAAGACATAGGTCATCAACATTCTTTTAGCATCAACATTCTTCTGTGTGTTAAGATTGTTAAATCTTAATTCAACTAAATTTCCTGTTTTCCTGACTCTGTGTGTCATTCTTGGGTTATATCACACTCCCCTCTTAAAGGACAGGTGGCCTTGGAAGTGCTCAGTGTGTTATTTCCTTGGGTCCTACCTGACCTACATGTCACAAAGCCATTAGGAGACACTTGAGCTTGCAGCCAGATGTTTGACCTTGGATTCATCCACCTGATCTGAGAAACAAAGAGAAAAAGAAATTAGGAGCACATTGTGGAGAAATATTCCTGTCCATAAAGACGAGTTCTTGCAAAATACTGGAGATACAAATGTATGCAGCTGTCCTAACTGCCTTTTTTTTTTTTTTTCTTTTTTCTTTTTTTTTTTTTTTTTTTTACTTGCATTCATGTCCTGTAACAAAAACCAGAGCAACATTGCTGTGTGTCCCTGGCGTTTGACAGAGATCCGTGCACTGAATCCTTCAGCG
This sequence comes from Sylvia atricapilla, assembly GCF_009819655.1. NCBI lineage: Eukaryota > Metazoa > Chordata > Aves > Passeriformes > Sylviidae > Sylvia > Sylvia atricapilla. The sequence continues at coordinate 20,229,500 of NC_089152.1, forward strand.
CTGCCTGGTGATGGGTGAGTATTAACAGCACCTGATAGAGGTGAGGGATAGATTTCTGAAGAGCTTTGTACTTGTGCTTCCACAGTTGTCTGCAGCTGGATGTCTTGCGACTGGCAGTTTTCTTACAGCAAGACTGTTGAGTGAGTAGTTCAGTGTGATGCAAATTTAATCCTGCCACGAGGTATCAAACCTGCTGGCCTTTGGCAATTGTATTACTGGCACAATCTAACAGATTTTCTAGCAAGTATTTCTTCAACCAGCCTTACTCTAAAAGCACTACTAGGCCATGTGGAAAGAAACTGAAACAGTAAAAGAGGTTTTTAAAGCAGTTTTGGATTTGGGCCAAAGCAAGAGGACATTCATTTTCAATTGCAGAAAAGTGTTAAATATAAACAGACATTACTATATTCCTTCAAAAATGAACAAAGAAAAATAAAAAACCATTACCTAATGCCTTTATCAAAACAACTGTGTGTGTGATCTCTCATTTATACAGGTAAAGCATCTTGGGGGGAAAAAAATGGTTGTGAAAAAAATAAACAGTATTAAAAAAGTAAGAAATAACTTGGGATTTTTTATTTGATCATTATTTTAAGGAAATACTGTAAGCCAAGATTTCCAATAGGCTGCAGGCCAAAATCTGATTTGCATTACTTCCACAATAATCTCCAGTAACTGCTGACTTCAGTGGAATTAACTCTCTTCTGTAATTGGATCTGTGTCGGGGAAAGTACTTGAGGTTTTGCTGCAGTTCTCTGTGCCCTCTCATGCCCTTTTCATGTAATCTTAAAATGCTGAATGTTCTTTTCTTAACCAATAACCATACGCTTCTCTTTGTCAACAGGCTTGCTGTTGGAATCTCTTGCAATTTCTTGTAGTCACAGAGGAGCAGTCTCCTTTCCTTTTCTCCCCAGGGCTAATTTTTATGTCCTTGTGCATGTTAGAGGCACTTACGACGAAACCTCACAAGGTGGCACCACACCACCATAGCACGTCATAGTTTCATAACTTCATTTAACAGTGTAAATGTCTCTGAAATACAAGATACTCTACAGAATCTATGATGCCACAAACAAAAATATGAAAGTGTGGTTAATTACAGATTTTAAAACTGTACATAATTACAGAGAAAGTTTTATGTTTCTCAACAACATATAAATAAAAATATTTTTAATAAAGTCCCTGAAAATTGAAATGTGTGTTAAAAATTAAAAGGGGATTTTCTTGCTAGAACTGTAAAAATTTATATTCTAGACACTTGAATGGATTAAAAAAAAATATAAAGTAGAGTAGAATTTTTGTTGTGGATGGGAAACATTATGCTTGTCAGCTCAGAATCCCCAGTAAATCAATTTGTGCTGAAATAACACCAAGATTAAGAAGATTTTATAATGTTATTGCCCAATACACCTCATCTGGGACAGACAGTGGAGTGAAATTTGATGAGGAAGACATTAAAGATAATAAAATTATAATTGTTCATGTCCTTAGGAAGATGTGTCTGCGACAGAAGTACAGAACACGTGAACAGATGTTCTCCTCTTTTGTCTGTATCATATTGCAGTTTGGGGTGTTTTGTAGAGATGTTAGTGACACTGAGTGACTATCACATTCTCTTTGAATTCTACCAAGAACAGTCTCCTCTTTTTCCCGACCAAAGCATCAACATTTCAGATAATAGTGCCTTTATTTAACTGTAAGTTCTGCCATTTTTGTCTGTAAGACATTTTACAGTCTGAACTCCAAGTGAAATCCCCTACTGCCCTTTCCCTTTGAGTGCCTCACTCAAAGTTGGCAGGAGCAGTGAGGACCCGGCTGTGCCGGCCCTGAGTACTCCGCAGTTGCAGTGTAGATGAGCCCTTCCCTCTGCTCTTTCCCAGTCAGGAGCTGCTCAGAGCCAGATGTTTTCCTGCACAAAACCGTGACTGCCAGTTGTACACATTCTGCAGGTACAGGCTCGGTGGCTGCTGGGTGCAGCTCATGAGCCCTGCAGCACAAGGCACCATCTGTACCCTGCTCTCCAGTTCCTGCACAGGCAGATTGGGGCCGGATGTGCCTGCAAATACAGGGCAGAGTGGTTTAACTCTGCTGAAGAGGGTTGTGGGCACCAGGCCAGCCTCCTCCTTTTCTAACTGTAACTTTTCTTCACTGAAATCAATGGATGTGGCAGCTTGCCAGGAGCAAAGCAACTCATTGCTGTGGGCTTAATCACAGCTTGGGCAATTCAGTAGGGATCAAGCTTGCCCTGTGCTCTGCACACTGACAAGCTCTTGGAATTGGTAGCTGCTGGTTGAAGGAGTGGTAACTGAAGACATTGGTCTGGTCCCTCATGTAGAGCTCTGAGCAAGCAGGTAGAAGGTGGCTCTGTTTGCTTGATGGAAATGGTTTATAGTTTAGTCTAGGAAAGTATTCATCTGTCCAGAAGCCAGATACAGCTTTTTTCGTAGGCCTCTCCTCCCCTTGGTTGGTTATGGGTGTTATGATAATGGTCTGTTCCTCACATCACCCTGGACACAATTTCACAGATAGTGAAATCATGCTGATCGTTTAGTAACCTTCAATTAACAGTGTAATATTCAGGGTTACTTCAGTGGCACTTAGAAATAACTTGATATTCACCAGATTTCCCCCATCCTAGCTGAAAGGAAATTATCTCCTACTTATACATCTGCTTATAGAATCAGAGAATCACAGAAGATGCTGAGTTGATCCCTCAGCATCGCTGAGTCCAGCTCCTGGCCCTGCACAGGACACCCCAAGAGTCACGCCAGGTACCTGAGAGTGTGGATCACACTCTTCTTCAACTTTGTTTTGGTGCTGTGACCACTGTCATTGTGGACTAGTAGACTCTGAGAGGAAAAAGAATATTGGTATTTTAACCAAAATGGTATTTTTTGCTTTATGAAAATGATGATGCTTTTTTTTTTTTCTTATATAGATAAAAAGTTCTGCATTCAGAATGCTGTAGATTCAGAGAGAATTCCTTCTAGAAAAAGTTTGAAACTGAAAGACTGTTCCTGTTCTGCCTAAACAAATAGGTTAATTGACATGTATATTCACAGAAATAAATTCAATTCCAGGAAATTCAGCAAGGCCTTTCATATGTTTAAAGTGTTTCATCTCTTTTGTGGCCATTTTAATGATTATTGTTCTTCTAATGTTAGAACCAAATATGATAAGGAAGTTTAGAAAAAAATTCCTATTGTAATTTCACACATCCTCATAATGACAGTAGTATTAGAATTTGCATTCACAAATCCTTACTACATGTCTTTAAAATTTGGCTTTCTGCAGAATTTGTTTGCAAATATTCCTAGTGGAATGACTTAGTCCCACGTGACTAATTCTCAGTATTTTTTTCCATTTCCCCTTATCTCCTCTAACTGAAAAAGCAGAGGGAATAATTGATGTCCAGACATGTAGGCGAGTCTGCGGACGGCTGGGACAAGGAATTTTGCCAACCTGTATTTTCTAGAATATGTGGTTTTATTGCAAGGATCATGGGTAAAAAGCCTTGTCTTCAGCCACCAGCCTCGGCTGAAGGGAAGTCCCAAAGAGAGAGAGAGAAAAACAGGAGGGTGTTGGCTGAAGGGAGAAGGGAGCGAGAGAGCAAAGTGGCAGGGGGAAGAGCAGGAGAGAGCAAGAGTAGGGGGAAGAGGAGGGGAAGAGCGAGCTAAGAGCAGTGGGAAGGAGAGGAGGAAGAGGTAAGAGGAGGTAAGAGGTAAGAGAGCGAGGTCCTTGTTACATTACATTATATCTCCTTTTGTGATGAATATTCTAATTTTCAGTGACCAACCAACACAAGACACAAAATCCTATAGAATTTACATACAGCCTATAAGAACTACTATATTACCATACTGTGTTTATTTTAAACTCTAAAAACTACTCTTTAAACTTCTGTTTTGCTACATTGACCTTTGGATCCCTTAGCCAGCAGAAAGGGTTCTGCTGAATCAGAAGGGATTCTCCTTCAGCTAGCTAGACTATTGTTTTCAGGTTATATAGTAACTAAAACTTAGTATTTTACAATTTAAAGTCAGCTTTCATTTCTATCCCGATTATAGGTTTCATATTTTCAGAATCTTTTGTTAAGCAATCATATTTATAAGGCTTCCCTGATTCATCCTTCCCAACACAGAGATGTTAATGTGTTTTGAGGTATTTTCATTCCAAGAAACTCACCAAGTTAAACAGTTGGTTATTAATGCCATATGCATGGCCTGACTGGCTTAGAGGAGGACTTTTTCTCACTGTGATAATTCTGTAGTAGGCAAAGATCCTTTAGGATCTTTGTAGGGGCGATATCTCCACAGGACTCCTACTCACTTCAGTAGGCAGGCTTCAGATCAGGTCCTTAATTATTATTTTCCTTGATTCAAGAATGGAATGCATAAACAAAAAATCAAAATCTGCAGATTATAAGTTATTCTGTTTCTGAAGAAATACTAATACGCAGGCAGAGATGGAAAACGGATTTAATGCAAGTGTTTTTATTGTCTCATTCTTTATGAGACAATACGTAAAATGGAAGAAAACATTAAAACTTTGTATGACAGATAAGTGAAGATGAATTGTAATTATCTCCAGTATGTCCCTTTCATTTTGAAGAGCTTATTAAAACATGAATAGCTAATCTGAGAGTACTGAAAAATGCTTCCTTAGCCATTTCATCTGTATCTGACACATTTTGTTTGAAAGTCTAGGCTTTACTACACTAAACAAAGCATATTGGAGTTCTCATAAAGAACACAGGCATCAGAGCTGTCACTCTATTTTTATATCCTGTAAAACCGTATAGAACTCAGATAACATTGCCTCTCATTTGCTTGCTTGAAATGAGGACATTGTGTACACAAAGAGACTGCAGACTTCCCACTAATGCCACTGACCTTGGTATTATGAGTAAGCATTTGACAAAACAAGTTCTGGTAAAGTGAGAGGAAATACTTTAAACAGTATCTTCTTATTTTGACCAAACTCCTTCTGGGAAGAAACCTGAGATATCCTTTTGAAAATATCAGTGTGTCCCTTGAAGATTCACTCTTATTTTTATCTTCAGCAGAGATGGGGTAGAACATCCAGTATTTCTGCAGTTCCTCTTGTATTCTGGAGAATAACAATGCAGGGGAAATTGAGCCTGTTATCTGAGAAGAACCTAGCAAAACCTTGACTCAGGAAAATGAAGCTAAGGGGGCTATGAATGCTGATGAAACACAGGAAGCTTGATTCAGTGACCTGAATTTGAAGCCCTACAAAGCCTTCTACCTTTCCTTATCCTAGTTAGCTAAGATATAAAGCAGGTGGAATTATTTAATTGATGTCTGATTCAATAATCTACAAATGTGATTCTTTGTGGCCTTTTATTCTTTTTTATTTCACTGAAAAGGGAGAAAATGAAGGCTTTGCCAAAGAGAGTCAAGGGCATTTCCCTGGACGTCTAATGATTTATTCTGCCCCCAGGCAGGATCTTCAATCACCTCCACAACTGCTGAGGCAGACATTTTCTAAACTTTTTTTATCTGAGAAGGCCATTATCGGGGCAGGAGGAAAAGACAATCCCCGCAATAATTTAAAATCAAGATTCATAGGTGAATTCATTTTTGTGAACGGGATTTCCTTTCTATTTAAGACCATCCTTCTTTTATATGTTTTCTCCTAATGGTAACACTGGAGTAGTGTTGCTGGCTGCCTGTATTAACTTTTTTTTCCTTTTTGAACTCATGAAACAATTTAATCCTTTCCTTAATGATTTTTGTTAGCTCACAATGGAAATTTGGGGGGTTGTTGTCAGCTGTGATTTATAATTGTCTGTGATACATAGCAGGGATTTTTGATTTGTCTGGTTTGCATCCTCTATCTCTGAGCATAATGAGCTGCTAAAAAGAATTTGTTTAAACCAAAAGAAATTGTATTCAAATGCTAGTACCACTGAGAATGGAATTTGGCCTGATGTTTCTTCAAATGCATGAAGTCAGTGAAAGCAAATCGGCATGGAAATAGCTACATGTGCTTCTGGAATGTTCCCACTACTTTGGGATCTGGAGGATAGAAATTCCTCTTCATTGTATTTCTGTCATCAATCCAGTTGAAATGCAAAAGTGCAGAGTACTAGCAGATTTTTTATATATATAGAGCTTTTCCAAAGTTCACAAGATGCAAGATATTTTTGTCAAAATTTTAGATAGATTATGGAAGATGAACCCAAATTGCTGTGTCACCAACTATTTTTTTTCATGGGTATGTGGTTGCAGAGGTTTTTATTCTGAAGGGTTGTATTTTGTCCATCACTGAACTAGGAACAAGATGTATAGTTTGTATCCAGAGTCTAGACACTATGAGAAAGAGTCTTTTCTTGGTTAAAAAGTACTTCCACTTTAATTAGGATCATTTTGTCTGCTTTAAGATTAGTGTAATTAAGTTTGTCCCCGAAAATGGTCTTTTTGGGAGGTTATTTCTGTTCTTCTTTTACTTAAGCTTGTTTATTCAGCTGTAACTGCAAGTGTCTAATAATACCTTGAGGATGTCTGAACAGAGAAATAACAGCCATCAAACCATACCTTGGTGTAAATACTACCAGAAAGCCTTGGTGCTGAGGGTATCCTAAGTCCCAGCAGTACAGCCACAGCAGCACAACCGTGTACTTGGGTACACAATTATCCCGCCAAAGTATTGTACCAGAACTACCTGGCCAGAGCTGGTTCTGCTTCCATGTCAGGCTGTATTGTTCAGTGGATCCCTTCATTTTTTTTTAACAGATGTTTCTTGTCTCTTGATCAACTTGGTGCTAGAGCTCTCCACAAGAGCTGCCCATATCCTAGCCATTTTCCTCCAGCAGGAATTTATCACTCCTTCAGGAATTGTATCTCATTTGGGACTGAAGAGTCTGAATTGACAGTGCACTGACCGTAAATAAGCCCTCTTAGCTGTTCTCATAACTCCTTTCAGTTTTTCCATTAGCCTTCTCCCAACACTGTTCTTTCAGCCCTCTCTCCCTTCTGCTTCCTTTGCAGTATACAATACTTGTGATACTCCTTTTCTCACCAAAGGCCCTGCTACTGTGTGTAGATGTTATGCAGGAAATAACTGGGTTATGTCAGTACACAGCAGTCATGTGACTGGAAAGCTATTCTGGTAAATGCTTGAAGTTAACTCGATGAAGCCCTCAGAAAATTCCAAACAAAAGTGATTACTAGAGCTGTTAATTGCTTTGAATAGGGTATCTATTCCCTCACCTTTGTGAAGACTTCCTCAGTACCCCAAAAGGCAATAGAATGCAGTGCTGGTGTAAACTGACATTTCTCAGACTGAGCACACCTGGACAGTATTTTCTGACAAGTACAATTGCAAATTTGGCATTCATAATTTCGTAACATTGGATACAGGAGAGAATCTCTAGATACAAGGGATAGTTTTTTTCCTCACCTTTTCTTAGATAACACTACTATTCAGAATCTGCCTCAGTGGGATGGGACTTGGGGTTAGTTTGGCTCCAGATTTAAATGTTGTGACTTACTCTTGAATCTGTATTCCTCAGTTGTCTATGTGCTTCCTGTCTTTGTAGAAAGCCAAAACCAGGAGTTCCAAACCAGAAAACCATGGGAAAAGCTGCTCTGGTAATGTTTCTCTTGAGCAGAAACAAATAGCAATAGAGATTTCCTGCAAAATAATTTTCATGTGACAGATATAGCCTGAAATCTAGATCAAATAGTCTGGCTAAATCTCTCTATTTTTAGTTCGGATTATATCTGTTACAGCTTTTTTAAAACAAAAACAAAACATGTCTTTCAGTTAACCATCTGCAGAGTTTTTTGATCCCATTCATGCTAAAAATGGACCAGGAGACCTGCTCCTTTGAAAGGCCTTTATTAGTCAGCTCTTTCAAGGGGGAACTCGAGGGGTTGCCTGCGCCGTCGCCGCTCCTGTCGTTGTTCTTGCTCCTGTCGCTGTTCTTGTTTGGGCTGCCGCTGAGGATGAGGTGTCAGACGAATCTGCTGCTCTCCTGCCGAGTCGGGAGTTCCAGCCTCGCGGGAATCCCCAGGAACTCAACTGGGCTCGTGTGGTCTAGGGGTGTCACTGTTTCTCAGTCTCCTGTGGTCATGGCAAGGCGGCAGAAGCAGAATTCAGTCCTTAGGTAGCTGAGGGTCTTCTCGGTGTTGTAGTGTCTCCCTTTTATCTGGATTTTGTGCTGGGTCCGGCTTTTGGGTCCATTTGCCGGCAACTGCACTTCGGTTTGGAGCGGTGCACCATGGGAGTCCTTGGATTTTCCTATTAGGCGGGGCCAGCAGTTCGAGGAGCCGGCGGGGAATGGGGACAGCCTAGCCCGACGGAAGGGGAGGGAACCCGGGGTTTTAGAGGGGGTATACAACTTGGAATAAGGTTTTGAGGGTACAAATTTTGGTACAAAACAGCATAGCTTTCTTAACAGACAGGGTACAACTGGCATAACATTTTAAACAGCATAACCTTCCTAACAAAGGACAGATTGTGTCAAAAATGGGAATTTCTTACATTTTATTCATTTCAGTTCCCCCTCTATTTCTTTGATCGGGCCTTTGCCCGCATCAATTGGCAGTTTTGATTTATGAGAGTATATTTTTTTATTTAGTTCTTCAGTTTGGGGTTCTAATTAAAGTAAAACTATTCTCTTATAGGGCACTCTCCAGTTAGGCGCTGCTTAAATGTTGCAGCATTTTTTACAATTTAATACTGCTTTATATCAAAAATGTGGGATTCACATGAGTGTGAACTTTTATAAGGGACTGCAGATTTTCCCCATCATTCTCTCAAGAGTTCAGTATGAACCATTATCTCGATCTCACCTGGTCTTGCCTCTTGGGTTGGGGAAGTTATCTAGCTTGTCTTATGGAGTTCTTTCAGTGTGTTCCCACTTCTTTTTTGCTTTTTGATTAGCCCTTCTGTGTGTGCCCTATGAGAGATCTGTAATGATATTATTATCACAACCTTTTTTAAAACAGCTTAACACTTCATGATAACTTAGAACAACAACTTACAGAGAACATTTTTTTTTATGACAGCTTTTGATAACAACTTGGAAAGACTTTGAACAAAGGGGGTTTTTTTTGTTTCTAATTGGGCTTTGGTTGTTTCTTGAAGGTTATTTTAAGCGTGTTTGGGTTTCTAATGGTAGTCCATTCGGAGGGAGTCTTTGCTGGGGTAACAGAGTCACTGGGAAGTGGCAATGGTCCTTTTATTCGGGATATATGTGTCTAGCCTTTTTCTTGGGTCCTCACTGCAGTGTGGGTTGTGAGCAGGACCTGGAACAGACTTTCGAATTTGGGGCTTAGTGGAGTGGTGTTCTAAGATTTAATCAGGACCCAGTCTCCTGGCTTTTTTTGGTGTACATCTGCGTCTAAGGGGGAGGTTTGAGGAAGATACCCTCTTCTTTTAAGATTGGCCAATGTTTTTCCAATTGTTTTTATATTCTTGAGTGGCTGCCTCCCCTTCTAAATAATCTGCAGTGCTGTAAGGAGTTAGTAAGAAAGGGAGTTCAAACATCATTCATATGGTGAAGCCCCTATGTCAGACCTCGGTCTAACTCGGATTCTCAAGAGTGCTAGGGGCAGACATTTTAGCCAATTCATTCCAGTTTCTGTTACTAATTTAGTTAATACATTTTTGAGGGTTTTATTCATCCTCTCAACTCTCCCTGAGCTTTGAGATGCCAGGGTGTATGTAACCGCCACCTAATTCCCAAGGCTTTAACAACACCATGCAGGACTTGTTGCTACAAGTGGGAGCCCTGTCTGAATGGATGTTATTTACCAGTCCATACCGGGGGATGATGTGTTCTAGTAGTTCTTATACCACTTGGCTGTTCTCTTTTTGTAGGGAAACTTTCACCAATGCGTTAAGTGATCAATTATACCAAAGATTTTTAATATTCTATTGGAGGCATTTCTGTGAAGTCTATTTGTACTCTGAAAGGGTCTTATGTTGGTATTTGCTTCCCCCTGCGTGGGCTTTTTTCATTACCATTTGATTTATTTTCTGACAATTAGGCATCCTTCAGTAACTGCTTTAGCCCGGTTATAGACTTGCGAAATGTGCCCCAGTGAGTTAAGTTGGTTGTATTTCTGCCAGCATTTTCGAGCTATGCTTATAGAATTTTCTTCCATCTGGGGTCAGCCATTCCCTTGCTTCCCTTGGTGTAAACCTAACTTCTTTATTTCTTTTAATTTTCATTATACATGGTTCACTAACTTTGTTAGCTGGTACATCATTTAAGGTAGGAATTTTTATTGGTTCCCCCAGCTTTTGAGCTGCTAGTTTGGCTGCTTGATCAGCTACTTGGTTGCCCTTCTTTAAAATGTGTCCCCTTTTTGATGTCCCTTGACATGTACAATTGCTATTTCTTGGGGCTTCATAAGATCTAATACCAATTTAATTAATTCTTTATGTATCAGATCTTTCCCTTTTGAATTTAGGTAGCTTCTTTCTTCCCAGATCTTTCCAAATGTGTGTACTATTCCAACTGCATATCTCGGTCTGTGTAGATTGTACTTTGGTCTTGTTCTAATAAATCTAATCCTCCTTGAGGGCATAGACTTCACAACAATGGGCAGACCAGTTTGGGGGTAGTTTTTCTTTTTCTGTAACTTTTAAATTGTCCTTTTTTGTACCTTCAACTACTGCATAGCCTGATATCCTTTTTCCCCTCTGTCACCCTAGATGATCTATCAATAAATAGCACCCTCCCATATGGTAGAGGTGTATCTTTAAGATTCCCCTTACTTTGTTTGTAAATCTATGATTTCTAGGCAATTGTGCTTAAGTTTGGTGTGGGTTTCCCTGAGAGGAACTGGGCAGGATTTAGACTTTTCGATGTGGTTAGCTCCAAATCACTGGTGCCGGTTAAAATCACTTCATATTTTAAAATTTAGAGTCAGTCAGCCATTGTTGAGCCTTTTGGCTCAACACTGTTTTAGATCATGGGGTGTGTGCAATGATTTTTCTTGCAGTGTCGCTTTTGTGCTTTCTCCACAAGAACAGCTGTGGCTGCTACAGCCTGGAGGCAAGCCGGCCACCCTCTTGCAACTGGATCCAAAGTTTGGAAAGATATGCGACAGGCTTTTTGTGTCCTCCCCATTCTTGGGTTAATACTCCATAAGCTATTCCCCTTCAGAGTTAATGAATAGGTCAAACTTTTTTTAAGGTCTGGGAGACTCAGGACAGGGGCTGAAGACAATTTTGTCTTTAGGTCTTTCAATTGTTCTTCATCTGTATCGGTCCATTTCACAGGTTCAGGTTGGACTAATTTTTCATATAGAAATTTAACACTTTGGGAATATTTCTCTATCCACAGCTTGCAATAACCAAATAGTCCTAATAATTTTTTTATATCTCTTTTTGTGGTTGGAGCTGGGATTGCGAGTATGCCTGAGATTCTTTCAGGGCTTAATTTCTTACACCCTTCCCCAATGAGTTCCAAGGTAGGTGACTTGTGATTCTACAAACTGCAGTTTGTTCTTTGACACTTTGAGGCTCTTTTCCCCTAGGAAATTTAGGAGATCAATACTGGTTCTTTTTATTATTTTTTAAGTTTTCTTTTGATATCTGGCCAGGATTTTGTGACAAATTGCAATTTTAATAATATCTGATTCTCTGGGCTGTCTGGATCTAAATTAGAATATTGCTGGAAATTCTGTCTGAGCCTGCTCAGCCAGGCTGCTGGGGTTTCATCTTTTCTTGGGCTTTGTCAAAGGCCAATTTGGTGTTACTACTCTGGGGAACTGAAACTTTATGCCTCTTATTACCAGGTTTCTATAATCTTTCATATTTCTCCTTCCTTCTCTTCCACCTGTCTCCCACCCTGGGTCAGCTATTGGCAACTTCTGGTCCAGGGGGCCCATTCGGTTTTCTCTTTCCAGATGCGCATCCACGCTGTCCTAACCAGCTGAACCTCGTCTGGATTGAAGAGTATATTTAAGATGGAGTTTAGTTCGCCCCGTGTATAAATATTTGGGCCTAAAAACTGGTCAATCTGGTTGGCAATTCCCACTGGGTTTTCAACTAGATTCCCAGCTCTTTCTTAAAATTTTTGACTTCTGACGCTGTTAAAGGTGCATTGACAAACCCTATTCCTCCTATTGCCCCACCCATCGGGACCTCCCTTAGGGGAAAGAGTTTGGTTTTTGACCTGGTGTTACTGCAAGGTGCTTCTGGGTTTTCTATTGCCTGACAGGATGCACTGTTAGGTGCCAGACCCAGCTCCCAGCTGTGAGGGGGTGCAGGGATTGTGGATGGTGAAGGAGAGGAGGCTAGACCAGTGTTAGGAAATGGCAGAGGGTAAGAGGGGTTATAAGCTGGGGAAGGAACAGGGATTACAGTTTGGGAAGGTGGGATATGATTTTCAGGTGAGGTTGGAGATTAGTAGGGATAGTTTGTAGTACTTTGGGATAAACTGGAGGAGGAGGCAAATGTTTTAAGGGGTTCCAATTATGGCTAGCTTCCTCTTGGTTCTCCTTCTGCTTTTCATTCCTTTGTTTCCCTTGCTGTAACTTACATATTTTTGCTATTTCATTTCTGACTACTTGTTTCTGCCAACAGGCAGCATAGAGTATTTGTTCAGTACTTGAATCCCCTCGAGATTTCAAGTATTGAGTTAATTGTGAACACATCCAGGGGTCTCTAGTTCCACACCATGGCCGTTTTTTCAGGTAAATCTAGGTTAGGCCAAGCTTCTATGCAATAATGGATCATCTTGATTCTGTCCAAGCTTTTAGTGGCTTCATCAACCTCCCATAGTTCTAACATTTGTCCTAGTGGACTGTGTGAATATTTCTTACCTTTTTCTCTCTTTTCTCTTCAACTGGCTCCAATCTACTTATGTACGCCCCCATTTTCACTGGGTCTCAAATAAAAACTACGGTGCTCTTACCCTGATGGAAACTTCACTTCAAGGCAACACAAAGCAAAATTATCTGACCTTATTTTAACTAAACTTTTTTAAGGTGCCCCTACACACACACACACACATTTAAAGACGGGCAACTTAAATTTTAACTCTCACTCACTCTTTGAACACTCATAAGTAGCCCCAGGGACCTCTCTCAGGGTTTGGGCACTACCCCTGCCAGTGCTCGGAATGCCCCACAGGTAGCCTCGTGACCCGCCCTTAGGGCCTCAGCCACTACCCCTTAGCCAGCACTCCTTTTCTCTTCTGTACGTCAGGCAAATCCCCATAAGCAGCCGGTCAACCAGGGCCCAGGGTTCCAGCCACCACCTACTGCCAGGATCTGGACATACAGCATGCGATGTACTCACTCACCCTACCTTTAAGTCCCTTGAGCTTTGGGGCTCCCCTAACTTTCACTCCTCTGCACCCGGACAGCGTCCTCTTGGGCACCCCCGACCAGTTCTACCGCTCCGTACCCGGACAGTGTATCTCTTCCCTGGGTACCCCCGACCAATATGACACCCTCGAACCCAGAAAGCGTACCCAAGATACCCCCAACCAATGCAGACTCTTTTATCCCAGCACCCTGACAGCTACCCCAGCCAGCCTCCAAAGCACCCCGAAAGCAGCCTATCCTTGCTACCCCAGCCGGTACTCAGACACCCCAGGCCGTAGCTTCAGCCAGCGCTCTCTTTCTCTCCCCACACCCCGGTGGTTATCCCAGTCAGTGTCCACTCACAGGCCCCGAAAGTAGCCTGGGCAACCTGCCCTTAGGGTTCCAGCTGCTACCCCAGCCAGCGCTAGTCTCTTGTGACACCCCGGGCTATAACCTCAGCCAGTGCGGTGCGTGCCTCACCCTGCTCGAGCTCTTTCGCACGCTTGAAATTGGCCCAAGCCTTATCTGCCACACACTTCTTTGACGTGCCACTCACTCTCTAAATTCCTCCACACATCCAGAGGCGGCCCCTATGCCCCTGGAGACGCCTCAGTCACTCCCAGTCCACTCGCTCCCTGATTTTCCCGGCCCCCCCTCGCGGGAGTGCGGAAACGTGGTACTCAGCAGTCCAAACTCACTTGGGGGTCCGAGCTGCCGGCCCCCCCTCTCATTCACTCCACACTCGCTCGTCTCCACTCCCGCCACCGGTTGTTCTTATCGATACTGCTCAGTGGCATCCCACAAGGCTGGCGAGCATCGTCCTCTGGTCTGGGATGTCCAGCTGTCCAAGAGGCCCAGGCTGGGCTGCGCCTTCCTGTCCTGGTCCTCTTCTGGGTGTGGCTTAGATCCCAGTGAGCCCCCAAATTGTTTAAAATGGGCCAGGAGACCTGCTCCTTTGAAAGGCCTTTATTAGTCAGCTCTTTCAAGGGGGAACTCGAGGGGTCGCCTGCGCCGTTGCCGCTCCTGTTGCCCTTCTCGCTCTTCTCGCCCCTACTGCCGTTCTCGCTCCTGTCGCCGCTGAGGATGAGGTGTCAGACGAATCTGCTGCTCTTGCCACAGGGTCGGGAGTTCCAGCCTCGCAGGAATTCCCAGGAACTCAACTGGGCTCGTGTGGTCTAGGGGTGTCACCTTTGCTCAGTCTTTTTGTGGTCATGGCGAGGCGGCAGAAGCAGAAACAGTCCCTAGGTAGCTGAGGGTCTTCTCAGTGTTGTTGTAGTGTCTCTCTTTTATCTGGATTTTGTGCTGGGTCCCGGCTTTTGGGTCCATTTGCCGGCAACTGCACTTCCATTTGGAGCGGTGCACCATGGAAGTCCTTGGATTTTCCTATTAGGCGGGGCCAGCAGTTCGAGGAGCTGGTGGGGAATGGCGACAGTCTAGCCCGACGGAAGGGGAGGGAACCCGGGGTTTTAGAGGGGGTATACAACTTGGAATAAGGTTTTGAGGGTACAAATTTTGGTACAAAACAGCATAGCTTTCTTAACAGGGTACAACTGGCATAACATTTTAAACAGCATAACCTTCCTAACAAAGGACAGACTGTGTCAAAAATGGGAACCTCTTACATTTTATTCATTTCAATTCATCTTCAACAAATACAATTACCCTTTACTAGAATCTAGTAATTGTATATTGAATATTGAAAATACAATTGAATACCAGAATTCTTGAAAAATGATGAATAGACTTGTTATACAGTTAAGAATTCAAAAATTAGAAGGATTTGAAGAAAGTTTATTTACAGAGAATTGGTGCAACTGTGTGATGTAACTTTTAGCTAATACCTGTAATTATGTTAAGCAGTTAATTGTCTACACCAAAAGAAAGTTCATGTCCGAAGCATTTAGGCTGGAATTCATCCTGCTGAAGTTCAAACAATGCAATGATTTGCTCTCCATCATTATCTGCTGCTTTACCATTGACACTAGAAGAATACTGGAGGGAATGGATTTCTCACTCACAACATACCTTCCATCTGTGGATTATACTGAACTTGCCACTGCAGCTTTATGCTTCAGTTAGATATCTAAAGACAGGAAAGAGGAATCAGCTTTCAGTGAAATGGACATTCAAAGTGAAGATAAAATGCTAAGAAATAAGAAGAGCATGTCTGGACAAGAATTACAACAGTGGGTGCTGGTGACTCTTTGTGTAAACTGTAGCTGTAAGTACAGAATCATTCACTGAGGCACACACATTGTCTGGGCTTGTTCCTACCTGCAATTCCTGGGAAAAACAACTGGAACAGGACAGTGAAGGTTTCTCAATGTTCCCATGACTGATTATCTGACATCAGCATTAAGCGTTAGCTATGAGCTGTTCTCTCTTTGAAGAGGTTTCTATTACAGTGTAAATGGAGGGAGGGAAGTGGTCCACAACTACTGTACGTGGAAAGGAGGAAATTTGGGAGCTACTGAAGAAATGCAGTTTCATGATTGCTGTTAAAACAATGGAAAAGTGTAAGCCAGGCTGCAGTGTGCCAAGAAATGAGTTAAAAACTGAGGGAAAAGGCCACAGTGACAGGTGAGAAAACTGGCTGGGCCTCTGAAATGTGCTGAAAGTAAGCATAACTTAAGACACTAATGGACTGTGTAACTGCTATTTAGCAGTTGTAATCAGATGTAAATTTAGGTGATCACAGAATCTTTCTTTTTACTGGACACTTCTGTAAGTTTCCATTTTATGTATTTATTTGGTTCTCCAAAGGAATGCAGTATGACATGTAAGTATATCTATGTAACAATATAAAGGAAAAAATTCTATATAAATGGAAGTAAATTACACTGTATGCAGCTGAAATAATTGTGTCATTATCTTTGGTTATACCTCTTACACATTAATTGTTTCTCTACAACAGTACTTGAAATCCTGCTTTTCCTTTTCAGCATACCTGTCAAGTCCTGTAGCAGTTCTCCAGCCAGCAGGGATCCACATGGATGCTGACAGGCCAAGGATTGTGTGCATATGGATTACTCTGCTCCTTGCCACAGTTAAGTAATTCCTGCTTTTCTATTCATAAGGGTGTGGTAAATGTAATGGATAATTCGTGTATACAATATTGTATCAAAAAGTTTGGTCTATTACAAGCTACTCAAGGACGTCTCCAAGAGTCTATTGTGCAAGCTGTGAAACCACAACATTTGCAACAGAAATGACATAGCTGGACTGGAGATGGCCCATTCATCAATGATGGGCCTCCACTTCACAGCTGCTCGACATCTGATATCGATCTTGATAGGGGATCTGGAGGATGATCAATCAGCACCCCAAAGACGACATCTGGGAAGACTATCAACGTCTTTTCATACTTACAGGAACCCCTTTCAAGACCTTGCTTGGAAATAAAGAGATACATGAATATTTGAACTCACAATGGATTTAGCCTCAGGATAAATAAACTGTATAAAAACTGTACGCCAAGACCCAGTGTGTGGCTGAGGTTGGATGGTACCGTTGTTACTGTCACTCTGCCCACCCAGCATTCGATCGATGTTGTCCAATTTTTTGTGCCTTTTTAATTGGATTTTGGAAAATTGCTAAATAAATTCTGTTATTTTGAATTGGCTTCTGATCATTCATAACAAGGGATCTAGCTTGACTCTTCTACACGACTACCAACTTGCCTGGATATCTTCACAAGTCAGATTACAGATGTCCAGCTAGAAATCAATGCCGCCATTCACTGAATTGTAGAATTGTTGCTTTTTCATAGTGAAGAGTTCTTGCTAAAATGCAGTGCAATAACAGCAAAAAATAAACCCATTTATTAATGTTGTAATATACTCAACTGGTGTTAGATGAGACAGTTAACTGAAGTTAAATAAAATCTTTCCTACTGAATCAGAAACTGCAGCTAAGTTTCCCTGCTTATACAGAGCTTGTATCAATTTCCATTTTGAGAGGGGAACACAAATGGTGAATGTGCAAGAGGAATGGAGCACCATCTAGTGCTTAAAGAATAATGCTGGAGAATGGGACATTGCTAGCAGTTAAAACAACCCATGTAATTCTTTGACTTGTTTGCATAGAAGGAAAGAGTATATTCTGGAAATGTAATATTGTGGTGTTCTTCATGGACCTTGTGGTGACTGAGAGGTAGGGGGATATAGAATGACATGTCAGACTGCATCAGAAACAGTCATTTGGAAAAATATTTTGCCTGTTTGTTGGCTAAAAAAAAAGCTTACGAAAGTTTTTCCTCATTTCCCACCTCCAAATAATTAAGTAATAGTAGGCCAAAACCATTCAGCCTTTGAAATAATGATAGTGATACAAGATACAAATGTGAAATACTGATACAATATGCAAATACTGTATGTAGGCTGTAGCAGGGTGGCAGTACTTACCTTGGCAGTGACAGTCTTAGATAACATTTGCAGGAACCTGCAAAATGTTTGTAAAAATGGAGTAAAAGTAACAGTTCAGCCCACATCTCAGCATGCAGGTTTGGGCTGACACTATATGGGAGAGGAATGAGGAGGGACCGTTGTCTGTAGTTCCATTGTTCTGGAAAGAAAAGACCAGTGGATGTTCTCTGTGTGCTGCTGTTTCGGACACACAAAGGACGAGGCAGGCAGCAGAACATAAGGCAGGAAAACTCTATTTTAATTTTCCTGATTCCATATATATACACTTTATCAGAAGGTAAAGATTGACTACATGGGTTGCCACCTCTTCAACCTTGTAGGTGAACATCACCATCAATCACAAGACTCCTCCCAGAAGAGAAATATGTAAACAATACAGTTTACATGAAGCTGCATGGGAATCTCCACTACAAAAATGCAAATACTCAAAATGCAAGAAAACTTAAGGTGACATCTCACCCTTTTACTGTTTAAAAAAAAAAAAAGAAATGAACAACATTCAATTTGTTCTTGTGGAAGGGCCACTGGTGTGATCACTCATGTTATTGACATCAGAGTCATCACTCAGTGGTTTCCACCACTTGTTGACCTTCATTTTGGTCACGGTCTCCTGGCTGTCTGTTGGCCGATTCTGTCTCTGCAGTCTCAGGTCAGGACGAACACACTTTGCAGGTACCCAGTGTGTACTCCAGTATCTGTGGAGACACATGCATACCTGTGTGCTGCCTCAAGTTTGCCTGTTTTTCACTTTTTGCATTTTGTTCTCACGCAGCTTCAAGTAAACTATGTATATTATTAGAGTTGTTTACATTCTTCCTCTCAGGAGGAGAATGATGATTGATGGTGATGGTCACCAACGAGGTTGAAGAAGTGGCTACCTGTGTAGCTAATCTTGGCCTGTCTGTAAATTTGTATATATGGAGTCAGAAAAATAAAGTAGAGGCTTTCCTGCTTGACCTCCTGCTGGCCTGCGTCGTCCTTCCATGCTCCTAACAGCAGCCGCAAGTGTGGACCCTCCGTCACAAGTGTGACCTCGACGGTGGGAAAGGAATTCAGCCGTCTGTGTCTGAGGTCACACCCGTGCCCCAAAGCAATAAGGTCATAGGGTCCTTCCCATTGCTTGGTGACTAGATTTTGCATCTGGACCTTTGTCGAGGCTGATGCATCTTGTCCGAAGCCTGTAATGAGAGGTGGTGGTTCAAGATAACAGGGTTATTTGAGTTCTGCAGCACTGTGAGGTGATTAATTGTAGACAAAGCCTTTTGGAACTGACTGTGTGGGGTATCACCCTGCATTCCCCATTTTTGTTTTTGGAGAACACACTTGAGTGTACCATGAGCGCGTTCTACAATTGCCTGGCCTGTGGGAGAATGAGGGATCCCAAATTTATGAGAAACACCCCATAACTGCAGGAACTGCCACACCTTCTGTGAGGCATAAGCAGGACCATTGTCGGTCTTGATAGCAGAGGGTATGCCCAAAACGGCAAAGGCCTGCCTCCAGTGAGCAATGACATCGCGGGTCTTTTCTCCCGTGTGAGCTGAAGCCCACATAGCAGAGGAGAACGTGTCCACCGTAACATGCACATACTTGAGCCGGCCAAACTCAGCAACCTGAGTAACATCTGTCTGCCAAAGTTCCAAGGCCTTGAGACCCCTGGGGTTTACCCCTGCCGGCAAAGGTGCAGCGACCGTGTGACAGTCATCACAGGACTCAACAATGTCACGGGCCTCAGTCGACGTCAACTGAAACTGCTTCTGCAGTGTATGTGTGTTCTGGTGGAAAAACCCATGTGATGCCTTGGCCTGCGCGAGTGTATCAGGCTGAGGGGCCACCCACGCTGGGTTAGCCAGCTTGTCAGCCCTCACATTACCTTCCGCTACAAATCCAGGCAGGTTAGTGTGGGTTTGAACATGCAGAACATAATAAAGATGAACCCTGTCCTGAATAGCACACCACAGGGCCTTCAGTAGATGAAACAAAGCAGCATTGCTGACTTCCTTCAACCCCGAATGACCCAACCGCCGAGCAACATCGGCCATATAAGCAGAATCCGTGATCAAGTTGAAGGGTTGCTGAGAAAACATCTGAAAAGCCATGACGGCAGCCCTCAGGTCAACCAATTGGGCTGACCCATCCTCATGGCCTGCCAGGACCTTCCACTCAGATCCATCCTTCCAAGTGACAATGGCCTTCCCTGTTTTTCCTGACCCGTCAGTGAAGGCAGTGGGTCCTTACACTGGTTCCTGGCTGGTTTTGGGCCACAAAGAGATTTGTGTGGATTTTGCCACTTGCAGTAGCTTGTGGCTGGGCAGATGATAAGTGATCTGCCCTGTAAAATTCTCAAGAGCACCTGGCAGCGACACACTGTTTGCAAGGTTCTAGTCAAAATCTTCCTGTGGTACTGGGAGCACAATCTCAGGATCCGCCCCCATCAATTGCAAACACTGTTGTCAGCATTTGACTATCAAACGAGCAATGAGCTCGAACAATGCTGTTGCTGACTTCTGCAGCTGATGGGGCAAGAAAACCTATTCCAGGACATGCAAGGGGTCACTGCACTGGTGAATTATGGCTGTG
Organism: Sylvia atricapilla; assembly: GCF_009819655.1. NCBI lineage: Eukaryota > Metazoa > Chordata > Aves > Passeriformes > Sylviidae > Sylvia > Sylvia atricapilla. Next base: position 20,249,799 of record NC_089152.1, read on the forward strand.
GAATGTAAATCCGGAGTGGTGATGACACAGTGACATCAATGGAGGGATCAATGCGATGAACCTGTCAGGCCAAAACAGCTCACTGAATCTCCTCCAGTACCTGACGTGCCTCTGGGGTCAATGTCCAAGGTGATTTTAAATCAGTGTTTCCCTTTAACAAATCAAACAGAGGAGACAACTGTGCTGTGATTAGTTCCAAATACAGGTGTAACCAAGTGATGATACTCACCAATTTCTGGGCATCATTCAATGTGCGCACCGAGTGCACAAATTGCACCTCCTGATGCTGGATCGTACGTTCCATGATCTTGACACTCAGATATTTCCATGGAGGTTGCTGCTGAACCTTTTCCAGAGCCACCTGCAGCCCATGGGAATGCAAAGCATGGTCCAGCTCAGGCCGAATCCTCTGCAACTCATCCTGGGTGGACGCAGCCACCAGGATATCATCCATGTAATGATAAAACTGGGCACTAGGAAATTACTTGCAAACTCTGGACAAGGCTTGGACCACAAACCATTGGCACAGGCTTGAGGAATTTCACATGCCTTGAGGCAAAACTCTTCATTGATACCGTTGTGTGGGCTCAGAATTCTTACTTGCTGGCAGTGAGAAGGCAAATTTCGGTCTGTCATTGGGATGCAAAGGAATCCTAAAAAAACCAATCCTTCAGATCCACGATGAGAACCGGCCATTCTGCTGGAAGCATGGTGGGCGACGGCATACCAGCCTGCAGCATCCCCATGCCTTCCATCACTGTGTTCACCTTTTGGAGGTCTTGTAACAACCTCCATTTCCCAGACTTCTTTTTGATGCAGAACACAGGAGTGTTCCCGGGACTGGTAGAAGGTTCCTGATGTTTCTGCACCAAATCACAAAGGGTAACTAATTTTTCTTGGTGAAAGGGCCACTGGGGATCTCAAATGGATTTGTCTGTCAGCCACTGTATAAGAGGCATTGGACGTGCTGTGCCCTTCAGCACAGTGGCCCCAAATAAAAATTCATCCCCATGTGCACCCCCGACGGGCCAGAGCATCCCTCTCCCAAAGGTTATTAGAGGTGGTGGTGACATGGGGCCAGATGGTTCGTCACCGGCTTCTGGCTCACGTAACATTGTTTCGTTCCTCCCAGTCCTGCTACAGGCGTCCCCACTGGGGCCAAGTGGCAATAGACACAATTGTGACCTCGTGCCTGTGTCAAGGATTCCACAGAGGCGAATTTCTGATGGCGTTGCACCAGGAATGGACAGGGTGCACATCTTCTTGGGACGCCTCTTGGTCAGGGCATCGGTCCAGAAGACCTGAGGCGGCCCAGTGGATCTGAAGCTGCCATCTCCTCTCACCCGATTTTCTGCCCTGCAGACAGAGGACTTAAAGGATACAAGTTGAGCAATTGGTGTTTTTTCTGGGATAGTGATGGGGGGAGTGGGTGTGGAAACCATGGCATAAATCCTTCCTGTGTAATCCGCATCCATGAGACCCAGATGAACAAAGATACCCTGAATGGTGGTACTAGATCTGCCCATAAGAAGAGCACTCAAACCATCACCCAGAGGACTGAAGGCATCGAGGGGGATTTTATGCACTATGCCATCCATTAGGATAACTGTTTCAGCAGTGCAGACACCTATGACTGCTGAACCGCAGGTGCTGGCTGTGACCTTGCCCAGTGGATCTCCATCGGCTCTGGGGACTGGGAAGATACTTCTGTCCAAGCACGCTTCCCCTTCGTGCTCCACTGCCCATTTCCTGAGCCTGATAGAGGCTGGCCACCACATGAGCTGTGGCCTTACAATCACTGGCCATGTGATTTGGCCTTCCACACCGTCCACAGAGAAACAAAGGAGTGGTCCCTTTTTGCACTTTCTTCCCATTTTTCTTGCCAGCCTGAGCATTTGCCTGTTTCTGCTTCCCACCCTGCTGCCCCTTCCAGGTTGTCCGCAGGGTGGTAGCCACGGCAGCCACTTTGCAACCTGTGGTGCCCATTCTTGCACAGGCCTCAGCCATTTGCAAGAGTGTGGGATCGCCTGGAAGGGCCTCAATGATCCTCCTGCACTCTGCATTGCAATTGCTCCTTGCCAGGTGTTTGAGCAACATCATTCTGGTATTAAAATCATCCACTTGTTGCTCAACCGAAGCTGTCAGCCTCTCTGCGAACTGCAGGAAGGGTTCGTCAGTCCCCTGAAGAATCGTGGAAAAAGACTGTTTCAGTGCAGACAACTCCATTGTCTGCACCAATGCTGCCATGCCAACTTTCTGGCACTGCTCCAGTACCAGGGGCTCACAGGTGATCTGCCTATTAACATCAGCAAACTCACCTATACCCAGCAGCACTTCTGGCCCGACCCATACCTAGGGTCATCTTGACGAGCCACCCGATTCTGTGCTGCAGTCTTTTCAGCCAATTGAGACCACTTGGACTCAAATAGGTCAAATTCGACTGGCTGAAAGAGAACCTTGGCCAAACACTGGATGTCATAGGGTGGTAATACGTCTGTGTCTATCAATTGGAGCACTTGCATCATCTCCAGAGACCCCAGACCGTAGTTACCAATCCTACCTCAGAGATGAATCAATGCCTGCCAAGACAGATTGGCATGTTTCCGGCGACCAGCTTCCCGAAGCACAGGGAAAGCTCGCAGACCGCCCGTCGAGGCATCATCCTCCGAATCCTGTCCCCTAGACTCCAAGGGGACAGAGGCAGGTGCCTGTCTCGCAGCACCTGCAGAGCTGGGGAATTCATCCCTGCCCTTCAGGGGGCGCCGTGCCGAACCACGGCTATCCACGGCATCTGCCTTGGATCGGACATCCTCCCAAAAACGTGCACGATCCCGCGGCCGGACCGTCACCTGACACGGCGGCAGCCGAAGGCGACCAACGGCCACCCGAAGGCGACCCGGCATCCCGGGAACCCTTGCCATGGTGAACCGCGGCCTGTCGTCCTCTGTGCCGTCCCCTCCTTTAAAAGCGAACACTGCGGAGCTGACATCCGCCTCTGCATCAGCGGCGTGCGCGGCGCCGCTCCGGCTGAGCGCGGAGGGAGAGCGCGGCGCTGGGAGGGACATGTCCTGCGGCGCTTTCAAAGGCACGGGCCATTCAGGAGGAGATGAAGCCATGGAGGAGGTGCCGCGAGCAACGCAGGGAGGAGGGGTCTCACAGGGGGTGAAGGACTCGCAGAAGAGCCAGCCTATACAGCTCGGAGGCCACCCAAACGCCACCCCCCCTCGCACCTCTCGGTGGAGCCGCGGCTGCAGGAGGGGCTGGGGGATCGCTCCCACCAAAGTTCTCCCGGCCGCCCGGACCCTGATGGTGGGCGGCCCTGCCACGGCTGCGGGGCGGGTCTCTCGCCGCGTGAGCCTGGGGCCGCTCCGCTCGGCAGCCCGAGACGGCGCAAATCCGCGGATCCGCGCTGTCCTTCTCCAGGGAATATCTCGTGGAAATTCCACAGTGGGAGCAGGCCGCTGTGACCACCACTTCTCCGCGGTCCAAACGCGGTTTTGGCGCTTCCAGTGCCAGGAAAGCGCAGGGGGTGGAAAAGACCTCCCGCTGCCACCGCCGTAGCATGGGGTCGGGGGCACCAGCACCAGCGGTCCCGCAGGGCTTCTGCAAGCTCCGAGATCTCCCACATTCCAACGCCTGTGGGGTGCGGGTACGGGCGAGGTCCACCCCGCGGCCCCGCGCCCACCTCAGCGGCTGTGCCGAAGGAGGCCAGGCTTTTCTCATTTCTGTGCCTGCGTGGGCCGGGAATCGGTGTTTCCGCCGGCGGCGTGTGTGCGCAGGAGGAGGCTAAATCCCCTCCGCTCCAGCGGTGCGCCCGCAGTGCGGGGACGGGAGAGACAGCTCCACCATCTCCCCTGGCACCTAGCCTGGGAGACAGTATCAGGCTACCCTCTGAAACCCCAGAGCTGGGAGGCTGCAAATTGCGTAGCACCCCTTCCAGCCTTTTCCAGGTTGTTAGCAACCTCAAAAGATCCACGCTGCAATCAGCAGTAAAAAACTGGAGCAGATGATCACCCAGGAATCTCCATTCTGCTGTGGACACTGCGGAAGAAACCATGGGTTCTAACATAATAGAACAATTGGTTATAAGCGAAATAGCCGAATTGTTTTATGAAGAAATTTATTAAAATCAATTCGGTTACAAAGAAATAAAAAGTCCACCACCAAAATAGATTGAAGATACCAAGCCCGGGAGTTGGCACCTGGTGAATGAGGTCGGACCAGCAGCCAGTCCTCCCCTTGTTCACGAGAAACTGCTGCTGGATCCTAATTTTTTATACAGTTTTTGTGCTCTCAGGCTAGATCCAGGATGTAAATCTCCTCAGCCGTCCCGATATGGTGTTATCTCTTGCATTGCATAGTTATTTACTGAAGTCTTTTCGTCTCTTCCCTCTGGCCCGACGGGGGTCCAGGTGGTGTGGGTGTGGCAGTCAGACAGTGATGATCGCTTCTTGTCTCGTTCCAAGAAAATGTTATTTCGCCCTGTGCCTTCCAGTGCAAATGAAGTCTCTCCCTGAGTTTGCAGTCTGAATTTTACAAAAGGGGTGCTTCGTATAACTTTCAGCACTTTATATAAGATATTATTACAGGCATGAATTAATTCTCAGCCTCCCTTATAACAGAATCCCCCACTTTGTATTTTTAGAAATTTAATTCATGCTCTACTTAAGAATCTCTCTCTCTTTTTTTTTTTTTTAAATTCCTCCTTGTAGTCATCCCAGGCTTCCTGTGGAGGGATGTAATTCCCCTCATAGGAAGTTTTCTTCACCTGGTTTTCAAATCTTGCCAACATTTTTGCGACTTCACTTTCTTCTGTTTGTTCTTTTAGTTTCATGATTTTTGACATTTTGTTGTTTTTGCCTGTGGCCAATTCGGGGTCCATAGGCATTGCTGCGATTTGCATGCCTTGGACCACAGAGTGTATTAGACGATGAAACATGGGATGAGACAAGGCAAGAACATGATACCTGCTAGAGAACAAAGTATGAAGAAAACCAGTTTTTTCCACCATACCCCATTAAACAAATCGTCCCACCAAGAAGTCTGGAGGATTGAATTCCATCTCTGTACCGGTACATGAGCTACCCTTTTTATTTCTGATGCCAGGCTTTTTGATCGTTTCTCCGTAATCATCTACCTCCACATAACATTCAGAGTCATTGAACTTTCCACACACCCCTCCCTCTTCTGCCAGTAAGTAATCCAATGCTATTCAGTTTTGGTACACAAAGGCTCTCATTTGGGAGTGTTGCTTGGCTAACAGCTCCAATGCATCAGAGGTGAGATTAGACACAACCTCTACCACTGCTTGCAGTCTGATTAGCCTATTTAGCAAGTAAATTGGGGTCCTATAGCCCCAACTCTCATCTTGTGCCCAGGTTGCCAGGCCATAATATGCTATTATACGTTCTGCTGGCCACTCCTCCTTTCCCCATTTATGATTTCCTCCTGCCATTGGGAGGCCCGTTTTACTTCTCTTTTTTCTCTACTTAAAGTCTCATATAATGGGGCTCCAAGCATATTAGCCTCGGCCCTGGGGAGTGTGAAGAAGGAAGGGCGGATCATACCTAGAGTGCATGAACCTTTCCATATCCCAGGTAGTTCACTGAATGCTTTTTTTCCCACAGATCCAATATATCCCACTGGGAGATCTCCAGGTCTTATATGTCATTTCTGGCGTTTCCCAGTAATGAGCTATGTTTTCTATGGACTAGAAAGGTTAGCTCCAGAATATTTGTGCCAACATAAACCAATTTTCCCAGACCAATTGCAGCGATCAGTTTTTTCTTTGTCCCAGTATCCCATTGGAGGTTCGGGTTGCCATTTTCTTTCCTGTTTCTCTGAATTTACAGCTAATGTGGATATACATGGGGTATATCCTACAACCTCATTGAATTCTTTCCCCTCCCTGCTGATACAAAAAGTTCCAATTATCCAGTGGCCAATTATCCACCCTTCGGGCCGCAATATTTTTTTGAAATTTCTGATTTATTCTACTTTAACAATTGTTCTGGAGATAAATTTTTCACCTTTCCAGGGCCACATTTCAGCAGAATTCAATCCCCCACAAATCCAACAATTAGTTAGACCTAACTCGGAGGCAATCTCCTGCATAAGATCTAAAAATAAATTCCTGTTAGAAATGAGTGATCCTGAATCCCCATATTGTCTTTCCAGTTGCTCATATTGTTCACTTAATGACTTAAGTCTATCCTGTTCTATTCCCTTTTTCTAGTTTCTGCCTCCTGCCTTTTTAGTTCTTGAGACATATGAATTTTTACTTCAGGCTCTATACCTTCCCTGTTTCGTGAAAAGCAAAATGTTTTATCTAATTGTGAACAATCTTGTTCATTATTGAATATTATTTGATTATCCTTCTGTACCATTTCCCATCATATTTTAGATTCTTGACCACTCAATATGTCTTTTCTCTTATTTTACACATTCCCAATTATTCACTCTTGTAACACAAGTGGTTCACAGTAAAATATGCTATGAAAATCGATTCTTTTTTTTCTCCTATCCAAAGAGTGCGGTTACATTGATCACTTATAGGTATACTTGGTATCTTTCCTGTTTACCATTTGTGAATGCTGTGTGCTTTTGACTGCCTGTTCTTTTAGTAATTGCCCTTGGGTCATGGCACTCCACCCCTTTTTCTGATTCACAAATTTATATTGAGTACCATTAAAGAAACAATATCCCTTTCTCCTATCCCCTGGACAATCATAATGTGGTTGATACCCAGGTTTTTTGTTTGTCCTTTTTTGTGTAACCTCTAGGCATGGTTCACCCTCTTTCATGAGGGTCAGTCTCTGAGGGTTCTCAGGGTGGGATCCCCCTACTTCGCTCAGGACTAGGCTCAGGACTACGAAGACTCCCAGTACAACACTCCTCTGCCTTTCCCTTCATCCCGGGGTAGCATTCCATGGCAGGGTAACCCATCTTCATGGCAGCAGGAGTATGTTTTTGGGGTCCTGTTGGTCCGAGCCACAAACCTCTTTTTGAAGACACTCCACTGGGACAGCCTGACTGTATCTGAGCAGCAAGGTAATTTGATTGTCCTTTGGCACTCAACATCGAGCACTTCGGCCTCTGCATCCAATTGTTCTTTTATTCCCTTTTTATATATTTGATACCACTCTGGAGAATCTAACTCCAGTAGACCCAAGCTAGTGGCAATTACTAAAAACGGCTAGTCTCTTTTGCTCTTCTCCCAAATAGTACACAATTCACTTGGTTTACACCCCTTCACAATGGGTAACTTAAATATGCTTACAGTATACACACTTAAAGTAAACAAAGGGAAAACAATCACAGTTTGGTTTTATACAACTTATCTGATCCCCTCTGTTCATTTGTGGTGGCATTGAAATCTGATTTTCAAGTCTCCAGGAGACGAAGACACTCTCCACTTTGGGGCAGTGCCTTGAGACTCAACTTCTTTACTCTTGAAGCGTGCATCCACCCTTTTCTGCAGTCCTGGTTGCTGTATCTGTCAAAACTTCATCACCAGGATTTATTTTGAATACAAACCCCAAAGGGGCACTTTGAGGAATGAGCCCCTTTCTCTGTAGGTCCTGTAAATTTCTGTTTATGGCAATTAGATATGGCTGAATCTGGGTATCCTCTATTTGAGGATGCCCAACCAGTACTCTGTGTCTGTAAGGCATTCCATAAAGCATTTCAAATGGTGACAATCTTGTTTCTGAATGAGATATAGTTGTTATGTTTAAGAGAGCTAGAGGAAGGCATTTTACCCAACACATTTTAAATTATCTCAAAAAATGTTCTGTTAGAGCCTGTGCTCTCCCATGTGTTTGCTGATTCAATCTTTTCAGAATTTTCCTGGTATATTCTTTTGATTCTACTCTCCTTTCCATCAGGTAATTTCCAGCTTCTTCCTCTAGCTTACCCCCTTATTTCTTCATATTTTTCAATCTCCTTCTTGAGAATGGTAAGGGGGATATTCCAGGGTCTCCCTTCCTGAACCTCGAGGATATTTATTACTATCAGCGCTGCTCTTTTTGCCTCAGTATCTGCTAGATTGTTTCCCCTGATCTGAACTGCATACCTGTTTGATGTCCCTTCACATAGATGACAGCTATCTCTGTTGGTCCTCTCACAGCTTCCAATATTTGTTTGATTAATTCCTCATGGACTAGGTTTCGTCCTTTCGTACTAATCAAGCCTCTCTCTTCCCAAATCTTCCCAAAAGTGTGCACCACACCATAAGCATATCGAGAATCAGTGAAAATCATTCCTTTCTTACCCTTCAATCTTTTCAGAGCCCTTAAAACCGCATACAGTTCACATGCCTGTGCAGACCATCCAGCACTTAAAGGGCCAGACTCCACTACTTCCTTTGAGTTCCCATCCGCTATAGCATATCCCGACTTTCTCTTTCCATCTATCACTCTTGCTGACCCATCCACGACCCCTTTTTGCCACCCTCTAACTCTTCTTCCTCCAAACCCGACCTTATCTTTGTCTGCAGTTCCACCATTTCAACACAATCATGGTTGGGGATTTCTGAGGTTTCTCCATATAGAAATTGAGCTGGATTCGCCACTGAGGTGGTTCGTAGCTCCAGTTCGGGGGAATGTATTAGTATGGCCTCGTATTTTAATAGACGAGCCTCCGTTAGCCATTTGTCTGCTTTTTGCTGTAGTATATTTCTAACATTATGTGTGGTAAATACTACCAAGGGGGCACCAAATGTAACTTTCTTAGCTTCTTCTACCAACAAAGCTACTGCCACAATTGCTTGCAAACAGCTGGGCCACCCTTTACTCACATGGTCAAGAATCTTAGAAACAGAACTCACAGGTTTTTTGCTGCCTGCCCATTCCTGAGTCATAACCCCATATGCAGTGTGGTTGCTGACTTCTACAAACAATTAAAAGGCTTCCTAATGTCTGGTAGGCTTAGCACCGGCGCTGTAATTAACAAGTCTTTTACCTCTTTGAGTCTCTGCTCGTCCTACAGAAACTTCACCTTCTCACTATATCCCTCAATCCAGTGTCTGCAATAGCCTAACAGTCCTAAAAGCTGCCTGATCTCCCTCTTTGTCTTTGGGGAGGGCATGGAAACGATCCCCATGATTCTTTCTGGGTCTAATTTGTTTTTACCTTTTGATATCTATGTCTTAGGTACTTTGCTTTTGATTCAGCAAATTGTAGCTTTGATTTTGAAACTTTTAAGTTTCTGAAAATTCACAATGAGATTGTACATATTCTCATTTGCTCCTCCCTTGGGCCAGCTATTAACAAATTATCAATATTGTACTAACTTCACTCCTTCTTCTGGCAGAAATTCACTTAGTAACTTTTAGTGCATCCTGCTGGCAATTTTTCAAAAGTACTTCTTTCTGCCCCAGAATTAATTAAAAAAAACCAAATTTTCCCTTTTTGGTCCCACTTGAATCACATTCTCTGGAGGGATCCTGTTTAGAATAGGGATTGGCTACCACGGGGAAACTTTTAATTGAAATTGGTTCAATTTTCAACCTCCCCACCCGGGACTGACACGGGCCGGGAAGGGACGCCCCCCTGCTCAGGGGGGACTGTCTTTGTTGGCAGCGGCAGCGGCCTGCCAGAGAGAGTTAGGTTACAGGGGCTGGGTGGGGACAGGACTACCCAGGGCTGGGAGGAGCATGGGCACACTGCACTCCTGCCGGGGGACCTGCAGCCGGGCAGAGACACTGAAGCCGGAGGGAAGGGGGGTTTCGCCTGCCAGGTTTGGAGCAGGGGTACAAAGCCCTTTGGTGTTTGCTTTTCCCTTGCCCCATTATTTTAAAAACTTTCTTACCTTTTTTTTTTTTTTTTTTTTTTTTTTTTTTTTTTTTTTTTTTTGTGGTGGGTCTCGCACTGAATTCTTAGCTTCCACTAAAAGCTGAGATCCTTCTCCAAACTGTCACAAACCGGATTCCGCTTTTTGGACTATGTACCCGTTACAGTGAGCTGAGCTGTGACTTTGTTCGTCCAGTGAAAAAACTTGAGTTTGCATCCTGGGCTTCTCACCAAGCCCGTAGCTAAAAGGCTTACCAGTCTCTTGACCTCAAGAGGAACGTCTCCTTTCCTTTTAGCTTCCTCCTAGGGTTCTCTTCCCAGTGCTGTAACATTAGCCCCTATTGGACTATGTGGGGGAATCTCCGGGATTCCCTTGTTCAACTCTCTATTAGATTTCTTTTGCATTTTGCTTTTCTCTGTCCCATTTTACCAGTACTTACGCGTATGTGGAGCTGGAAATAATACAGGTACCTCTAATTCTAATAATTTTACCAAAATACTCACCCACCACCAGGGACCATCTGAGGGGGCTTTCTGTTGGTATACGGCTCTCTGAATTCCCTTTTGACGAATACTCGTCCTGACGGAACCCCGTCCCGGCACCGAAGGTTTACCAGTTCCCGAACTCAAAAGAACGTCTCCTTCCCTTCGTCCCACTTGTGACCACAACAAAAACCCCGCGCGCTCTGAGGTTTCTCTACAATCGCTTCCCTTTGGCCCGACCCAGTCCCTCTCGGGATCAGGGAACTGCAGTCCTCAGGTCCCTTTCGCTTTGTGATAAATCACGTCCATTCACACATACACACAAAGTACTTACGGTGCCTTTTTCCTTCGTGGATTCTTTGTGCACTAAGATTTTTATGAGCAAATTCTTGCCGCGGCAACCTGAAGAGACCCCTATCCTGGGTTCTTCGTGAGTTCCCTGAGAGCCTTTTGCTAGCTAGCTTTTCCCTTTTTTTTTTGGTAGTGGCTTTTTATCGGAATTTGCTCGATTTCCAACTGGTTCCCAGAGATGCCTCTCGTATCGTTTTGGGCCGCTGAAAAGCAGCGGGGTGCCTCCCAAGACGCCGAGAGAATTCCGGTTCCAAGATTGGAAATCACGTCGGGAAAGTCACCAATTCTGTTATAAGCGAAATAGCCAAATTGTTTTATATGAAGAAATTTATTAAAGTCAATTCGGTTACAAAGAAATAAAAAGTCCACCATCAAAATAGATTGAAGATACCAAGCCCAGGAGTTGGCACCTGGTGAACGAGGTCGGACCAGCAGCCAGTCTGCTGCTGGAGCTTAGATTTTATACAGTTTCTGTGCCCTCAGGCTAGACCCAGGATGTAAATCTCCTCAGCCGTCCCGATATGGTGTTATCTCTTGCATTGCATAGTTATTTACTGAAGTCTTTTCGTCTCTTCCCTCTGGCCCGACGGGGGTCCAGGTGGTGTGGGTGTGGTAGTCAGACAGTGATGATCGCTTCTTGTCTCGTTCCAAGAAAATGTTATTTCGCCCTGTGCCTTCCAGTGCAAATGAAGTCTCTCCCTGAGTTTGCAGTCTGAATTTTACAAAAGGGGTGCTTCGTATAACTTTGAGCACTTTATATAAATATTATTACAGGCATGAATTAATTCTCAGCCTCCCTTATAACAAATTCTTGGAAGTCCGCTCCGAGAACAGAGGCTCCCTCCTTCTCTAGGACCTCAAACGAAAGGTCCATCACAAGGGCATCATCCAAGGAAGAGTTAGAGGTCATAATTTCTTACCACTTCTTTACCTGACACACAGCAGGCTGTAGTTCCACGCAAGGTCACCAGATGTCGCTGTTTTGGACACACAAAGGACGAGGCAGGCAGCAGAACGTCAGGCAGGAAAGCTCTATTTTAATTTCTCTGATTCCATATATACACTATATCAGAAGGCAAAAGATTGACTACACGGGTTGCCACCTCTTCAACCTCATAGGTGAACATCACCATCAATCACAAGACTCCTCCCAGAGGAGAAATATGTAAACAATACAGTTTACATGAAGTTGCGTGGGAATCTCCACTACAAAAATGCAAACACTCAAAATGCAAGAAAACTTAGGGCGACATGTGCGAGCTCTGAAAAACTCTGGGGTTCATCTCTAATGGAATCTCTGTTTGTCAGAAGATATCAGACAAGAGACAAAGTAATTTTTGCTTTCTGTATTGCCTGAAAGATAGGCTGCAAATAAATCTCCATAGACCAATGCCTATAGAGCAGGTATTTGTTTATTGCACTGCTAGTGGTAGGGAGGATATCTCCACCTAACTCATCCACCCTTGTCAACTGCAGCGGTATATTTATACAGTGAGTATTGCTTAGCGTTACTGTGTCGCTACAACATCATCACATGCCCCCTGCAACTAATTTACATAGAATAAACTCCTGGTTATTAGACAGTTCTTTTGTGCTGTGCTTGCACCTCCCCATTTTGGGGATCATTGGGGGTCTTTGATAAAAGCTTCCAAAGTCTTCTTCGCATCTGAACTTTTCAACTTTGTCTCCAGAGCATGTGCAGTTACAGTGTTCCGTGGCCTGTCTGGTCTGAACTGGCCTAAATTCTTTGTTTTGTGGCTCATTTGCTTTACATTTGCCAATTTCTCATTAGTACTATACTTATCTATCTCTAAAGCTATCCACCTGGCAAGTTTTTTTCTTATTTTTTTTGTCTGTTCAGCATTTAGCAACTAGTTAACCATACACTACATTGTATAGAAAGTTATCTATATCAGGTTATATAGGTATAAAAAGCTATAATTCAGGTTATATTGATATCAGATTATATAGATATATAAAAAGTCATTATTTAGGTTACATTGATATCAGGTTATACAAACATATCAGGTTATATTGATATCAAGCTATATAACTCAAGCTATATAAGCACCTTGTATCTTTGCTCTAAGTTATATAGGCATCCTGTTTTGTGAAAACAAGCAGTGTATGCTCTCAGCCACTCTAATTCTGGAGCTATTTAATAACTTTAATCAAAAGCACAGTACAGATGTGCTGCTTTATTTATTGATGTTTCCTGCACAGCCTGGCACAGACACAAGCTGTATTCCCTCTGCCTCCATATTGATAGATTTTCTTTCTCTTGCATATATATATATATTTTTTTTTTAAATAAATGTGGACTTATTTGGGAATCAATGCTCATATTAATGCTCATATGCTTCATTGTAAGATAAAGTCACTACAATTGCAACAAGTTAGACCAGTCTCAACTGTCTGAAAATAAATACAGTTTTATTTTTTATGTGGAGTTCTTGGCCTTGTCAGACAAAAGTGTTGTATACTAAAATTCTAGTTAACTTTTAGGAGAGACAAACACACCAGAATAAACGAGAACTTCAAGTATTTTCATGTTTGACATGCTTTGTGGCCCTTTTGGGAGTTTATCAACTGTCTCATTGTGTGTAACATTGGCTTGCCTTTTGCTTAGGTGTTATGTGCACACTAAAGCTTCATTGACCCTGGCCTCTGTGCAGGAGGGTAATCTTGTCTTGCGATATGCTATTTTTATTTGTTTTCTAGATATTTGTTAGCAACAGAATGTCATCTAGCATCCTGGACATGAAATCATGAAAGGAAAAAGCAGGTAAAAATATTTTTCCTTTATATTCACCACAACAACTTAGAGATGCTGTTATTTGCCAGTCCACATCTGGATCTCTTTGTAAAAAAGGGCATATATGAAATAAGGAACTAATTTTCCAAGAGGGGGAACTGTATGCTTACATGAATCATCTCTGAATTTAGGGGATTCTTCTGCTACGAGTGTAGTAAGGAAGCTAAACAGAAAATTTAAAAAGGGAAGACAGCAAAAGTTTTGAGGATTTGGGATCCTGTGATTCTTTGATTTGCTGCAGGATGTTATCACTGATAGCCAGCAGGAGTCATGGGTGCTCAGCGCACAGAGAACAAGGACACACTTCACTTCACTAATGAGATAATGTAACAGATCAGGGATAAATGCTGGGGCACTTCAACTTGTCTAAATGACTGAGATAAGAAAGTGGCAGCTTCTAAAGTGAATCAGTGTTTCCCTTGTGTAACTCATGCTCTGGCAAATTACACTTGCCAACAAAGAGCATGATAAATACTTTGTATTTAGGGAAGAAAGACGGAGCAGTATGTATGGAAGAAACATTATTGACCTGTTATTAAAGCAGGATCAACCCTTCTTACTGTCCACATTTACCAAAAGAATCCTGAAAGAAAAATCTAGCCTTAATTTGCAATGTGTAATCTTTCAGTGGATCCCTCTTACGACGTGAGTTGACGGGGAAGGTAATTTTCACTCCTTATTTTCTGTAACGAATCACTCATGTTTTCCTGCTAGCAGAATACTGGCTATCTCCTTACTTGGCACATTTCTTGTCGAGAGGTTATAGTTACAGGGGAGGACTTGAGGAGTGCTGCAGATCGTTGTGCCAACATCCAAGTAGAACCTGTGGAAAACCATACCAAATATTTGAGTGCTTTATATCCTTTATATGCTTTACCATAGAATGAAAATTTTTCTGGTTGATGAGAAAATACTTACTTTTAAAGTATTTCTCATTAAAAGTTACTTTTAATGAGAAATTCATCAAGGCATTTAGAAATGAGGACAGAGTGAGAAGCTCTGGAGAATTTAGGATTTCTGGGTAATTGGAACTTCCAAACTCTCAAAATTCAGTCAGATGCTATTTCATAAATAGTATTATACTAACAAAAAACACCATAGCACATATCAGCTTCAACAAGTATTTTGACAGCAAACCTCCCTTGCTGTATTTGAGAGTGAGAATGAAAGGCTGTATGTCATTAAACATGGAACAGTCTCCTCCCATTTTTGGACGATTATGCCACATCAGACTGTTTTCTGTATTAGTACCAGAGCATTAGGCGTGTTTAAAGGAAACACGCATATACTGTACTCCAAAGTCACGGAGAAATGAAGTTAGGTGTACCTCCCCGTAGTAGCCTGGTGTCTTCACAGTCACGTTTCCTATTTTAGAAGTTCCTTATTATTAACACCAGAAGTTCCCTTGACCCCCAAACGTGCTAGACGTTTCAGTGAAAGAAAAACAGAGTTTGGTCTGTAGTCATTCACGACCGTAATCCCTGTAAAATACAGCTTCTTACTCACTGATGCGTCTTGCATTTTCCATATATTTTCCCACTCCTTCAGCTGCTGCTGCGATGCCGGGCAGGGATAAGGTTCGGAACGGGAGACTACGTGAGACTACAAGAGAAGGGTTTTAATCTGACCATAAGCCAAGGTACGATTTGGAAAGCTGTGTTTGATTCGGTCAGCCGAGTGCCGGAGCCCGGCAGTACGAGAGCACGGCACGGTCGGTGCGGGGCGCGGCAGCGCCTCCCCACGTCAGCCGCGGCCGGGCTCCGGGCGCGGGGCGGCGCTGCCCGGGCGGAGGGCGGCCCGCACTACAAGTCCCGAGAGGCGGCGGGCGTGGGCCGGGCCGCCCTCGCTCCCTGCGCGGAGCTGCGTCCGCGGCGGGCGAGGCGATGCCGGCGGCGGGCTCGGAGGGAGAGGAGGGTCCGGCCGGGGAGCAGCCCGGCCCCGGCACGCCCAAGCTCTGCGGGTACCTGCAGAAGCTGTCGGGCAAGGGGCCCTTGCGCGGCTTCCGCAGCCGCTGGTTCGTGTTCGACCCCCGCCGCTGCTACCTCTATTACTTCAAGGGGCCGCAGGAGCCGCTGCCCCTCGGGCACTTGGACATCGCCTCCGCCTGCTTCAGCTACCACCAGCCCGAGGCCGGTGCGGCCGCCACGGGAGACGAGCCCGCTGCCTTCGAGGTGCACAGCCCCGGCGGCGCCGTCACCGTCCTCAAGGTAGGCCCGGGCGGCGGCCCCGTCCCCGCGGCTCTCCGGGCCCCAGCCCCGGGGCCGGCCGTGCCCTCCGCCCGTGGCACCCGCCGGGCCCCTCCGCCTCATCGCTGCTGGCCCGGGCAGGAAGGAAGGTGCTGTTTCGCAAACGCCGCGGAGATGGGCAGTGCCGGGCTGGTCCCAGCTGTCTGTTAGTTGCGTCTTTCTCCTTTACGAGTTCGTGTTTACAGTGCTCCTCTGAGGGGAAGAAAATGCTTCTGAGCACGGGTTGAGCGGGTTCTTTGGAATCGCCTGGGCAGAAAAAGATTTCCGAAGAAATCTGGTGGTGGGTTTGGGGTTTTGAAAGTTTGTCGAGAGTTGTCGGGTTTCAGTTTTGGGGTGTTTATTTTGAGAAGATAATGCGTGGCAGGAGTCTAGGCTGCTTTGGGAGGAAGGAAGAGGAGGAGAATTGTTTCCTCGCAGTAGCAGAAGCTGCTTATCGCACTGTCTGTTCAAGGATTCAGATTTTCGTAGGAGGAGAGGTAAATGTTTGGATTATTTAACGTATCTTTCCTCTGTTGTTATATCTAGCATGGGGAAAAACCCAAACAAACAGGGAAACCATTTTGACTCAGTAAAGAAGAAATAAATTATTCGGAGTATCTATTATTTTTGAGTTCTGTTAAGGCAGATTTGTGTCCTTCAGGCAACGTTCTTCTGCATAGAATGTAACTTTTCACGTGAACTGTGTACTTTCTGAGCAACATTGTTAGTATGAGAACATAACCCATTAAGTGTTAAACTGCAGGACTTCCTGTTGAATACTGGAAAATACCTCTTACACACTTAACAGTGGAGATTTGAGCAGTCATAATACCTTCTGGGAGTGTGGAGGTTTTGTATCAAGCTCTTCAGCGTTCTGTTTTGATGTATAAATGTCAAAATGCATACTAGAGAATGAGAAATTTATTTACCTAGAAAACTAATACAATAATAATTTTTACGATATTTGCTTAGGTAAAAGCAGTGTAATCCATTGCTTGCAATCACATATAAAAACTACCTTTGTATAGCTGTAAAAGATTTTACTGCTTTCAATGAATCTGGCTTTGTAGTCCAAATGTTATGGACATTAAAACTGCAGACTTGGTTTAAGCTTTGGTTTCAATAGTTTGAGGATGTTTTGTTGGTTTTAATCAGCATCTAGTGATTTGTTATTTTACATGGAAATCTTAAGAAAATTTTGTGTCGAGAGTGCTTTTTAAATAGGAGGACTTTTATTGAGAAACACGGAATTTGCGATTAAGATTGTAGTGTGAAATGCTATCTGCCACTTGTGTAATAAATAGTCTGTCAGACAGTACTTTGGCAGCAGCCTTGAGTGTCTTCTGCAGCTGTGAAGACACAAATCATATTCAACACTGATACACAAATGTAAGACATGGGAGATTTCTTTTTCACATTCTTACTGGTATCTATTGTTCTGTGATGTTACTACTCTGCCTTTATTTTAGAAGTTAATTTTTTCCAGTGCTCTCTAGGAAAGAACCTGCCTAGATTGGAACTTTCTTCATATTTCCTTTTATGGGGATAGAGAAAAGATGCCAGTTAAGAAAGTCAAATTAATTTGTGCAATTAGCAAAAAAAGATCATTTAGTGTTGTGATGCCCTAAAGCAGCCAAGTGATTGTCCATAAAAATGCTGTTATGTTAGGTGTTTATATAGTAAGGAAGGAGTTAATGAAAATCTTAAGGAATACTGCAGGACCAGCTGGCATTTTGTGGCTGTGTCATTCACCAAGGAACAAGGTTTTTGCAGCTGAAATTAATTTTCTTCTGTCCAACATGATAGTTCTTTAAGGCTTTTGAAAGCGTCCTTCAGCTGACTTAGGTATATGTAGAATTGCAAATTAATTCAAGATGGTAAATGAAGAAAACCCAAACAACCCAACCCCTCTCCCTCCCCCTTCAATCCAGCCCCTGTTAAAAACAAATGTGATTTAGTCTATCAAGAAAACATTACTCACAGAGCATGAGAAATAAAGTCAAATATATTCTTCAGTCTGTAACTCACATGCTTTGTTTTCCTCAATTTGCTGCTAGTTCAAGATTTCCATACCTTCTGATCTGGCCTTTCCCATTCAGTGTTATAGACTGAGAAGAGCAATAAAAAAATAGCTACGGGAATTCCGGGTTGAAATCATGATGGTATTGAGGAAAGCCCTATTTCTTATAATGCCTCAATTTCTTTTTAGTGTAGTGATTCCATCATCTGGGTTGCTCAGCCTTTTGTCAGGTAATGGGAGCTGAGAACTCTATGATGAGAGTTCTGTGGTGAGAGCTGAGAACTCTAGCTTTGTTTGCCAGATAAGAATTTTGGAAAAATATACTGCAGCCTTTACCACAAATACAGCAAAATGTTCATGTTTTAGAGCTGTAGGTAACCAACCTGCCTCTTGTGTGATTGTGGTTTTTCTGTTTCCAACAGGTACAATAGAGCAGAAGCAGCTAAGTGTGTGTAAAAATCTTTTCCATTTAAATATATAAAAGATACCATCCCTTTAGGTAAAGGAGCACAGAAAATTGTGTACTTTATGAATTATGGATAAATTATGATTGAGAATATTTTCATAGAAAGGCATGCAAATACTGATCCTGCAAATACATGCTGTAACACAGAATGCTGCTAATACAATCAAATGAACATTTGGCCCTGTTTGCACAGCAAGCCCTCACATTAAGGGGAGAATAATTAACATTATGAATATATAAATGAACAAAGATGGCATTTCTCATTTATTTTTAAAGCAGTGTCTTGTAGTGATACATTTTGCCTGCTTCAGAAACAAAGGAGCTCTGGCCAGTGATGCTGGACTGTGTATCTGGTCACTTATGTGTGGGTAACTTCTCTGTGAACAGTGGTGAATTGGGAGGGGAACAGAAATTGCAGAGAGTTGTGAAAGTAAAAAAGCTTTCTGGCCTATTGGCCAAGTGTAAGCATTCCAGACACTGCAGATTCAAACTTGCCAACTGAGTGGCTTAGGAGTGATTGCAGTAATTTGTCAGTGATCTCAAAGACGCAGCAGTGATCAGTGATGCTGAGCTTGAACAGTTTTGCCGCAGGGCCTGACACAGCATAGGAGGGAGCTCAGCACTGAGGGTGGTTTGTTGTCTGAGCTGATGCTTTTTGCTGTAAACCTTGCTGGTTAGTGGTTGCAGTGCTTTAATTAAAAGTTGGGCTGCCCTCCAGGAGAAGCCATCTGGCTCCAGATTTGGTGTTTGAGCATAGCAGGAACAGTAAATCTTAAGAAATGCAAACTTTCTGGTGATGTTCCCTTTTTACAAAGTAGCTTGAGGGACAGTTTGTCTGTGTTCAGAAATGCAGCAAGACTTTTCATGAGATTTCTCAAAATGTGAGGTCTGCTTGTTTCAATTCTTTGGACTCTTCTTTAAAGTTCTTTAAGTTGGCATATGTGTTCCACAGTGGGTCCAGATAGAGGATGGCAGGGCGTGGATGTTTCTCCCAAGTCATTCTCTGTTCATGTCCTGTCTGCATGAGAAGGTGACAGTTCTACATCATTCTTAGTGGAAGAATGTGATAAATGCATATTATATAGTTGGCTTCTTGCAAATATTAAATGAATACTGATGTATAATTGTACTGTATTTTTTATTAATAGAGTTTAGAAAGATGATAAATGTATATTTTCTGATTGTAACATAGCGTTAATAGTAAAAAGACTAAGTTTTTTTTCTCTTAGTAATATCTAAACTGACCAAACCAGATATATGGAGGGTCACCCTGCATTCCTGCATAAGGACTGCTGTTTCTTATCCAAATGAAGATAACCAAACATCTCAGGAGAAGAATTTGAGACCCATGTTACCAGATGGAGTGGAGTCACCCACAGATGGATCTACCATATAAAATGATTGGGGGAGAATTGCAACTGATCAAACCCAAAGAGAATGTTTGAATCATGCATAATGGAATATGTAACACAGTGATCCTTAAAACACGGAATTTGAAAGAGTAAAGGTGTGCTTTCTGGTGAGGCACTCCAGCTGGAAACTTTTGCTTTTCTGTCTCCTAATTGCCTATTTTTTATTTTTATTAAAATTAAATTTTTTTCTAAGAAAGTGAACCTTGTTTTTCACAGAGAATATAAGGAAATTTTTAAAATTAAATTACAATTATTTTCCATTGTTTAAGTTGCAAACTACATGGTACTGCGTGACTCTTCAGAGCATCTTTTGCTCCTACATTGGCTGTAAATTTGCAGCAGTACACTTACAGTAATTCCTTATTTCTCACCAGTTCAGATGACATTCATGGTAGATTTTCTTCACACAGAAATGCATCCATTAAAATGTGACTGCCTGTGCTGCAGTAAGAAAGCACCTTAGCAATACTTTAGTAGCTATAAGGATTTTTTGAGATTGATTGCTGCTCTCCCTAATGAAATGTTTTGGCTCTCATGGTGGGCAGTAGCCAAATACTTGGAGAACTCATGAGAAATCGGGCAAGCATGGAAGTGTTCCTTTCTTTGATAGATTAAGTGACTTTAAAAAAATATTTCCAAATTTGTGCTCTTTATGATTAGGGGAAGAGGAAGACTTAAATATTCTATGTGTAGTTCTTGGTTTTAATCTGCTTTGGTTTTTTAAAACAGTCTATTTCAAACAACAGCTTCAAGGATTAATTTTATTTAAACAAAACTAATTTTAACAGAGATTTTTAGGTTACTCCTTTAGTTGTAAATAACTTAGATATGTGTAATAAATTCACCTAAAACTGTTCAAAGGGAGAGGAGGACTCCCGAAGAGGAGGACTGTGTATGGGAGGAGAGGAAGGCAAGCTAACAGTCGGGGCAGCAGGAAGGGCACTGAGTAATTCTTGGGGAAATTACTTAAGGCAGGGGCTTGAGAGCCCTTTACTGCTTTGCCTTGCAACTTTCTGCTGAAGGATGGGCACTGCTGCCTGGCCCTATGTGTAACAACAACCTCGCCTGGGAGCTGAGGGCGTCTGTGCAGCTCAGTAGAGCACATGTGCAGCTGGGAACTGAGAAGCAGCAAGGAGCAACTCCAATAAAATCGATTCACTGTTCTCTGAAAGTGATTGGTGAGATGGTAGCGAGACAAATTGTGAGAGATGTTCATTAAGTTCAAGAAGTCATGGACAGAACTTAATTGTAAGTGTAACTTTGACTGCAAGTGGATTGTCTCATTAGCTGTGTTGTGGTAGCAAAGAGAACCACGTAAGTACTGCATCCTGTGTTAGTGGAAGCTCTTTGAATTCTTGGTGGTTTTCTGCTGGATCACAGTAAAATATTGCTTTACCTGGCCTGTGTGCAAGTGTCTCTAAAGGAAGTGTAAGCTCTTAAATTTACCAGAAGTGAAGGCTTCCCACTGGCTAAAGCTCCAAAGGAAATACTTCAGTGCCAGGTAGAGGAGGAGACATTTACTCCTGGCAAGCAGTGACTGTAGTTTGTAGACTTAAAAACCTCCTCCTGTGGTGGTCGTTCCCAAATTGCCGCAGGTGTCTGTGGGGATTGGCATTTCCCAGAGTCCAGTTCTTTGACCTTCTAAACTATTCTTTACCCTATGTACTTTTTTATGAGGGAAATGGTTTTCTGTGGTTTCTTGTGAGTAAGCAAGAAAGAATATATGAAGCTGATTTCCATTTCAGATTAGAAGTATCTTGACTACATATCTTTCTTACCAAACTGACACTGCAGTGTCCTCATGTATCGCTTGTTTGTTTCACTGCTTGATTTATGAATGTTTATTTGATTTATATGTCTTGTATCCTACCATGTGCATAATGGACTGAAAGGAGCTGGAACAACAGCTCTAGGAATAGCTGAGGTTTTCTGTTTGATCTCTCTCCTTAAATGGTGCTTTGGAACAATTTGCTCCAGGATGTCATGGATGTTAAAGCTTGTGGGGGTACAAAGGGCCAAAAGGTAAGATAAAAATCTGTCTCTCTGATTGCTAAATTGAGATTATAGATTGCTGAGCCAGAGAGAGCATCCTGGGGAAGCATCAGTTTTTGTTGCTGTGCTGTTTGTGCTTTGTCTTGTCATTAGCTGCTTTGGGGCCCAAAATACAATGGCCAATGACTCTTCAATTTTACTAGACTGGAAGTGTTCTCTTGTGAAAAATGAAGACAATTCTGTGCTATTGCTGGGCTTTATGCTGCACTTACTGTATGCTTTTTTAAGGAAACGTGTGTTGTTGTTTTCCATTCTTTTGCAGCTGTGCTTGCACAGGTTCCCTCTTAAGTTGTGATGAACAGAACAGAAAACTGTTTGAAATTAGGTTGTCTTTAAAGAATAAACTTGCTCATCTTTTCCACTGATAATGCAATTATGCACTTTGGGAGAAGGTAGGAGAAAGGCTGGCTAAAAGATAAGCACTCCATATGCTAACAACCCAAAGGAGTTAAGGGAGTGTCTTTCTCATTAGTGTTAACTTTTTGTTACTGAACTGTCCAAGTTACTAGGTCAGGTGCTTGTCCTGAGGATGCGTGTTGAAATAACAATAACTCTTCTGTGAGAGCACTTGCAGTGTCAAATACCTTCACTTGTCTCTTCTTGGTATTTGTATATTGTCATTTGACTTGCTTTGAAATAACTTGGAGCTCTATTCAAGGTGTGTTTGAATTCTTCCTGACTTACTGCCATTCACATTTTTGACTATAGTCTTGTAGGTTAGGCATCAATGTTGGATTTCAGGGTTTTTTTTGTTTGTTTTAAATACGATTTTTCTATAGAAGCTAGTTAGCTCAAGGGATCATGAGGAAACAGTATGTAGATTTAGTCATTAAAGTATGAGACATTGCAATGCATTATTCATTTGTTGGTTTCTGCTGGTAAGAAAGCAAGTTAAAAGAAAATGGGAATCTTCCTGAATGTGCATGGGATTTTTTCCCATAATGTAGATTTGTAGTTATATGTTCAAACAGTGTTTTTTATGTAGAATATAAGATGCTGATGCATTTTTCTAAAGTTTGAGTAAAAACTGAAGAAAGGAAATGCATGAGACTACTTCCAGTGAAAAATTCTGGCATGAGGATCATGGACGTGCATGTGAGCGCAAGGTGCGCCTGGTGCATTGTGGTTATTACTTTTAAATCATACTGATTTTGAGTGATGATACCTTGGCCATCTGCTAATTATCTGTGTTGGGTTTACTATTGCACTTGGAATTGCTGTGTTCATGTACCAAGGGCATGCAGAGATCTCACCAGCGCTCTGCTTCCATGTCCTGCAGGCTGCAACTCGGCAGGACATGACCTACTGGCTTCAGGAGCTGCAGCAGAAGAGGTGGGAATACTGCAACAACCTCGACGCGGCGAAACGGGACAGCCGGACATCCCCCACACCCAGTGACTTTTCCAAAGGTCTTGTTGCCAAAGACAACCCTGGTACGTTGGAAACTTGAGTGAGAACAAGAAAGGCACGGCTCTTTCAGTGTCTGTTCATCAATACAAGGTGTTGCACCGGGGTAGAGAACCATCTTAAGGGAGCTTTTTCGCATCTGTTTATGAAGTAACTCTATGTAGACTATGTATATGCTACAATTATTTCACATAAATATAATTTTATATTTGTATGTGATTTTGTATCTTTTACAAAATCTGTTAATTTCTTGAAAAACAGATTTTTAGAAATTGTCTTTTAGTGGTTGCAATATCTTAAAGTTAGTGTGGTAAATATCCTGAGATTTAAATTCCAGTTTTTAATGGGAACAGGTATATTTTGCATTCTGAATGACCATACTTTGTTCCTGAAAAAATATGGTGTGGTGGATCTATCTGACTCATAAGAATGCCTTTCAAAACTGGAGACAGTCTGCACAGATATTACATACGTGAAATTCAGTCTCTGAAATACCTTTAGGCAAGGAAAATGTAATCCTACACTAGTGTTAGAGTTATAAAAATGTCTGTGCATTATACAGTTATTCTGCGTTTTTTACTACATTACACAGGCACATGTGAATTGTTTTATTCCTCAGTCCCTACAGAAATGGATTTTTTGCTGATTTCTGGTATCCATAAATAAGACTGAGTAAAGTGCAGTTCTGTGCCAAGTTAGGCATTAGTAAGGCTCTCCTGGGTTTAAGCCGTCTTGAGGTCAGACAGGTCATCAACAAATGTCACATTTAGTTGATGTTGCTTTGCTCCTGCTGTAAACCCAGCTGTGGCAAGCTGTTGTTGTCACACCTTGTCCTCTCCTGAGGTTCAGGTCGTGTTGCAGTGTTGTCCTCTAACCCAGTTTGCTGCTCTTCTTTGAGAGCATGTGCTGCTTGTGGCTGCTAGCTCAACACAGCTGGCCTTACATGTTTCCTGGAGACTCAGCTGGGACTTTCAGCTGCTGCAGGCAGCTCCTGCTGAAAGCAGAGCCCTGCTCCTTCCTTGAGCTGGTGCAGGGCTGACCCTGCCAAGTGCTAGTGCAGGGTCTGCAGGCAGCAGCAATCTGCCTCTTCTCCAGATCAGTTTTTTTGGCCAGTGTAGTTTCCAGAAGTGGTTTACTGTAGGGGCAGGTGAGTGGCAGGATTAGCCCAAGAGAATTGCTGGGAATGCCAAGCGGGATGGTTTGAGACCCCTTTTTGGTAGCAGCTTGTCAGGCCATGTGCTCCAGAGCACATGTATTGGTGGCAAAAAATTTAAGTGTTGCAAAAGGGAACAGGCTTTGGCCTTCAGCCTCTTGTTCTCTTCTGTATAGGCTCCCTTTTTTTTTGTTGTGTTTAACTGATCCTGTGCTGAGGTTGACTTTAAATGTTAGCCAGAAAGGACTTTTTTTCATTTCTCCTAGACTGATGAGTGGGATATGTTCAGAGTGCAATCAGGTGATTGCACAGCTTTTGGACAGGAGGGAACAAGGCACAGTGGCTAAATACAGGAAGGCAGAGTAAAGCAGCAGACAGGCTTGCTGTCTTGGCAGCAGTGTTGGATCACATCAACTCTAATATGTAACTTGGCCACAGAATCTGTTGTTTGTGCTACTTCCCTTGGAGCTTGGTACAATGTGAAACGAACCTCTGTCACTGCAAGGCATTGTGCAGATGCTTTGCATCACATCCAGTCATTTCATCACTGATCTGGTATTTTTCTTAAGTCATTGGTTGCTTCTGGATGAGCCAGCTGAACCTCCTTCGTGTGATTTTTTTTATTTTTTTGATGGGGGGAGGGTTTGTTGGTTGGGTTTTTTTTGTTAAATTACTGTTGGTTGTTGCATCCAGCGCACAAGGAATGCAAATGTAACATGCATGGCCTGAGTAGGCCCATCCTTTCAGGGCAGCCTGCAGTTAAACTGCATTGGTGTAGAAGTTGGAGCTGAGCATCTAGAGTAATCTCATTTTCTACGACAAATCACAGTGATGACTCTTGCATCACCTCAAGTATTTAAGTAGGGATTCCTTCTGGGGAAAATGGAAATCAACAGAATGATTGATGCTGAGCCTTCTTTTAATAAAGTACTCCAAGAGTTTTTTTCTAGAGTTATGGGATTCTGTAAGGCTCTTGTTTCATGCTGATGACTAAGGCATGTGTTTTGCAGATTTTTTTTTTCTGTTTTTTTTTTTTGGAAGAAGTGAATGTGCATGCAGTGATGTGCTTTCTACCAGAGCACAGGAATTGGTTTATTTTGCTAGTGCTTTAGTACAGATACTATCACTAACGTTTTAAATGGGGAAGTAGTCTGTCTTCAGTCTAAACTCTGAACTGCTTACTGCAGTCTTGCTTGTCTGTTCTCCCCTGTCCTCTCCCTTCCCAGTTCAGAAATCTGGACTAATTGGGGCATACATGGAGCTAGATAGTGCTTTGTGGATCAGCCTTGAAAGGTTTTTAAGAACATTCAATGTAGTGAAAAATACTTCAAATTATTTTTCAGAGTGAGACGTGGGAAAGTTAGTATTAACAAAAACTACACTATAGGATTTGTCATGGATGTGCCTTACTACCATGGAAGTCAAGTAAATTATTAATTCTTTGTAGGATGTGGGATTATCTTTTTTTCATTCAAATTGATTGAATGTAATATAGTTTCTATAATTTCAGTCTTAATTTGCATTAATAAGACATGTAATGCCATGCATTTAGAAGATTGTTGTGTTTGAAATAAGTACCAAAACAAGATTTTTATTTTTTACTTTGAGGTTGCATGAGCAACAACACTCATTGTTGTGCTGTGTGTGGTGTGCAGTCCATGCCTCTAACTAAGCTCCTGGCTGGTGTGGGCAGGGGATAATTCCAGTGAGCAACCTCAGTGTGCCACATATCTGGACAATGGCATGTCTGGGAGGGGAAATGCATTTGTTGGGAATTCAGCTTTTGAACAGTTCTTTTGCCTGGCCATCCTCTAAAGGGACTTTGCAGAATCAGACAGATAGAATTAAATAACTGGAAGTGTAAAAGCAGAATGTTAGTATTCCACCCTAGGCTTTCAGTATCCATAAGTGTTTGATCTGTGGTGTGTTGTGGTGTGTTTTTTTTTGTTGTTGTTGTTGTTTTTCTTTTGGGATGTTTGGGTTTTCGTAGGGGTGGTGGTGGCTAGGTTTGGTTTTGTTTTTAATTATTATTTTGTAGTTAAAACCACTTACTATCTTCTTCTTCATTAGACAGTAAGTATGATCCCATGTTTAGTTTTATCTAAGCTATTTTGGCTGAGCTGTGCTCAGTCCAAACAGCCACAGTACAAAAGAACTTAGAATTCCCTTTGGCTGATAAGGCCCTGAAGCATCTGTTCATAAAAATCAAGGCAGTGTAATTTGTACCTCTATTTGAAACATGACATGATACATTTCTGTGTCAGATACTGTTTTCAAGGGTTTGAGAGATTCCTAGTGGAAGTGATCTTTAATACTTCATATTCTTATTACAGAATGCTCTTTCTACTTCTGATTTTTGGTACTTGATAAAAGCAACCCTCTGCTGAGTAATTGGAGGGTATGGTTTGTTGCTGGTACCATGTAATTATCAGAGCAAAGGCTGAAAGACTCACCAGTGATAAGAGGGCATCGTAATTTCCTAGGGTTTTATTTAAGTCAGAGTAATATGTTACTTTCTAATATAAATAGTGAGGCAAGTCTGAGAGTGTTGTCAAAAAATCTTTAATCCACTTTTGTACTTTGTGAATTATATCAAGAGGAATCTGAAAATTGTACTGGGGTTTGTTTAATTTACCTTTTCAGGAGGGTTTGTAGAAGGCTGTAAACCGCTTTATGCTTCCCTCTAATGGTTTTGCAATTCATGGTATATTCTGTGTTTTGGATTTTTTACTCCCCTCTGCCTGCTGAAGGAAGAAAGCAGCTCTCTGGACTAATGGAAACACTGAGGCAAGCACAGCCACTGCAGGTTGTGCAGTCTGTGTTTGCCAGGGTGGTGTTTTGGAGCCCTGGCTGGCTGGTCAGCCTGGCTCCTCTGGCTGTTGTGAGCTGTGGCTCAGGGCTGGGCCGGTTCCTTTGGAGGCCATTTGAAGCCTGTAGGGTTTGTTGAGGTGTGCAGGACATTGCTGCAGCTCTCTGTGGCCTGGCCATGGGCCCCTCACTTCCTCCAGTGCACAGCAGAGCTGGCTGGGATGGGTTGAGGAGGAGCTGCATTCAGGAATCCTCACTGGTGCAGGAGGTGTCCAATGTCCTGCAGAGCTGTGCCAGTGTTCTTGGTTCTGGCAGTGCCCAGCCTGGACTGGCACAGGACTACCTCAGGTCTGTAAAGCTCACTGACCTGTGGCAGTAGTGTCATGCTTTTAGGATGCTTTTAGGATGAATAACTTACAGGATGAAGCACACCCAGAAAACTGGGTCAGTGTTGTTGTGACACTGTTCTGGACTTATTTCTGATTGGCTAATTTGTAAATCACTTGTGAAATAATGCTTTGTGAGCATCACACAGGTCCTGTCTTATCAAAAGTATGTGGCTACAGTGAGATCTCACTTAGAAGTTTGCTATTTTAAGGTTCATTTGAACTGAACGTTTTATAAAGTTATGTTGCAGTTTAAAGTAAAACCTGAACAATGTCACTAGCAGACTTAGTAGGATATGACTTTACATAGCCACTATTCTTTTACTTGTTGAAGTTTATGATTTTTTTTTCTCTCCCTTTCCCCCCCCCCCTTTTTTTTTTTTTTTTTTTTTTTTTTCTTTTAATATAGATTTGAGCATCCTAAGTCAAATGCTTCAGCAGAGAGAGCTAGAAATATTCTAGCTGTGGAGACTTCTCCTACAGACCTGGTGGGGGAACAAGCAGCTTCCCAGCCTGCACCAGTCCAAGCAAGTGCCATCAATTTCTCACTTAAACAATGGAGTACTGAGATCAAGTAAGTTGGGAACCTGGGAGAAAGAGTTATCATGAGATTGGTAGTTGCTGGCCAAGACTTTCCTGCATTGATATGTGGTCAGTGGAGCTTCTTAGAATGATGGGAGGTGATAGAGTGGATTTGTTTGTAGTATTGTATCTCTTCAACTAAACTGTTTCTTTACTCTCTTTACTGTTTGAAGATCTAAGGGAACATTATTGTGTAGCATCACTGATATCTGAAAGGGAGACTTAAGTCTTGTACAGCGCTTCCAGTGATGGCTTTGCTCCCTGAACCCCAGCAGTTGTTGAGGCTGAGTTGTATTCTTAGTCACTGCTGCTTTTTCATGGAGCTGCCAATTCCCGGCATTATAGTAGTCGTAGTACTCAATGCATTGGAGCTATTTTTTTGTGATGAAAATCAAACCAATATAAATCCTTATTTTTTGTTTTCTTCTTAAAAGAAGTGAAAGCACAGGGCACAGATTTGAAGTGGATGTAGTTTGAATTCCTGAGCGAAAATGTGCCAGACCCCTTCTGAACAACATCAAAACCTCTCACTCATAATGAATTTACTCTTTAGTATTAATTGTTTTAAGGAAAGCAGTCCCATTGGTTTTCAGCTCTCCTGTTTGGTTTCTTTCTAAAGAATTTTATGCTTTGCTTTGCCCACATAGTTAGATTTTCCACTTCTGCTTAAAGCATGTTAGAGTGCTAGTACAGAGCAGTTAAAAAGCAGAGCTGTAGCTTTGGTTAACCAGACCATGTCCTTCTTGAGTTGGGAGGAAAATGTTCATTTTCAGCGGCAGTGCCAAGTTAAACAGATCCCTTTTAAAGCTTTCTGGTTTAGCCCAGAGATCTGAGAGGATACCAGATGATGTTGGTTTGACTCTTTTTCTGACTGTGATTTTTTTTTTTTCCCCTAGTGTTGTGGTTGATTGTTTTCTTTCCATTCCTCAGCAGTTCTGTGCCATTTGGGACAGGATATTGTGCTGGCCAACAGCTGGCCTGAAGGCCTCACAGTTATAATTTATCCCAATTTTATAACTGAAACATAACTAGTTATGTAGGGTAGGTACCCTGACCAGTGTGGGCTGTTGGAGAGCAGGCCTAGGCTTTTGAGGGCTTGAGCAGCTATTGTCTGGTTGGCTGGGGGCTGGTTCAGCCAAGAGGGATTGACTGCACGGACCTGATCAGTATAAGGAGGAGAGGACTCAGTGTAACAGGCTGTTATGCATAAACCATGGTGGGTTATGTTGTATTCCTGTCTCTGACATCAAAATGAAAATGGGGATGATCTGACAGCCTTTGGAATATGTGTGCCCTATCCACTGTTTTACTGGATTTGTGATTAGGTACTGTGCCACTGTTACAGGATGGATCAATGTGTGTCTAAAACGGCAGAGAATTTCCTTTCTTGCTGCGAGCACATTTTTATTTTATATTATTACTTTGTTTTAAGGTGGGTAGATGTCTCAGTCAAAGCCTTGTCCTTCCTCCTGAACACATGTACCGTGTGTCTGACAGGGAGTATATTGCTATAATAGCTGTATTTGGATCCGAGGTAGCAGTTGAGTTGTAATAATGGGGAGGAAAAAGCAAAAATATGTCTTGGAGTTAAGCAGTGTATATATTTACAGTCATTAAAGTTGAAATATGCTTGTCTACTTTTAAAAATATACTTTAAAAATTTTTGGTATATACACACATTTAGGCTTGATTTTTTTTTTTTTCATACTCTCAGCTACTTATTTATGCAGACTATAGATTTGGAAACATACTGAATTATAGTAACCTCCAGTTATATAACTATAAAATAAGACTTAAACCCCAAACATTTAAAAGTAGACTCATTAGATCATACGATTGGCTCTTGCATAGGTTGTCTGATTGTACTTAGGAAAATAAATACTGTTTTCAAATTTATCTATTTAATCTTTCATCTTATTTTAATGTAATAGAAAGCAATGGAGGAGTGCTGCTTGAGTAACCTGAACAAACCTGTGCAAAAGATTTACAAAACTCAGCATCAGCTATGATTTTTCATGGGCCTAACAGCAGTTCTTTAAAAAAGCTTTTCTGAAAGTCACTTGATTTATTCTTTGTGGTTTTTCAAACTTTAAAAGATGGTGTTCCGGCTTTTAAATGTTGAGGCTGAGAGAGTGCAGAACAGGCAGTTTGAAGTTACCTGGTAAGAGATCAGCCACCATTTGGAGAAGAGATGTAGAGATGCCAGGGGACACTTCCCAAGACACTCACAGATACTGAGTGCCCAATCCATGATCAGGAAGTATATCACTCAGTTTGATCTACTTAATTTGTGTGGAACCTCTGAAATTAGGCTTCTTGCCCCCAACAGGAATTGTGATTCTTTCTGGAAGAAAACTAAATTTGTAGCATAAATGAGATGTGAGAGTAAACATTCCGTGATGGTTGCGGGGGAGCTGGGTGAGGTAATCTCATCCTGCTGGGAAATATATTGTTCTCCTATAGAATTATCTGGCTGGAATTCAGAGGATGCCCCTGAAGTGTTCTTGCAGATAGTTGACCATGTTCCACCGTAGAAGAGAAAAGCTACAAAGAAGTCTTGTCATCAGCATTTCAGCTGCAGTAGGTCTCTTGGATGATCTCAAGTTTTCCATTAATCCCCAGTATGGAATCATAACATACATGTGTTTTGACTGCATGCTGTTCAGTTTAATGCTTGGCAGTTACCCTAAAATTCTAAATTACAACTGATCAATAAAGAGATATTGCTTGTAAATCCTAAGTTTGTTTTGTACTTGCCCATTGCAAAAACAAGACTAAAACATGCAAAAGACTGTGGCATTAAAGCAAAATAATTCTTCTGTTCTTGGAATGTAGCACTGTTGATTGCAAGTGCTATTTGGTAGCTTATGGTTTTTTTTTTGTTGTTGTTTTTGTTTTTGTTTTTTTTTAGCTTTTATTTGGTATTGGTTTTGTCTGTGTTTTTAGCTTATTTTTAGTTTGCACTGTTTGAACTGTGAAAAGCCCCTTATAAAAAGAATGCAAAATGGAGAAATATTTGTCACTTTTCCCCATTGTCTTTTTCACAGAAATTCCATGTCCTCCTTAAGAAAAGGAAGTAACGAAAATCGCAAGAGTGTATTTTATACCACTGAGGAGTGGGAACTGCTGGATCCAACCCCAAAAGACTTGGAGGACTCAATGGCTCTAGAAGAAAAGAGGAAACACCTGGCAGAAGGAAATAAAGGTAGAAGTGGAGGAAGGAAGGGGATCATATGCCTTACCTTGTTTAGCATAGACTACTGTGTTATGTCTGTCTCTTGGAAATGAGTGGAAGCTTACCTTTTTCTTCACAAACCACATCCACAGCTCTGTAAACTATTTTTTAAAAGATCAATTCCTTACGATGTGTTTGGGGTCCCCTGCTGCTCGAACAGAAGAGAATAAAGACAAAGCCTTGTTATCCACTGTTTCTGGTTTCCTGAGCTTGCTAACTGGTTCATTTTGTCAGGAGTTGGAAAGTAACAGGGTGAAGGGAAGTGCTGATGTTTGTAATTACTCACTTGAGTGTCACTCACTGAAGCAGAATTACCTTTAGACTCTGTGTATGTACCCGTTACATGGGGGAGAATTAGGGATGGACATGAAGCAGTAGTTCATCTGTACATTGTAACTAGTTCTCCAATATGACCAGTGTCTGGAATAACCTTGTCAAGATATTTTTATGTCTCTTTAAGAGCACTTTAGGTGACATCCAAATGA
This sequence comes from Sylvia atricapilla, assembly GCF_009819655.1. Lineage (NCBI taxonomy): Eukaryota > Metazoa > Chordata > Aves > Passeriformes > Sylviidae > Sylvia > Sylvia atricapilla. The sequence continues at coordinate 20,281,470 of NC_089152.1, forward strand.
TTTAATCTGTTAGAAATCATCCTGTACGTGGACTTACATTGAATCCTCTTACAGGAGCAGTAGTCTGTAATATCCGAGATGGTTTTCTCTGATTATTTGAAGCAAATTTTACTTTGCCATAGTTAAGGATACTTTTTATTTTCTGTATTGAATTGTTAAATTCTCTTCATGTCTTATATGAAAAGTGTTAATTTATGAGCCAAGTCTTTTATCTGGGAGGCAAGAAAGTTTTGAGGTTTTTTTTTTTGTTCCCCCCAAAGGAAGCAGCTTGGAAAATGAGGCACGTTTAACACTATTGCATTGAGTGGTTTGAAAGCTGCTCAAAGTCTAGTGTTAGTGAGTATATTTTTAAAAGAAATCTGAATGCTTTGAAATGCTTTTTTGCTAAGTGAACTCAACTAGAAGAAATTGTTTTATGCAGGACTGACTAGTTCAGCTTTTCCATTTGATTTTGGCCGCATTCCACACAAAGCAAGGCGCCCGTTGAAAGAAATGATTGGATCAAGCAAAAACCGCAACAGCAGCGACTCTTCCCCAACAGAGTGGTGTTCTGGCAATGGGAACAGACTGGTCTCTGAACTGCAGCTGAAGTATCAAAGCCAGCAGGAAGAGTTGGAGAAGCTAAAGAAAGATCTTTTGAGCCAAAAGGTAAACTTTCAGACGAAATGCACAAAAACAAATGGGTCTGGCAGGTGATAGTGGGTTTAACCTTTCTGGCCATCTCACTGTGTTAAGAGCTGGTTGGTTGTTATAAAAGGATGGTTCTAAACAAACCTTTGTGAACAAAAACTCTTGAAACAAGAAGGACCATCTTTTACATCTGTTGAAGATAAGATCTCTGAATAAAACTTCCATTTGCACACTGTTCATTGAATTGGTTTATCTATCTTCCTTATTCTTTGAAGTTAACTTGGTCGGTTTCTGCTAGGATCCTGGCTGATAGTCATAGCTTCTTCTACATGTACATAAAATATCTGAGGAAATTCTTTCAGATTCTCTTTGTTTGTCTTTTGATTCTTTCAGTGCTAGTGCGGTGAGTGGGAAATAGACCTGCCTTTTTTCTCCCCTCAGAAGGGGTTTCGTAAGATAGGCCTAACCATAGTCTCTCTATATAGACTGCACATAGACAGTCACATGGTGGGCGTGCTTATGTGCCCTCATAACTCAAATTTATTCAATACCTTGCTTTTATCTAAAAGAACTTCTACTCATTTTAAGAGGAAAAGTGGTTTAGATCTTATTGGACCTGCTCCTTCTGCTATTTGTATTTTTCTTTTTGTGAGGTGATCAAAGGGAAACCAAAGAAGGAGGCTGAGCCCCATATTTGTCCTCATTTTAGGTGTTACCTCTCCTAGGAGTACATTTGAGCTTCTGAGCCTGCTGCTGTGAGAAATCTCATTGGTCTAGTGCACCACTGCATCCACAGCTGCTTCTGTTTTAATAAGAAGCAAAAGAAAAACAGTGTCTTAGGTAGTAATTTCTGTGGCAAAATTTTCTAAACAGCCTTTCAACGACTTCCTTTTTGGCAAAGCAGCATTTGTTTTTTACCTCCTTTTATTTTCTCTGCATCCGTTAGAGAAGAGAGCTCTTAAGTTACCTTTGCTTTTTCCATTCTGTAACATTTTCCTGTGAACTTTTTGAGCTTAAGCCTCTTCCTGTTCATCCTACAGCAGGGCTGCTTGTAAGTGAGGCTTTTTTCAGCTTCCAAGTAACTGCTGGGCCTCAGCTGTCCGCCCCTTTTCCTTAACCTGCTGTAGTCATTTAGGGCAGGATCCTTAGCTCAGTGAAGGACACTGAAGCCATCTGTGTAGGCCAGTCATTGTAAGGTGTTAGCCTGCTAGTAATCATGTTGGAAAGTGTTCCGTTTTTTCTTTAAAACACCAGCATGAGATCTCAACCCATTTCAAAAACTTTATTTTGCTTGGTGTTAGATTTCTAAGCTATAAAATTTAGAGACTTTAAATTTCATTTTCATTTTTCATTTCATGCAGTTTTTTGCTGGTTTTTTTTTTTTTTTAATTCTCAGGAACTTGTTCGACTTCTGCAGCAAACAGTCCGATCTTCCCAATATGATAAATACTTTGCAAGCCGCCTTTGTGAGGGGGTTCCCAAAGATATGTTAGAGCTGTTGCACCAAAAAGATGACCAGATTTTGGGTCTCAACAATCAGCTTGAAAAGTTAAATCTGGAAAAAGACAGTCTCCACCATGAAGTCAAAAATCTGAAGTGTTAAAGTTGGAGAACTCAATGAACGGCTGGGAATGTTGATGGAAACTATTCAGCTAAAGATGAAGTCATCATGAAACTCTCTCGTCAGCTCAGTGACTGTGAGGACAGCACATCTTCTCAAAGTGGAGCAATAATTCCCCCACGGCACCTGTACTAATAAGGAGCTACAGGAACTGGACAGACTAAAGTAAGAGCGCTGTTTCTGTCTTGATGCATAGGTAGAATCTCTTCTCCCTGTAAAAGTACTTTTTAGTCTGCCATACTGTTTGGGATCACTACAAGCAGTTCCCCACTACACTCATCAACAGAGGCTTTCTCAGCTTGAAACCTCCACTGTGAGCTGTTAGGTGACAATCTAACCAGAACTAACTTGCTTTGGGCATCTCTAGTGCAGGGTCCTATACTCTGAGTAAATTAAAATTGTGTGGAGCAGATGGGATGTGAGAAATAATTAAAGGAGCAGAATGATTAAGGGTAAGAGGAAAATATAAGCACGGAGGAAAATAAACCAGAAGCTTGCTTTGGCTTTTTTGATTTTAAATATCAAAAGTGAGGCAACAAAGGGCATGTGGAAAAGCAAAGGGAAGCTCTGACGAGACAAAAGAGAGAGGAGTGCAGAACCTGTTTTACTAAAGCTACTACAGTTCCTACTAATGCTTATTTTTATTGTTTAACATATGTCTCTGAATGTGTCATAAGTTCTTAATGGAGTTACTGAAGTTATCCACTTCACTCTAAATAGACTTTCTTGCCTCTGGGTAAATGTTGTATTTCAAATTGATTAACATCCCGAAGAATTTGGAATGTAAGTCACTTAAAATATGCATAAACATACATAATTTTCTTTCTTATATGTGAGCCTAGTAAGTGTTGAAAAATAAAGCTGAAACTAGAAGATCTTGGCAGAAAGCAGACAGAGCTTGTAGATGCTGGGAAGTGTGAGGGTCCTGTGGCTGCTGGGAGGGTACCAACCTCATCCTACAGGCTCAGCTTTCAGAGGCAGTGTTTGTAACCAGGATCAGAGTGGGTCAGGCAGGGAAGCTCATTGCTAAGGATTTATCTTTCTTTATGGAGGCAGATATGAAACTTGTGCTTTTAATGAGGGCTGGTGAGGGTAGTGAAACCCCGGGCATTTGTCCCCCCTCTTTTGTATTGCTGTGGCCTCTGGGATGGGCTCAGCCTGCACAGGCCTGTTCTCCCTGACTGTCCTCTGACAGCAGCAGGCTGCCTTCGGCAGGCAGTGAGTGCTGGAAGGGATGCAGGTGAGGCACAGCACCACCCTGTGCTCATATTTGGCATGTGTGTTTCATTTACATAAAGTCCAAAAATAATATTGATTTGAGCCTGATATTTTTAATTATAAGTTCTATTAGTAGCTGCTGTTCTATGCTATAAGGTGATCTTTGGCTGACACACATAATTTCACTGTGTTTTTTGTTGGTTTTTTTTTTTTGTTTGTTTTTTTTTTTTGGTTTTTTTTTTGTTTTTTTTTTGTTTTTAATCAACAGGACAATCTTCAGGTTATAAAACCCAGAATAAATTTTTAAATAAGGAGATTTTGGAACTTTCTGCTCTACGAAGAAATGCAGAAGCAAGAGAGAGAGAATGGCAGGCAAAGGTCAGGCATGTTCTCACTTGGGAATGTCTAAAGCAGTTTTCCATACTTAAGCTGTAAATTTCTCCTGAAAATGGAACAATTAAATGTATTAAATATGATAGCTTAAAAAAATACCCTCGTAGTCCTTACACACCAGTCTTTCTGAATGATTCTTGAAAGAAGTAATTGCTTTAAATTGTGTGACCTGGTGGAACATTTTGATAATTTATGAATAAAGGCATGTACATGTCTGAAAACATTGTTTCTCAGAATTAAGGCTGTAATTGTTATTTTTAAAGGTTAGTGACAGGATGTGTTGGGATTTGATAGGTCATTGAGTAGAGCTTCTCCTAAACATGAAGAATGATTATGGTATGGTGAATGTAATTTCTGTCTGAGTGAATTTGAGTGTAGAGATGTTGCAGGTAAATAATAAAGATTTCCAGTGCTTGGGTTTGGGAAAATGCACTCATCTGTAACTAAGGTTAGATACCTGTTGGTGTGGTTTGGTAGGCTTTGCTTTTGGTTTTTTGGAAGCCATGCACTCAGTGGCCAGGCTTAAATAATGTATATATGGCACAGAGATTTGGTTTACAATTCTTACATGCTATTACCTAGCTCATATGCCACTTAAGTTGTTCTTGTTCAACATGCACAGACTAAAGCAGCTGCACTGCAATAATTTTATTCTTTAAGGTATTTCATACAATGCAGTGATAATTAAGGTTTGCTCATTTCCATATGCAAAAATACGCGTGTGTGGAAAACATCTGGTCTACTATGCTGCCTTATATTTCCTGGTGTTACAAAAATGGGAAAGTTAAGCTGGCTGTTAACAGAAATCACTAGAATTTACAAACCAATAGAATAGCATTGAGCCAGACTTTGAAAGAAGTAGTACAAAGTAAGTGTCTGAAGATTTATATAATATATTGTTTTCTGCAGTATACCAGCTTAGAAGCCAAACTCTGCCAGATTGAAAGCAAATACTTGATCTTGCTTCAAGAAATGAAAACTCCTGTTTGTTCTGAGGATCAAAGTCCTGCTCGTGAGGTCATCACACAGTTACTGGAAGATGCCTTGAAAGCAGAACCTAGTGAACAACCAGAACAAGCATTTTTCAAACCCCACCTGGTCAGGTAGTTTGGTCCTATTAAATTAAATGTATGTGTGTCTTGGCCAGTGGGCTCTGTTATAACATTGGAAAAACAGACAGTGAGAATATATTTGCAGGTTTTGGTTATTTACTGTATTTTCCTTCGTTTATGAGGGAATAGTCATGGAATCCTTTTAGCTGTATAAATACATTGTGTTGGGGAATACATCTGGTGCAAGTTGAGATGCAGATTGAGCTCTGAGTGGTCTCATCTGGAAGATAAGTGGCCATGAACTGCCAATTCTTTACATGACAAAGGGCACGAGGCCTGGTGGTACCAGCCAGGTGAGGGACACTGGGAGACACAGCGAGGACTCAGGAGGAGTGAGAGAAGCTAGACTTTGGGAAGGCGTGGACTGTGAGGGAAAAGCGGGATCCTTTGGTGAGGCCATTTCGTGGCAGCTGCTGTTTCTGTGTTTCTGTGCCTTGAATAAAGTGTTTATGGAGATTTAGACTCTTCCAAGGGAAGCCTGGGGTGGAAGCTGTGAGGAAACCTGGCCTGGCTGTGATTTTGGGGTGTGCAGGAGTCGAGCAGGGACCATCAGGGGGCTTTGGCCCAGGCAGTCTCTGTTGGAGTGTGACTGCGATGGAGACTCTGGAATGGTAACACTGGGAAGTATCACTGACACATTTATTCATTAATTGAGATACAAGATCAAACTTAGAGACTTAGGAGGTACTGCCCTACAGTTGCTGCAGGTGAGCTGATGAAGAGATGGGTACTCGACCATGTTATTAAATAAATTGCCTGATTTGTGTAGTAATATATACAGGAACATGGGCACCAAGTCTTTTGTATATGGAATTGTACAGGTAATGTTAAATAAGAATTACTCAGAAAAATGTTTAATAAGAAAGAACTTGAGAACTATGGAGAATGGCTCTTGAAGTAACTTATGGTGGAAACTTGAGAGCTTCGGGGCTACTGAACATCATTTTAAAACCTTTTTTCTTCCTCTCCATTTCAGTGAATATGATATATATGGTTTTCAGACCGTCCCAGAGGATGATGAGGCGGAGAAGCTAGTAGCAAAATCACGAGCTTTGGACTGAGATCACTTTCACTCAGTGAAAATCGAGAGATCTCTTACAGGAGTGAAATGGGAAAACTATCTTGCAAGCACAATGAATAGAGAGAGATGCGCTGTGTGGAACTGAAGAACCTTATTCGTTCTGGAATTCCGCATGAACACCGTTCCAAGATGTGGAAGTGGTGTGTCAGTCTCCATGTTAAAAAGTTCAAGGACAGCACCGTTCCTGGCTACTTCCAAACCTTGCTTCAAAAAGCTCTGGAGAAACCAAATCCCGCATCTAAACAGATTGAGTTGGATCTCTTGAGGACTTTGCCAAACAACAAACATTACTCCTCGCCAACATCTGAAGGGATCCAGAAGCTGCGAAATGTGCTGCTGGCATTTTCCTGGAGAAATCCTGATATAGGGTATTGCCAAGGGCTCAACAGGTAAGATTTTGCTAATCTTGGGTAATAACTACGCAGTAAACACTTAGTGAGCCTTTCAAATCACATGTATAGCAGCAAGCCTTTAAACAGTAGTTTTTTGTGGGTTGTATGCTCATAATTCATAATTAACAAAAAACTATCACATTTTTTAAACCAGTGAAAAAAGCAGTTGACCTGGAAAATAAAATTTGTATAGTCAACTTGGCATCAAAACTGGATCTGAAATTAACTCAAATGAGCTACTTAAATGTAGTTTTATATTGACTTCATGTCAGTTATAGGGGATTGTGTTGCTTTTTTGTGCAAGAATTTTTTAGGTTTTTTCTTCTTTTAAAACAAGCAAAAAAAATGCTTGATAGCTTTTTCTGTATCCTTAAGGCAACAAATTTCAGCATTTTCCACTGATGTCTTCAATCAGAATTGCAGAAATTAAAGGGGATTCTTGTGTTAATGCTAAGAAAAATTCTGATTCATTTGCAGTTGGCCTTTGCCAGAATACCTTTGCTACTTGGAGATCTGTAGTAAAAGAAGGTGCTACTTGAAGCAGCACTGGTGTACTGGTCTAACACACCCTGTCTCATACCCGTGATGTAATAGTATAGATATCCACTTGTGCACTATTTTATGTACTAGAATAGGCTTTTGAACTTAGAGCAGCTCTGTCATTTGAAATAGCACTGAAGAAGTAGTAGAATAGAAGCAGTGAGTGATGTAGTGGTGGTGAGGTGGTGGTGGTAGTGGTAGCAGTAGCAGTATTGTGGAAACCCTGACCTAACACCCTTAGAATAAACATCTCCTTTCTAAACTAGACTCTGTGTTTAGAGAGCTCTTAAAATTGGCAACACCAACACTTCAAGAAATTCTTAGAGCAAGTTTTTCTCTTTCTGTTTTCTTATTTAGCTGAATACAAATACTTGGTGTGTTTGAGAAGGCATGGCTTTGCCCCATCTTAAACTTCACTAAGTTTTGCTGATCAGTGCTCTGCTGTTAATACATTTATCTCTGCTGAACAGAAACAAATACTTTACTGTAATGGTTCTTAACATAGTTTGTATTACTATGATAATCTTCTCCTCCAAATAAACCCTGTTTTCAGGTTGGTAGCAATTGCACTTCTGTACTTGGAACAGGAAGATGCTTTTTGGTGTCTAGTAACAATAGTGGAAGTTTTCATGCCTCGTGATTATTATACTAAGACGCTGCTGGGATCCCAGGTATGTGCTCTGCTGGGATAAAGCCTAGTCCTGTACACTGCAGCCAGTCAAAAGCTTTCCTCTGCAACTGTCTGATAGGCCTCTTTGGAAGGGGATGGAGTGAAGTTGACAGGGGTGGGTTCCAGGCACTAGGGCCCTTGTTTGGACAAGGACTCTAACAGTTCAGTGTCCTGCCTGGAGCAGTCCTTCATCCCTCTTCTCATTGTTAGCTTCACAACCCTGAGCTGTGTTATCATTCCTCACATTTGGCCGTATGGAGGTGCTGGGCTCTGGCGGGGGTCAGAATGCATTTGCAGTGCTGTGGGCAGTAGCGACTGTAGCATTCCTGCTTTCTGGTGATGCTCTGGTCCAGGCTGCCTCCTCCAGCCAAGTGTTTGCACAGCATGTTCTCTGCTTCTGTGCTCCTGCACCAGTACACCACTGGTGACCAGTACTAGAAGCACTCCACCTGTGTGTGAGGAGTCCTGTGAGACTGGGACTGGGTTTAGAAGCAGACAAGGGCAATGTGCAGTGGGATAGTTGTGTGTGCTTTGGGTGGGTCTAGCTTGGAAGTGTGAGCTAGACAGTCCTGGGTTTCCTAGTTATCTCTGGAAAAACTTGCACTTACAGATTGGTAACAGCCTTGCTCTGAATGGTGTGCTGGAAAATTGGAACAATAACACCCTCTTTGTCATCTCTTTAGGTTGATCAGCGAGTGTTTAAGGATTTACTGAGTGAGAAGCTTCCCCGACTACATTCTCATTTTGAACAATATAAAGTTGATTATACTCTTATTACTTTCAACTGGTTTCTTGTGGTTTTTGTGGACAGCGTGGTTAGTGACATCCTTTTCAAAATCTGGGACTCCTTCCTCTATGAGGGACCAAAGGTGAACTGAATGGGCTGAGTTTGTTCATTTGTTAGCTGATAACAAAGTACTGTGGTGTTACTGAGTGCAGCATTCAAGGAAGGTTGTTTTGCAAAACTCCAGTTCAAATGACTGGTAGGAACAAACAAGGGAGGAACTGTGCATGAATAACCATTCAAAACATTTTCCAGCTTTTGGAAATAGGGACTGAGGCAGGGAAGGGGAGACAGAGGGAGATGTGATTGGAGGGCTCAAGTGCAGTCTGTGCATGAGGAACTCTTGTTGGGAGTTTATAAAGAGGATAATGAGGCTCAGTGTATTCTGTACTTACAAAGTACCAAATGTTGTATGTATTTTTATCAGGTAATATTCCGATTTGCCCTGGCACTGTTTAAATACAAAGAAGAGGAAATCTTAAAGCTGCAAGATTCAATGTCTATTTTCAAGTACCTTCGCTATTTCACACGCACCATCCTTGATGCCAGGTGGGTAACTCACAATGGCACTGAAAGACTTGTAGTGGGCCATGGGAGATGTCTATCTTGTGGCTTTGGTGTTCTTTTCATCTAGATCCTTATTCAGATATAAAGCAAATAGAAATGCAACCAACTGCTAGGATTTGTCATGAGCACTTTTATCTAGCAGAGACAAATCAGAAGTGATGTAGGCTTAAATAGTAATTTTTGTGTGTGAATGAGATTACCTTGTTTAGGCATTATATCATGGTAGTGACATGTCAGAATTTCAACCACAGGTGAAGTTCCCTCTGCATTGCAGATGTAGCTTGTTAGTAAAATGTTTTATGATAAATAAAAATACATCCTGGCTCAAGCACTAAAGATGTGAGCCATGTCCCCTGCGGCTTAGATCTCTTATGCATAGTTAATGCACAGGCTCCTGCCACACAGTTCCAGCTGGTTTAAAGATATACTTGGAGTCAGAGAATAAATACAGATTAGATACTTTTCTGGTCTTCAGTCCTTGCACAGGACTTAGAGTTTGTAAATTAGGGTCTAGTGTTTTTAGATTCCTAGTTTCAAGACTGTAGAGCAGCAGGTTAATCTTAAAAAGAAAAGTCATATTGGGACTAATTTATGAATCTCAATGTCTGAAAATGTTCTGCACATCTTTTGAAGCGCACTAATTTTCAATTTAAAGCAAAATTATATATTGAAATGTTTCTTTTCAATGTAACAAACTTCACACAAATTTAGGCTTATACCTTGACTCCTGCTGCAAGAGCTTATTATTTTACTTCTTGTGTTTCAATTTTGACTGCAGAGAAGTTAAAGCTGAATAATCTTGTGCTTCAAAGGGATTGCTAGTATTGATGCAGAGATAAAAAAATATTTTTTTTATTCTTCTCTAATTCAAACAAAATTTTGATATTTAATCAGAGGTGAAGATACGGCTTTCCATTCCTTTTCCACTTACAGAAATGATGTCTTGATTCTCCTGTCTAAACTTTCTGGTGCTGAAATAACCTGTTTTAAAGAGTTCTAAAATTGCTGAATTTGAACAAAATGAACTAATTAGGGATTATTGGGAGATGGGGAGTTCAAGTGAGGACAGAATTCAGTACCTCAAAGATATTTGCAATACAAATACGCTCTGTGCTGATCTGTAAGAATCTGCCGTTCGGGGTTTTAAGAGTGGAAGCAGTGCAGTGCCACCTAGAGAATATGGTTTTGCCTGCTAGGACAAGAAAGGATTCAAACTGCCTAGTTTCTTATTCTGCCATGTTTGTACAAGTTTTACATCGTCAACATTTGAACAGGACAAAAACACCTAGAATGGGGCATTTCTATTACGGACAAAAAATGATCCCATTGTAGAGGAAAAATTCAGAAATATTTATTTGTATAGAATTCATGTATGTTCTGAATGGGTTAAAATCATTCTGCACAGAGTTTCTAATTCAAACTCTGAACTAAGAGGAAGGTCTCTACAGATACATGCATAATTATATTCTAGGTATAGGATGCCATAGCTGGGTTTTTCTAGAGCCGTGGCATATTGTGCACAGGTAGAGAAGCTGCTGGAATGTATTCTATGTAGAAATAGCAGGAAATCCCTAAAAAATACAAATAAATACAAATACAAACTTGATCCCTCAAAAATACAAACTTAGCATTAAATAATCTGTCCAAAGTAGTTTTCTTAATATTTATTTCTGACAATTAAAATAGAGTAAATTAAATATTCCAGTTCCCCTTTTTTCCTTAGTAAATGATGAGATGTTTTTGGATGTAGATCAGCAATAATGGTGTAGTTGGATGCAGTCTCTTTGGACTGATTAGACTGACCAGTTGCTAGGTTTGCTGGGACTGCAGGATGGTATGATGCAATGTTACTCTGGAAGGGGGCTGGATCCTCTGTGGTGCTTTGCATTGTGCCCTGACAGGTTTGGCTTGACACTGGCCCAGAGATCTCTGTGCTCCAACCAGCAGAACCTCAAAGCATTCTCACTGTGTTGGAAACTTTGGCTTATCCATGTCCTATATTATCCTTATCCACATGTGTTCTTCCTGGCTTTATCTAGTCTCTTAATTGTTAGGTTATCTTGGTTAACTGGAGGGCTGAATGGTTTGGGATTGAAGGACCTGCAGTGGGTTCTATGGAGGAAGTTATCAAATCTGTAACAGGTAACTGGGTGTACCAAGTATTCTGTGTAGCCAAGGAAGCTCTGATGATCCAAGCTTATATCTTCTGCTCAGCATTTTCAAGGTCGTGATCTCTATAGCAAAGTTTACTGGTGGCTTGGGGAACTTTTGAGCATTTGATTACAGTTTATCATTTGAAATAACCTTAAGCCTGAATGCTTTATAGAAACTTCTTGAAATATTGGTAACATCTGAGATGTATCAAGTGTGAAAGAAACCAGAGATATGTAAACATACAGTAAACATCAATATAGATGATGTTTAAAAGTGATTTAAAAGCCCAGCAAATATGAATGATTGTCTTCTACCATTGTGTAATCTTGCAGGAAACTGACTGCTATTGCTTTTGGAGACCTGAACCCTTTTCCCTTACGCCAGATCAGGAACCGCAGGGCCTATCACATGGAGAAAGTACGCCTGGAGCTGACAGAGCTGGAAGCCATTCGCGAGGACTTCCTGCGCGAGCGAGAGACCTGCGTAGAGAAAAGAGACCTTATTAGTGATGATGAGGAGGATAGCTGAAACTGCTTAATATAAACTGTTCTTTGGGATCATGACCAAAGTGAGTTAACCTCCAAAACACTTTATTAATCCTGTCAAACAGAATGTAAACTTGTTGCTTTTGGAAATATGCAGGACAGGTTTCCAAATCCCAGCACTTTCAGAAATACTACTTTGTATGGAGGCCAAACACTTCTGTTTACATTTATATTCATGGAATCATTTCTAGAGCACTTAATATCTGTCTCAGTTTAGTCATATGAATTGACAGTTGTTTTCCCACAGTGCACCATTAATGCCTGGATATGAAACAATAAGAAAAGTCCATGCTCTGTTACATTCATGATCATTCTGAGTTTAGGGGTTTTTTGATGTAATCATGTTTTTTGTAGTGCAGGCTCGATATGAGAGGACATCATATTTCTTGGATTCAGGTTGGCTCACTCTAGCCTTTTTCTTTTCCTGAAGTGTCATGCCATGGATCACCAAACAGAACACTTGAATATATGTATTCTAAAGTAAAGATAAAATAAGTACCTATTTTTGTCACTGACTATCGAAACAGTGATAGCAAACATAATTTCTACTTTTCAGGGCAGCTGTGTTGATAAAGATTCTCATTAATGCAAAGGGGTTTATAGATCAAACTCTCTATCAATTTTATTTGTATTCACTTTTTTGATTGCAATTGTTCAAAAAGGCCACAACCAAACTCCAGATCTTATGGAAATACAGAGTTTGTCACAGGAGTACCATGCTTTAGGAGCTAATTTTTTGTGTATCTGTTGAGGGTTTGTTTTGTTATGGGTTTTTTTGTTGTTGTTTTTGTTTTTGTTTTGTTTGTTTTCTTTTAATGCTTCTTCCTCTTTAGGACCTAAGGTAAAATCTTGCTCTTTAAGAAGAGACACAGCATTCTTTCTGCATAGTTGTAGAACTATTGTACAATAGTGGTAGGGACTGGGTTCATAAAACAAATATTTACCAATCAGTCAGAGGAACCTAAAGGTCATAATGTGCACACAGGAACTGAAGATCCTTTTCCAACAGAAAAATGCAATATTCTCTTAATGTACTCAGCTTTACTGTGAGTGAGTGAATGCACTGTGAATGCACTTCCTGTGTGTAAAGTGTGAATTCACTTTACTGTGAATGCACTTCCTGCAAGATAGCTGTATGGAGCAACATCTGGGCTGTTGAGCTGTAGTCTTCTTGCTGTGGAAGTGTAACTGGGGACCATTCTCTCTCATTTAGTGACTAGCAGTGCTCCTAAATGGTTCTGGGGAGAAGAAGGGTTTCTTTCTTGCTGGCTGTTGTCTGGACTTTTGCAGTGGTTTTTTCTTGAACAGTTGGATCTTCAGAGTGTCGGATTGACTAAAATGTGACAGGATAAAACTAGGATTCAAATAGTAAGCAGCAAATCACTGGGCTCTGAGGAAGTGGTTAATTGGCAAAAAACAAAACTAATCATTGGGAAGAATCAAGTACATCAAGCTTGTATTTTATGTTTTTTGTTTTGGTTTTCTAGAAGTAATAGTACTTTATTGGGTATAGTCATGTAATCGTTTTAGTCAACTTAAGTGTGTGCAGAGAGAAATCCTGCTTCTGTTTCACAGCACTTGCTAAAAACTTTTATTTTAGATAATGTAGTTGTAGCCTTCTCCAAGTAAGCATATTATAAGTTAGTTTAGATGGAAAGCAACTATTTAATCAGAGGTGAAGTTGTAACTTAGAGGACTACTTTTGATATAAAATTTATGCTTCCTGTATGACACATAATTTTTACCTAGCCGGCAAATCCTTGCCAATGAGGGACGGATGGTATGATCATCTTGATTTATACATTACTAGTCTTCTAAAATGCCTCCAGAATTGTCTGTGGTAGGCAGTAGCTGGGGATTTTTTCTAATTCCTAGTTACTTTTGCTGGTGTACTGGAGGGCAGGGTTTTGATATTATTGCATGTACTGTATTCTTTTCCTACTTACAATCAGTATTTGAATACAAAAATGGGACCAGGTTTTCTAATTTTCTAGTTATACTGTCTTGGTTTTGAAAGAGCTGGTCTCTAAATCAATATGTAATGTAGGCTTTTTGTTTGTATGTTTGTTTTAATGTTGTTTTCAAATGTTAAATGCATTTTTTTTAAGGTGAAGATCTTCCTTTCAGTGACCACAAGTGAAATAGTAAGGTGAAGAATTTAGATACTTTTATTTAACCCTATTCCTATAATCCATTTTTCTTTGGCTTTGAGTCTTCACATGAACTAGTCCAATGACTTCAGGAGATGTTTTCAGACTGACTGCATTGAAGTGTTTGGGTTGTGAAGATAAAACTAACTTCAAGGCAACAGTTCAGGAAGTTCTTTAGCTGACAAAACATGACCCTGCAGTAATACAGGACCATTTTTGTTAGAGTGGTATTGATGGTTCAGTTTGTGTGTGCATATGTTGTTGTGTTTCATTCTATTAAGTTGTTTCCAGTTATACAGTAAAACTAAGTAGCTGTTTCTTCTGCCAGGGTGTGACTGTTACCCAGGAATGTTAGGAGCCCTGTGCAAGTTGTGTTGTCTCTGGATATTTTTTCAGCTTGCAGATATGAAATGAGTCGATGCTGTTATGCTCAATTTCCCAATAAGCTGTTGGCTTCATTTTGTTAAGTGTTGTTACTGGTTTAGCGATGAGCTAAATGGTAAAAAAATTGCAGAGGTTTCTCACCTCTGGCCACTAGAAGTCTCTGTGGAACTAAAATAAGATGTGTATAGCAGGAAGTAACATCAAGGGAGCTTGCCTTGCTTGCTGTTGCAAATGTCGCCGTGTTTTCTAGTGGTGCTTAAAAATGCTTACCTTGTTGAGTAGTAACTCATTAGGGACGTGTAGGATACACAGGCAGTGTTTAAACCTGATGAAACCAGGCCAAAATACAGTGTGCCTCAGTGGCCTGCCAGAGCTGAACTGCATGGAGCCCAACACTTTGTTTGTGTGCGAACTTCTGAAGTGGTGCATGAGGTTTACCATTCATGGCAGCCAGATAGTGGGCAATTGACCTGTTCATGCGCATAACAACTGCCAAGGTGATATTTTAACATCAAGGCCATGCACGTAATGTGCAAAGGGTTCCTCACACATGGTTCGCAGAATATGTGAGATGTAACCCAGACTGCCAACTGCATTGTGCACAATATTCCTCGAGCTCTATTCATGTATGCATGACTTTCCAATGAAACTTCTCATTAGTTGTTTAAAAGGGTCTATTATCTTCTGTTAAATAGGCAAAAAATTGGTGCACTACACCTCTAGTTATTAGAACTGCACAGTATTTCAGCTTGACCTGTACATGTGTACAGGTAGTGTTATCAGTGTTATCACAATATTTGGTGTTGCTCTTTTTACCAGCTATGTAATAAATAAAAAGGATTTTTCTGTTGCCCTTTCGGTGTCTTCTGTGAGGGATTCTCCCCTTCCCCTCAGTGTTTGTAAACAGAGTAAGATATTTCAGCAGAAAGGGAAAGATTTTTTTTCTTCCTTATAAAACATCAGAAATTAATGAATGGTCTTAAATTTGACAGAGTTGTATGTTCAGACACATAACTGAGAAATGGCAAATGGATTAATTTAATGAAATTGTGTAGCTGTTTAAGTGATTGCTCCCTGAAGTGCCATGTTAAAAATCAGCAATATGCGGTACAAGACATTTGAATCACAAATATAAATGATACTATCTTCATAATGATTGATGTAAAGAAAAAATAAATTGTTTATTACTTTATAGATTGCTCTGGTTCTTCTTTTTTTTTCCCCCATAACAGATGGAAATATCTGCAAGTATCATCAGAACAAGTTGGTGATAGAGCTTGTATTTTTGTCTGATAATGAGGTCTGAAAGAATCTCTGTAAAGGAACATACATGTAAATTTGGCTTTGAAGCATGAAGATGTGAAACATAGAAATGTTGTATATAGGTAATGCTGACTGGGTAAACTTGTCATTGGTGTCCTTCATTTCTTGGGAGAAGGTGGAGGGGGAGTGAGACAAAATTTTGCATGAGCATTCATAGGAATTTTCTGAGTTCACACACCTTCTGGGAAACATATTTGTGTATCTCCTGAACCCAAAAGCTTCTTTAGGAGGCTTGGTACTGATGTTCTCACACAGTCTTTTGTAGTCAAATAAATAATTTCAGCTGTTTTTAAAATGTAACCAAGTACTCAATTAACTTGGAAATCAAGTCTCAATATCTGTTTTTCAGATATGAATTTTGCATTTTGGAATTGCTTGATTACCTTAAAGAGGTTTGAATACCTCAGCTACTTCAGATATGTAACTTAATAACTAAATGTAAGGGAGGGAAAAATAAGAGTTAGGACATGATTGTAATTGCATATCCAAGCATATCTTTCATAGCAGAGGTGAATAGTGCACAGTTCTTTTTCTCTGGCTCTGCTACAGAATGGCAAGCTGTTATAGGAGTGGATATTGGCACAGCTGGAAATCTGTTCAAAGGGGTTACAAAACAGGATAGAGATCAGCAGTTGAAGCAGAACACAACTATGGCCTAAGGACCCCGTGTCCTGTATACTGATAATTTTGAGTCAGAGAAATAAACAGAAAATTCTGGGAAGAGTGCATGAGGAGCAATGTCCCCACTTGGATACTTGGCATGTTTTGCTTGAGTAGGTTATGTTGCCCTAAGCAGCTGCTGGGGCCTATAAAGAACAGCTGAGACTCCCATTTGCTCCTTAGCTCTAAGTTTGAAGCATCTGCTCTCAGTGGGATTGCAATAAGGATGAGTGTGGCTGATGTATGTTAAAAGCCTGGTTCCTAAGAAATGCAAAACTTAGGATGAACACAGCTGGCCTACTCCGAACTGAGATCAAATCCCTGCAGAGTCTCACTGTGCTCTGGGTGCCCCAGAGATGCAGAGAACACACTGAATCTGGTATTACAAGGTATCAGGTGTTCCTTCTCTGGGATTTTCAGAAGTGCTTAACAAACTTCCTTATCTACAGCTCCTTGACCTCAACAGAAAGCAGAATCCATGTAATGCTGAAGCTTTAAGAATTCCCACACATGAAGTATGTTCCCTCAGATAGTGAAAAGGAAGGGTGTGCTCTGCCTTGGAAATTCTGCCCCGGAAAATGAGGTAGAAGGTTCAATTCGAAGTTAGCAGAGTGGTATTTTCACTTTGATCTGCTGTAAAAGCCACATTTGTGTACAGGTCAAGGATGCCCACAGGTAGTGCCTCGGAGCATGAGACTAGAAATCAAAACTCAGGACTATATACTGAATGTGATTTTAAAAAACACAATTATTAAAAATATACATCTCTAGTAATTAAAACATTCAATACCAGAATATGCCTGGCAAATTAAGATGACTTTGGCCAGCAAAGATTCCCCTAGTCTTGAGCTGCTGCATCCTGCCTTTGTCTCTGAAGTGCCACGTACCTTTGGTGTTTACAAACCATCTAGGTTGTGCAGGGAGTTGCCCCTAAAATATCAGGTTTGAGCTGATGAATGGAATCAGCGATCTCTTCAGGCACTGTGATTGGTGATTAAACTGTGGAATAAGCTATTTGCCTGTTTTAAGAAATGCAGGTGGTGGTTTTCTGGTTTTCAATCCTGGAACTACTGCTTTGGACATAAGGTATGGGTTTCCTACTTTGTCACTTCTAAAGGAGGTTGGCAAATGCGTGGCTGCAGTGTTTGCTGGTGCTACCTGCTTGAAACTCTGCTCAGGTTTGAGTTTTCTTTTCTGTTCTTGTCCTGTATGCACATAAAGGCTTTAATCCAAATCCTAAACCTTCTTCCAAAGATGTTACAAAGAAGTCTTGAGATAGTGTTTTAAGAACCATGAAAGAGCAGCGTCCTACTTAGGCAGAACCTGTATTTGCACTTACAAGCCCCATGGACATGGCAGCAGGGGTGAGATTCAATCTACCTTTGCTGCTCTTGAAAACCTTTATCCAAAGTGAGGTTATTCTGGATCTAGGGAGAGCTTGTCCCAATTTCAAAAGCAGTTGTAGCCTCTCTGAGTGTTTTGTTCCCTTCCTTGCAGCTAGGAGCAAACAGAAGCAGTGGCCTTCCTCCTGTGCCCTTTCCCCTAGAATTTTGTAGTATGATTGCTGTAACTTCCATATCCCATTGCAGCACTAAAGGTGAGAAATTAAATATCTTTATTTCCCTTTGAGGGAGTTCTGAATGCTTCCACTGCCCTTTGAAACATTTACTATTGCTCTCATTTCCTGTTCTCCACCCTGTGTAGTATCAGATGCAGCTACTTTCCTTTTGGAGTTGGAAGAGCCGGGTGGAGCTCATGGGTTGTGAACACCACTCTCAGGGTGGACAATGAGGGGCACAGTTCAGTCCTCTTGATTTGGGACAAGCCAAGTTTCTTCTTAACTGTGAAAATAAAAACCACGGCCTTTTAGGTACTTGCCTAGAATAAAATCACTCTTAAATTTATCTATCTTCACACCTTACTGCAAAGGAAAACATCCTGCTTATTTATGTATGATAATTTGCCATTAACATTGAGTTACCGTAATCACATAGAGGATTGGAAGTGAAGGCAACCTGGCACTTGTAATTTATTTTGAAGGTGTGAACAGTCCCACATCATTTCTTATTAGCAAATGATGGATATTAACTTGTCTGGAAGAAATTTAAAGAGACCTAAGAGTGTTTGCTGTAATTACTGTGTGCCAAATAAAGCTGCAGAAAATCTAGTTTTACAGGTTTTGGGGATGTCTTTATGATAGGAGAGTGAACAGATGAAGGATGTCATTGTTGGAAGCCAAGACTTGGGCTATGACGGCTTGGGAAGCAGGATGGCAGAGGTTTGTTACAGTAGTGTATGTGAGTGAAGCTTGAGCTGCCACGTGAGGTCTGGGACCCTGTGCTGTTCTTTGTCACAGCGGTTTCTTGAAACAATGGGCAATTTCACTGGGTAAGGGTGGGTTTCAGACCATGCAGTAAACAATCTAAGCTCGTGTTTCAGCTTGTATAGAATACGGAAATAACTTCACTTACACAACTCAAGTACCTCTCCATTGGATTTGCCTCCTCAGTCTTATTTTCCTGGTATTGCTTTCACATATCCTGTATCTACTAAAGCAAGGAAATGGGATTCTACGTCTGGGATGTTTCCCAGTGGGCCTAGGTGAGCTGTGTTGGTCTGGAAGGCTTAGGACTGGCCCAGCTTGAGATATCTGCATCCCATCAGGGGTAGCGCAGGGCTGGCACAGTGGAGGTGGTCCTGGCTGTCCCGGAGGCTACCATCGCCCCACAGTCCCAGCAGACAGCACTGCCGCGGCCGGGACGATCTCTCCGGAGCAGCTGCGGCCGGCCCTCGGCCCGTCCCCACGGGGCTGCGCTGGGCGGAGCGCGGAGCCGGGCCCTCCCTCGGCCCTCCCCGCGGGCAGGGCCCCTCCGCCCCTCAGCCTCCGCCCTGCCCGGCCACACCGCGCCGTGCGGGGACCCGAGGGACGCGGTAAGTGGGCGCTGCGCCCTCGGCGCCTCCGCAGGTTCCCCTCTTCGTGTTCGTCTGAGTCCGTGCCTTACGCTGAGTCGCCCTCACGGCGCTCCCGCTGCGTGTCCCGCCTGTGCCGCGGTTCAGGGGCTGAGGTGTCGCGGCCGTACAGCTGCTCTAGCCGGGCGGCTCCCGCGGGGCTGGCGGGCTGCGGGCGCTCGGCCTCTGCACGCTGTCTGCGCTGGCTTTGTGTGTGCCCGCAGCCGCCAGCCGGGGGAAAGGCAGCTCCCCGCAGCACCCCGCCGCCAGCAGCTGTCCTTTATCCCCGGGCAGGTCCCCCAGGGGCCGGGCGATGCCGCGGTTCCACAAGCGCCCCTGTTGGTGTTACGCGGCGCTCGTCTGGCGCTGTTCCTGTCCGAGGCCGTCGGGTACGGTTGGTCCGGGGTTCAGGCTCAGCTTGCTGATAGCGCTCAGCGAATGCTGTGCAACTTTCATAGTTTGTCGCAAGTTTATCCGCAAGTTTATCCGCCTTTTCACTCAAACAGCTTCCCTTGCCTTTCTTTGCACCTGTTCCAGCGTCCGTGAGCCGGGGACCTTGGAGCAACACAGCACGGTGTAGGGGACTGGTTTGGCCGGGCCCGCATCCTTGTGGAGCAGAGTCAGGAAGAAAGACGTGAGTTAGAGGGCAAAAATCTGTGGCAACTTCTCCTGCTTTGTCGGATCGGTTAGCAGCTGCAAAAGGACCAAAATCACAGTGCTCACCTGCTTAATGCGTGAGGGAAAAGCTCAGTTCTGGCTCTCTTTTGAAACAGCTGGTTTAAGACTTTCCTGTGCCTTTCAATTGCTTGTGTAAGAAACACGGATCGCAGAGGGAAGGTCTCCCTTGACTTTGGGGCAGTGATGTGAGTTGTGTGCAGCAGTAATCTTTGAAGGCACGGCAGGGACGGGGAGCAGGGCTCTGCCCAGGCCATGCCAGCGTGCCTGGCATGGAGGGCTTCCCCTGCGCCCTCAGTGCCCAGGCTGTGTTCCCACCCAGCTCAGCACTCAGGCACGCCGGGCTTCGGGATCCCTGGCCTTGGCTGGGAGCTGGAATTAGCTGCAGAGCCAACGTGGCTGGTTTGTGTGCTTGAAGCAGAGGCTTGGAAATACAGTCTTGGGTCATTTGCCACACATGTAATTACAGCAGGGTAAATCTGGGAGCTCAGAAAAGGAGCCCTTGAGAGTTACTGGCAGGGGCAGTGATTCTATAATGGGGCTGAATTGCATAGATGCTGGGTGTGTTTTGTGGGGTTTTTTTTTATAGATGCACAGGTAGTAATAGTTGCCTCAGTTTCCTGGCAGAAAAAAATTTAGGCTGCCTTTGTTTTCTGACAGGAAAATGTTTCAGTGAAAATAAGGGTTTGCTAAAATTAATAGAACTTTTAACAGTCCTCTGCTTATTTGAAAGCAGAGGGTAAAACCCACTTGGGTTTTTTCAGATTTTTTTTCTTCCTGTTGAAATTGCTTAGTCTTTTGTGGGATAAAAAAAATGAGAAAGAAAGGTGAAAAAAGGAATGAAAGTGAAAGAAGAAAACACTTTTATGCTTATAAAAATATGTTTAGTTTCAGCATAAAACAGGGAGACAACATAACTTTAATTTGTTTAATGGGTTTGGGGTTTTGGGGGGGTTTTTCCCAGATAATTAATTTCAAACAGTCTGGTTTTGATTCTAAATTTGTTTTGGTAATTTTTCGGTATTATAAAACAGTTCGTATGGGAAGTTTTTACTTTGATCTGTTCTAGGGGGTTGGGGATTTTGGTTTAGTGTAACTAATGCTTTGTAATATAAAAGCATGTCACAGGGAATGCTTCTGAGTTTGGCAGAAGATTTAATCATTCAGCTCATGTCAGGTGTACTTGAGAAAGTCAGATTATTCAGCTGTTACTTCAGTCACTTGAAACTGGTTTCCTTAGGACAGAAGAAACCCTAAGGAAAAAAATGCAAGGCTGTTGGCAAGGGAAGTGGTCCAACAGTCCTGTTTTCACCTCTGATTTCTGTATTCTGCTCTTGTTCATTGGTGGGTGGACATTTATCATGGGTTTGACATGTAAAAACCAGTCACTGATTGTCCCATAATTTGGTAATGACAGGCTAGTAACTTAACTGTGCAGAGAAAACTTCATTAGAGGAGAGATACAGAACTTCGTTCTGCTCCTCTTGAGAGGGATTCTGTCACTCTCTACGGAAGAGTGGGTTTCTTTAGATTGTTGTTCTTCATAAACAGCACAGGCTGCACTAAAAAGGCCCTTCTGTACTGCAATCAGAATGTCTTTATCCAGGAATTGTACTGATGCAAAGTACGTGTGTGTAAATATATGCCTTGAATCACAGTGGAAAACTGTGATTTCTTAGAGTAAATATGATCCTTTTTTATGGTAGGGCAGAGTTCAGGAAGAATGTGAAGAGATGAGGCAGGACATGTTTCTAGTGCCTGAAACTGCCATCTCAGAGCTTGTATCCTATTTCTGGGTTTGTTACAGCTTTGTTCCTTGTCTGTAGTAAAATCATTCACACAGGATAAGCAATACTTTGCTGCCTTGTGGTATTTGGCCTGCATTAAGGAGAGTTTGGTACAGCAATAAAAGGTGAATTATTATGTTCTTATACTAAACTATATATACAATACTGTGCTGTGGAGTACCACTATGGAAACACAGCAATATAAATGCTGAGTAGAAGCTGGCCTTCATATGAAAATGCTTACTGTGACGAGGAGGAGGGCAGATGCCCCCCCGAAGTGTTAGCATAAGGTGTGTGCGTAGGGAAAAGAAATTGGTTGTTGCTTCTTCCTCAGATCCTGAACAAATTTTTTGTCTGAGTTCAGGATGAATGTCTGTCCCTCTCTAATTCTGCCTGCCTTCACTGGCTACCATAAGAAAAATCACTGCCTGACTAGAAAAAAAATTACTGCTCTCTTTCCTGCTTTGATGTGCTCTTTACTTGTAAATGCTGTCCAACAAAAACCCTGTAGTATAAGAAATCTTTGAAAGTCAAATGACCTTAGTTTTCTAAGGTGAAGGTGTATTGTCTAAGAAGGGTAACAATCATGCTTGTGAATGGCACTTCTATTTCAGATTAATTTTAAGCATGTGAAGGCTATCTTTTGTGGGCTTACCCCCTTGTGCTGTGGCAATGACAGTTGCTTTGGGTCATCAAGTGTGCGATCTATTTTTGGCATATGCTAAGTGTGACTGTTGGGTGAAACCCAGGGAGAGATGTCTATGAAAGGCAGGATAGGATAATATGAAGTGATAGATATGAGAAACACCAACACATCAGAAGTACCACTGGGGCTCTGAACACTGTGCAACAGTTTTGTCTTCAGCCTTCAAAAGCAAGGCTCTGGGCTTGAATGGATCCTTTGTAGGTGATATAACTTACTTCTTTGACCTCTGCAGAAGTGGGTGTAAGTTGAGAGATCAGCAGAAGGGATGAGAATTTCCCGGTTATTTTTGCATGGATTCTATGCACCTGCAGAATCAGCTGTGTTCTTTGCAGGATGCTGGGAAATGAGTGAACTTGTCAATCAAACATTAAGTGACTGTGTTCACAGATGCATTTCGGGTTGGTTCCTCACACTCCAAGCAATCTTTTTAACTTGCTCTTCTAAATGGCAATGAACTCTTTCTTAAAACAATGACTTTTTAGGTGTGTTTGCATTAATATTGTTTATGACCATGTACCTTGGATTCTGATGAAGGGAGTAGTCAGCTTGAGGGATTTACAGTCTTTGGGCAAGTCTCATCAGCATCTCTTATTACCTGGGCATTTAGCTGTACTTGACTTTTGTATGTGCTCAGAGTGTAATTTTGCAGTTCAGGGTGAGCAAAAGGTTTGGGGTTTTCAGCAAGGCTTGGCTTTCTCCTTTGCTTGCTTTTTTAAAGTCCATGAAGGCTGAACACAGCCAAGACTTCAGAAAATTCTGCTTTGAACAATAGCAAGCAATATTATATAAATTTAGTAAGGAGCAAATAGCTCAGAGATGCCCTCATTCTTGTGAATATGACTCAAGCATTTATTGACTGTAGTTTCAAGCTCTGAGCAATAGTGGTCAGTGATCTTTCGGTGAGATTATGAAAGATTACTTGAGGAATACTTCAAGTATCCTTCACTTTGTATAAATCACTTTGTTATTTACTTACAATGTGAAATTTCAGTTGCTTATTTTCACTGAGAAGTAAAGTAGACATTTTTGTCCCAGGTATGAATGTGATTTTTGGAAGGAAATTATTGAGCAAGAGTTAACAGGACAGTTCACCTGGCTTCACCTTGAAAAACTATGAAAATATCGACAAAGCCAGGATAGAAAGTGGAAAAATAATAATACACATTGCAGTGCATCATGCTCACCAATGCAAGTGTTGGTTTCTACAGTGTATTTTAATAGTGTGGTGGTTCACCTGGACTTCAGTGTCACAACCCATGTGGTTTCTCTCATTTGCCTTGGGTAGCCCGACGAGAGATTGCTAAAGCCCTGTTACACAGGAGAACAAGGGAGGCACGTTTGTCTCCATTACAGAGTTTTGAAACTGGGGTTTGAGCAGGTTTGTTAATAGAAAAGCAGAAGTCTCAAAGCCCTTGAGCCATTTCATGTGCAGTGCAGACCTCCAGCAGTGCTGTTCTTGAGAGCATGTGAGGGATGCCTTTCACCTCCCTCTCCTCCACTGTGGCACCTGCAAGTGTGTCATGAAATGGTCAGTTCTGACGTGGGCAGGAATAGGTGTCTTTGAGTCATGTGCCAGGTGCATGTCAGTCATGTCACACCACAGCATGCCTGTCACCCTGGAAAGGCACAGACACACACCTTCAGAGAGCACAGGTCTCTGTTCTGTTGTAGAACTGAAATACTCCTCATCATCTGACAGTGGTGAAGCTGTGGCTGTAAGCATTGATGTAGTAGCCCTTCTGCTTGACTTAAAGCAATCAAAAAATTTTTCTCCTGACATGTAGGTTTTGCTACCATCAACTAAAAATATGTATTTATGTAGAAGTGCTAGGAGACTTCCTGTTCCTTGAAATAATAGGAGTGTATTTGGAAAGGAATTGATACTCAACGTGCTACCCATGTATTAGGAGCCAGTGGTTTGTAAAAAGGGCTGGGGCAAAAAAGCAACCAATCTTTTTTTTATGAGGTGAGTGAATGATGATAGCTTGGGTGTGTATTGAGGAATTGTTAAATTTTTACAATGTATTTTCTGTGTAGCACACCTGCTTTTGTTGGAGAAAAATCTTCAATTTGTGTGCCTTTCGGTTTGACAGGAATACTGCAATTGCTCTTTGATACTTAGTCCTGTTTTATAGTTCTGCTGAATCTTCTTGCAACACTGAATTGAACTTATTTCTAAAGGATCAAAATAGAGCTTTGTCTGCTTGTGAAATATGCTTCCCAATATGCACCAGTCAGATGCCAATGACTGCAATTTAAAAATATGCAGGAGTCGTATAGAGATGCAGAACTTGGAAGTCCCCAGTGCATCTGAAGGAAGCAGCATCTGGGGGTCATAAAGCAAAGCACATTAAAATGACAAGATATGCTGTTGAATGTAGAGATGTGTGAGAATAACAATTCTCAATGTAGTTAGATTTTATTGTGGTGCTAGAAGCCTTACAGCTATTTTACATGTTCTGACCTAACCAGTGATATTTGGGGCATTGGGCATAGTGCCAGTGTTCATCTCCACAGAGAACAACAAATAGGTCATGACCTGACTGACCAATTAGTTTGTTCACATCTCTTCTGTTACCATAACATACATTGTTTTGGAGGTGTATCCCAAGGAATAATGTGAGTTCTCATCCTCTCCTCATCCAAAAGCAGCCCAGCATAATGCACAGATGCTCCAGCCGAACCAGTGTGAGGCTTGTATTTTCAGAGCTCACAGAGATTATCAGATAAAAAGATTGTTTTCAGGAAACAAACTCCACAGTTACACAAAGTAACACCTGCGGCAGATGCTCTGCTGTTCTTCTCATTTGAAACATCTACTGTACATGATGGAAAGCTCTGGAGAGGGAATCACAGCACTTTTTTCCAGCAGCAGTTCAAATATCCGTGTGCTATGTACTTCAGGAGCACTGCCTGACCTGAGAAAAAGGAAGCTCTGCCTCCTGGTCTCCCTAGCTCAGGATCTGCTGGGGGAGTCTGTAATGTTAATTCCTGTGCTGGTTCTCTTTAGTGTAGTGTGGAGGCCTTATTGTCCAGAACTTTGTCAAATTATTCATTAATTTTCCTTTCATCATGTTTATGTTTCTTGGTGTGTTCTGTACTTCTAATTGTGTTGGTGTATTCTTGGGTACGCCAGTGGTGGCCAAGAATCTCCTTCACTTAAAGGTGTTCAGCTCTTTCCAGATTTGAACCCTCACTATTTGACTGAGACTGATGAATTAGTTATTTTGATTATCAGTGGTAACTTTGGCCATGAGTGAGCTGCAATGGATCCAAAGTGCCTGTACCACAAATGTCTATTACTGAGACTTAGCCTCTTGCAAGATGCAATGAATGTCATTCTTCATTATTATTCTAGTTACATCATCCTTGAGCATCAATGAATGACCAAGTATGGCTTTCTTCAAGCAACAGAAGGTGGAGGATGTTTATGAAATTGGTGAAGAGCTGGGAAGGTAAGGTCGTACTGGTGACACCACATGATTCTAAAAGCTTACACGTATAGGGGATATTTGCTGCTTCCTTCTGTGTAATAGCCTAGATTAGTTACAATATACTACAATAACAACACGCCCATTAACATAGACTGCACTTTGGATGGGACTTTTTTGTAGTTTTTTTGGGTTTTTTCTTTAGATTAAATGTTCTTATTATTTTTCCTGTTTCTTTTCCTGGCACTAGGGCAACAAAAGGTATGTTTGCATTGTTTTATGTAGATAGGTGACACTTGTGTCCCTGCTTTAGACTTGGGTTCACGTGCCTGTTCTTGGAGCCACCTGGGAACCAGGAGCCTGTGGTGCTGTTTGTTTGAGCAGCACTCCACAGCACTGTTTTCAGCTGGCTCCAAGCACTGCCATCACATGTTCATATGTGCCTACAAAAAAATGTGCATGTATTCCTGAAAAGCTTTGCCTCTCAAATCTTCAGCTGGACTGGTTAATGCTTGTATATGTTTTTAATGTATAAAGGTTTATCTGCAGGTATTAATTATAGGTGTAATTACCAACTGTTACCATGCTTAACCATGAGCACCTGCTTAAACGCTGCTGGGTTTGTGGACTGGATACCACAGGACTCCCCCAGTCACTGAGCAACATACAGTGCTCTGGGTGACGAGGGCTGGTTTCCATTTGGTGTCCAACCCTCTAATGTTTTTTTGTCTTAATATGCAAATAGCTAAATTAGGGCTATACACAGGTTGGCTTTTTTCCCAGGGACTGGCAGCTGGTCTTGATAAATGACTGTGTATGTGCCATCACCCTTTTTTAAGGCCCAGTAATGAGTGCCCTTAAAACACTTCAGTTGATGCTGTGTCCCACAGGATTTTTTTTTCACTCTCAGCTATTTCATCTTTAGAAAAGAAGAAATACTTCTTTCAAGGGGAGAGGGGTTGAGGTTTGTTTGTTTGTTTTCCATCCCCTTCCCTCTCAGGAATGCCATAACTATTAAATTTCCTATAACTGCTGCCTTCTAAGTATTGCCTAGTACTGAGAATATCAGTCTGACAGTGAAAATCTGGCAACAGTGAGCAGTAAAAGAAATTCAGTGTGTGTGTATGCAGGGTATAAGAGGTGTGGTTTTAAGCTAGGAGGCCTGAGGTTAAACACTAAAATGAGAAACTGAAGACTAAGTAGTTTATTTTTACTTTGAGTTCTGAATTTGTTTTGAGAATCTTTTGAGATGATGAACATCATTCTCCAAGCTAATGGATATTGGAGATTTTGGCTGGGGACGTATAGCTGAAACAATCAGGCAAAGGCTGGCCATTGCTGCTTGAATCAGCCTGAGAGGCTGGTCAAGGTTTGTATGGTCACAGCAGCTGTCCTCCTCTTCAGGCTGCATGTATAATGTCACATTGTCTTAGTCTGTATTTTCACTTTCAGGTTTTGTGTGTTAAATGTGCAGTGTCATCTGCGTTGTCATTACTCTTTATCTCTGAGCAGTAACTACTGATAAGAGCCAGTGACGAATGGTATCTTGCTTTGCTAGAAGGAAGTTAACATGCTGGACAGATTGCAGTAACTGATCTTTTCCAATGCTGACTGCTGCCCTTAGAACCTGTAGATGCCTTTTATTAGTTCAGTTTGCAACAAGCTGTTAGTTACTGACAGGTAGAGGTAGGTTAAAGGATTCATATTATTGTCATTTTGCGAGCAGAAATCATGAAACAAATGTTTTCAAATAACATCTGTGAAGAGTCTGTCCTGTTCTTGTCCTCCTCACTGAGTTTGTTACTTCTAAAGAACAAAACTAGTTGTTAACATAGGCCTAGTGCTTGTTCTAGCTGGGATTCAGCCATGAGATAAAATAGAGGCTGACAGAGCCAGCACCTGTTTATCTGGAAGTCTTTGCACAGCACTCAGGAAAAGGATGCTCCCACCACAGGCTGCGAAGGCTGAGCTCTCTGGTCTGGTGATGAAAGGAGGTACTTACTGTCATTCTGCAGCATTGAGGGTGACCACAGCAAAGCTCCCCAGCTGCAGCCGTGTAAAACCCTGCACAGGGAGAGTGTGGGTGGGCCCTGCCCAGCCAGATCATCCTTGGAGTCCCTGCAGAGCTGGAAGCAGCTTGCAGGGGGTTGTCAATGCAGTTGTCTTATGTGCCAA
Source organism: Sylvia atricapilla (assembly GCF_009819655.1). NCBI lineage: Eukaryota > Metazoa > Chordata > Aves > Passeriformes > Sylviidae > Sylvia > Sylvia atricapilla. The sequence goes on from NC_089152.1 coordinate 20,309,417, forward strand.
GGCAGGGGTGTGTGAGAAGCATTTTGCAGAGGAGAGAGCAGGTTTTTCCATGGCTGTAGCTATGTGCTCTGACCAGCTGCCTAGCTCCAACATTGCCTCAGTCTTTCAAATATTATTCTTATACCAGCCTCTGTTGTTCACCTTCTCCAAAGGGTACAGACAGGGAGCAATCTGTTAGGCATGTGGCTTAGAGACAACTTGCTGATGGCCTTGTTTGTTATAGCAGCTCTGTTTGGGAAGCTTAGGGGTGGCCTATGCTGAATGTGTGCAATACTTCAAATATACATATACAATTGTGTTGCTTCCCTCAAGATACTATCAATCACTTTCAAGTCTATGGGGACTGTGGTTCTCTAGCCATAGCTGAAAAAAAAGTTTAAAAAGAAGACTCTAAAGTGAATTTAACAAATTTCAACACTATAAAGAAGTAATACAGCTTTAACAATTTGGGTTGTTTTAAGGAGGGTCCTGGCCTAAGCCATCTGCAGGGATGTTAATGACATGCTAAATCAGTGGAAATATTCCTTGAAAAATGTGAAGAAGTGAAGACTTAGTTGTCTTGGCAATATGCAGCAGGTGAAATAACTGCTGATTCTTGTGGCAAGGGAGGTGATGGCTGGGGACAACTAAGAATGGAAAGTCTTAAATCAAGGGCAGAGTAGGCCCACAGAAAGAAGAGCTGCCCTGCTGAGCTAGGGATATAGTCTCCAGGAAAGTGGCAGCAATAAAGCTCACTGGAAAGCCTTTAATATAATGTTTCAATTGTTGTGTTTTGGATGGGTAGTTGTGGCTCACTGAACAAAAAGTGTTACGTGAACGTGCAGGAGCCCTTTTCTGCTCTACTAGCAAACACTGATGATGGTGGTAGGTACTAGAACATGAGATGTGCAGTGTGATTTATAAAAGGATGTACCATAGAGTCATTAATCTATTACCTAAATGTGGTGCCAGCCAGACTGTGAGAGCTGTTGACATTTGTGACTTCTGGGCAGTGTCATTGTTGTGTATCAAGTTGGGGCTGAGGCTAGGAAATGTCATGGAGCTTTTCCCGAAGTGTTTTGTGACAGTGCCCATTGAGAAAGTGTGTTCCTGCAGGGTGATGTGGGCCTGGCACTGCTGTCCTGGACTAGTGTCCTGCTCCTGCAGCTCAGCTTTGCAGTATACAAGGATTCATAGTTGACAGTGAAAAACAGAAAAACCTTGGAGTAATATTTCTGGTCATGGAAGTCTCCTCCTTTTCCTTCACTGTTGTCCTTTCACTGTAGGGGAAAGGGGCTGTGCCTTCCTTCCCAGTGTGGGCCAGCCTTGCCACCTGCCAGTACAGTTTCTTGCCTGTCTCCATAACTGAGAGCTGCGCTCATCCCTCATCTCCTGGGCCAGTCAATGCCTTCATGCAGAAAATAATCACTGTCATTTCTGTTTATTAGTTTGGGCATAATCGAGCCTCCAGTTTCTTAGCCCCTGCTGACCTGGGCTGGGGTTTCATGGTTAAAACCAAGCTCCGTCTTTCCTCAGTGGCTTGTACTACTTCCCTGTAGTTCCTCATCTCCAACTACAAGTTCCACCTTCCTCTGTGCTTGTGTGTGGAGGATCAACTCTGAGAGCGGAGAAACCCCATTTTCTGGGTGAAGCTTTAAAGGACAGCAAATGCAGCATTTTACCAGTGATAATGGGACCTTGGAACCTGGCTCAAGTTGCTGTTCTGACAGTGTAACTAGGTATTTATTTATGTAGTGAAAACCAAAAGCAGAGATAACACAGGTATTCTTTGTACAGCAGGAACCTGGAAATCTAGAATTAAAAAGTCATGAGCCCCCACCTACTTGGACCCTTCCTACTAAACAGAGGGCTGTGGTTACAGCAGGGAAAATTGCCCTTAACTCACACCACACAGTATCTTCGTATCAGGAATGGTTTTCTAACTGTAGAAATTTCTCAGTACTGTGCTTTCTCAGACATGAACTTTAACTCTGTTCTTTGATTAGTTTGCACTTTGAATTAGTTCTTTAAATTTTGAAGAATAACTTTGGATTATTTTATTTTACAACATACACAAAGCAGATCTTTATGTTTGATGCAAAATGTTCATTTAATTCCTGAGTACTACCCAGAACTTCTGGTAATGTTTCTTGTTACAAATCTTCTAAGTCACCTTACATGTATGTCAATCTTTTGCTGAAACAGTTTCAGCATGTGGTATTTGGTCGCAATCACTGTGATTATCAGCTGTCTGATACACTCAGTGTTCTCGATTTTTTTCTTTTTAGGCGTTCTAGCAGGATTCCCTATTAGTTTTCAATTCTACCTTAACTGTGTCAAAGATAAAATATTTGTTACAAAAGGCAGGGAGAAGATGGAAGGTTTTGTTGTTGTTTGGTTTTTTCCCCAATAACAAAGTTGCTGTACCTACAGTAACAGAGAAGAACTGGCCTTGGCCTTACTTTGTAACTAAGTCACGCATTCCTTATCATCAGCATCTGCCTTGATGACAGAAATGATCTCAGTGTTTCTCCTCAGTCCATGTCTGGCTTTGAGAGTATAAGTAGAGATGAACGACCTCTGTGGTAGTGCTCACAAAGCTCAAATTCTAACCACTGAATATTAAACAGGATATTAATCCCAAGAAAAAGACATTGAATCCCAATCTTTGTTTCGCCATTTCTGTAAAATTAAATAATTTTTTCCATTTTACATTGCAGTAGAAAGCAGACGGAAATTTCAACAGCTGAGAAAATATACTCTGTATAGTATTAATTCCATAATTTTAAAATGAAAAATAATACTTATGAGTAAAAATGCACATGAAATAAACATAGCACAGCTCAAATTCTAACAGTGATAAAGCACTGGACAAATTGTTAACATCTGATGCAGAACAGAGCTCGCAGATACTTGTCTGATGGTCAAGCTTAATTTATCTCGGGTGACATCTATTAATCCTTGTTACCACACTACACCAGCAGTTTGAACCAGTGTGAGGACCTGTTGTAATAGCTGAGCAGTGAAATGGGAGTTTCAGTAACCTTTTGCAGTTTTGGCCTTACAGATAATTTCCTAAAGTCTTGAATGAAATGCTAGCATAGTTTCTATCTGTTTGATACATGGGGAAGGAGAAAAATCATGTAACTATTTGACCATAATACTGCTCCCCTCTTACAATATGTGTGCTCCCAGGTCTATTACTCTGTCCTTATCTAGGTGGATTTGGACCTTTACACACCCAGGTGCAGTCTGCTAACCTTTCTCATGCACATTATGTCTGCCCTGCTGTTGCTCCACGTGGCAAGAGGAACAGCTTATCAGATCAGCTATTCCTGCGAGCATGAGTCAGCTGTGACCTTCCCTGGCTCTCTGCACTCCGCTCGTTGCCACTCTGAGCACTGATACTCAATCCAAAAGCTAGTTCTGAGAAGCAGGGAAGATTTTTCATCATGTACATTTTATTTTTGAGCTTCAGATTACACAAAAAAACTTGCCAGCCTATTGGGAACTTGCCAGAATTGCTGGGCTCATGCTGACTCTGCACCTCCAGTCTCAGGAGGAGCTGATAAGGGCCATATTGATTGCTACTGTGGGATTGGGAAGTTTCCAAAAACATTCAGCAGTTTCAGGAGATGCTGTTGATGATTCAGCAGGTGGCACAATTTCTTGTGACTCAGCTAAGGCCCCCAGAACGTGTTTAAAGTATTAACTGTGTTACTGTACTGATAGCTTGTAATAGTTCATAGCACTGTTCAGAAACATTAGATTTATCAAACTTTCTTCGAATTTCAGATGAACTGCTCTCTACTTATTCCAGTAAACCAGATCCTTCTGTTAGAGATCATATTCTTCTACTCTTCTCACTCTTTTCTGGCACTGGACACAGAGATCACTGTTGGGTCAGGGTGTGTTGGTTACCAAAGGTGCTCAGCACTTCCCTTCAGGAATATCGAAACTTATCTCCCAAAGTCACTGTGCTCTAGAGCACTACACAATCAGTAAAACATGAGCTGTGAGTGAAAATGCCAGCGTGTTTAAGAGTTGCAGCTGATTTTTTTTTCTTTCTACTACTCTTTAGTAGTCCAGCAAAATTCCTGTTAAATGCCCTATTTAAAGAGTTTTGGATCATTCTGTTATAATCTGGCATCTGGTAGTTTAAGTTCTGTGTAGTTGCTTTAGGCAAGGTTAACCACTTCCTTTGCATTTTGTTTTGGAGGAAAAGAAAAGCAAACAAGTAAACCAAACCTCAGTTTTATCTGAAACTTAGACAGAAGTACAGTAACATTTGTCACAGTTTTATTGTTATGAAGATACAAGAGGTGACATCAAGAGTATTTAACAGAAGAAGATTTTGGGGTTTTTTTTAGTTTTATTCCAAAAGACCTTACAGAAGCAGTGAGATGCTATCCCTTCGGTGACCTTGTCATAGAATTGCTCATTTGCTGTTTCAGTTATCCTACTCTAATTTCTTTATAAATGCTGTGCTATTTGACTTCCTCTTTATTTACTGCTTAGGTTAAATGTCTGCTGTACCAAAATCCTGGTTTAGTCTAAAACAGAAAGCCTATTAAAAAAAAAACCAAAACTGTAAATCATTCTCATTTACAGAGGACTTTTATGTGACTACAGAAATCCTGCAAAATCCAGCAAAGTGCTTTTATGCGTATGTTTTGTGAACCTTGCATGGCCTTTGGTTGATCTGTGTTTCATGAATGAATTGAAAGCATAAAAATGGATTCTCAGTGTTGTTCCAAGCAGACTGCTGTCCTCTCTGCTGGGAGGAGCATCAGTGCAGTTACAAACAGCAGTAGTCATCTCTGAAGTGTAAGCAAAGCGGGAGGAGAGTGTTTAGCTTAATAAAACTATGGTTGAGCAATTGCTCTAATCACTAGAAAAAAAATAAGGCAGAAAAATATGTTTTCTTCAAATTCAGCAAGAATTCTCCAGGGCTTTGCTTTGAAAGTTAGCAAAAAAATACAATCATAAATGGATAAAATTATTAGTAATTTTTTCCAAGAAAAAGAAATAGAAGTGTAAAAGATGGAAAAGTAGTAAGATGCACACTTGCTAAGCTTGAGATGACCAGTTAAAACCAATCCTAACTTAATAGTGGCAAAAAGGCACGATGAACAAAACTTTTCATGTAATAACAATGGATATTGTTATTATACATGCTTTCCCAGCCCTCTCTGCTGTACCAAACATGCCAGCCTCAAAAGTAGAGAAGCTCTGTGTTCAGGTTGGCTAAACACTATTGTTGTGGTTTTGTTTATGTCTGTTAACTCATGCATGTACACACAATGATTTCATGATATTTTTTTAGTATTTTTAAACTAACATGCATTCACACTACTGCCTGTGAATTTAAGCAGTTAAAAACTGTTTAGCCTCCTTTCAGGTGTGCAGGAACACCTAGTGAATAAAATATTAATTACGATAATTGCACTTCTAGTGATATTTAGAGGCATGAAATGAATTTGTATCCTTACCCCATATAATGTTATTTCATTTTCCAGTAGCATTACCTGTATTTTACAGACTTGGGGAAATTAGAAATTACTTTTCATCATGTGTGTAGGAACCTTATTGCTGTAAAAGTCAATGGGAGGCTGCCTAAAATCCCTTGCAAATCTGCTCCTAAGTAAATTGTCCTGCCTCATGTAGGGAGCTGAATGCCAGAGTGATGTCCTTTGCCGCATTCATTTACTTTTCAAAGAACTTGTTAAAAACATATTTCAGTCCAAAGTATATCTGTCAACGTCTTCACATATATCGTGTCTTTTATGGGAATTTCAAGTTTTAACAACTAAATCATCATCATCATATATTTTTAGAATTCTTTAATGAATGAAATTAAGTTGAACATGAGCAGGACATGAATAAATAGACTGAACATGCAGAAAGGGAACATATGTTTGGTATTTGGGGAAGAAATGGTGTGCTCTTCTCAAATGACAGACAGAAGCAGGTTCCTGACTTCTCCTCACTCAGGTCTCAGAAAGCCTGATTGGAGCAAGGTAACCTGTACTGTCATCTCAGTACTTTGCTCACATATATTCAGTGTTTTGAGAAGAGCTCCTGAGCCATGCAGTGTTTCAGGAACATCAGAGGAAGACTGGAATAAACCTATGCCTGTGCAAGCAGTTGCTTAAGGGCTCTCTTTATTCTAAAGCTGTGGAGCAGCAGCACTGCTGGGCACTGGGGCATTCCAGACTAGCAGCTGCACTGCTCTTACTCTCATGTGACATTCTACCCCAGAGCATTATGCTCCAGAACCAGCATTCAAAGGAAACTTTGACAAAGAGCAAGAAGTTGTCCTATTATTCCAGATTGTCCAGCTTCTCTCTTCCCACATCCTCTCCTGAAGGGCAGGATGATTGAGTAAGCTGAACTTGTGCTTTTCTAAAGCATGCTTCTGGAAATAGACTCCATAACCAGCCACTAGTATTGTCTCTGTGTTCTTATTCAGTGACAAACTTCCTGCATGATAGTAGCAATGCAAATTATAGGTTGTCTTCATTGCTGGGATAAATTCCATCATAACTGATGGACAGATTTGATGTTGTACCTAATTATGTTATAACTGACAAGATGCAGCTGCTATTGTTCATACTCAAGAGCTGTGTCCACAAATGAGGATGCTTCAATGTGTGACAAGGCTGTTGCACAGCTGTCCAAAATATTACTGGAAGGGAACAAATGAAACTTCTTGGAAAGAAACATTTTAGAAATTAGGAATTGTAATGTCATTAAGTTTGGAAAAGACTTCAGAGACCAATGTCAAAGCCATGCACAGCCAGTTTCTCCAGGAGTGCGCTGTGGGGGACAGTTCCAAAGGCCTTACTGAGGTCCAGGTAGGCTCCATCCAGAAGTCTGCCTCTGAGGTTATTCTGTGTGTTTTGTAAATACTTCTGTTCATGATCCAAGTTGTCTTCATTTCAGTGCTGTACTAAACCCCATGAATTCTGGCAAGGTCTTTTTGCTGAAATTTGGATAGGTGAGCTGGGAAATCTAGTTTCAAGTCTAAGATCAGGTAAAAATGCCCCACGTGAAATTATCTAAATGGCTTAATTTCTTAATGCTGTCAGCTTAGGTGTCAGGGAGACATGCTTTTCTTTCTTCTGGTGTTTTCCTAGTCTAGGTCAAAAGTTTTGGAAGCTGGCACAGTTTGATTTGCATGATCTGAATGCAGATGCATTAAAAGGCAGAAAATCACTGTTGTCTTGCTCCTGACCTTACAATCTCCATAGCTGATAAGAAATCCAAAGTTTCTGACTGTGATTGTAAAATGCCTGTGAGGCATCCTCTTGTTTATAACTGAATGGGCCTCCAGGAGCTATTAATTGGTAATTGCATTGTAACTGTCTTAAATGTCACAGGCTAAAAAAATTGAGCATTTGTGTCCTTCCCTGTGGCTTGCAACCTCTTCTCCTCAGTCTCATAATGTCCCCCTAAAGACTTGTCTGCAAAAGCCTGTTTTTAAGGGAGATGAGAAATGGCATGAAGACTGGGACAGGCTCAGCAACAGTGTGTGTTGGTGGCCACACAGGGGAGCAATAGTAGATTACAAGGGAATTGGTACTGTAATAGTTACAGTCTGGGACAATTATTTATGTCAAAGGAGAAGACAGGAATTCCTATGCTGTGATATTATTACATTTGTAAGCTTTTCATAAACAGAAATGTACAAAATCCACAGTATTGCTGGAATTTCTAAATGCACAAGTGACTGTGTTTGTTCCCATAATCAGTGCTTATAAAAACATTTTCTCCTGAACTTTGACAAAATTTGTCTCTAGAGAGGATTTAAGGAAACAAGCACAGGAACATTAATACTGTGTTTCATCAGAAAGTTTGAACCAAGCAAGATGCATGTATTGCAAAATATGATCAAGCAAACAAGAAAAACATGAAACCTGTGATGTTTTACACAAGCAGCTCTCAGCACTACAAAACAAATTCTTTTAGTAGAATGTTTAAGGCAAGTTTGGGGATTTTGTAGTGGGAATTTCCCTAGGGTTTGTGGGTAATGATAAAAGCAGGAGAAATATGAATCAATTAAAGCATGTGACAAATGGCCACAGTCTTGATTCCATTTGTGAATGATTATTCCTAAAGGGATGATTACACTTGTCCCATCTGCTTCTGCCTCTCTCCTGAGAAGGGTTTAGGGTATGTATGAAAATGAAAGCCTAAAAGAAGTATGTCAGGCTGCCTGGTATTTGTGTGAACTCTGAAATGAGAGGCTGCGTCTGCCATAGGGTGGGAGCCTGTGAGAACAATTGAGCACCAAGTGACTGCCTTAATTTTTAATTTCCTTCCCTCTGTGTGTTTAAGACAGACTCCAGTCAGATGTCTGTGTTGATGAAGCACTAAATACAGCATCTAATGAGGTGCTGAATATAATTGCTGTGTATGCTGCATAATTTAAATATCAACTGTACTTGCATTTCTCATTTACCAAGACAGTGAACAGTGTAATAATATTGAAAACAACAACAGCTCAGCGCTCATACAGTGTAGTCATGGGGGGCTGCACTTAATGAATTTGTTTGTGATTCTTATAAAGAGATCTTGTCTGATAAAATTACAGTAGCTGAAGGTTATGGTTACCTGTAAGATGAGTCTTTTCCTTCAAAGTCTGGATATAACGTCCTGAATAAGGAAGAATACATACTAAATATGTATTCTGGGACTGGAGATCTGCCAATTTATAGGAGATAAGATGGGAATTTTTCAATTGGACTACATTAGGAGCCATGGTGAGGAAAATTTTATTAGCAAATTGCAAGTACATGCCTTTTAACCTTAATGCAGCCACTGTACTGTTTGGTACAGTGGGAAATTCTTTGTCCTTGAGGTCTAGTGGGAAACCTGCACTTACTCTAGTTATATTAACAGCCAGATTATCAAGTGAATGCATAAATATGAATAAACTTTTTTTAAAAAAATTGATAATTGGTTACTGTAAGCCAGTTTTGCATATCCAAAGAGATTCCTTTGAGATCTTCTCTAGGAACTATTCTTAAGACAAATATTTTAGTGTGTGTATGTGTGTTCTTTCAGAACACCCAGTGGTGTGTTGCAGACTTGAATGTCTTAAGCAGTGAAGCAGTGGTAACTTGAACCTTTTCAGGCAGATCTTACTCATTTAAACATGAACTGGTTTTTAGAGGTTTTTACTCCTTTTGTCAGTCACTGTTTGGTTTTGCTAAATTTAAGACACAGTAGGAGGTTACCTTGTTATTGCTCACCTTTGACTGCAGAGTCCTGATAGTCCTCACTCTTGTACCCAGAACAAGCTTAAGTAGTGCTCAGCAGTGCTGCTCAGGGCTTGCAGGATCAGGCTTTGTATAGTAGGACTGGCTTATTTGGGAAGCTGTCATATAAAAGCCTTAAGAGGATTTTTGTTGTCTCCTTGTTCTCTCAGTGGCCAGTTTGCCATAGTGAAGAAGTGTCGAGAGAAAAGCACAGGGGTGGAATATGCTGCCAAGTTCATCAAGAAGCGCCAGAGCCGGGCCAGCCGGCGCGGGGTGAGCCGGGAGGAGATCGAGCGCGAGGTCAGCATTCTGCAGCAGATCCTGCACGCCAACATCGTCAAGCTGCACGACATCTACGAGAACAAGACAGATGTGGTCCTCATCCTGGAGCTGTGAGTAAGGGCTCTTCCCTGCAGGGATGGCTGAGGTGAACAGAAACCAGAGAGCACTACAGAGGCTGCCAGAAGACAGGGGCTCTGATAAATGGAGCACTAAGTGAGGTTGGTGGTAAACAGGCCTCCCAGCTCATCCATGTGCCCCAGGGATACAGGTTCACCTGAACATCAGCTGAGGTCATTTGATACTGAGCCAGGAAGTTTTGTCAACTTGAAAACAGTTTACTAAGGGAGTGATTACCTCATATCTGCCTAAGGCTACCCTGACATGAACCTTGGACGAAGTACAAGTGGCTGCTGAATGCTAATTGTTCAAGAAAAATGTTTCATTTTTCTTCCTTCTTTCATCTCTTTGAATACCTGTGAGACCATCAAGCCTATTCCAAAATCTGCAGCCATTCTCACTACTCCCATATTTTCCTTATTTAGATCAGCTGGAGAAGAAAAGGGGAGGAGGGCAAGGGAAGAGACTTTTTTAATCCTGAGTCATTGACTGTTGAGGATAAATAGCAGCAGGATGGGAATGAAAGAAAGCTGTTCACTCTCGTGCCACCATATGAGGAGGCAAACCACTGCCATTTAGATCCTGCTGACAAGTGTACCTCCTCACCCCTGCATGCAAAATGTTGCAATTTTTCAGTGTGTGAAGGGCAGGAAATACAGTCACTGTGGTTGAAGTTAAGTAGACCATATATTCCCTAGGATACCAGCCTGGACCTTGTGTATGGAATTCAGGCAACGAGGCTTTTATCCCTGAGAGAACTCGCCAGGGGAGCCAGCATTTAGGCCAGGGAGCATTCCTGGAGATTAGTGTGACTGCTGGAAGATGACATTGAGTGATGATGAGCATCTGTTAACTTTGAAGTATATGTCCATAGCCAAATGTTGGTCCCTGTAGCCAGACTCTGCAAGATGGGGAAGGAGCTTGCTCTTTCTCACTGGTGACTACTTTGAGATTAAAGCAACCTCAGGTTTCATTACCTTCTGCTTTTTCCTGTCCTCATGTGGCCTGAAACATTTTGTGTGTCCTTTTGTCAGGCTGTAATATATTGCAGTTTGTAAAAGTCTGCATGCAGCAGAATTTTCACCTACTTAAGGCCTCTGCATTAAGATGCTGTACAAAAATTGACGATGATGATAATTGCTAATAAAGATAATTAAATTCTCTCTGTAAATAGACCATCTCTTCCTCTCTGACACCCTGCTCTCAGAGTCTCACATTCCCTACTGTTTATCAAAGTAAGTGTTAAAGCAGCTGGCCAGCCAATCCTATGGTAATCTACAGTGAACATCAGTTTCAAGAGAATGGCCCTAGCATTGCTGGGTAAATAAAGAACGTGCCCTGGGTTTTAAAAGAGGATTAATCTGAAATGTTGACCCTCTCTCATACTCACAGTGCTGGCAAAACCATCTCCTCTTTTCAGAGGGGTCAGTTCCACAGGTACTGGTTCTCCTGTTCAAGAGCAGTGCCAGGTCCATTGCTGCGAAGTGCAGTTTGGCAGGTACCTAGCTTCTCTTTCCTTCTGCGCATTGTCCAGGGACTTGCTCCCCACAGCTTTCTGTGGGGTTGTTGTTTCCTGTGTCCTGTGCCCTGCTTGGAGCTTGCTTTCCCAAGCAGAAGCAGCGTGGAGGCAGGTTGGATTGATACACCAGTGTCTCCTCTACAGATAAAGTGTCAAGGTTGTGTACACAAAACAGCTCTGTCCAAAAAGTAAGGCAGTGGTGTTGTTTGTCTTTTGACGTCAAAGGAAAAGTAAAGGTATCATTTGCTTGCTTCCAGGTTGACATGGTAAAAGGGAAAGAGATGGAACCAGAGGAAGGAGTTCTGTAACAGTTGAGAAACGAGCATTTGCAGGTGATGATGTAGAAAACAAACCTCCCTGGATGTTCAAATATAACTTGATGCAGTTATGAGTGTTTTACTGCAAAGGAATTAGTACTTGAAGTCTTTTTTTTCTGGGATTGCATAATGGCTGGCTTTTGTGATTGCTAAATCTCTTCTGCTTGAGGGTTTCTCTGAATTCAGGTGTATAACTTGGATAAGAATGATCTTCCAATAAACTGCTTACCACTCTCTAGGTACAGTTTGCTGAAGCCTGGTTTTAAAGCCTGAGTCTTTGTTAATGAGAAATCATCATATCTCTTCTACTGAATTTTCCTTTAGATTACTCTTTTAAGATCTCTGCAGCTCAGGCCAATGTTTTAGGCTATACCTCAAGAGACTGGAGATTAATAAAGTGTTTTTCATGTATGCTCATCTCTGATCTTCAGAAAATGAAATGCTTATGTGGTTATTGTAGAAGGGAGTCTTTTGTTGATAAAGTAGCAGAAAGACTTTGAGCTCTCTGAATCTTTTTTGTTTTTGTTTCCTTTACTTTTGTGTTGTATTTTATGTTGTATTCTGTAGCTTGGAAAGCCCCCTCCCTAGCCTCATTCAAGGTTAGTGTGAACTAAAGAGAAGTGGAAAAATACATCAAGGAGCTCTCAGGCAAATATCCTGTGATCCTCATTCTTGCAGGCTGCAGTTTCTCCAGTCATGCCTTGGGCATAGCTGGTTGTCCAGAATGTTGGTGAGGTTGCCACTGGGGCAAACTCTCTGGTGTGGCCTGAGCAGCTGACCCAGATGGTTTAAGTGCCCACTATTGAGTCAGCAAGAGAGAATGGGAATTAAGTAGCTCCAGTCTGGGCAGATAAACGATTTTCTGACCTTACTTGTGTAGCAAAGGAGGCTGCTCTGAAAGGAGTTGACAGTCTCCTCCAAGCAGGAAGGTATCCTCAAACACCCAGAGCAGAAGGGCTCTGCCAAAGTGGCTCAGCCTGGGAGCTCTCCTGAAGTGGAGCCTGCTTCTGCAGGACTGGAGCTGGGCTGTCATCTGGCTGCAGGGAGATTAAAGAGTCCAGCTTAAGAAACAATCACCAAGGAGATTTCGCAGGGTAAAAGAGGAAGAGAGAACAGTATGCCTACATTCTAGAAAAACAAAAGAACATTCCCTGGTCCAGCTGGCTTCCTGATGACCGGATGGAGTGTCTGCCAGGGGTGATTGCTTAAGTGCACTCTGAATAGAAATCATTAAATAAATGGGACTTGCCTGATCATTATACACAGATTTCACTGAGACTCCAGGTTTCTTTTACAGGTTTCTGTACTGGTTTGTCACAGTAGTCTGTAGTAATTGTTGCACTCTTGAACCGAGGCCTCTAAGCCTACTACAATATGGAAAGTAGACAGTGTTCTCTGTTGTACAGGGTACAACAAAAGCTGTCTAGGAGGCTTGGTGGCAATGCTGAGACCCTTGGTAGGTATCACCTAGAAAAGAAAATCAAGAGTTTAAGTAATAGTCTCTCAGGTTGAATATCTGAGATTAATAGGAAGGAGAAAATGGCAGCCAAATGGCAAATGGCAGCAGTTGCAACATATTTCTGGGTCATATAAGCCTATGTTTGCCGGCCATTTAGTTGTAACAATTAAAGCATCAAATGACTTCTGCCCAGGTGAAGAGTCTTGCCTGACATGGCTTAGAAAAGTTTCTGACTATGTGAGAGGTGTGAAAAAAATACCCAGTGATCACTGGGCAAGTCACTATGCCCACTGTAAGTCTCTGGAACAACAACGTGCAGTGTCACCCACAGGAAGAGGAGGGGAAGCTAAGACAGAAATGTCTTTGTGGCTTTTGACATGCTGTCCTTGCTTGCAGCACACTTGTCCTTGCAGGTTTTGTAGCTGTTGACAGTAGCTTCCTGTGAAAGAGGCAGAGTAAGGAATCACCATGTTGTCACCACCAGTGTTGTGTAGGAGCCGGGTCAGAGGAGCGATTCCCCAAAGACCTCTGGAGCACCCAGTGTGATCTGACTTGTTTGTGACTCACAGCACCTGAGGAACTCAAAGCATTTAGACCTGCTGTCCTGGGGTGACTATGATGCCTCTGTATCCCCAATCGTCTGTTCTGTGTGTGCTGTAGGTTGTGTTCTGTACCTTTAAGAGTGATTCTGAGGGTGAGCAGGGAAAAAGACGCACACAGTTTGTTTTTGAAAAGTGTTCACTCCTCCACATCCCTTTTTTTTTCTTCCTGGGAACGGTGTGTTCATCAGATACTTCAGAGAGGTTTTTTTTTTTTTTTTCTTTTTAGTTAGTTAGCTAGCTGAGGCAAAGAAGCTTCCTGGACTGTTTTTCTCAGTACTGTTTAAGTCTGCTCTGGACTGAAAACTCAGAGAAGTCTCTGGGATCTGGCATCCATGGCCCACCAAGGGCCTGGACTTCGGCATTTTCCAGCACCAGAAAGACTGAAACTAACTTCTGGCAAGAGCCTCCTCAGTTTGCCACCCCTCTTTGGAGCAGTGAGAGGTTTTGTTGTTTAATTTTCCCATCCCTCATGCCCGTGGGCATTTTGTTTGTTAAATAAATAGTTTTTTCCACTTTTCTCTGAGGAAATTTTTTTTCCCTGGACCTGCTGGGGGTGGGGCCGTTTGGGTTTGCTCCCCAGAGGAACCCCATTCAGAGGTTTCCTCCCAAATTTGAACCTAAACCAGGACACCTGCCAATGCTTTGACAGGCAGTTCACTGAGCAACAGGGCCAAGAGCTTGTTTTTCAAAATGACTGTAGTGTCTCTCAGGTCCTTTGCTTGCACTCTGAGTGCAGGTGGTGGTGCACCAGGAGTAACAACTGTTTTGTGGGTGCCCCCAAAAGTGAATCTGAATGAGAATAAAACAATATGAATGACTGTGAACTCGCAACAATAAAAGTAAACATAATAATGAATAATAGCTGCAAACAATGCCTAATTCAATATTTAGGTCATCTTGTTTCAGATAAACAGAAAAATAGCACTGGGACTCTCAGCAGAAGGTGCAGAAATGAAAATAAAGTTTATACTAATATATATACTAATAAGGGTGGAATGAATTTCAGTTTTGATGTGAAAACTCATAGTAACTTAGAGCACTTCCTTGATTTGGGAAAACTGGTTTTGGTACCTTCCAGCCTGCTACAATCTGCTTGCTTCTTAAAAAATTCAGGACCAAAAAAATCCATTCCTGTTAGTTATGTCAGGCAAGGATCTCTAGTAGAACGGGCTAATGGCTCTTCTGGAAAGAAAAGAGATACTGTTGGCACATTTTACTACCTCAGGTTCTGATGGCAACCGCTAAGAAAAGTAATTCTTCAGCAGTTGTTGCCTCCTAAAACTTGTTCATACAAAACGAAAATGTTGAAAAATAGCTGTTGAAGTGGTTAAGTTGACCTTTCAAAATAGGTGCATGTCTGGGGATTCAGTAAACAATGTAACTCTGGTTCTGGTCCTTTGTGATACTTGCAGCATCAATGGAAAAGCCAGTCCTTAATTTACAGGGAAGAGAGCTGAAGTCAAAAGAAAGTTTGGGCACACTTGGGACTAGAACACAAAACTCATGATTGTCTGCAGAAATAGACTTTTTCTGACTCTATTGAAGTTCTTTGCTGCTTTAGTTTTCTGTGCCTATACTTACTTCATGGATTATGGTGAAGGAAGTAACAGGATGTGTTTTGGTGTATTTTGCAGGGTTTCTGGAGGAGAACTTTTTGACTTCCTGGCACAGAAGGAGTCTTTGAGTGAAGAGGAAGCAACCAGGTTCATTAAGCAGATTTTGGATGGTGTGAATTACCTTCACTCTAAGAAAATTGCTCACTTTGATCTAAAGGTAAAGATATTGATTTAAGCTTTAACTGATCTGTAGCTGCTATTTTGATATTTAATACCAGTAATGTCAGGTGGTCAATGAAAATGGTGCAAGAATTGCAAGATAGAAATCAGAAAGCATAAGTAAAGAATCGTTTAACTGATAGTGTGTCATGGTCTGGTCCGGTGGTGGAGGTGCTGCGGCCTTCCTCAGGTCAATTCCTAGATCGACTGAGACACTGGCACTCTCAGGTGGAGAGTGAATTCAGCTCTTTGTGCACCCTTAGGTACAAAGTAATCAGCCTTTAGGGGCACTGTCAAGTGCAGTGATTTGCTCTTTGTGAGGCTGCCTGAGCAGCAGAGCCACATTTGCCACCCCAGGTAATGTAGGAGTAAAAGTGAGACGGGGTCTTTCTGAACTCCAGGAAAGCTTCTTTATTCCATGAAGTCCACTGGGAAAGAACCCCATGGTTCCAGGAGAGTGGGATTATATAGGGTAGCTAGGGGTGGGGTTTCACAGTTTGGCCAGTGGGGAGAGGAACTGGGAAAGGGACCAATCAGGGGAAGGATCCAAAACGGTTTGGGTAAAATCAACTGTAGTAAAAAAGAACCAATGGGTATAACTGATTGTTGTGGTTTGACATTCGTCAAATTTCGTTTATCAGCTGGGAGATAGGACTTTGGGAGAAAAAGGCAAAACAGGCACAACTTAAAAGTAAAAACAGATATATTTTATTAATATACACTAAAGAAAAAGAGAGGGAAAAAAAATGAGACCTGCTAAGACATTCAAACATCTTCCCCCTTCCTCCCCCCAACTGTTCACTTTCCCACACACCACAGAGAGAAAACTATGATTTTCAGTCAGTTGCCACCATTTAAACAAGATCTTACATCACCTTGGGAGAGGAGCCTCTCGAGGGTTATGGAGAACACATTACAAGAAAAAAAAAAATCTAGTGGCATTCACAGAGTCAAAAATTACTTGGAATTTTTGCAGATTCTGTGCAGTCTCGCCCATATAACAGTTTTCTATGCTGTTCATGGGCTTCCACATGTTTGGGGTATCATTTAAGAATGCATGTCTAGTACAAAACAGGGATTCTCTTCCATCTCTCAATTCACTTCTATCTCAAAAGAAATAGAAACTTCTTTATTCTTTCCTAGGAGCCGGGGACATATTCTAATCAAAATTCTCAATTAAAGCCCATGTATATCAATACACACAACCCTTTGGCTAGAACTTGCATTCCCCCAGGCAGCATTAGGATATTACAAAAACAGTCAATTTTTCCATAATTTACATCTAGAGGAGTCTGGTCAGAAATGTCCACTTCCTCCATCCCATCTTCAAAATAGTCTTTCTCAGTTCTTTCACTAACTTTGCTTCCAATGCTGTCTCTCTACATTTTAAATTGCGCTGCCTTCCACGAAGGAGGGAAAAGAGTTAATGTCTTTGCTCAGAGTTTTTCTTCTTCAGCAGACTCAAGGCCACAGGTGGTGGGGGGAAGAAGGGAGAGAAAGAGCATGTTCAGGAACACTGATGGATGAAATCTCTTCCACCCCTGGTCAGATCTCAAGCGACTCCAACTTGGATCAGCTCCCTGGAGCTCTGGAGAAAAGTTCTTAGAAGTCTCTCCTCCTTCAGACCAGCAGCTCTGGCAGCCAAGGCCCAGAGCACGGCCACCGTGGTCCTGGCACAGGGCCAGACTGCTGGTCTGCACTCCTCCTCTCCCCACCGGAGGAGCCGGGAGGGGACAGAGGGGACACGGCCAGCCTCACCCACTGTCCCACGGGCAGAGCCCCCTGCTGAGGCACGGCAGGCCTCGCCCCGGGGGGACCAGCCCAACCCACAAGGTGATGTTACCTTCTCGATGACAGGAAAAGGAAAGGGCAAAGTCACCTGAAAACCTGTGATTTAAGACTGTGTTTCCAGAGGCGTAGAAACGTCAAAATCGTCAAATCGTCAGCCAAGCTGTCAAGCACAATCCATGCTAAACCACCACACTGATTAACACATTTCTTCACCATAACATAGAGAACTGTTTGGGATGGGTCTCCTTTAGGAGGTTGTGTTAATATTCTGTCTGGCCTAACTGCTCTCTTTCTAAGGAGGCATGTTTATATTATTGTCTGGTTTCTCTCCCAGGGAGTGTGTTTGTATTAACAGTGTCTGGCTTAACAGCCTCCACTATAGTGACTGTCAAATAGTATATCACTTAATAATTCTCCTGGGTTTTAACGGACTGGGTGTGGAGTTTGGCAAGTGGTAAATTAGACATGTATTTTTAAGCAGTGATCTGATTAGATACAGTATGGTTCATCATTATCACTTGACAGGGCTCCATTGGCTGCAGTGGAGCTACAATGGTTTATACCACTTAAGGAATAAAACAGTCCTCCAAGAGGTAGTGATAGTGACTTTTTCCACTTCAGTCTGTTTAGTCTGTTGTAAAGAAGCTTACATTATGTGTCTGTGGTGAACATATATGCCCTAGATCCATGGAAGAAAACCAGACTTGTTACCCTGAGGCTAAAACATGTTTGGTCCAATGGCTATGAGAATAAATTATTCATATGTTCTGCTTCCCAGTGCAGCTCTGACTGAGAGTATGTGTTGGCAGGAGCAGCTCCCATGTTAGACTCTGCTGTGGAAAGGGCAGGCAGCTGCCAGCAGGGAATCAGATTCTCTCAAGGCTGCCTTTGAACTTGTGATTAAGTTATGACATATTATTGCATTAAAGCTCATCATGGGAGATAAATTGAAATCTGTGAATTTGGGCCATGGTAGGGAGTAGCTAAGGCTAAGAAATTTAGTTGAGGAAAGAACTTTATGGAATCTGTTGTATCTGGTAAAAAAGTAAAGTCTGTGGTTAAACATGTTAGTTTTGATTTCATAGTTCAAACTTCAGCTTTTTCTTACAATGCTGTGAGGAATGCCGTATGTTGTTTTAATATCTTGCTATCATATATGATCTACGACCTCTGATCCCAACTCTTCGCATTTTCTGGGCTGCTCAGCTGGTGAATCCTGGATCTTTCCTGGCCTTGCCGCAGCTGTTAATTTAGTCTCATAGAGATGTTAATTTTTCCTTCCCTGAATAGGTTCAGTATTTAACAAAACATCTTCCATTGGTTTACAATACAGTATAGAGTTAACCGGGCAAATTTTATGAAGTGTAAATTCCAAGAAGAGCTCAGTAAAAATGCTGTCAGCAAAACTATTGTGCTGTGCAGCTGTCACTCAGGGCCCGGCAGTAGCATTCTGTCTGCAAACACCTGAACTGCTTCAGCTGCCTGCTACCTCTATCAAAATAACTGTAAATGGTTAACCACAGATATGTTTTGCTTGTTCTATGGTGATGTATATGCAAAGGAAAAAAAAAGCACTTGAAAACTGTTACTTTCCAAGATATTAATATTTTAATAGCATAGGTCTATCTTTTGTTATTTTTAGCCTGAAAATATTATGCTTCTAGACAAGAATAACCCTATTCCGCACATCAAGCTCATTGACTTTGGCCTGGCTCACAAAATAGAAGATGGGGTTGATTTTAAAAACATATTTGGAACTCCAGAATTCGTAGGTGAGTTACTTGGTCCTTTGTCTTACATTGCAAATTCCAGAGAAAATTGAGACATCTTGTCAAAGTTAAAAATTGAGGGATAAAAATAGTTTTAATCTTACTTCTGTCAAGGCCACCTAAATCTAGAGGTTTAGATTATTTTTCTGGAATAGGCAAAGGTGCTTTCTGTAAACCAGGTGTGCCACACCTGTGAGAGTTGGCTGCTGCCAAATAAATATTTAGAGAGGTAAATTCAGGACTGAGATTGTGAAACTCTGCGTATCCAAATTATAATCTTTTTCTGTTGCCTGGGGTAGGTAGATCTCTGCTTTGTGGTATATGAGTACACAATTACATGGATATCTCTGATATGGCTTTGTAAATAAAACTACCTCACACTGTACACCTGCTGAGTACTCTCATTTCCTCTTACATTTTTCCCTGTGGCTCTCTTTTTGTTCCTCACTGGTCATAATTCTGATCTCTCTCACTTGGTATTTAAGTTAATCCTATTCCTTTCTACTAGTTTCTATTTTGGGGTTTGTTTGGGGACTGGGTAGAGAACTTTAATTAATATTCCAGTTAAACACAACTATCACAGATCTTTTTTTCAACTTATTTCACCCTTGCTCTTTTCTTTTGCATGCAGTCTCATATGGGAATGTTTTCCAATGAGGAAATGTTTCTTATAAAGATAATTTGTTATAAATAGTTTGACGTGGATAGCAATGTAGTCTGGGAAGTAATTTCAATCTCTTGCTCAAAGGCTCCTTCTGACTGGCCTTTACAAACTTAACATAATGGCACCAGTTGAAAAGCAAAGCAAAAGCTCATACTTAGGGGCAGCAGCATTCTTGGGAGGGGAAATAATTTGTTATTTGTTGTAATTTGCAGTATAATTACTACATAATGTCTGTTTTACCCTTATTCTTGAGTTGCATTGTGTTCCAAGTTACTCTACATAATCTCCTCTGAACAGCTGTGAACTTGAACTCCTATTTCGGCTGTAAAATTATAAACAATGTATTCTGTAACTAACTGTTCCCTCTCCCCCTTTCTTGGCCTGCTACTCCAGCCTGGTAAAAATTTGTTACCTCAGTTGCTGCTGTTTGATTAAATATCTCTTACAGCTCCAGAAATCGTAAACTACGAACCACTTGGACTAGCTGCAGACATGTGGTAAGTTTTTTATAAAGTGTTTGTACCTTATTTTCCCTGGTTAGTCTACAGTTGCTTTTTCCTATTTTGTTCTTAATAGAATCTATTGCACCATGACAAATTAAAAAACAAAACAAAACAAACCTTAAATATAGTTAATGAGTCTTTGTTCTGCCATTCCATTTTTAAATTAAAATTCCTTTAAATTAAAAGATAAATACTTAATTTTTGCAGAATTACCTTGAAAAACTGGAGTGATGCCAGTTCCAGAGTTAACTGTTTGCCACTGAGGAGCACTCTGAGAAGGAAACATGTTCCTGCAGAGCTTGTGACAGCTTTATTTATTCGAGCCCTTCATGCAGAGTAGACCTGCGTACTAATGTTGCCTGCTGGGAAGGCAGGCAAAAGAGATCACCCCAAATCAAACATCCTGCTCCTGCTCCTCTGTGTTTCATGTGCACCCACTGAGCAGGAATACACAGAGACTTCAAATATCCACGTTACTTGATGTTATATGTAAAATTATTACCCAAAACTCCATTCTGTAAGAGATGTTAGCAGTTATCCAAAGCCACGATGGCTCTCCTGCCTCTTAGTTGCAGCTAATAATTGCAGCTACTATTGACTTTTGTGTATTCTGCACACTAGGAAGAATACTGGTCATGTAGAAGCCCTGCAATTAATGTATTTTGTTTTTTAGGAGCATAGGAGTCATCACCTACATACTGTGAGTACAACAGATTCACTCCTTTAGAAATGTTCCTAAAGCTCTGTTGCACCAGTACAGGACAGTTTTTCCCTTCAGTCATTTAGGAACCTGCACACATGGGATGGGCAGGGGTTTGTCTAAAGAACAGGGGTTATCCCACAGCCTTTTCAGTTTAAAATAAGGAGTGAAAAATGAAGGGGATTCTGAGCAGAAGAAAAACAAATGCTCCCAGCATCACTGAACATTTCTGCATTTTATGGGATCTCATCAGTTCCAAATGGTAGAGGATGGAAAAGCCAAGAGGATTAATTGCTTCTCGAATGAGTGTGAGCTACAAGTGTGAGAGCATAGCAACAGAAAATGTAACAGTTCCATTTACAAGTTAGGTTATTTCAGGTGGAAACAGAGAAGTTTTTATTTGCTTGTCAAGGCAGCAGTCTAGATTATTATGCATAAATAAGGTAATCCATTTGAAAAAGGTGAATTTAAGCTGAAAGAGGAGCAGAGAAGTTGAGCCTGGGAACTGAGAATTCAGTTTACAGGACAAAAAAAAGGGTTTGTTAAAGCTAGTAAGGCAAAGGTTGGTTGGGGATATCATTATAGTCAGGAAGCATGAAGGGAAAATAGATCACAGAATACTTTGTAGATGCAGAGTCTCTTTAGAAGAGAAGTGTGTCAACTGGTGATGAATAAATAAAAGGAGGGAATTACACTCAGGCTCTCAAAGAAATTAGTTTCTGTGGGTATCTGGGGACAAGCAGTTGAGAGTTTTAAGATGGAGCTTGACAATTTGGGAAACTGCTTGTGTGACTGCTTGCGGATGCATGCAACAGAGGAACAGCACTCCTTGCTTTTCCTCTCACTTGACATGAGAATTGCAGGAGTGGTCAGTGATCCTTGACCCTAACTGCTTCCATTGAAATCCTGTGACTCCTGCGGAGTAGGGACTGGGCACTGCTTGCTGGGAATGTTGCACCCTTGGCTTTGGCTGTTCCTTGTGATACTCAGAGGAATAACTTGCTGCCAGACTTGAAGAAGGTGGAACTCTTGTATTAGATGGATTTGCCTTACACAGCTCAGGGGTCAGGACAAGTACAGAGGCTTGAAGGGGAAGGATTGTCTTTTCAGTGTGGAAAATAATTTTTGTGCACAAGGGTTATACCCCCAAAGCTGTAGAAGAGAGGTAGGGTCTGAAGAATGAGATTCAGTGCAGCAAATTCCCTTATTTTCTGCAGCGCAAAGAAAAGTTTGGGGTATTGAGCCCAAGCTCAGGAAAAGCGATTTAAAATACTGTCTAGACCCTTGTTTTTTATCAGCACTCTGGTCTGCACTGACACACGTGTACTTGCCAGGACATTAAACTTTATGAATTTGTAAAATGGGCGTTCGTGTTTGATGAGAGAAAACTTAGAAGTTGAGGTTAAGCGGGCGGTAATACTTAGCATGTGATTTGTGATGCACAGAGCCAGCTCCTTCTCAGGTCTTCCTGTTATACTGTGCTGGGGCAGAGTAAGGGAGCAGCAGTTCCAGCACAGGAGATCTGTTTTATCTGCTTGGCTACTAATGATTGCAGTGGTCATTAAGGTAGAAAACATGTCTCCCTACAAATGATCAGAAAAAAAGAGCATGCTTTTTATAGTGGGAGGGATCAGTTTGCAGGATAGGCTTTGGACTAGAAATTTGCATGCCTTCAACTCGTATCCTCCTAATTTTAAAGCCATTTGCTCAGAAGTGTTCTAAGTGGGATGTGTCTATGATAACCACCTACTTTAGCAAATTTGTCAGCAATCAAATTGATGCCATCATCAGGTGTAGAGATCAAAATGCATCCAAGTCCTCAAGTCAGTAACTCTGGAGTGATTCAGTGAGTTGATAGGGTTTTATTACTGAGGTCTGCTGGTTCATGTTTGGAGGCACTGAGTCAGGTTATGACAAAAGTCATTTGCATTGGATATTAAGATTTGAGAATCCTCCCATTTCACAGGTTTCAAAACTGAGTTCCAAAGAGAAAAAAAGAAATCAGAGCATAGAGCACTGTTGATTTTGGCTTCCAACAAAGGTCCAGAAGGTGGAATTACAGCTGCTTCATGGCATAATCTGGGGAAAGGGAAAAGAAATCAAGGCTCTAGGGCAGGTTTCCAAGCTTCAGTTTTGGAGCAAAGTCCATGGTCTGTGAAGAGATGCCTGCTTGTAGCCAGCAGAAATGGAACCAAGGCTTAAGAGGAAGTATGTAAAACCTCTTAAGAATTGAGACTGACTGTTGTTTATGGGATTAAATTTACTGCATTGAAGACAACTGGAGGACCTCACTCATGCTCTCTTGCTGTGTCAGATGCTTTGGTGGTATTGTATGATTGTAGAGGGGTGAAGAAGCAGTTCATGCACTTGAGTGTTTATTCTGTGGATAAAACCACATGTGGTAGCTGGGGATTGGGCTGAAAGGCTCAGGTGGTCTCATGTATCTTTCTGCTTATCCCCTAATATTCCCAGTCAACCTGGTGGTGGCAATACAGACAAAGTAAAAAGTCTGTTGAGAGTGGGATCATGTAAACAAGCAAATGGTTTAGTATTCAAAACCTCAGTTTAGTTCCTTGGAGTTTGCTGCAGTCCTGTTTTGAGCCTGCTGCATCCTGAAACTATGTTATCAAAGCTGGACATGATAGATAAGCACAATAATAGCCCAGAAGATTATAAAAAAGGAGTGAGGTTAATCTCCTTGGTATAAATAACATTTCCCATAAACCAGACTTTTGCAAGTCAGCATCCCTTTGTGTTGTGGGAGGAAGAGCCTGGAGGAAAGGCAGGGCAGGAGGGGTCTGGGATGACTCTGTTCTGACATGAGTTTTATGGAGCATAGGTGCAGAGTCATCAAAGATGAAGGTCAACAGTCACAGCTGAGAGATAGGTAAAGCAGGAGGAAAGCCTTTTCTTAAGTCAAGATTGCTAAATGGCATTTTATTATGATGCTGTCTCCGTTATATCCGTGCAGTTGGAGAAGGGTGCAAAGAGAACGAAATTTTGTGTTTTTCAGAAACAGCTGGATTTTATTGCAGCCAAAGCCCTTTTGCTTGTGGATTCCTTTTACTGAGCAGCATGGCCCTGCCTCTCCATTGGAGCTGGCTCCTAAGCAAGGCCACATGCCTGGCTTCTGATCATACATTGCATTTTGCTTCCAGCTGAGAAAGGTCTCATAGTTGAACCCACTGTGCTGGGAACTCATCAGCGTCTTTGCAGAGAGAAAAGAAGTAGGGACAGAACTTTTCCTTCTTGAAGAAAAACTACAGAAACACTATGTTATCTTCTTGATGGTTATATAAGCTTCAGCCTGGTGGTCTTTGTGGGCTCACAGGAATAGAGACTCTCCCCAGCTGAAATTTTTTCTAGTTTAATTAGCAAAGACTTAAATGAGACACTCGGGAGAGGAGAATCTGTGTGCATGCATTAGTGCTGCACTAGAGACTTTCAGTGCAAGTCTAGCTCATAACCACAGCTGTAGTGAGCCAAAGCTGGCCCTGTTTTTTCCTACATGGCAGAACTGCTTCAACACAAGAGCCACAGATGTTCTAAGAGTATACTCCACAGTCACTGTAATTTCATTAGGAGACTTCTGCTGCTTGTTTTTCCAACTGATTCTTCTTTCTGGCTTACACAGGCTTAGTGGTGCATCCCCTTTCCTTGGAGAAACTAAACAAGAAACACTTGCCAACATCACAGCTGTGAATTATGATTTTGATGAAGAATTTTTCAGCAATACTAGTGACCTGGCAAAAGACTTTATTCAGAAACTACTGGTGAAAGATACACGGTAAGGAAAATATTCAGAAAGACCCATTTGTCTCTAAAAGAAACCTGGTGAAATGTGGAGTTAAAAGTGAAAAAGCTTTTCTTGCAGTGTGTATTGTCAGTCAAGCACAAGACAGGATGATGCTGCTGTGCCCATAGTTAATCACTGCACCCAGAAACCCTGAGGAGAGGAACTAAATCTCCTCAGCTAATTGCCATGTTCAGGAATGAATTCTCACCTGAGTCAAACTGGCACAGTAGGGTGTAGCTGAAAGGGTGAAAATGGTGTGCACAATCTTGAGTTCAGGGTAAAAACCACTCCATTATTTCAGTTTCTTATGAACTACTTCCAAGGAGGTGATATCATCCCAGAATATGCCCCCAGTGGTGCAATGCCAGAAAAATCACTATATGTGCTGATAGGGAGTTGTTCTAAGTTTCTGTATCTGTGGCAGTCACCTAGGGTTTATGTGACAGCTATGCAGATCTTTGTTCCCAGGTTACAGGAACCACAGTCTTCCTTTTTCCAGTTTTTCTTGCCTTTAATAAAGCATCCACAGAAGTAACATCTCCTTCCCTGTAACCTTCTTTCCCCTGGAGAAAAGTCAGACCATTGTGGTTCTTTCTAATGGCTTCATTAGGAGAGAAAATAGCTATGAGATAGAAGGAAGGAGCTGTTCAGTGAAGATTTCTGCAAATCATCAGGCCTCAGTGTGAGGTGGAGTAGGTGTTTGATGAGTGTTTTGCACAGGTCTAGCAGCTCCAAGGAGAAGTCAGTGCTGTTGGTATTTGTCCCATGTACAGACATGGTGCTTGTGCAATGCTGTGTTTCTCTTTGATTCTCAGTGCTCTTAACGTGCTGTTCACCAGACTGCTACAGTGCAGAAGGAAGTTAGGTTTGATCCACTTTGGTTGCAGTATTCCTCTCAGAAATGTTGCTTTCAGGAAACAACAGCTTCTGCAATGCTGTAATACTGTGTTCCAAAGGACAGCTTTGGTATAATTACTGTTGATTACCTCTGCTATAATTACTGTTGATTCAGACACAATCATATCAAAGGTGTATAGCAAGAATATATTTTCTAAGCATGTCGGATGAACAAAACAAAGTAATCATGTGTTACTTTTTATGGAAGGATCACAGAAGTACAGGTAGATTTTGATGAAATAAGAATGAAAGTTGTGTGGAGTAAGGACAGTTACCTACTCAAGTTTAGAACAGTAACTAAATGGCATGCAAGTGGTGTGCCTCAGCAAGAAACATAACCCTGAAATTTGAGTTTGTCCTGGAATTATCCTGATAAATGCTTTATAGGAAGCCTGGGAGGAGTGTGAGTCAATGGACTTGTGTACTAAGTATTTCTCATTTAAGTCTTCGGGGGTCTTTTGTGTTGTTTTTTAGGAAGCGTCTTACCATTCAGGAAGCTCTGTCTCATCCATGGATAACGGTAAGACTAAATAAAGAAAAAGATCTTAGTTTTTTTTATGAGCAAGGCAGAGATTGTATTCTCACTCTTATTGGTGTGTTAAATGGAAAATTGCCCCCTAAGTACTTTGTGATGCTGGGTGACTCAAAGAGATGTACTGAGTGGAAATTGGTTTGGTCTCACCAAGTCCTTGGGTTTCTGCAAATTATTCCCTTTATTATCATAACTTTCAAAAAGCGAGTAACAAAGCTCTGTGTTTATTGCACATTACAGTATCCCATCTTGGACTGAGCGTTGCATTTTTCCATTCTTCTCTGTTTGCATGGGCATATACTGTGTGTTGGCTTTAGTGCTTTCTTGAATTCAGAGTTGACTGCAATCAGTATGGAAAATGTAATTTCTCTGAAGGGAGAACTGCTGTAACCCATGTTCTGGTTTGCTTACATTTGTATGTCTGTATATATTTTTTCATCATAAACGTTGCTTGCTTATGTGTATAAGTCTCTTATTGAAAATACATTTAGCTAGTCTCAACATGACTAATGAGGATTTTTGAAATTCAGTTTTTGCTTTGCATTGCACAAAACATTAATTGGAGTGGTTTTCTGGTTGTTTGGTTTCCTCATACAAATATTGATAGCTTTAACACTGTTAATTGCTAAAAATTAGCATGAAAATAAGTTGCAGCAGTGTTGTTTGCACTTATCACATTGGAATGAATGCACATCAATTGTCAGGTTCAGTTCTGGGCTTGGGTGTTTGGTGTTTGTTTCTTTTAAGCAAATGCATGAAGGAAAATCTTTGTGAGCAAAGAATCTCCCAGCATTGTGGAAGCCCAGGCTGCATGCTTTGTGTAGAGCTTTTGAACTGCTGCAGTCTTGTAAACATTCAGTAATATTGGTTCCTCTATTTGACGACTCACCAGCTGAAAGATGAAACCAAAGTCCAGGAAAACAAGAAGGTGGAGAACACTCAGCTGAAGACAAAACGCTTGAGGGAGTACACCATAAAGTGCCATTCAAGCATGCCCCCCAACAACACCTACATCAACTTTGAGCGCTTTGCTCGTGTTGTAGAGGACATTTCCCACATGGAGAAGGGTTTCAGCACCTTAGCTGCATCCCACAGTTCCTTGCAGGAGGACATGGATGCTCTGCTTTCCATTTATAACGAGAAAGAAGCTTGGTATAAAGAAGAGGGTGAAAGTGTGAGGCACAAGCTGTCCCAGCTGAAGTATGAATACCGTAAAATGGAATCCCTGAAAAGGCATTTGCACAATGATATCGAGGCTGTTGGCGCCAGTCTCGCAGGCGTGTGTGGGAAATACACTGAGCTGCGGAGCAAGTATGAATCCCTCAGACAAGAACTTTCTGAGGAACTCAAGTGGATACGCGATTTAATGAGCAGTTTTCAGCTGGGAAATGAAGCTTGTGTGAATGGAAACTTTGACTCTGTTTTCAACAAAGATATTAATGAATCACTAATGGAGCTGTTAAATAGATCTTGCTGTGAAGGATTCCTTGAAGGGTTGAATCTTGATGTGACAGAATCCCATCAGTAACATGGAGATCAGTTTAAGTGCAGGGTTTTTTGCTTGTTTCAATGTACTTCAGTTTAAAAAGATTCCAGTGCATAGATTCTAGAGAAAAACCTAGAATTAAAGTAGAAGTTCTGATGTATTGCACAACTGCTGACCAAAGCCATAATCTCCCAGTGGTTTGTAGTGTTGAAGTTCTTTGGTTTTTTTTTTGCTTCTGTGTTCACTGTCTGAACTTTCAGGAACAAGATTATCACAGTGGTATGGACACATATAATGCCAAAGCATTCTGCATTGCCTATATTTTACTCTGCATCATGTATTACAGTTCCTAGAGATTACTAGGTCATTGATGTGGAATAAAGAATAAGTCAGTCTGTACCTACTAGAATCTGGGTGCCTGGAAAGTAATAAAAATCCCCTGATAGCATCTTTGGTTAGCTGAAGGAAAGAGTTTGGTAGCCCTGCTGCAGGCAGTTCTATACACCTTATGAGACAAATATTTGCAAAGGTTAAATCAGTCCTGTAAAATAAAGCAAATGGTGTAGTAATTTAACATTTAGCTAGTACTGTGGAAATTCTCTGTGGAAATGGCTGCCAATGAGGAATGTTAGGATTAATATTAGGCCAGTTGTGCAGGGTGAACTCTTTTACCATCAAAGGTAAGGTGAATTTTAAACAAAAGGATTAATCAACAGCTGAGTTTCCTGTCCTATACCAAAGCAATCCTATTGAAAAGACACCATTTGGACTGTAATTTGCAGTGGAAATGTCAATTTGGGAGTAAGTGATAACATAGTCTTCTGGTTTGTTTTCTACAGTGAAGATTACAAAGCTACAACTAACTTAATCTATGGTGTGTCATTTGAGACTAGTATTCTTATTATAAAGATTTTTTCCTTAGGTTTTAAAAAGTAAAAGAAAAGTTGACCCAACCCTGAATCATGTCCTGCTGTCTTGTGTTTCAAAGAAGTCATTTGGTTATACTGTATTAATATGCACAGATGTACCAATCTCGTTTTTGAACACAATAAATAATTATTTATGCTGGATGCAGCTGTTCCCTGATGGTTAGTGACTGAAAAAGATGCCAAGTTTCTGTGAGCATTTGCTGCAAGGTGATTTTTTGCATCTACAAGAATCAGTGAGATAATAGTTCAAGTCCAGCTAGAGTGAATCTTTACATATATATATACTAGCATGTATCTTTCACTGCCCCTCCTCCCTCTTCCTTTTGCAGAGAAGTTAATGACCTAAATAAATTGATGTTCTTAACATGATTAAGAATAATGTTTCCTACTTTGAGATAAAAAGATAAAAGCATGGTCTCATTCAATTTGTGCAGAGTACAGTGGACCCATTACTGCCATGTCCTCACAAAGATGTGCAGAGGTTGATGCAAATTCAGAGTTGTGAAAACTATTGTTCACTTGAGATATTGTTGCTCCCATCCTTGTAATTGAAGGAGGATGGAAACTGGATGTGCTCGCTGTGACATTGTTCTTGGCACAATATGTGAAATTTTCAAAAGCTTCAAGGTAGTGTAGATAGCCAGCATGTGACCCTGGCAAGCTGGTGGTGTTGGCTGGGGAGAACTGGGCTCTACTGTGACAAATAGTATTGAGAATTTTGCACGTGTCCATTTTTCATTGTTTCAGAATGCTTCTACAGGTTCCTTTGAGCTGGAAGACCCATTAAAAGGGAAGACCCTGTCCAGGGGAACTGGAAAACAGGATTTTATTTTCAGGGGGAGAGAGCTTTAATTCCTAAAATGTAACTGAAAGCCTAGTGAAGAGTTAAAATTTGCAGAAAACACTCTCAAAGAAGAGTCTGCCTCCCCTCGGCCATGATCTCATGTTTTTTGTTCATATAAATTTTCTATATGAACAAATGCACTTGCACGGTGAGAAGGAGCATTAAATGAGGCCACCATGCTCCTGAGCATGTTTGGGTGAGGGCAATGTCATGACTCGGTCCTTGAGGCTAATCACACACTGCCTTTGAGAAGAGATCCTGATGATTGAGGGAATGACAAGGTCACTGGGTTGCAGGGTACTTAAAATGGAGAGGTGGTTATTAGCAGTCTGCAGTGAAGTGGGTTATATACAGTCGGTGATGGCTGTGCTGCTGAAAGGGCACTGGGAAATTTTTCACAATGATTGTACAGCTGATATTTAGCCAGTGACATTTTTTCCACTTCAAATTGATTTCTGCATGCCTGTTACACCATGCTGGCTATTTGCAGCATGAGGAAATTATATAGAATGCTTAACTCTCCCAGTTTTGTTGAATGCAAATAGTATGTACATCTAAATGAGAAGAAGGTCCACCTGGTAGCTTGGCTCCTTGAAGTGCTGCTGAGATACCTGCAAAAATGCTAAGCCTACAGCATTTGATGAGAAAAGTGAATTTGTTGTCTCAAACATTTTAAATTATTTTGCTGAAAGAGATGTTTAAATCCTCACTGATGTGTTTTCCATTCTCCTTTGGTACTCTTGCTGTTTCAGGTGCATGGCCTGGTTGCAATCCAGTCCAGTTCAGTACAAGTATTTCTGTGTTATCCACCTCCTACATATGCAGATCAGAACGGCTGGAATGATTGTCACTCCATGCTCTTTGAAGGGCTGATTCCTGGCCTTTCTCTTTTCACTCTTGCCTGATCTGGTTTTGAATCATTTTTTTCTCTCAATCTGTTGGATTTGGTTTATGGTTTATGCAAATTTTAATGTGCTTTTGCAGTTTTAATGTGCTTTTGCAGTTGAAACGTGCTTCATTTTCAGAAGGACTGTGTCAGGATTTGTGAAACATCGGTTCCTTAACACCAGGTTGGCATCCAAAATGCTAGGCACATGTCTGAATTCTGATCTATATTTTTTTTGTTCCCATTTTTCCATAGTTGGATATTGCAATTATTTTATTGCCAGGGTGTCAACGTTGTGCACTCATACTCTGGCTCTGGGTAAAGGACAAAGCTGGAGTTTTTTCAGATAGCATGTATCCTTGTCACTAATACTACATAACAGCTACATTTGTTCCATTTTTTTACAGTGATGTAATCCAGAGAAGAGGGGCAATGGGGCAGGTGTGCACAAGAAGCACCTTAGTAGCTTTACCAAGTGAAAGCATAGCCTTAGCACTCTCTAGTTTTATGATTTTATTTGCAATCACAAGGGTCCTGTCTAGGCCAAGAGTGGGGTAGATTTAATTATTTTTCTTCTGCTTTTAACTCAATGAATCCACAGCTTCCCCAGCTTTCTTCCAGCCAGCTCCACATGAGGTATCTTGCACATTTTATGCACCAAAGGGACCTGAATAATAAAATTGCTCTTTTATCTTCCAGCCCATGGACAAGCAACAGGCCTTGGTTCGGAAATCATCTGTTGTTAACATGGAAAATTTCAAAAGACAATACGCTAGAAAGCGATGGAAGGTATGACAGTGAGCCTTTAATCCTTCTCACATGTGGCTTCCCAAGCCTGGTGGGATCAGAGGGCAAGATAGAGATTGAATGTAAATTTTTAATACACAGTAAATTAACGAAATGTGTTTGGATATGTCTGCAGTGAGTATGTGTGGTCAAATTTGTTTTCCTTCCTCTCTGCACAGCTCTCATACCGTATTGTTTCACTGTGCAACCACTTTTCCCGCTCACTGGTGAAGAAGGTCTGGACACAAGATGAGAGTTCAGTAGGTACATTCCTCACATGGGAAGAGAAGAACCAGTCTTACTCTGTAGTCATTTTTGCTCTCCTTACATGGATGCACAGCCCAACAGGACAGCAGTGGCTTGGAGAGGGAAACCAGATGGGACCATGGCATCATTTTTGTCTTTAATACTACTGTATGTTCTGTTACTGTGACAGGAATCTTGTGCAGTGAGACCCAGTGACTTGATAGACTTCCTAGGGGCTAAGCACATTTATTGTGTAAAGGAGAAGCAAGGAGCCTGCAGATGATGTCTGGATCACAGGCAGTGACCATTGGGTTTGACTGAGATCCAAGCAGTCACAGGGGAGCTCAATGCTCTTGTGCTCAGCTCTGTGATGGAGGGTGTGAGATCTTGGCATTGCTGTGACCTTCTGGAGTGAAACTGTGAGGGCTCTATTAGCTCTGCTCTTCTCAATAGATGATACTGATAATGATGGAACAGCATGTTTAAGAGGATGGTATCTCATTTGCACAACAGAGATTCTGTGGCCTTTCTATTTCAGAGAAACTGTGAAAGTGACAGTGAAGATCTTTCACAAAGAAAAGCCCCTCTTCAGAGGAGAAGCAGCATATCATAATGGGATGAGAATTCCATGGGCAGGAGACAGGAACCTTTCATCCTTGTTGAAGCAAGCAGCCCTGGCAGCAGACTTCGACTTCTTGTCTGAGTCCTTGGTATGATGCTTCTTGCTTCTCAAACTACACCAACAACTGGATTAAGATCTTAAATACCTACTGAGCATTTAGAAAGCTGGGAATCAAGATTTCCACGGAAATGCTACAGCACAAGCACCAGTTTGAGTGCTTTTATTTGTTGAGTGTTTCAGTGATACTTCAGTCTGTTTCTGATGTTGACTGCACTCAGGGTGTAGGGTTTCTACTGATAGTCTTTTACTGTAGAATAATTCACTTTCCACACAATGGTTAAGACTGTGTGCATTAATATTTCAGTCAGGGAAATTGCTAGTGAGTCTTAAAGATTTTTGTAAATGCAATTTTTATATTTGTTAATAGCATAAATATTTGATGGCAGATATCTGACAGGTTTTGTTAACTGTGTGCAGTACTCTGTTATTGCTGTCACTGAAGAGAAAATCACAATGCCATTACACAGATTACCTTGATTTTGTGATCCTGGCAGTAAATAGTTCTGAAATTCAACAAGAACTGTGCTCTGGCCATTGTCTCTCTGACACTCTGTCCTCACACCTCTGGGTGAGGATTAGCAGAACTCCATTGTCAGTGTGAGTGCAACTGACTATGGCACTGAGGTAGGCCAAGGCAATTTTTGGATGACAAAGTGAAAAAAAAATCTGTAGTGATTTACATGCATCCAGATATAAAATTTTCACGGAATGATGACAGGATACCTCACACACACACACACAAAAAAAAAAAAAAAAAAAAAAGGCATTTAGAAACCTAAGGCGTATGAAGAAATAGTCTTTATTAGACTTTGTTACCGTTGTCAATATTATTTGTTACCAGAAAATTGGAGACTTGTTAATGCCTATTTGTATAGGTGCTGTTTACGTGTAACCCAGACTGCAGGCATCTGTTTTTTATTCAGGGAGTTGTATCCAAAATTGAAGAAATAAGCACTTTGATATTGATGTAACATCTTTGCACAGGGAAGTTGCATAATTTTAACTGTATTAGTTTCTAAGCCAGTACTGCTCAATTGGTACCTAAAAATGTGCATTGACTAGGGTATTTTTTTCATTTAATGTATTTGCTGTTAGAAGTTCCTATTTATTTTGCCATTTAATGGATTAAAAATCAGAAAGTAAGTCTATTAGAAACAAGTATAGATGGATGAGGAAACTGATTTTGTTTAGCTTTATGCTTATCACCTCTAGGCTAAGGTTTTAGAGTAGAAGGCATTGAAAACTAGTATCAGCTTAATTTTGATGGCTTCCAGTTTCTAAGAAAGAAATAGAAGTAGGCTACTTTTACTTGTAACTTTTTATCTTTGCTTAGTTAGAGCCTAAAATGTGGTTGATAAGAAATTACTTCTGTGAAAGGCAGGAAATGCATGAGAAGCTTGGGA
The DNA here is from genome assembly GCF_009819655.1 of Sylvia atricapilla. NCBI lineage: Eukaryota > Metazoa > Chordata > Aves > Passeriformes > Sylviidae > Sylvia > Sylvia atricapilla. The sequence goes on from NC_089152.1 coordinate 20,342,644, forward strand.
GGAGAGAGGCAGAATGTAGGATTTGATGGAAGAAACATAAAACGAAAGAGGGAGTGGGAGGAAAAAAGCAGTGGAGAGTATGAGAGGGATGTGGAGGTGATCCTGGACTGGGAAAGTTAGTGGAAAGGAAAGAGAATGTGAATATATGAATTGTGGAAGCTGGAGAGTGAGTGCTTCTGCAAATACGGCGCTGCATTTTTATACTACTTATTTAATTTCTTTTTACTTCATATCTTGGGCTGCCATATCCTGTGACGTGTACTAGTCAAGGGATAAAGTGCAGGGCATGGGCTTCTCTTCATATTCAATTAAAAGGTTTATTTCTGAACTTTCTGTGTAATTCTTGAGACAGAATTCTCAAGAAGTGTTGCAGTAACGTTTATATTAAGAGGGAGCAGTAACAGGGAAACCTGAGGTTTCAGTGTGTCCTGATTTAAGCTGGAATAGTAGCTGGTACAGTGCTTTGTTTTATATTCAGTATGAGAATAATGTTGTTGATAATATGCTGATGTTTTAGTTGTTGCTAAGTAATGGTTACCATAAGTCAGGACTTTTCAATTTCCCATGCTCTGCTGATGAGGAGGTGCACAAAAAGATGGGAGGGACCATAGCCAAGGAAGCTGACCCCAAATGGTCAAAGGGATATTTCAGCCCATGGAATGTCATGCTCAGTATGTAAACGGGGGTGAGTTGGCTGGGAGCCACAGGCCACTGCTCAGGGATGGGCTGGGCATTGGTCTGTGGATGGTGAGCAATTGTGTTGTGCATCACTTGTCTTTCCTGGGTTTTATTCCTCTGTTTCCCTTTCCCTTATTACTATTTATTATTGTTATATTTTGCTTTAGTTCAATTACAGAACTCTTCTTATCTCAAAGTAACCCTCGAGGTTTGCTTTCCAATTCTCCTCCCCACCAGGGCCAGGGGAAGGTGAGCAAGGGGTTGTGTGGGGCCTAGTGGCCAACCAGGGTTAAACCATGGCAGTGTCTGGAGGGAATCTTTCGTAAAGAGAACACTAAAATACATATATTTGGATAGAAAGCTGCCCAGCTTACCTACCAAATCTTGCTTCCTGCTTTTCCAAGGATGGAAAACCAGACTCCAAGTCAGTGGTATTTCTCGGAATTTCTGGACTTTAAAAACACATTTGGTTTTCAAATTTGAGATTGTGGGATGTGTATGTAAATTACACTTCTGAAAATTAAGCCCTGCTTAAAATAGGTGTTAGGTTGTTGGATCAGGTTTGTCCTCTCATGGAGATGGGGTCATTCTCATGTAAAATCCTAGCAACTATTGAGAAAGATGGGACACAACAGAAAGGCAGACAGAGGAGTGCAAAGCTGTGTGAAACTCTGGCGTATTAATTCTACCTTTATATAAAGATGTAAGGTGGTGTTTTAACAAAGACATTACAGACAGCTCACTGTTCAGTCTTCAGTCATTTTTGTGCCCAGGTGAGCTAAGGTCAGGCCTTTCTCTCTGGAACTCACTCACTCTACATTGCTCCCAAGCAAGTTCATTGCATAAAAACCGCAACACACAGCACTCGTGTCCAGCCAAACTATTCCCTGACTTTTCCAGGCAGGAGCATGCGGTGAGTGTAGAACCTCTAGTTCTCAGGACTAATGTTAGTGATGCATTAGGAAGCTTTACAGTGTCTTTGCAGCTGTGGTGTTCTATGTGTTCATGGCCCTGTCTGTTCCATGAGGTGAAGCTCAGCCCTCTCAAGAAGGCACAGTGCAGTTGTGCTGCTTCCAGCACTGGTAGGACACCTGCTGCGTGCAGGGCTTGGGCTGATACTCACCACTGGTGGGTTTTGAACAAGCACCTACAGGTTCCTTTCAGTAAGGGGCCAAAAAAAAAAAAAAAAAAGAGAAAAAAAAAAAAAAAAGTAAAAAGAAGGCATAGAAGGAAAAGGAACATTAAAAGAATTTATGTTACAAAATCTGCTTTGCTGGGAGGAAAAAAAATAATTTTCTATGTATTTTTCTGTTTTGCAGTAGGGAACCTGGAGAAAAAGGAAGTCATAGTCTGGAAAAGAAAGAAAAAGCACAATTAAAAAAAACTCACAAAAGCCCACTAGTATTTTTATTGAAGTATGGCTATCTGGCTGTTTTTATTCTTATTTTACTGCTGATGTTTTTTAATCTACAAAAAGTTTTGTTAAGAGGAACACTGGTCTGTTTTTGGTGGGGTTGTTTTGTTTTGTTTTGGGGGGGGTGGTTTGTTTGTTTGTTTTGGTTGGGTTTTTTGTTTGTTTTGGTTTGGTTTTCTGCCTGGAAATAGTAGAGACTGTCAAAAAGAGCAGAGATGTTTGTTCCTGTGATTGGCTAATAAACTGTTATAAAGCAGGCCGGGTGTGTGCGTGTGTTCCCCAGCCTGGGAGCGGAGCCCGAGGGCTGTGGGTTCCCCGAGGGCTCCGGACAGCGGGAGGGAGCGGGCCGGGCCCGGGCCGGGTTTGTGCCGCCCCTGGCCCGCAGTGATGGACTTGCGGCCCGAGGGGGCGCGATGGAGCGTGGCTCCTGCTCAGGGCCAGGTGCTCACGGCGCAGCCCGGAGCTCCGCACCCTCGGCAGCCAGGTAAGCCCGGAGACTGCTATTGCTGCCCTCCTCACCGCTGCGCTGGCTTACTCCGTTAACTTTCACTTGCTCCTTTGTTTCTTTTCATAAGAGATATTGTTCCTGTGTATATTTGTATGTAAATCAAGGAATTTGTACGTGCAGGGAAAACATTTAACAATGTCCAGTTGAGAATCAAAGAACTCGGAGGCTTTTTTTTTTCTTCTCTCATTTCTATGTGGTCACTGTAACTGACTGACATTCTGTATTGATCGCCAAGTGTCTACTCTGTCTTCACATAAACAAAACTTTTAACAACTTCAGTACTCCGATGGTAGGTAATACATAATTCTCAGCCTCTGTGTTTCAGTGAGAGGAGTTAAGTGGGTCAGGTGCACCTTGTTCTGGGGCAGGGCTGGCAGGGAACCATCAGCTGGAAGTGGTCATGAACCTGATGTGATACAGCAAACCTCGTCCAGCTGGGGCACAAAGGGTAGGGGGATGTGGGGGATGCCCAGACCTGTGCCACAGCTAGAGTGACCAGGTGTGTTGCTGAGGCTCAGGGGCAGAAGTTTGGCCCTGAGACAAAGCTTCTGAGGAGTTCACAATGTGAAGGTTTCAAATGGACAAGAATTGTGGTCCTTGTCACATGAGCAACTTTGCTGAGGGAAGGGTGGATTGAGGAGAAGCCTTGAGGAGCCCTAATGGAATGGAGAATGGGCTTTGGCTGTGTGAGAAGATGGGAAGGAATGGCTGATCTTGCTGTGGGTCTGGGGCTGGTGTGTGCAGTGGTCTGTGACCATGCCCTGTGTACACTGTAATCCAGATCAGAAACATGGGTGATCCAGGAGCCCAAGCATGGACCTAGGGCTCTACCTGCAACTCCTTGTGCCAGAGACTGCTCAGGTGTTTCCTCACAGTGTTATTGCTGGTGTAGTTTGCTGTTATTTTTGAGGGTAGGTGCAGAGACTGTCACTGAGCATTAGCTTTTTATAGCAGTTTGCTACAGCTTGTGACCATCCATCTCAGAGATGTAACATTTTCCTGTTCTCCTTGGAACTGTGCTCAGTCACAGCCTTTTAAGGGTGGGATATATCTGCTCAACCAAAAACCTAAGAAAAATAGTGCCACATTAGCATTTCCTAAAACATATTTTTCCCAAGGATGAACCTTGTGAGCTACATACAATGCTTTGTTAAAAATAATTGTTTGAAGTATCTTGTGTGTGTATGAATTGTCTTAATTATAACAATTATTTGGTAAAAAAAAGCTCTTAGGTAATTCTGTTATCTTTTAAATCTTTTTACTCTCTCTCTATAAAATATGTTGTAATGTATTTTTATGAAATTTGAATTTAATTAGACGTGCTATTTTGAAGTATGGAAAAGCCTTTCTAATTTTTACCTTAGAGCCTCTCATTCAGTTAGCAAAGGATGGGAAATGCTAAATTTAGTTTAGTCCTAGTCATGCAATTCAAGAGAAAACAACATAAGGATGGAATTTTGGTCTTGGTGCTGCACCTTTAATCTTGTCTTAGTTCATGCTGGGCATTTAAAAGCTGCAGCATAGAAAGTTAAGTCCTCAGAAGTCTGCAACAAGTGAAGTCTGATTTTGAAATGTGGATGACTCAAAGCCCATCATGAAAAGTTGGGAATATGTAATGCTACTTTGTCATCTGGAGTGCTCCATTTCCCTGCATCTGCACTTGGATCAAAGCAGGAAGAAAGGTGCTTCTGAGTCTGGCACAGGAGCACTCTGCAAGTCAGTGGTATTGGAAGTCAATACTTAAAAATGCTGTGTCCCCTGCACAGTGTGTGTCTGTGCCTGGATTTGTACTCCTACGAGCAAATCTGTTGTAGTGCATCCCTGAGGGGGCTTACAACACAAATCAACAAATTAGAGATTCCAGATCCTTTCCTGGAGTTTGGTTATTCTCCAGGAAGAACTTCTACAGGAGTTTGTAGACATCTGGAATTACATAAAGCAGGCAGCTGTGTAATTGAAGTAGATCCAAAGCCAGCTGGTGGGGGCAGATCAGTTACCAAACATGGTATGTCATGCCAGGAGTCAGAAGTTGACCCTGCTGGTTAACAGACTTGCGACTTGTGGCTCAAGGTTGTGCTGTTACGCAAATACTGACCTACATTTGGATTTTTTTGTTTCTTGTTTTTTTTTTTAATCCTAAAGACTGAATTCATAGAGCCATTCCATTTGACATGCACAATGTTGGAAAAAATATGATGTACAGTACAATATATGATCTCCCAAAGTTATTTATGCAGAGTCACTATAATGGTATTTTAAATGGAACCATGATAAATTCAGTGACTGATCAATTAGCAGAGCAAACTGTATAAAATTATTTAGATCTCTAGTTTTGCGCTTTCTAGAGCATGTAAGACAATTTATGATTTTCTTGAAGAGTGTATCCTGGTGTTACTGATAGAGAGGTAAAAATAGTATTTGAAGCTGTAAGAACCTCAGCTTTTGCTGTAGTTGGTAAATCCAGATTATTTTCTGACTGCAGTTAGAGGAACCTGGGTAGTGCTGCTTGCAGGAGGGACAGCTGTGTTTTCTGCACACAGAGATGTCTCAGAGTTGCACACAGTGAGGTTGAACCAGTTCTGTTCTTCAGAAGCCTCTGCTTTCTGGAGCAAAAGCTGCTTGTTTCCTTCCTGAGAGGAACGACAGACTTGTCTTTACAAACAAGCAGTGGATCTGCTGGCAGATAAAACTAGCACTGAGGAATAAAAGAAACAATGGGAAGGATTTCACTGATTGATGAATGGAAAAGAAGATATTAGATGAGTGGCGGGCCAGGGGGGGTCTGTGAAGAGTCCGCAGGGAAGGACCAGTGAAAATGTTACTGGTGAGTATAATGGAATCTTTGGAGAGCAAACCTGGGAGGGCACCTATGGAGGGTAGCACAGGTAAAACAGAGCACCCATGGAGGGTTGCAAAGGTAAAGCTGGGAGGGGGCCCTGGCAAAAGGAATGATGATCCCTTAATACCCGCAGAGAGTCCCTTGGGAGAGAATGCTGGGGTCTTGAGACAGATTATGCATTTACTCAGAGGTAACTATGGAGATGATGGTAAAATATTGTTATTTTGTGTGGCCAGAGTATAAGTTGCCAAAGGGGCTTAAATGGCCATCTTACGGAACAGATAGGATTTGTTTGTGTCAAATTTTGTTGGAGTATTTAGAGGAGAATTGGAAAGGATGGATTGAAAAGGAATGTGGATTAATATGGTTTAGACAAGAGAAATCTGTGTGTTAAGAAAAAAGGGAGAAGAGGGGAAAAAAAGGGAGAGGAAACCAGTGAGTATTGGGATGTTCTACAGCACCTTCCCCTGCCTTGTCCTCCACTGTTGCCAGCTGAACCAGGACCAGCTGCAGGTCCCCTTTATCCTCAACTTCCAGAGCAAAGGGATCAAGAAAATGTTGTTCCTACAGCCCCACCTGAGAGTAATAATGGTGTAGGGGGAGGGGAGCTGCATATCATATCACCACATAAAACTAGAAGAGGACCTCAGAAGCCCCCTGGACCCAAGAAACAGAGGTACACCAGATGCCACTCCACCAAGTTCCTTTAGGGGGTCAAGGGGGAGGGTTTGAGCTTGTTATTGTACCACTTACTACCCAGGATGTAAAGGTGTTGAAAAAAGAATTACCCCCATATTCAGATGATCCCATGGGGTGGGGGAAAAGATAGAGGAATGTTGGGGAAATGCAGATTGTACATAGAAAGATTGATATTTTCTTTTGGGAATTTTGTTTGGGTCATCAGAGAAGCAAATGATTTTGCAGAAAGCTCAGCAGCTGTGGGAGCATGAACATCCACAGGCAACTGGGGGGGATGGACCTAATATAACTCCAGTGGATGAGGCCATCCCCCAGGTGGACCCCCCGTGGAACACAAATAACGATGCCAATCTGGCTCGCCTCCGCGATTACTGTGCTTATTTGGTTAGGGCAATCAAATCAGCAGCTCCCAGAACTAACAACGTAGCTAAGGCTATGTCTTTATAACAGGGAAAACGTGAAAGCTCCTCTCATTGATTAGAGAGGATTAGAGACACCTTACAGAAGCACAGGGGGATGGATCCTGAGGGGCCAGCCTTTGACACATTGCTGAAAGTACAATTTGTTACTAAAGCCTGGCCTGATACAAGGAAAGGGGTACAGAAAGATGAAGAGTGGCAGAACAAGCCTCTGGAGGAATTGGTTCGAAAAACACAGCAGATACATGTAAGGAGGGATGAGAAAAAGATAAAGGCTAAGGCGAAGATGATGGCAAAGTTTTTGCAGCCATGGAAGAATGAACTGCTGAGTCCAAAGGGTCCTCTGGGACAGGGGATGGGAGTTGGCCACAAGGAAGGGGCAAGAGGCATTCCCTCCTCAGCAGGGGAGAGCCAACCCAAGCAGCAGTTGGGAAAGAATCAGAGTGCTATCTGCTGGGCAGGACATTGGAAAAGGGAGTGTCTGCAGAGACAGCTGGATCCTCAGGAGGAGGAAGTCCAGAGGATAATGGAAATGGATTGTTAGGGGTGTCAGGGGCTCCCATTATATCAAGAGCCCACCACTCAGGAGCCCTTGTTAACTTTTAAGGTGGGTCCAGATCAAGAGTAGGTGTGCTTTCTAGTAGACACAGGGGCCTCTCGATCCACCTTAAATTTTATACCTAATGGGGGGAATTGTCAAAAAGATCAGAGGTCATTCAAGGAGTGAGTGGAAAGGATGAGTGAGTGCATTTTATTCAACCGCTATTAATAGATGTGGAGGACAGGTTTGAAGTGCACAAATTCCTGTTTGTTTCTAATTGGGATTGTAATTAACTGGTCAGGGATTTGATGGCTAAAGTGAGAATGCAGACTAGTATTGTAAGAAATGACACAGAGTCCAACACTGTAATGTCTGTGTAAAATGTCTGAGAAGGCTTAAGCAGAAATAAATCTGGAAGTGTGGGCAGCCTCAGGAAAATATGGAAAACTAGATATAGAGTCCCTCCAAATTACTTTGAAGCAACCAGGACAAGTAGTGTCTGAAAAGCAATACCCTCTTTCAGGGGAGGGAAAGAAGGGGTTACAGCCTGTCATTGAGTCCCTGCTAAAGGCAGGTCTTTTGGAGCTGTGTATGTCTCCCTATAATACCCCTATCCTGCTGGTTAAGAAACCAGATGGAACCTACAGAATGGTGCAGGATTTAAGAATAATAAATGAAATTGTCAAATCAAGGCATCCCACAGTTCCAGATCCCTATACAATCCTGAATCAGATCCCTTCTTCACATCAGTACTATTCAGTACTGGATTTGAAGGATGCTTTCTGGGGGTGTACAATTACAGAAGATAGTAAACAGTATTTTGCCTTTGAGTGAGAACAAGAAAGAGGGAAAATAGTAAAACAACAATTGACATGGACAGTCCTCCCTCAAGGATATACCGAGTTGCCAGTTTTGTTTGGGCAAGTTTTGCAGAAAATTTTAAGAGAGTTTACTCCACCCTCAGGAGTTAAGTTGTTTCAATATGTGGATGATTTGCCTTTATTAGGAGAACAGGAAAAGGTGGTTGAAGAGGCTACTGTAAAGCTGCCTAATTTTCTTGCTAAAAAAAGACTGAGAGTGTCTGAAAAAAAGGCACAGTTGGTAGGAAAAATGGTCAAATATTTGGGACACATTCTGACTGGAGGGTTAAGGTGTATTGATCCAGAAAGAATACAAGGGATTTTACAAGTACCATTACCCCAGACAAAAAAAAGAGGAGTTATGACAGTTTTTAGAGTTGGCGGTGTACTGCAGAGTATAGACAAGATTTTTCTGTGGTAGCCAGACCTTTATATGACTTTTTAACCCAAGACAGTCCTAATCCCGTGGTATGGACACCAGAAGGAGAGCAAATCTTTAGAAAATTAAAAGACAAATTGGTTAATGCCCCAGTCCTAGCTCTTCTGGACACAGAAAAGGAATTTGAACTATATGTGGATGTGAAACAGTCATGCTAAAGGAATTTTGGTGCAAGAGCATGGAGGAACACAGATACCTGTTGCCTATTTTTCTAAGCTGTTAGAGCCGGTAGCCAGAGGTTGGCCTCATCGTTTGCAAAACTGCACAGCTACGGCTCTGATGGTGGCTAATGCCTGAAAGCTGACTGGGTGGGGGGGTGGGGGTGGGGGGGTTATCTAATTGTTAAAGTTTCACATCAAATTAAAACTTTATTAACTGAGAGAGCCTCTAAATGGATGACCAGCCCACGGTTATTACAGTATGAATCTTGTTTAATGGAACAAGAGGATTTAGAGTTTAGAAATGGGGGAGGGTTTAACCCAGCCTCCTGTTTGAAGGCCCTGAAGATGGGGGAGAGGGAGAAATTCATTACTGCATTCAGCTGGTAGATCTCCAGACCCGGGCTAGGGAAGATTTATCACATACTCCCTGGCCTGAAGGAGAAAATGTATTTATTGATGGGTCTTCAAGGGTGGTAGAAGGAAAACAATTTACAGGATATTCTATGGTGAATGGAAAACAAAGGAAGGGGGAAAGTTACCACCCACCTGGTCAGCTCAGACAGCAGAGCTGTATGCGCTTGTGAGGGCCAGTGAATTGTAGCAGTACAAGACAGTGGATGTTTTTACTGATTCTAAATAGACATATGGGGTGATGCATGCATTTGGGAAACACTAGGAAGAAAGAGGTTTATTAACTTGCAGAGAAAAGAAGTTAGTTCATGAGAACTTAATCTCTTGCTTATTGGAGGTAGTGAACTTACCAAAAAGGGTAGCAATAATACACATTAAATAAAGGGCTCTGAGCAGGGTACTCGGAAGAGGCAATGGGAAATCAGCTGGCTGATGAAGAAGCTCAAAAAGCTGCATTGTTGCCAGGAATCTCTAAGATCCTCCCCTTGCTCCCAGTAACTGCATCACTGCTAGAGAAACTGTCTTTTCCACCAGAGAAACCTGAGATAATTAAAAAGAGTGGGGCAGAGGAAAAAAGGGATAATTGGTTTACAAAGCAGTGGATACCAAAAGCTCAGGCCTTACAGTTATTGAAACAACTTCATGAGGGGAGTCATTGGAGCTGTTGAGGACTGGCAGAAGGCTTCCTCAAAATCTATGCTGCTGTGGGTCTTTTTACTCTGGCAAAGTAAGCTATTGAAAGTTTGTGCTAAAGCCAGTAACAGAGTTAAAAAGAAACTTGCCGGGGAGGGAGGCCTTGGGCTCTACTCCCTTCCAGAGATGCCAGGTGGGTTTTACTGAAATGCCCCGAGTGGCAAGGTTTAACTATCTTCTGGTAATAGTATGTCAGTTAACTGGCTGGCTAGAAGCATTTCCCACAGTTTCAGCAACTACAGGATCAGTTATTAAAGTATTTTTTGGAACAAATAATTCCAATATATGGGATTATGGAAGCAATAGATTCAGATATGGGAACTCATTTTACAGGAAAAATTCTTCAAGGAGTTATGACTGCTTTAAGGATCCAATGGAACCTCCAGACCCCCTGGCACTCCCAGAGTTCGGGTCAGATTGAGAGGATGAATGAAGAAATAAAAAACCACTTTCTGCAGCTGGTGATAGAAACTAAGACACAGTGGGTACTGCTCTTGCCACTGGCTTTAGCAAGAATAACAGCCAGGGGAGACATTCAATTATCTCCTTCTGAATTTATGTTTAGAATTCCTTATCCTTATCATTTTCAGCTGGGGGGGGAAGGCGGGTTAGAGATAAGTGATGTATATTTAAAACAACATGTGGCCAGGATACTGTCTCTTGTGAAATCTCTTCGACCGGAAGCTCAGCTGGCACAGATCCTGCCTTTGGACTCTGCTGTTCACAACGTCCACCCAGGAGATTACGTCGTAGTTAAAGCGTGGAAAGACGCACCATTAGTGGCTAAGTGGTGTGGACCTTTCCAAGTGTTACTGGCCACAGAAACAGCTGTCAAGACAGCAGAACACGGGTGGACCCACCACACTCAGGCCAAGGTCTCTGAGGCTCTGGAGGTTTGGACATCTCAGCTGGAAGAGAAGGATGAGAAGCTGTGGTGGTTTAGCATGAATGTGAAAGGGTTTTTTTTCCTAAGGAAGTTCTAGCATGGATTGACAGCTTGGCTGACGAATGGGAGTGTTTTCTACATCCCTGGAAACGCAGTCTTGAATCAAAAATCCCAAGTGACTCGGCCCTTTCTTTTTCTGGCTGGCAAGGAGCTAACATCACCTCGTAAATCAGGACTTCAGCTGGTCCCCCTGGGGCCAGGCCTGCCGTGCCTTAGCGGGGGGCCCTGCCCATGGGACAGTGGGTGAGGCTGGCCGTGTCCCCTCTGTCCCCTCCCGGCTACTCTGGTGGGGAGAGGAGGAGGAGGAGTGCAGACCAGCAGTGTGGCCCTGTGCCAGGACCACGGTGGCTGTGCTCTGGGCCTTGGCTGCCAGAGCCGCTGGTCCGAAGGAGGAGAGACTTTTAAGAACTTTTCTCCAGAGCTCCAGGGAGTTGATCCAAGTTGGAGTCGCTTGAGATCTGACCAGGGGTGGAGGAGGGTCGTCCATCAACTCCATCTCCCACCTTCCTCCCTCTGTCACTGCAGCCTTGAAGTTCGGAGAGTCAGCTGGATAGGAGAAAAAAAAAAAAACCTCTGGGCAAAGACATTAACTCTTTTCCCTCCTCCATGTAAGACAGAGTGATTTGAAATGTAGAGAGACAAAGTCAGTGAAAGAACTGAGAAAGACTATTTTGAAGATGGGATGGAGGAAGTGAACATTTCTGACCAGACTTCTCTAGATGTAAATTATGGAAAAATTGACTGTTTTTGTAATATCCTAATACTGATTGGGGGAATGCAAACTCTAGCCAAAGGGTTGTGTGTATTGATATACATGGGTTTTAACTGGGAATTTTGAATGGAATATGTCCCTGGCTCATGGGAAAGAATAAAGAAGTTTCTATTTCTTTTGAGATAGAAGTGAATTGAGAGATGGAAGAGAATCTCTGTTTTGTACTAGACATGCATTCTTAAATGATACCCCAAACATGTGGAAGCCCATGAACAGCGTGAAAAGCTGTTATATGGGGGAGACTGCACAGAATCTGCAAAAATTCTGGGCGGTTGCAGATCTGTGGCCTTGAAAGCCACCAGACCTTTTCTTATGGTGTGTTCTCCATAACCCTAGAGAGGCTCCTCTCCCAAGGTGATGTAGGATCGTGTTTAATTGGTGGCAACTGACTGAAAATCATAGTTTTCTCTCTGTGGTGTGTGGGAAAGTGAACAGTTTGGGGGGGAAGGTGTTTGAATGTCTCATTGTTTTGTCTCTCTTTTTTTCTTTAGTATATGTTAATAAAATATATCTGTTTTTACTTTTAAGTTGTGCCTGTTTCACCTTTTTCTCTCAAAATCCTATCTCCCAGTTGGTTAACGAAATTTGGCGAATGTGAAACCATGACATAAGCCATGACTGACACTCCACAGGAATGGACCAGAGCAGTAGCCAGTATGTTGACACTGGGAGAAGCCTCACGTGCCTACTCACAGACAGCCTGCTGAAATAGTTTGTGTAGGCATCCCTCCTCTTGGATCTCCAGTCACTGGGGGTCAATCCCCGCTGTCATTGTTTTCTTTATTTTAAGCTGTTTCTGTGCCTTCACTCACCACAGGTGGTGTAGAAGACAACCACCTGTGAAAGTGAAAATCAAGTTAGGGAATTAGATTACACCAATAGAATGTTTCTCTTAATAATCTTACCTTTATATTGTCAATGTTTCTCTTAATAATCTTACCTTTATATTGTCAGTTAGGTTGAGGCCAAAAGTGGGAGAATAATTTTTTAACCTTAAGAGAAGAAGTAGCTAAAACCCTTAACCTTAGTAAGAGTTGGGTGTGCAGAGGGCCAGGAGGTGGGTTAGCATGCTGAGTGAAGTTCATAATGGGACAGGATTTTGAGATGAAGAAGGAAGCCCATGGTGGCTTCATTCTTCTGAAAAAGTAATTTATTGTCTAAATTGAACAGGAAGCATACATGCGGGAAAAAGCGTTTGTGACTGGACTTTATCTTTGGGTTTAAATTGCTAGACCTCCAATTGCCCTCCTTATGATTGTTCCAGATATCAAGGCAGACAGAATCAAACGTGTGTTAAGCTCACTAATGGTAGCTGGGTAAGGTGTTCCTTCCACAGTTACCGAAAGGATTTTGAAGGCTGTAAAGCAGTGGGAAAGGATTAGTTTTTTGACCCTTTCTTTTTAAACTGCACCCAAGATAATTCCACAAATAGGACGCATGTTCTCTGTGACTGTCATTGGAAGTGGCAACACTGGAATGGAACTCGAGCTCCTTTTAATAGGTTCTGGTCCAGATCTAACAAAACAGATCTGGGATGGAACTGCCAGTGGAAACCTCATGCAGCAGCTTGAAAATGCAAATAGTGTGATTTTTATGGTGGGGCAACTATTGTTGGAGGACCACTAGGCCCAGAAGCAAACTGTATTTTGACCCACCAATTGCTGATGAAAATTAGAAAGGTCCCTTTGCCAACAGGACATGAACTTTAAAAGGGCATTACTGGATTTGTGGCCAATATACTTACTGCAGGTTACCCCCAAACTGGTCAAGGATATGTTATGTGAGCTATATTAGACCATTGTTCTTTCTGCCACCACAAGTTCAGAAAAATCAGTTAAGAATCAAGGTATATGATAACCTAATTAGAGAAAAACAACAGTAAGTTGATACATCCTTGGTGGAAGGGAGCACTCAAAAGTGGGGTAAGGATGAGTCGCGACCTGAATGAATCATACAAAATATGGACCAGCCACGTGGAATCCTAATGAATTAATATCAAGTGCCAGAGATCCCATTTATAATTTAAATCAGATAATTAGGTTACAAGCTGTCTTTGCAGTAATAATGAACCAGATAGCTACAGCTCTTGACCTTTTTGCTGACGAATCTACTTAGATGAGAAATACAATATTTCAACACTGGATGGTATTAGGTTATTTATTAGTGGAAGGAGGAGTGTGTGGCAAATTAAATGACTCAAACTGCTGTTTGCACATAGATGACAATGGGAAAGTGGTGAAACAAATAACAAAAGGAATAAGAAAGTTAGCTCGTGTACTGGTCCAAACATGGAAAGGATGGGAATGGGACACATTTTCATGGTTACCTGGTAGACTATAGGTTAAACAAATGCTTTTTTTCCTCTTATGTGCTGTAGCAACTCTAATCTTTTACTTTGCATGATCCTTTGCTTGGTACAACTTATTCAACATGTGATCAAAGGGATGCAAGTAGTAGCCATGCCTACTGATCCAGAGATGGCTACGAAAAGACAGGAATTGATGTCACTGCAAATAATTGCAAAACCAAAAAAGACCCAGGAACAAAAAATTAAGTCCATGATAACTAAAGTTTGTAAAGACAATTATTTAAAAATTAAAGAGGAGGGACTGAGAGGAACAACAGACTTGTCTTTACAAACAAGCAGTGGATCTGCTGGTAGATAAAACTAGCACTGAGAGATAAAAGAAACAATGGGAAGGATTCCACTGACTGATGAATGGAAAACAAGATATTTGCCTGTAGGTTTGCTAATAAATGAAACTGGATATTGAAAGATGAAAGAAATAGGAAAGCCCATAAATTCCATAAGAATTAAAAATTAAAAGAGGGATTATACATTAAAGAGGGACTTCAGGTATTAGGCACTCTGGGAAATCTGTGACTCTCAAGTACCTCAGCCAATGGAGAGAGGGAAATGCGGCCAGAAAATTAAGATAAAGTAGGAGGCTGCGTCCTCCAAAATTTGAAAGACCCCAGGGGAAATGCCCTATGGTCTCTCCCTTTATTCAGATAAAGTAAAAGGACTCCTCTGTCTCCTTTCTGGACATAAACCTCTGGCATTTGTGGATTAATTTTCCTAACAGTCCTGTAGTTTCTTTTTCTAGTTAGCTGTAGCAGCTCCAGTCCAAAATTGATTTCCTGGGTTTCCATGTTTAGAGCCAGTGGGTGTCACCTTGTTTTGCTTTGAAAGCTGAGGCCATTTAGTCTGCAATTGTGTGTGCTTAAGGCATTTGAGCTAAAATACAAAAATAGTCTTTGTGTTCCTTGTGGCTACTCGAGGTCTCACCCCTTCTCAGCTGAGAGCTCAACACCAGGGTAGAGACAAATGCTCACTCCCTGTGCTCTGAGCAACCTCCACATGCAGAGAGCGAGCGAGAGAAGCTGCAGCACCTCTGGTATCTGTGCTGAATGAAGAGCTTGGCTATCCCCACAGGAGGAGCTTGATGCCTGGTTCCAGCTGACAGTTCAGGGCTGCCTCCAGAGGTAGACACTCTCCCAATTGTCCAGTACAGCACTGAAGGAAAGAAGCCTTGAAGGCTTCAGGTATGCATTTTTTATTCTGTGAGTCATCTAGGGCCCATTAGTAATTATGGAAATGTTTTGGTTTTTCTGTTTTTTTTGGTTTTTTTTTTTTCTATTATGTGTAGAATTATTTTCGGGCTATGATGATATGCTGAAAAGCACTTGAAAAGCTTTTAAAATTCTTTTTTAATGGTTGGAAAAAGCACCTGCAGTGGTTTAGTTTAACCTGGTGTAGTGGATCCCTGCTCTTCAGTGTCTTTTTTGTAGGGATTGAAAGCACTTCAGAGAGCAGTCAGTTTGTTGGATATGCTAATTACTAATTGTAGAGTCACACCAAGGGTTTTGAACATTAGCACATAGCAAAGTTGCTGTTTTTAATGGAAAAGTTCTTAGAGCCTGCCAAACATGGGTGGGATGCACCTGAGATGGCACAGACTGCATAGCATAGCACAAGACTACGTGCTTGAGATAACCTTATCAGTGAGATGCATATGTTCATATGGAAAGTGCCGGCTTTCACTTTTCATAAAACACTGTAGAAAAAACTGATGCAGTTTTCATGAAAACGAAAAGTTTGCTTTTTGCATCCACAAGTGGCAAGGAGGCAGAAAAGGTTCAGTGTGTATCTTCTACCTAGGAAAGTATGGTTTGGGGCAGATAGGACAGGGGAGGTGGGGTTTCAATCACTTTAGAAACAGCAGTGATCTTCTGTAAGAATACCTGAAAGGGAAAGACCTCTGAACAAAAGCTCTAGAGAGAAGAATGAAGATAAATGTGCTAGTACACCTCTCTAAATTGTCAGACAAGGGGCTATGTTTGAGAGAGTCTGTGGGTTCCTTTTTTACTCTCTTTTGACGCAGATTTCTTGCTTTGTTCTCCTCACTCCAAACTGTATTTTTCAGACTTTTCATTTCAAGGAGCACTGACTGTTTATTTATTTTAAAAGTCACTGTAAGAATTCCAGATGTTCATTCTGTTTGTTTTGAAAATCAACAGGCTACAGACTGTTGGAAATGAGATTGAGAATTTTTTTTTTCCATTGATAACGATGAACATTTATTCTGTTTAACGGCTTTGGCTCCACTAAGTAAAGTAAAACCTAATGGAGTGTTCAGATTGGTTTCATTTTTGATAAGTTCGGTTAACAGTTACATGAGCCAAAAAGCCCTGTGGGGAAATGGAGGCTGTTTCACCACTGGATGTCATGCCAAGCCCATGTGTCTTTAGAACTATCTGTGCAAATAATATATGTCTAGTGTTAAAGTTATATGAAGCAGGAGCTCACACTACTGAACCTATGTGCTGCTAGTAAACTGTTATTAACAGAAGAGGGCAATAAAAATCTTGTCTGTCAACTTAAACCAAAATAAAAGCCCATCATTACCTGAATGTGACAAAAATGGTAATGCTGCCAGCAAGTTTGGGACATGACTTTTAATGCCTTTTGGGACAGGCTCTTCATGACAAAACCTGCACTAGCAGTCTGTATGCCTCAGCTTCAAGCAATTTCTGTAATTGAAATTAATTAAAATACTTACGACCTGCTGTGATCTGAAGTGTCTGTCTGCATCTGTTGATGTTGTTACTGCTCATATAAAAGGGGATGCCTGATCTTTAATAAACTACGTGATCTGCAGGAAATATGAAAGATTCTGGCAGAACAATGCTAATTTGGGAGAGAAAGATCAGCAGTCTAGCAGGTGAATTTTAGCAAGGAAGAGGATTGACCTGTCCTTGTTAGTGTTTTTTGTGAACATTAGAGCTTCTTTGAACACATGCTGAAAAATCAGGGGGCTGAATTTTGGAGGTTGCTGCTAGCTGTTCAGGAGCTGCTCTGTGTATCTTAGTAAGCGATCCATTGCACATAGCTGAAGCGGCCTGATGGATTTTTTGGAGTGATGATTATTAGGGAGACATTTTTTTGCCTCATTAACAGATATCCAATGGACGGTATGTTTAAGGGGAGGCTGCTGACAAGGTGCTACTTATCTGCAATATACCTTTTATCTGCAAGTGGCAGATAAATACTCTTCTGAGGCTGTGGTAGTTGTAGCATTTCCTTCTCCTTCTGTTGTCACTTCTGCAAAACATAGCCTGGAAGCAACACCCTGAGTGATAAAACCCTTACCACTCCAAATGGCACTGATGGGAACGTGGGATTCCCAGTCCCACCAGGTAACAGGGCTGATGGAGGAAATCCTTTGGGCTCCAGAAGGGTGACTAAAGGCCTGAAGGAGACTTGTCAGGCAGTCCCCACATGGTTTGGCCTATGTTCTTGAGTCTGCACCCAGAGAACATCTGTGAAAAGAATTAGATTCTTTTCTATTCCCTAGCAGAAGACTCAGTGAAAATCCCTTTTCTGAGAGTGCAGCAAACAATTTTTCCTCCAGAAAAAGTTGTGTTTTGTGGGACCTTTCAAAAGCCACCTTTCAAACAGGTATTCTAGTATCTTTATTCATGTCTCCTACTTCAGCATCAAATGAGCCTCAGTTGGGCTTTTTTGGCAAACTGATAGAACATGTGCCCCTAAATAACTAAATCAGTCTGATTCCATTTCTCTCCATTGCTTGTGAGCAGCACAGATGGTTCTGATTCAAGTAAATACACCTCACATGGCAATGCTTGCTATGCTATACATTACACCTGTCCAGAGCCTGAGTGTGGGTTCTGAAAGGTGTTTTCCTTATTGAATTTCTGCACCTGAATTTAAGGCTGATCAAGCAGCTGAAAAAATAAAAAAAAAAAAAATAATCAAATTTGTTAGGGAGCTCGATTAAACTGTTGTATAGTAAGTATTATTAAGAGGTAGATGAAATGTTATTTCTCTTGGCTTTGGTTAGTACCAGTGTCTATCTCACTCTGCTTTGAAACTAGTTAAACCTAAATCTGCAAGGTGATGTGCAGTAATTAAGAAAAATAAGAATTAGTTATTAAGTTAACTAATAAAATCAAGAAAAATCTATTTGGAAATCAAAATGTGTGACTTGCTTAAGTTTAGTTTAAGGCTGTGACAGCTGCAGCTTACACAAAAGTTTTGTAAAAAAGAAAAAAAATCTAAAATGACCAAGTAAAAAAAAATTGAAAAGTTATAAAATGTTGTGTACTTTTCAAATCAATTTTTATGCAGATGCTTTTAATCAAGCTTCCATAATGTTTATGCTGTAAACTTTTCCTGTACTTTATAGCTATGTACAGCTATTGCCAGCCAAAAGAAAGATCATATTAATGTCCTAGTATTCTAATTACATGAAGTAAAGATTTTCTCTCCTTACCAATTTTTTTTTCTAATGACTATTGCAGCTTTCTTATACTCACTGAAACTGTTCTCAGGCAGTACAGTTCATGCCAGATGTGTGGCTTGCGCCTGAGCACTTGTTAAGTCTTAAGCACTTTGGAAGTGACAGTGTTTACTTTTAAATTTTGTTCAGTAAAAATGTAAATAGGATGGTGATTTTGAGGGCAGCAACTTCAGAGAAAGTTATATGGAGAGCTATAAAATGTTAGTCAAGATCTCTTCTGATCCAAATGCTGAATTGAGACATAAAGTAATAAAATTGTATCTGGTCTTCAAATGGCTCATCTAATTAACACATAATAGAAAGTAATGAATTTTTTACAGTATTCTATGTAAAATCCCTTATTTTGTTTGTACGTGGTGTCTGAGCACTGTCTAGTCGTGGGCAGCTTTCAGAATGGTGTGAAATATCCTCTAAGGCTTAGCAGGACACCGATCAACTTGACTGATTTTGTCACATGGGTTTTTGCTCACAAAAATTGAGCATGTTCATGAAAAGACTAGATTTGTGCTTATTTTTAAATATAGGCTTAAAACCTTCTTAACATCTCACTGAACTGTAACTGAAGGGGTGTTAAGCATATGATCACTTCATAGGCAAGATACAGAAATTATGACTCGCTACTGTGAGTAGTTGCTGGGCATTTGCTGGGCTAGGTGGTATTTTTTTGTTGTCTGATCCAGTATCCCTAAATATGAAGTGACATTGTGTGTTTGGAGGTGCCTAATGGTTGGCACCATATCAAGCTGCAGTGCAGATCCCCTGTAGCTGTTGTGCAGGGATGGCTGCTGGCTGGGGCAGGCTGGCCTGTTTCCCATGGCACTAATTGCTTTCAGCATGCCTGAGCTGTGCCCTGCTGGTCCACTGGGATCCAATAACTGTCCTTTGTTTCCTGTTCTGTATTATCCTGCAGTCCTTCTCCCATGTCACATACATATGTCAAACTGTTGAGCAGCACAGCTTGATTTCTCATGCTGTAAAAAGCATTATTTTCAGATAGAGGAGAACATCTAGAATTAAATTAAAAGTCTGACCCTGAGCTCTCTGAAGGACAGGGTGACGCATCTCTACCAGATGCTCTTCTGAAGGAGCTTTGACCTATGCTGCACTCTTTCTCTATTTTGAAACAAACATTCCTGTCTTTGCAAAACCTGAAAATCCTTTTCAGTCACCTGCTTCAAAGGAAGAGGCCGTGTCTGTGCTCTCTTCATTGCTGTAGACTTTCTATTTGTCCTGCCTCAGTTTAGGCATGGCTGTGGATCCTGGGACATGTTAGAGCAGCCAGGAATGGAATGAATTTTGGTTTGAAAATTCAAATGTCCCATATGCCTCAAAAGACGGACAGGCGGATACCTGCCCTCCCTCTAATATTTCACTGCTGTTTTGTCTATTTGTCTCCCTGCTCCATGTTCTTGACAGTCTAATCTCTTCACCAGTGCCCAGCTCTAGCACAATTTCATCCCCATAATTCCTTGGCAGGGCATGGGATCATAAGATAAACCCTATGGGCTGGGTTTGTGCAGGGATCCTGGCAGAGAGGTGCTGGAGAGCATCACTACAGGTCTTCACAGGGTTTCTACCCAAGAGTTACCAGTCATGAATAACCAGCAAGCAGAGTACTCTGGTATTATATATCCTCAGTACATATATTATATTATACATTATATATTATATAGTATATACTATATATTATATACTATATATTATATAGTATATATTATTTATTATTTATTATATATTATATATTTTATATACTCAGTACAATGGGTATTGTGTCAGGGAGCTTACCTTTTTCCCAGGCCTGGTGTAAGGGATCACTCTGTCTTTCACTAATTGTACCAGTGTATTTATAAAAAATTTCTGCTTTATACCTTGTCCTTTGAATTCTGGGGGCAAGAACTGTTTCTTCATGCTACCTTCTCTTTAAAATCCTTAGCAGGGTTTTCCTCTCAGCATTCTCAATCCATATGTCCCAAATTACTTTCCTGCAAAACTGCTGCAGCTGTGAACAATATTTCTGCATTACCTTCCTGTGGTGTCGATTCCTTGTTTTCACTGTAGCATTTCAGCTTTTGATTCAAGGAGGACACTCTTACATGAAGCGTGCAAATATAATAAAAAGTGTTATCCATGTTGCTTTAATTGTCTTGCTGCTTTTGGTTTAGCAGGGTCATGACTGTTGCATCGCTTCCAAACTGTGGCCAAAGTAAATGGCTGAGGTTTTTTTTGTTTTGTCTTCAGTCATGAACTTTAAAAATCATTCTTCCAGCACCACATGAACAATAATATTAATTTGTATTGTTTTATTCAGCTGCTGCATGAAAGGATGACATCAGTTTTGGTTTTAATTCCTTTGGCATATTTTTCTTAATACACCTGTTACATGGAAGAAGAGCTAAAGACATTTCTTGGAGTGGCATCTCCAAGTATTAAAATAGTTTGTTCTCTGTTGTGTATGGCTATACATCCTACAGAAAACTTGTGAATTATGGTGGGCCAGTCAGAATCCAGGCACTGAAAATATTGCAGACAAAATAAAATATCAAAATGTCTCACTCCTGTGCTTGCCTCAAGTTCTGTTGTACCCAGCCAATGCTGGAGCCTCTCCTCTGCCTGAGGCTCATGTAAACAAGCACTGAAGTGGGACATGCTGCCTTTCCAAGCACTGGATCACAGTGTTCCACTGAAACTCCACTGTGCCAGGCTAAATGACACAGGTCCCTTGGCAGTGCGAGGGAATGACTGCTGCACTGGTCATGTTGTGTGCACTGAGCAGAGACCAGCTAGATTAAAGTGTATTTGTAGGCTGGCTGGCCTTGCAGTGCAGTGGACTGGGTCATGTGTTCACATGATGAGAGAGAGACAAATTGGAAAATGTCCTTAAAAAGGGGAGAAAGGGTAGTGGATGAGGGCAGCAGGGGAATGACACTGAGGAGAAGCTGGGAGAGGTGGGAAAGGGTCACTGTATCAGACAGTGTGGGGGGCAAACATTAGGGGAGGTGTAGGAGATGGCAGTGGATGTAGGCCCATGCACTGTCTTTAGGCATTGTCCATATATCATGTCCTGGTACCTTCCAATATAAGAGAAGTTTTTATTTCTGTGACACCCTACAACAACAGAAAAGAGATCCCTATTGTCACTCCCATGTTACCATGCTGAAACGAGCCATTCTGGCACCCCTCTTATCAGTATGTTTAATTCCACAGCTTGGACTTTGTTCTTAGCACCAATATTCAGCACTGGATAGCCTCACTGAAATAAAAGTGTGACAGCAGGACCGAAAAGGATCCCAAAGCGTCTCCTTGCTCAAAGGCTGGTACAGCAGGTATTTAATTGTACATTGATATGTGAATTCTGTATGCAATAGCAGAGAGTAGGAACTTGGTGAGTGCTTCAGCTGGAAGCAGAAAACTGGCATAATGAATTTCTAAGCTAGATCAAAAAATGATCCATAACATACAAATAGGAGTAACTTACATCCCATCCTAAATATGCAAATTACTCCTCTAGCCAAACGTTTCTATATCATGAAACTGCTTTCCATTTCAAAGCAAAACTTGAGGTTATTTTATTTTTTCTTTCTCTGTAAAAAAACCCAACCCACCAACCAACCAAAAAAAAAAAAATCCAACAAAAATAAACCTACTAAGGTGTGTTGGGTGGTAGTTCGGTTTCACTCTTGGGAAGAGGAGTGAAAGGTTTTTAATATTGTTTTTCCATGTGATTCTGTAATTAAATTGATTTATCACGAACTACGTAGAGCTTGATATAGTTCATTTGGAGAAAATTCAGAAGTAGGTGTAGGATGGGGTTTTAAATGAATTGTCTGTTGTATATTTGCCTTGCTCTTCTTTTACTTCCCTTATTTTTTTTCTTTTAATTAGTTTTATCATGTCCTACCTGTTTTCATAATTCTCATTGTGGAATTGGTTGAAGTGTTTATAGTGTATTATTTATGATATGTTTTATGAACATTTATGACATAAATGTTTTAACTCATCTCTTTTCTGGGTGATTTAGGGCTGAATTAGCTATGTCAAAGAGGAAATGTCTGTTGGTTGTTCTGTGATTCTGTCTGTCAAGTCCAGAACTTCATGGCACATACAAATCTGGATACATGTAGAAGGAGTTCTGGGCTTTTGGGTTAAACCCTGCTATTGGAAAAGTTGCTCCATCTGTCTAGGCTTAGTTTTTACCTCTCTGAAATGAAGATGATGATAGCACTCCAAGTGAAATATTTCTTTTCAGTATTCATTTGGAAAGTGACTTTTACACTTCTGAGTCTCCCTTGTGAGTGGGTACATTCCTTGCCCAGCAGCAGCCGGATATTGTGGTGGAAGCAGCCCAAGGAGCTGTGTGGGACAGAAAAAAGCAATTTGGAACTTTACTAGTCCCTTCTACACAGACCACTCTGAACAGAGTTTTTCTTGAAAAAGGAGAATATTAGGTAATATGCTGAAGTGAAATACAGCCTGTGCTAGACAGATTGGGATAACTCTATCCTACTTGTAACTTTCCCCCCCCCCCATCTAAGGGAAAGAGGATTCTTTTTGAAAAATATTGTGAGATCTCAAAGTGAAATTGTGGGAGGATATTATCTGTCTTGTGGTGTTTGCTGGAAAAAAAATTGAATGCAAGAACAAAAGGAATGAGAGGAAATGTGAAAACAGTGGGAAGAGAAAAACTGCTTTTAGCCTTACAGAGGAGTCATCGATTCATGAAAGCACAAGGATAATTCTTCATTGTACAGCTTTCAGACTACAGCTAGAATATTCACTTTGAGTTAAAGACTAGAAAAATGTTAATGAACTGACAGAAGCCACAGAAAAGTCAGTTAAAAAACCTCAGTGGTTAGAGGACTAGACAAACAGCTGTTAGGAAAAGAGAGGGAAAACTAGTGAAATGGTGGATTGAAGCATGAGCAAGTACGAAACATAGCTGTCAGAACTGAAAAGGAAGATAAACTTAAAGGAAGATCAAATTTGCTTTTGTAGCTCAAGTTCAGAAAGAGGAATTCTGGTACAAAAATAGAGTTGTAAGTTTGGGTTTTTTCCAAAAAGACTTTTTCTTAAAATTTGATTTTTTAATTTTTATCTGGTTTATTCTAAGGAATGATCTAGATAACATGGAAAAAAAATTCTTTCTAAAAATGCTAAACATTTTTAGAAATGCATTTGAATATGCTGTACAGAGAAAATGTTTTACAGTATCTTTGAGGGCTTCAGGCTTCAATTACCTGAGTACTGTGTGTAATCATGGTCTTGGAATGTTGCTAATTTTGAGGACAGCTCTTATCTTTTTTATGCATTTGTATTCTGCAAAGAAAAAATAAATCACAATTATGAAAAAATTATAAATTATAAAGAAATGCTTTTCCTAGGTTTAATATTTGTTAATGCCTTTTATAAAATTATTGTATATTCTGACTTACAAAATAAAATTCTTGATGAAAGAAATGACGCATAGGATCTTGCATGGAACAGTTGTGGTAAAGGATAATAATATTTTGCATTTGTGCAAAAAGATCAGAGTAATTTAAAAGCAGGCCTGTGCCAGTAGTTAGATGTGTAACTTATTTCAGAGAGAAATAACAAGGAAGGGGACTTACTCAAGGTTAGATGGCCTCAATGAAAAAAATGGAAGTTTTTGCTCTAACTGAAGCCCTCTAAATAAAGGCTTTTTTTCTTGTTATGAAAATGGAGACTGGATCAGTGCTGTGCTTATGAATTGTATAAACTTCAGTCTTTCTTTCCTAAATTTTTCACCTGTCTTGGATTCCACTGAAGAAACCAGAACAGTGCTTGCTCGAAACAGCTCAAGCGTTCCTTTGCTACTGAGCCCAGTTTGATATTGTGCAATTCTCTGTGAATATTAACTGGTGCAACCCTGTGGGTGCTCCCTTTTGGGAGGGCTCTGAGGTTGCTGGGGATGGCCACATAGCTGTTGCGTGCTATATTTGGCGGAGCTTGGGTCCATCCCCCTGTGTCCTGCCAAGAGCAACTGGTCTGTTTGTTCCTGTAGCTCCAGGGCCATGGAAGCTGGATAACCTCTCCACTCGAAATGCAAAGGGATGGGAAGTCTCCAGCAGTAAGCTGGAGTTGTTAGAGCTCTGTGCTGCCTTTTTTTTCATGTTTTCATTCAAAGGAAGTCTTACTCACTGAGTAGGAAGGACTGCAGAGCATGGCAGAGGAAAGCAATTTTGACAGGCACTTTTCCTGACTGTATTGCTAAAAGCATGGGAAGTGGGGACACACTACAGGGTTGAGCAATGGGGGTTTTTAAAGGACAGCATAGCACCAAAATTCACTCATGAGACCCTAAAGGAATTGTGAACAACCCATAAGAATGCAGCTGGGAATGGCAATCCTTTGATGGATTGTCAAAGTAGCATTCATTCTCTTTTGTTGTTTAGTTCTCTGCAGTATCTTTATATAGGTACTATTGTGACACAATATTTAAGCTACAATGTGGCTGTGCACTGGGTGTTACAATACTGAACTAAAAAGAATTACTAATCTTCTTGAAATCCTAGTAACCTGCTTGCCATATATGCTCAAAATGTTTCATACCCATGCATAGATTACTTTGGAATTAGTCTTCTGTATGAATTCAGTTGTTACTTAGTTGTTCACATATAATCCTTCTAATTTCCCTGGTAGATTATCATTCATTGTCTTTCAGTGCAAACCTCTCTTGTTTCCCATGTGTTTTCCCCAATTGCTCTCTGGAATGTTTTCTGTCTTGGCTTGGCCAAGGTATTCTGTGAGGTATGGAACCTTGATACAAAGCTAGGCTGAGCAAAACAGTTTGAAAAACTTACTGGATAGCTAAAAAAAGGGAAAGATAGCCATGGATTGAACTAGATCTTAAATTTGAGGTTACTTCAGATTGACTGGCTCCTACTCAGCATTTCACAGTTGAGTCCAACAGTAGAAGTGACATGACTACCTGCAATCGTGAGCTCTGAAACTGCTGATTATGTGGCACTGATGATTTGTACTGGGGTAAGAGCCAGCTGGCCATGGGGATGTGGCTTTAGATTGCATTCTAATAAATAACACTTAGTATGGCTCAGCTTGGTATGAACAGGAAATGCCAGGCAGAGGAACTACCACTCCAGAACATGAGTCAGAAGATGAAATTCAGGACTGACACAGATGCATATATTTCAGTGCTTTCACATTTGGCATCCCTGCACAGACAAATGATCTAATAACAGTTTCCCTCACACACCTTGGACGCACAGGAAAAGAGCCAGTGTTGACATGAGTAATATACAGAAGACATAGGTGAATGGTATTTTAAGCCTTGCTAAAAATAATTTTTCCATGCACTTCATAGATTGGTGTAGGTCGGCTTTAGTGCTTGCAACTGCTTTGTCCACACCTCTTCAGTGACTGCCACAAGCTCCTTTCCTCATCTTTTAATTGGCAAACTTGCCTCTCTTTTGCCTTATGTAAATTGTGAGCCATGAGAAGAGCCTTGCCTTTGAAGGACCCCTCACAGAGATGAGGGCTTTGAGACTGTTTTTATTGGGATAATTCCACAATACAAAAATCCTCATATTTCTAAATGCTAAGAACGTAATGTCTTTGGGCAAATCTGGGGTCTGTTCTGGTTAAGTAACTGCCCAGGCAGATCACTGTGATTTTAGTTACTCTTAAAGCTATACCCACACAGAGACCTAAATGCAAGAGAAGGTCAATAGTAATAATAATTTGATGTCCTCTATCCAGTCAAGTTTTGTTCAGTATCATTTGCTCTAATTTGGGATCTTTCTTCCTTTTCTGTTGACCATTTATTAACTGGTGGCACAGAAACATTCAATGTCTTTTGTTCTAATTGTTGGCCCATTTCTGTATAAATTTTCTTCTGAGTCACACCCCAAACCGTACAGACTCCTTTCATTACCATGACAACAGCAAGGCATGCCAATGTTAGCAAAGTCTGCTGGAAAAAGAGAAGTCAGTAAAATCAAACCACAGTTAATTGAGGTATTTCAAATATAAATTCCCATTTTCTGAAATGTATCAAAATTATCCTGCATTGTGGAAAAGTAGTTAAGAATAAGCCCTAGATAAATAGCATAGCCTCATGCTCAATGTTGGGTCTTGCCCTAGGTACTGTGTTATAAAAAAAGATCTTACAAAAATATTGAGAGTGGAATTGGTCACAGCCCTGGTGAAATGTTTGGGTTAGAAGAGGATGAAGAGTTAAATGTGGTTACTAAAAAAGTAAAGGATAATCACTAACAGTTTCAGAAAAAACATTTGATGTAAATTGTGCATTGTTCTGTCATTATCATGCCTTTCTCTCCATTGCTTCAGATTAAAAGTACATTTGATGGGATTACATTTGATGGGATACATAACAGTACATTTTAGACTAATAAATAATGCAGTAACTCATGCAAAGTAATAGGGAATCATTGATGTAAAACAGGTTTTGTAGAGCAAAATGCTGGAAAAAATTGCCTTAGTCCAAGGGAAGCTGGGAAGGAGGAAAACTGTAGGTGGGACTTGAGAGGTCTGCAGTCATCATGGAGGATTATTTCTGTTTTAAAGAAGAGGTGAGAGCACAGAGATAGCAGAGGTAATATCTACAGCCTCCTTTCCCTTGAAATCTCCATGATCATATGGGCTTTCTCTTGGCCTCCCTCTATGCTTTGAAGCTAAGATGGAAACTATTTTGGAAATAGAAATGGAGGATGAATGTCCTGCAGTCAGGGACAATATGGGCTAAACTCCTGAGATTTGTAGTTTTGAATACTTCTGCTTATGCTTGCTGTGAAGGAGGGGGAGAGGTTGAATGATGTTACCCACTGAAAAACTGTGATTCAGGTATTCCTGGATTATGTATCGGGTTGTCACATAAAACTCTTCTCAACTTTTTTGTTACTTTAACTCTGTTAATATATAGCTGGAGGTGGCTGGAGGGCTCATCTTTCCTCTGGTATGTCCTCAGGGTACACAAATGAGTTTCAGGAACCTCTGCAATTTCCAAAGGATGCAAGTGCTATGTTTTCATTTAAAGATAGTTGACTGTCAGATGAGGTGGCTGAATTGTTGTGACAGCCATTGGTAATGTCAGAGCAAATGTAGACTTGTTCCCCTTATTTATAGCCTTATTTTCAGACCTACTAGACCTACTAGTAGGCTAGAATGCTGTTTGCTTTGTTTAGGTTCTCAGTAATCTGACAATACTTGCCTGCTTAGTACAGGGAGATGGAATAGACCTCCTCATCCTGCATCACTTGCCATGCTGGGGTTTATTCCAGTTCAGAAGCTCCTGAGTCCAGCTGGCTGTAGATGCAGATAGTAGGTCAGGCATTGGGGGTCCAGTTCTGAAGGAGAAACTATGGAAGTGACGTGACTTATCAAAGATTGTAGTTAATATCAAATATTAACAGTTGCTACCTAATAGACAAGCTTCATGTGAGAATTCACGAAGATGAATAGCAATGCTCCTGCAGTGTAACCTAAATTCTGACATCAGTGAGCTTCTGGGAACAGCCCCTGCACCCACTTCCAGCCCTGCACCTGCATCCAGGCAAATGGCAGGGGGAGAGCCCTTGACTCTCAGTACTGCAGAGTGATTGATTGATGGGCTGGCTCAAGACTTGACAAACAAAACAGAAAACCTTGCAGTTTTGTGAACATAATATTTAAGTGTTCATAACTAACTTAAAAGCATTAGACATTTGTAAACCTAAGAAATTCCTTGAGACTTGTAGAATGCTTGGCTGCAGGTGGAGCCTGCAAGCCATAAAAGCTGCAGTTAATGATAAGGTTTTGTCTTCATGTGTCTAATGTGTGTGGGTGTGGGGCATGTGAGCATGGAGAAGAGCACACACTGCTGAGTGTGTCTGTCTATTCTGCTTTCTCTTCTGTGGAATGGCAGATCTCCAGTGAATGTGTTTTCATCTATCTATTGATTTTTTTTTTTTAGTTTATTTTTTTACACGGCATCCTTTAGCTGACATATTTAAAATACTTAAGGAATGCTTTAAAATGTTTTTTATAATTTACCCATTTTTGGTGGTATTTATTAGCATCACCAAAGAAGCTGCTCATTCACAGCAGAGTTTGACTATGACTTTAGACAAAAAGATTAGCTGGTGTAGTTTAAATAAACTAAAAATGGTGTAGTTAAGTAAAACTAAAATCTTCTAACTTATTGAACAAAAATGGGTTATCTTGACCATCATCCTTGATATTACATAAGTAAATTGCTAACAGAGACTTTTTTTTTTAGTCTGAGATGTTTAGCTCGGTTGAGTCAGACTTTACAAAGCAAGGCATTTGGGGTTTATTCTGATGCAAAACACTGTGCATCCCTGAGTTGCCTTTTAGGGGGCAGAATGAAAAGCCGTCAATACCTGGGATGTGTCTCCAAGGTGGCCAGTGACATTTATTGGTTGGAACTTATGTCATGAAATGCAACAGTCCCTCCAGGGAGCTGAGCTTTACCCTTAGGGACCTCCCCTAACACTTCATAACTCAGAATAAAGCATTAAGGCTGCTGAGGTGAGATTCAGGAGACAGGGGCCATAGGACAAGGATATGAGGATGGGATCTCTGGTCCACTGGCACCATGCCCTGAGCCAGCCACCAGCACATGCCTTGGGAAGGAAAGGCAGGATCAAGCACAGAGTAAAGTGTCCCCAAATACTGTAGGGCTTTCTGTGGGCTGTGGCATTTTTTAGCCAGAGGAGATGTCTTTGGTAAACAGATTTTTTTTTCTTTCCTGTATTTTTCCAGTCTCTTTTTGAGTCCAGGTAAACTTCTGCTACATTTCGTCCTACATCACGGTGTTCTACATCT
Organism: Sylvia atricapilla; assembly: GCF_009819655.1. Lineage (NCBI taxonomy): Eukaryota > Metazoa > Chordata > Aves > Passeriformes > Sylviidae > Sylvia > Sylvia atricapilla. The sequence goes on from NC_089152.1 coordinate 20,371,669, forward strand.
TAATTATATGTGAATGAAGAAATATGAATTAATTTCCTCGTTCTGAATTTTTCATCTATTAGTTCCTCTTGTTCCAATTCTTCCACTGGAAGAATATAAACAATCATTTCCTGTTCACCTATTTCACATCACCAATCTTTGTAAGCTTCCATTGCATTTCTGCTTTAGGCTGATGTACTGAAACATATGCCGTCCCTTCTTGCACAGTTTTCCTCTTGCTTCTTGTCAGCTTTCCCACTTACTTAGTCTATGAATGTTTACTGATTCAGTTATGACATCCCTAATATTATATGGACTTCCCCAATTCATGTGGCTATAACTGAGATTTCTCACTGTGTTGTTTCTTGCCACTGTGGCCTCACTGATCTTGATGTACCATTGTTACTACCACCATCTAAGCCTGTGACAGTGTTCACTGTATCCTTTATCCCTCTTTAGACTTGGAATTTCATTCCTCGGTTACAGTTTTATTATTTGTTGTTACGTTGTTCATTATATTTAAGCAAACACTTTAATATACTCCTGCTTGTCCACTGATGTGATTCGTTCTGCCTTTTCTGCATTTTTTGTCCCTGCGTACAGCATCCATTTCTATTCACTGACTTGATGTCCAATACATCAATTCTATCAGGATCCCCCCCTAAATTAGGTGCTTCGTTTCCCTGATCTGTTTTTCTGGTCGTTTTTATGCAAAAACATTTGTCTGCTCTTCCTGGCGCCTGCAGCAGACCAATGAACCTGACCGTTTGAGTACTTTCTCCACTCCTAGTGCCAGCAGCGCTCCCATTTCGCCGCGACAAGCCGTGCCCACTGGAGGCTGTGCCCGCCGCGGGCCGTGCCCGCCGGAGGCCGTGCCCGCCGGAGGTTCTGCCCGCCGATGGTTCTGCCCGCCGGAGGCCGTGCCCGCCGGAGGTTCTGCCCGCCGGAGGCCGTGCCCGCCGGAGGCCGTGCCCGCCGGAGGCCGTGCCCGCCGGAGGTTCTGCCCGCCGGAGGCCGTGCCCGCCGGAGGCCGTGCCCGCCGGAGGCCGTGCCCGCCGGAGGTTCTGCCCGCCGGAGGCCGTGCCCGCCGGAGGTTCTGCCCGCCGGAGGTTCTGCCCGCCGGAGGCCGTGCCCGCCGGAGGTTCTGCCCGCCGGAGGTTGTGCCGCCGCTCCGCCCTCAGGGGCGAGTCGCGCGTGCTCGCGCACGGCACGTGGAGGCGGGGCGCGGCCGGCGCTCTCGCGAGAGCCGCGCGGTAGCCCTGCGAGATCGGCGGCTCCCCGCCCGCGTCATGTTTTCCCTGTGACAATCCAGGCCGGGAGGACGCGGCTCCCGGCGGGATCTCCGCGGTTGGATCTCCGCTCCCCGCGCCCCGCCGGCCTCGCGGGACTCTCTGGCCGAGCGCCGCCGCCTCCCTCCGCCGCTGCCTGGTGAGCGCGCGGCCGCGTGGGGCTGAGGAACGCGGGCAGGGGCGGGAGGCCTGGGCGAGCCCAGGGCCGGGGGCTCTCCCCGCGCCCTCCCCCGCCCGACAGCACCGCGGGGCAGCAGCTGCAGCCGCGGGCATGCGGGAGCGGGAGAAGGTGCGGGGAGCCGTGACGAAAAAGGGAGGCAGGTGTCACTGCCCTGTTGCTGAGGGTGGGAGAAGGACGGGAGTCCTCCGGCAGCTCTTCTCCCTTCGTAGGGGCTTTTTTTGTGTCTATTCAAAGCGGTATAAATTGTACGAATTCTGCACTGTGCTTCGGCTGAGGTCTTCGGAGCCCGTGCTTTTCCCCCATGAACCTCATGAATGCGATTTTAGTGTGGCCGCGCACTTTCCGCATCCCAGGTAGACCCGCAGGTGTCACAAAATTTAGCCTGAAATTTGTCACGTTTGCCCTCATCCACTGTGTGCATGACTGTAGGTGGGTGTTCTTGTATCTCCAGACCTGTCATCTGAATTTCACCGTCTTCTCATGCTATATTTGCTGGCTTTTGCTTGCAATACTGAAACATTATGTGTATACTTTTACTTAGAGATGATTTCTTTTGTATTTCAAAGTGAAGTCCTAGCAGGTGTTTTGTTGTTGTCTTTCAGGGTGTTGTTTTTTTTGACTGCATATGGTTAATTTCATTCAGATGTTGCTGTACACAAGCTGCCTTTCATGTTTTTTTAAAGGGCAGAATTCATTTGCTATGCCCTTTCACAGTGTATATATGAGAGGTTTAGTTCAGTGGAAACATTTTCATTTCTGTTGTCACATATCTAAGCTGATTGTTTCCTCATGAGTGGTGTCATTTGCTGTAGCTGGAACCATATGCTCTGTATATATGTATACATATCCTGTATGTATCTGTGTATATACAGATGCATATTGTGTCATGAGGTCGATCAGATTTGTAGTTTAGTCCAGTGTTCTGTGGTGGTATTTCATAATAAAACCTCAGAGCTCTAAGTTTACCTGTGCTAAGTTTAATGCTCCTTGTTAGAGACCTCGTATATACACATCTGCTCCATTGGGATGTGAGACTGTAGAGGACCTGTATCTCAGGGTTAAGTCTCACATAGTTTTGAGGAAAAATATGAGGTATTTAATCTGGAAAGGTGGACTCTATATCTAGTTAGTCTGCTACTGCTTCCCCATTCTGAGAGGAATCTCTTCTTAGCATGTAAGATTATAATATGTACAGTGTTATGCTACAGAACAGAAGGACATTGCCAGTATCCTTGCACCTATGAGGAATTTGTTAGGTGGCTATATCACAGTTGGTTGTGTTTTAAAATGAAACATCTTAAAGGTTTTTGTGCAAATCTCTACTGAGGTTTCCCTCTCTGTTCCTGTGTTCTTATTTAAATATGTCACGTATGTTTTGTTCTTTGAACAGTAAGACTAGATGTGTTTTTGTGTTTCGAAGTATATGAGTTGAAGGGGAAGTGGGAGCATTGAATTTTTTTTTTGGAAACTGTGTAAAGGAGGTGTTTATCTAATTGTTAATTAAGTGTAGGGATTTAAAGTCTTTGACTTATATTTGCCAAGAGACTGCTTGGCATAGTAAGACTATAACACAGCATTTTAAAATTCATTTAATCCATGAATCGAAAAATACTTTACTAGTGAAAACTGATCGTTCTGCTCTTTCAGAACTGAATTAAATGGATAGTAGTTGATTAGGAAACAGTTTAAGTGACTTGACTAAAGATCTTTGTTAGTTTTGCCTTTAATTTACCAATCTGAGGTAGCCATAATCTTTATTTTTCAAAGGAAACAGTACAAGGGTGCTCTGCATATTTTAAATTATCAGTAATGGCTATAGTAGGACCATTTTAAAGATGGAGAAAGCTACATGGGAAATTAGCAATATTTGTGTTTGAGTAGTGAAATTTTGTATGTTTAAGTACTTTTTTTTAAAGACATTAAGACACATATAGTATTCCAATCTTTCTTTCTGTTTTTAGTGTAATTATTCTTGTAATACTCATGGGGTAGAGATACACTTATCCCTATTTTAAAAATAAATAATGGAAACAAATTATATGTATTTCAGGTAGGCTTGGTGGAGCAGGCATTTGATTTCTGGTCATAGGTTGTTAGGAAGTCATTAGCCTTTCAGTACAGTAGTCTTAGATCCTGTACAGATACTTAATCTTCCTCTGTTCATGTAACTCGAGAGATTTTTATCTTGCACTGGTATGTTCTAGTTAAAAGTAGGATGCAATTCTATAGTGTTGTTTTGACTTCCTGCTCTCAAAGTCGTGGTAGTGAATGGTGAGTACTGTGTGCTGGTTGTGTTTCCCGTGATTGGCTCTCAGAAGTACTCAAACTCTGAAATTGCTGCCAGGTTTTCTTTTTACCTGTCTTCCTTGTAGTGACTGACAGTCTACTGAAACATGCAAATCTAGTAGGTATTAGCTCTTTAAAAACATCTGAAGTAGCTCTCAGAAATCGAAGCTCTGCTGTCACAGGGCTGCTTGAAATAAGTGCCAGTGTGCTGCAGCTGTTTGCTGTGCATTAGTCATTCCGAGTAATCCTTGTAAATTCTTAATTAAAAAAAAAAAAAAAAAAAGAAAACAAAGCCCACCCGGAGCCCAGTGGCTACAGGATTTGCCCATCAGCAGCAAGCATAACTGTGACCTTGGAACTGGCTAGGTATATTTTCTGGCCTGGACTGTCTGTTGTTATTGACCTGATGTCACCAAGCTAGCTGGGAGGATGTTCAGGTGGCTCAAGCAGTCTTCTTCTCTGCTGGGGGTTGGAATTAATTTACTGCTTAAAGAGGAACCTGCAGTTTTAGTCCTCCTTACTAGTAATGTTTTTGGTTTTTTGCTGTCAGGACTAGATAATACTGAAATTTCGTCCTCTAAACATTTCCTTACAAATGCATGAATTTACACAACAGAAGTTTCTTTTTCGATTAGATAACAGGAATTCTCTGAGTCAAGAAAAATACTAACAGGGAGTGTTAACACAGTGGGGCATCCACAACTTAGATGGGTAACCTGCTTCAGTGTCTCACCACCCTCATTGAAACATCTCTCCTTTATATCCAGTCTAAACCTACCCAGTTTAAAACTGTTTCCTGTTATCACAGGCCCTGATAACAGGTATCTCTCAATTGCTCTTATATGTCCCCTTTATGTCTGTCTGTCTGTCTATCCATCTATCTCTCTATCTGTCTTGTCTATTTTTCTGTAGGCTGTAGTCCACCTTTCTGCTTATGTACAGCTAACTTGAAAGTTAAGTGTTTGAATTTTCACTGTCTGTACATATTGCACTCGCCTGTCCATTGCTGAGTTTCTCTATTTCAAATCATGATTTCTAGTAAATACATCTTCAAGATTTTTGTAGTTTTTGCAAGACAATGTCTCTTTCTATGTATTGTGGTGGTTGAAAATACTGTAACTACACAGTAGAAGTACAAGTGATTGTACCTGTTAGGGAGAGTGGTAGTGCTAAAACCTCACCGGAGTTTTCATTTCTTTTTCTATTCAAGATCAGGCACCTTTCTTTGCTCAAATTGTTGGGATGTTTTTGATGCGTGGGGATTTCTGCTTCTTCTTCACAAACTGCTTTTGATGACTGTGTATGTGGAGCATCTTGCATTCTCAGCTTTTGTTTCAGTAACCTTAAAGCATCTGAAGAAGTAATGGATTAAATTGATTTTTCTAAGTTGCTGAACAATAATGATAATTTTTGTTTCTTCTTTGCTTGGGTAGATTTTGTATAGCCCCCAGGGGTTTACATTGACAAACCATGAATTAGGTTTTTGTATCACTTTTGTTTTTAAACCCTAACAGCAAAAGGACAATTAGCTTTAATTTCATATTAAGTTAAAAATAATTTTGTCTTCCTTTAGTGTTTCTGTGAAAAGGTTTTTGGAGTGACCAGTTGTGACCAGCTGAAAGCATAGGGTTATATGGGTTTCAATACTATACCTAATAATGAATAAATAAATAATCCCACAGGAACCTAAAATCATGTAGGAAGACTAAATCTGGAAGAATATCAAGTAGAACCTTACCATGGCTTACTTAACAGTACAAGGTTAGGTGGAATTCAGTATTTGGAAAGAAAAGTTGATGGCTGTTTGCATAATTAATCTTATTATGAATGATGATGTCATTCATTTGGTTTCCATATGCTGAGCAGGAGGCTAATACAAGGAGAAAAGATAGTAGCCATTTCTGTACATTTCATATATTTGGCATGTGACAAGGCAGGATTTTAATTACTTTTATATATTCTTAAATATATAAATCACCTTTCAAAAGGCTGTAAATACTGTCTGGGGGTCTGGTACCTGCTGCTAAATCCTGTATATACAATCCCTTATTTATGAAAAAAGGGAAACAAATCAGTTTGGTTTAGTTGTACTTTCAGATTTTAAAATTGAAATAAGTATTGCAAAAGTTGCTGCACTCTGCTGGCTGTCAGTATGCGAAACAAGATTCTTACTGGAACTTCGTGGCTTCTTTGTAAGAAGTATGAAAGACTGGACTGATAAAAACTTGAGGTAAACTGTCATTTTTTGGAATGTCGGGAACTGTTAGGAGTTGAAGTTGGCAAAACCAGAGAACAGACCTTCTGTTGCATAAAATAAAAGTACAGCCGTATCTTGAATTCCACATTTAGCTATGGCATCCTACAATAGGGTGGGAATCCTAGGTTAGGAATTTGACAGAATGTTGAGATAGTAATTTAGTAAGCTTAGATACAGACTTTGGTTTAGTGGTAACAATGTTACATGTATCTGAATCAAAAAATAATTTAGAAGGGTTCTAAGTGCTCTTTGCTAAGAAAGTAAAATGTTGCAACTTTGAAGAGATTCGATGTGTGTAATACAGCTGTAACACTGTCATCAGTGAGGCAGTAAATAGAAACATATTGCATTCGGTTTTCTGTCATATTTTAAGTAAATTAGCTTTTCCAGAGCTGTGGTTGGCAATGAAATCAGAACTTACGCTATATCAAAAATTGTCTAAAATAACGTCCCAGAATAAAGTTCTTCAGTAGTCAGTGAATTAATTGAATTATATTCTTAATGAGCTCGTAGAATTATCTGATTATTATGATTGTGAAATCTTTCCAGAGTTTTGCTTGAGCCACAAAAGGCTTGATTATTCTGGCCCATCACAGAAGTTAATTTCTCACTATTGCAAGCAAAGCTTTAACTACTTGTAGCAGCATCAAGAGCTGTAGTGTGATCTGGCTGCCATCTGTTTAAATATTAAATTTTCTAATCCTTTTTAGAACCCACCCAGGTGATATCATGCTGAAGGGACCTTGAGGACAGGAGGTAACCTAGGAGCCCCTCATGTTGAAACTAATAAACGGAACTGTTGCAGACTTCAGAAAGTTTATTGTGAATGAAAACACAGTGAAGAGCTCTGTTTATGCGTGTGGTACAACATTGCAGGCAGGCAGTGAATAGAATTCAGCTTCACATCCAGATCTGCGTATTTAATTTTGGTGTTTCCTGCCTGTGATTTGACTGTACAGACAGACTTCACATGTTACAGGCTTTTGTAGTTAGGTTCCCATAAAATAAATGTAGTCGGCATCTTACAAATGTTGCTGAAATTGCTGATTGCAGAGAGGGAGAGAGTAAGTGCTTGTGAGGTTTATTTTTCCTCTGAGAAAACTTTTGATTTTTAGGAGATACAATATTTATAGCTTTATAACTACAGCTTTTGAAAAACTTTAACGAAAATAAAGCTTTCAGCTACTTTAGCTGGAGTTCTGAGAGCCTGAGCACTTGGCTTCTGTCAAAATAATTGTTTTTGTGTGTGTTTTATTCCTGCTGTAGTCAGACTAAGTTAAATAAAAGCATGGTAGTAGCTTTGTTAGTAGTATGTAGCTTTGATAAATTCTGTCCTTGTCATATCTTCAGTGTGTGTGCTAGTGTCACTGATTTGAGAAAATGGATCTTCTTCATACTGATTTAAGATACATATTTAATTTTATGCATTTTATACATTTGAAAATCTTCATAGACTGTGAGAAGTTCTACCTAGCTTAAAGACTAGGTTAAAATACATTCCCCTTGTTTGCTGTGTTCATTTAACAACACTTTATATAAGATCAATTTTGCTTTTTATCCCTGTATTACAGTGTTTACTTCTTTGTACTTCGTATGGGGGGAAGGCACAAAGCTGTAAAATAACCATTAAGCAGGAAGATTCCCAGGTTTGTACAAGCAATGGGAAATCACTGTGCTTCAAGGTTTACCTGCATTTCTGATCTGATTATTCAGATTTTCCTTTTCAGAGCCTGAGCAGCAGTTGTACCTTTTTCCTCTTTATTTTTGGACTTCTATTTTTCTTGCTGGAATGCCAGTGATTACCTGCATTTGGCAATGAGGTAGAGGTACTGTGTCTTGGGGAAAAGAGAAAAAAAGCTCAGTAAAATTAGCGCCTCACTTCCACATGTTTTGGCAGCTTCTGTCTGTTGATAAGTTGAGTGTGTGTGTGAAGGTCTCAAGAAGCGAAACTTGGTGTGTGGGGAAATTGTGCTGTTACACTCTCTACTTAAAACAGCAAGATAATAATCCTGCCTTCTACTTTTTAAGCATCTTTTCTACAACTTCCTTTAAAACAAAACATAACCCCCTCAAATTTTTTTCTTGTTGTGATGTTCATACTATATCCTTTTCTGCAGGAATTTTGTGTTACATCTCTGGAGTTGCCTGATCTCCTCAAAGGAGCTACAGAGTGTAATGTGGCCACACTGTAGAGCTTCTGCCCAATCTCCACCTTTCTTTAAATTGTCCCTGCAATCTTTCCCTTAGATGTACACACAGCAACTTCAGAGGAGCTTTTTTAAATTCTAAACATTTTTCAAATCTAAACCCTAGAAAGGAACTTTATTTATATTAGGATAAATTTGTTGGTTTCGTGGAGGTGGTTCTTGGGTGACAAATTCAGGTATCTCCCATAATTTCCAAGCTGACATGGAAAGGGAAGACTATGGAAATTCCTTTGGGAAGTGTGTGTATACTATCCAACACCTGCCTTTTCTTCTAGACTCAGAAACAGAATCATCATAGCTTCACAGACTTTAACATTCAACCCCATGCTGAAGTCCTTTGTAAATTATTCTCATCTCCCCCTGTGCTCTTGAAATATAGGAGTATTTGGGGCAGTTTCCAAGTCCTCACTCCTTTGTGTTGAAGTTGAGAACTTCCCTTACCAACTTCTTCAGTAATGATTTTTTCCTCCTTCATGAGTTCCTATTTTTGCATTTGAAGGTGATCAAAGCTGTCCCACTTAACTCAAAGTGAGAAGACCTAAAAACTTCTTGGTTTCCTGAAGCTGTAGTGTTGCCCAAAGTTTTCTTGCCTTCTGATTGATTGAATCTTTGTAGTCAACATTCTCACACAGCTTTGTGTAAATATTTAGAAATATCTACATTGTTTACATATTTTTTCTCTGGGAGGAGTCTTGTGATTGATGATGATGTTCATCTACGAGGTCAAAGAGGTGGCAAGCCTGTGTAGCCAGTCTTTTGCCTTTTGATAAAGTGTGTATATATGGAATCAGAGAAATTAAAGATAGAGCTTTCTTGCTTGACTCCTGCTGCCTGTCTTGTTCTTTCATGTTCCTAACAGCAACGCTGTAGTAAAACTCTGATAAAAATATTTGTACTTAAAGATTTGACAGTCTTCATGTCTGAGCCAACCAGGAGGATTTATGAGAACTCTTTAGTGTTTGCTTACTCCCTTTCTAGAAGAATCTCTTTCCATAGCTAATTTAGGAGATGCTGGTAAGTGGCTGGAAAATCTACTGTTACTTCTCAGTCCCATTTTACTTTACATATGTCACTTTTTATATAAACACAAAAAATTTCTACATAATTTTCTTGATAATTTCACTTTGATGTTAACTGAAATGCCTTGCAAGAATTATTCCCCTTTGAAAATAAATAATTGTTGAAGAAAGATTACTTCTGCTTCATACATTTATACATGAAACACAGATATTTTTAGGATCTAATTTAAATACCCAAATAAAAATATTTACATTTATATGTATGTATGTATGTATAAAAATATTGGAAGAGTTGTAGTGGAATACCTATTTTGTTGTATCTCCTGGCCAGTTATAGGTTAAGGTGTTAGTCATCCATGCAGTCAGTCACTTGCTGTTGTATATATGAAATAAGCAATCTTGGGTTAATGACAAGATCAAATTCCTCTTTCTGTTTCTGTGATCAAATTCCTGTGGTAGCAGAGAGAAGGAAGGAACAGCATTCATAGTTTATCCCCTCATAATTTATTTCTGTTTCATGGAAATAAGTAAATGTAGTTAGATGCATCTCCAGTCTCTTATTTCATTCTTGTTTGAGACAGGGAAATAGTTCTATTTCCATAAAAAAGATGCAATTTTTCTCAGTTAAAGAATTCGCTGTTTGGCCTATTCCATTAGTGATATTAACTTAATTTTAATATGTCCAATAGTGTGTTCTGTTTAGTAATGAATTGCAACAGGCCATTCACACTTTTAATACGTGTGATTTATTAGTTATTGCAGGCAAGCTTCCACCACAAAAATTAATATTTTAAGTGACCTGTAAAAATTAGCTCGTGATTTCAGGCTGAATTGATTCCTATTTAAGGAAAACCAAACTCTTTAATAACATACCGTATTTTCAGTTCTTTAAAATAATTTGCTAGGCCACTGAAGACTGCATGCTTTCCCTGAAATATGACAACTTCCCTCTTTTTTCCTATTTTTACTCAAAAGGGAAGACCTTAAGTGTGTCAGTTATTATTAATGTTTACTGCCTTTCTGACAAACATTTGTAGGCTCTTGGTTTTGTGTTTATTTTTTCCTTACGTGCAAGAAACGCATCTAAGCCAAAGCTTCTTAAAAATCATCACCAAACTAAATAGACGAAGAGAAATAAATGAGTAGAGGGGTAATGGAATTTGTCATCAGCTGTCTTTCTGAGTTCTTGATTGTGTGGAAATGGATGCCAGTCATTTAATTATTATGGTTTCACAATCATTAGTGCTGCTTGTAAAGTTGATTTCTTTGAATTTGAAATGCATCCTATTATCTCCTGTCTATGCTTAGTTATTTTTTTCAAGATGTGGAGACTCGATTCTGCACTTAGATTTCGAGTGGTAGTTTTGCTGTGTGGTGTGTTTGTTTACATGATGGGGAGAACAGTGGACAGGCCAGAAGGACCTGGTTGTGACTTCTGAGCTTGAAGAGACAGAACCTGAAACCCAGGGGATGCACATTCAGTCTGCAGTGGGATTCAGCTTTGGAATTTATAGGTTCACCTTTGGGTACATTTAAAGCAATGGACTGATAAAAGGAAAAAGAACCTTTGTCTCTGCTGCAGGTAACTTCCATGTTTCTTATGATGTTAAAAGAGAGCTCTCTTAAAAATATTTTCTTCCATAATTTAATTGTTCTACTCTCCTCTTAGCTCAGGCAAAAGCCTTCCCTGCTTATATTCCTTGTGTTTTCACAGATTTCATTTTAAAATTATTTTCCTCACATTTCCTTTCATCTGATATAAGAGAAACAAACAGCAGTTGGTGTCCAGTGCAGTGATGGGAGCTAGCTCTCCCTGTGCTTGTGCACATGTTCCAGTAGAGGATTTGATGAACCTCAGCCTTTCCTTGAGTTCAGTTGCAGCACTGGCTGTGGTTCTCAGGGTGAACAAGCACTGAAGGCAGGCTTAGTTACCTTCACATGTCTTCCCTTGCAGCTCAAGTTGCTGGCACTGCTATTTTGAAAGAAAAATTCTACATCCAGGATACACAGAACTTGGCTATTAGGGTTTGATATATACATTTTGTCTCCATGGTTCCCTTGAGTAAGCTTTTAAAATAGGTCTTAAATTTGGTAACACAGTTGGAATCCTTGTTCAGCTATGAATTTTAAGTCCTATTTTAGTTGACTTACCAATAGGCAACAGTAAAATATATGTGAACATTTACTCCCCCAAAATGGTGATTTCCTCAACAGGAACTGTGGTTCTAAAAGATAAGACAAGTGAGTTGTGTTGCACATTCTCAGTTTATTTTTTTTCCTCTGAGGAACAGGAGGAGAAAGGGAGGAATAAGGACAGGTGAGCTGGTGGTTTGTTTTTGTTTTTTTTTTTTTTAAAGTTCTGGGTACTTAATTTGAGGTGTTTAAAGTGTTCCAGTGTTGAAATAGTTTTATAAAGTAAAGCTGTTGCTATATATTTAGACTCTTACACATTCATGATGATGAAAGAAAAGTACTTTTCTCACTTGTCATATGTTTCTGAATTCTTCTTTTGTGCTTGGACATGTGATCAGCATGTTCAGAAAGTGTGTGGGACTGCACACTTGTGGGACTGGCCCACCCTGCACACTTGGTACCTTCCACATGTTCGCCTGACCCTCCAGTGGTCAGATACAGTGAAACAGCAGTGAGTATTCACTTGAGTTTTCAAAGCCAAATGTATTTTCTTTTTGTCTGCCCTAAAAAGAACTGAGATGTCTGCATCCAGGCTCTGGAGCAATTATAAAGCTTGTATTTGTGGCAATGAGTTGGAAGAAATAACTTCCTATACACTGTGCTGAATGTCATTTCTGCTTGACTTCCGTGATCTGTACGTTACGTGCCAAGATAGAGATCTTTTACATTTGTACACAGAGAGTATTCCCAGGATTATCAGCAGTGTCTGGTGAATATGGTCACATGAAACTGAATGTTATTTTCAAGGCGGACCAATGGATTTCTTCTGAAAGGTGCAGGAGATTAGGGCACTGCTAAGATCCCAGCATCAAGCTTCAGTCTCTATTTCTAGAGATGCATACAAGGGCAGGAGGGAAAAAAATCTGTAATTTTCCAGGAAAAGCAGCAGTATTTGCGCCTTTGAGGTGCATGAGCGCATTTTGAAATTTCTGAAAGAAGAGTAGCTGGTAAAAGCATAAAACCCATGAATGAGTCTATTCAGGGAACTTCTTAATGGAGCTACGTCCCCATGCTTTACCTCTTGAGAAGGCACAAACTCCACATAAGACCAGAGTTGGGACGTTTTCATTAATTTGCCTTACAGTTTCTATTAGGATCAAATGGTAGTTGGCAAATCCTTTCCAACAAATGAGACAGCGTTGCCCTTTCTTAGTAAACAGGGTCCCGGGTTTGATTGTACCTGTTTCTGTCACTTGGAGGCTGAGCTGCTGGGGAGTTTTGTGGTGTGTGTAGGTAGGTGTGTCTTGTGTGAAATGCAAGGAATGATCCCTGCTCTGAATGATACTAAACAGCTGTCGCACCAGTTTCTGTTGGATAGACGCAGGTAAGGGGCGGTTGTAGTGCAACAGAAGTTACTTGGTTAGGGCTCACTGGGCCTCACATAAAGCTTTTTATGAAGGTATTAATGTATTGCAGGGGAAATTTGGCTGAATTAAAAGCGGGTGCTTAATAGCACACAGTATTCTTTTTTGGCAGATATATTGGCAGAATAACTGTAGTAGTTTATATTTTTAGTTTGTGTTTTCTAAGTGTGAAATGTCAAGACAAAATGAGGACCAAGTTGCACTGCCTGTTACCCCTTGCCCTACAACCATGGCAGCATGGACTTTCACTACATGGGAGAGACTTCCTCCACCCCTAGGAGTTTAGTCTGAAATTAAATCAAATAGGGTTCACAATACCAAAGGACACAAAACTCTCCTTCAGGAAATTATAGTACTTTTTCATGAAGTTGTGATACATTAGGACTTAAAGGGTCAAAGAACAGAAAGTGATCGTTCGGAACCTATGTAACCCATGGTTAATGATTATAAAGCAGGAGTGAAACAAATCTGTTTTGTACAATAGGAGGTAAAGCATTACTTAAACAAAAATTCTTTTAAAATGAGCAGTTTGAAAACACACACCTTGAGGAAGCCTCTTAGCATATTAAGCTGTAAACTACCTTGGCAAAATTTACAGTTGACTCAAGAATCTTCTTGAAGAAACGGAATTTCTAAATGCCATTGGCATTAAAATTAGTAACTCCAGGGTCACTTTGGGATCAGAATGTTCTTTTAATTTATTAATTTTTAAGAATTTTCTCAGACGTAGACTTAGGAGAACCGTGGACTCAACTATTTATGATAGGTCTTTGTTCTTGTATGTGAAAAATTTTTGAACTCAGTGTATGTTTTTGGAATTGTGATCTTTTATTCATATCAAACAGCAAAAGATCATACTATTACATGGATGATCCTGCAGACACAAATGATCACAGTGCTGAGGTATGCTTATCAGCCCTGCACCTTTGTGATCTAAATCTTAAATCTAAATCTTTTAAATGCTCCTCATGTCACTTAGCAGAATTAAATTTGCTTTGTGTGAATTTCTGTGCGTATGGATTTAGAAAATTCAGACTGACTTGCATTAAAATTCTTACATCGTGTTATAAGTAAGTTGCACATACATGTAGATCAAATGGTGAAACTGGTTGATCTTTTGCTGCTTACCTTCTGAAAGGATTATTGGGGTTTGTTATGCTGTAAGTGATAAGATCTGTAGATAATATGGCATAGCTATTGACAGGTTTTTTTTCATCTTCAGGACTAATGGCAAAGAAGTAAACCAGCATGGCAGCTATGGTCCCACCTGTGAAGCTGAAATGGCTTGAACACCTAAACAGCTCCTGGATCACAGAAGACAGTGAATCTATTGCAACAAGGGAGGGGGTTTCTGTCTTGTATGCTAAGTTAGTTAGCAATAAGGAAGTAGTGCCATTGCCCCAGCAGGTTCTCTGCCTCAAAGGACCTCAGTTACCAGATTTTGAGAGGGAATCTCTATCTAGTGATGAACAGGACCACTACTTGGATGCCCTTCTTAGCAGCCAGCTGGCACTGGCGAAGATGGTGTGCTCAGACTCTCCGTTGCTGGAGCTCTTAGAAAGCGTCTCCTTGTGCTGCAGCGTGTCTTCTATGCACTTTCTAATAAATATCATGATAAGGGTAAGGTGAAACAGCAACAGCATTCACCAGAAAGCAGTTCTGGATCCACAGATGTGCACTCTGTCAGTGAACGCCCAAGGTCAAGCACAGATGCACTCATAGAAATGGGAGTTCGGACTGGATTGAGCTTGTTATTTGCACTGCTGAGACAAGCTGGATGATGCCTGCGACGGGACCTGGCCTCAGTCTCTGCAATGATGTTATCCATACTGCAATAGAAGTTGTGAGCTCTTTACCACCTTTATCTCTAGCAAATGAAAGCAAGATTCCACCAATGGGTTTGGACTGTTTATCACAAGTAACAACTTTTCTTAAAGGAGTAACGATTCCAAACTCTGGGGCAGATACTCTAGGTCGTAGATTAGCTTCTGAGTTGCTTCTTGGTTTAGCTGCCCAACGAGGTGCATTGAGATACCTTCTTGAATGGATAGAAATGGCTTTAGGTGCTTCAGCTGTAATAAACACTATGGAGAAAACCAAGTTGCTGCAAAGTCCAGAAGGGATGATCAGCTTTGATTGCTTTATGAGTATATTGACCCAGATGCGACGATCTCTGGTGGGTATAACTAGCTTTGGTTTTTCTGCATTGCGATGTAGTTGCATTCTTAACTGAATACTTTCTCCACATTGAATGCCAGTTTGCTGAATATGTTAGAAAGGGTTTTTTTTGTGATTTTTTTCCCCTGTATTTCGTTTGTTACTCACCATCTCTTTCTCTCCCTTCCAGCCCACCTGTTTCCTCATAGGTAAAGGTGAAACAGCAAGATAATCTCGGTGTTGTCATTTTTGGTGTTATGCTCTAGCTTCAGGGAAAGAATTGAGGACGTATTTGATCCACTTGGACTTGTACATTTAAGTTCATAGAAGAAAAGTTAGAAAATTCAAAGTTCTGCAATATACCTTGTTTCCTGTTACTTTTATTGCACGTGCCTGCTCCCCCATTCACCTAGACCTCTGCTTATACATCTTTAGGATGTTCAGCAGTTTTACTGATGCTTGTAAATTAATGTGATAGAAAATGAGCGGAATTGGAAGTGGGGCACTCTGCTGTGTATATTGAGTGCTTACTGCAGGTCCTAGGTGAATATTGTTTTGAAAGATATGAAATGATTGCATAGTACACAGTCAAAAGCTGTGACAAGCTTCTGCCTCATGGTGCTCAGACTGAAACAGGGAATGACTTTTTCCCTCAAGTGGTCATTCTTTTCTTTCAGGTTGGTACTGCTTGTTAATAAACATAAACTTTAATATCTAAAAAAGATCTAAAAAATATTTTGAAGAATGGGGTCCATGAGAAGAGCATGGCAGTAGCAGTGTCCAAATTGAATTAAATGTTGTGATGGGCAACTTTATTTGTTGTTGGTTATGGCCTATATATACAATTAGAGACCAAAATATGAAAGATATGTGAACAGAAAATTAATTACCATTAGTAATTTAAAATTAATTTTCACTTTAAAGACAAATAACGTGCATTTCATTACAAAATAGGTTTGGGTGAAATAACTTGAACCCAGATACTTTTACAAGACTGAATCAGTAAAAATGTTGGACTAGCACTTGTGACAGTTTTGTTCTCCTGAAGTGTATGCAGGTATCACAGCTCAGGAGAGAGGTAGTGTACTTACGGTTACAGAAAGAGCCATTCATTTTTGCTTAGCGATAAGAAGAAATCCCTGATGTATTTTTGTTCAGGTGGACTGTTGTACTGGAAAGGTGTTTCTCCTAATAACAACATTTAAACATTGTAGGGATCATCTGCTGATCGAAGTCAATGGAGGGAGCCTACTAGAACATCTGATGGCTTATGTTCTCTGTATGAGGCAGCTCTGTGTTTATTTGAAGAGGTATGTCTTGAAAAAAACCTTTAAAGTTATTGTAGTTTACTTCTTCCTCACACATGTGATTGGTATGCACAAGGGGGTGTGGTCCAGTCTTGGCCAAATTATTCTAGTTTAGAGGAAGTGCAAAAAACACTGGAAAATAAAGATGTAGTGACACAGTCATTTGGGCAAGCTAATGAGGCGGTTGTGGTGATTTGTATTTTAGGCAGTTCCCATGTTGTGGGGCGGTTAAAGCTGCTTTAAACACTGTGACTTCCTATACTGTGTCTGTATAGGAAGAAATATAAAATGCTACTGTGTAATAAATCTCTGGTTTGAACAGGTTTGTCGAATGGCTTCAGACTATTCAAGGACATGTGCCAGCCCTGACAGCATTCAAACTGGCGATGCTCCCATCGTGTCAGAGACCTGTGAGGTGTATGTGTGGGGCAGTAACAGCAGTCACCAGCTGGTAGAAGGAACTCAAGAGAAAATACTTCAACCCAAGCTTGCTCCAAGCTTTTCTGATGCACAGACAGTGAGTGACATTTGTTAGTGGTACATTATGTAACATTCAGCAGCTTCATAGTCACAGTATGAAATTGAAAATAGTACTTTATTTCTGAGTGACCAGTTGTAATGAAGGGATGATTCTCAGAACTGGTCACACAGGTTTTCCTGAGAATATCTCTCTAGTTTTTATTGATGCTTAGGAAAAACATTCTGGTATGTTTTTAGTGACACACACAGATAAATATCCATGTAACAAGAATGACTGAATTACCTAATTTGCTCTGTGGAAACAAGTGTAGTTGCCTTTAGTGTTTTTGGTGGGTTTGTTTTGGTTTTTATTTGTTTGTTCTGGTTTTATTTTTTGTTGGTTTTGTTTATTTTTATTGCTAGTTAAAAGGTGTCTTAACCACTCCATGTTCCTTTCGATTGGTGGTTTGCACACCCAAGCTTGCCAAGTTTAAACTTCCAAATTGGGCTAGCTGCTGACACAGCAACCATAATTAGCTTTCTGGACATCAGTGTACCTGCTCTTTCTGCTCTCAGTCACAGATTCTGCAGTTGCAAATGAGCACTTCTGTTGATGCATGACCCAGAATATAATAGTTTGCTTTTCTGGTACTATATTGGCTTTGCAGTGTTGACTTAAGTAAAAGCACTTTTTGGTCACTAGACAAGTTAGGTGCGTTTCCTGGATTTGTTTCTATGGACGTCACTGATGTATTTTATATTCCAATGGATAGCAGGACTGGACCTCATAAAGCAAGTTTGTGCATTCAGGTGCACACTTTAAAAACATTAAAAAAAAACTAATACACATGAATGGAATGCATGATCTGAATGAGTGGATTACTCTTTTAATTGTACCATATACATCTGTACAACAAATTTATGTGATTTTTCTACTTAGCCTTCATTGATGATGGTTATAGGATTATCTGTATGAAGACATTAATTCTCATTAAATAGGGCTGTGGCCACCTGTGTGGGGCTGTTTTGTGATGTGCCTTTGTGCCTCAAATAGAACCTGCTCTGCACTTCAGCTGTGTTAAGATTCCTGTAGGGAATGATTTCTGTGTTGGTCTGTTTGCTGTTGAGTCTTTCCTCAGCTGAGCACTGACTTCCCAATAGGAGCAAGTTCTTATTTTCTTAAAAGCTTTTAATCTTATTTCTTTTATGTTCACATAATTAAAGTTTATAGTATCAAGTGAGTGGATTTTTAGCATTTGGTGTATTTCTGTAATATTACTGCTTGGTACCAGTTAAAATTAAGCAAAACCTACAGTGCTTTATTATGCTGTTACTTTGTCTTTTTTGCCTTTAAAAAAATTAGTATTTCCATCTGTGAGTTTTGGAGATCTGAATGCAGCCCAAGTTCTGTAGTATGTAGAAGACATACAAATAAAATAATCACTGTTTACATACCTAATGAAAATAGATTTCTGTTATGAAAATAGATTTCATCATAACATATTTCCCAAGAATTTTAGTTTTACTACTTGCTGAAATCCAAATTAATTTTCGATTAGGATTTTAATTTTTGCAGCATGTTATTTGAAGAAACCTGAAATTCTGTTAAAAAATACAGACTTCAAGACCTATATGTAAATTCTGGATTTATCTAATCTCTTCATTTCTCTATTACATTCTTTTTTCTCTTCGTAGATTGAAGCTGGACAATACTGTACATTTGTCATTTCTACGGATGGTTCTGTTAGAGCCTGTGGGAAAGGCAGCTATGGGAGACTGGGACTGGGAGATTCCAACAATCAGTCCACACTGAAAAAATTGACTTTTGAGCCTCACAGGTCTATTAAAAAGGTGTCATCTTCAAAAGGATCTGATGGTCACACTTTAGCCTTTACAACAGAAGGGGAAGTCTTCAGCTGGGGTGATGGTGACTACGGAAAACTGGGACATGGAAATAGTTCAACTCAGAAATATCCCAAACTTATTCAGGGTCCCCTGCAAGGGAAGGTATGTTCTGTATAGAATACCACCTGTTTTTTGTTCTGTTCAGCTGGGATGTTGCATAAAGTTTGAAATAGATAAAATCCTAAGAAAAAGTTCTGTCTCTTTTCTAGACTTCTCTTTGAGGCTGGGTTTGTTTTCAGCAAAACACCAGAGCTTATGGGCAGTGGCATTGTCAGGAAAGCTTCTCATAGTCCTAAGTCAAACTCATTCAAAATTGCAGTTTCAATTTTGCTTGCTGCAATATCGAGGCTTTCACATACAGCTTGTTTAGTGTCTTAAACATCCACTGATGCTGCATTTTTCTCCTGTAAGACTAGGATATCATGATGCTAAAGCTGCTTGATAAATAAAGCATTAGTAGTTTTACATATAAACTTGCCTTTTTATGTACTAATTTCCCCTTATCAAATAAACAGAAAAGATGGCAAAGATTGTGTGTACATAATCCATGTGAATGAACAAGTTAGTTTAGGCAGATTCCTTCTGAAACTTGACTCTCCCAAGCCTTCAGACACCCCACTTGATTTGTGTAAAAACTTCATCTTTCTCTTTGCATGTAACGTAGGTGGTTGTATGTGTATCGGCGGGCTACAGACACAGTGCTGCTGTTACAGAAGATGGAGAGCTGTACACATGGGGAGAAGGAGACTTTGGAAGATTAGGTAATTTGAAAATTTCATTAGATGCTTTCGGGAAAATTCTTGTGTCTAGTAAAGATTTTATACATCTGTCTCCCTTGTTCTCTAATTTTCCCCTCTAAGTACACATATGCATATACTCAGGTGTGTGCATACAGCTGACAAGTGCAGAGGCTCTTAAAAGTTTTTAATGCAGTTTTTAATGCAATTAATTTTACAGAGATTTTGTAAAAAGATTTTTCATTTCAAGGCAAGTTGCTTTTATTTATTCATAAGACTATATGGTTACTAGTGCCACTGGAATGTAAACAGTAGATATTTTAAATAAACTGGAATTCTGGATAAATCTCATCTAGTGTGATGGTAGAATCACAATCTTTGAAGAGTCAGGAATAACTGACTAATAATATCAGGGGTCTGATTATAATAAGGATACTTGATGTTAAGTTTTCCAGAATGGCTTAGTGTCCTTTTACCTTAATACATCTAAAAAGTTAAATTTAACTGAAACAAGAAACCTTGTATTACTATTTGCTTAAGTTCACTTGTCTGTTTCAGCATCTTTGCTGTACAGCTGCTGTGCCTGGTATAAAACTATCCTTCTTGAGCAGGTTCAGAATAGGTTTTGCACAGAAAATTATTTAAAGTTGGGCTTTAGTTACCTTCTGTTTTCTTTTTCTTTGAATGTCACAATCATCAAGTATAGAGGGGTAAAAAGCCAGCAAATGGCAGGGGTGGAAAGTGAGGACACTGTTTGACAGTCACAGCTTTCACAGGAATCAATATAAGTTCTGAGTGTATCACTGTTGTTATGAAAAGAACTCTGTGTTAGACATTTAACTGGAATTTTGGTGGGAATTGTGGAAATGTTCTCTTTGAGTTTTAGATTATTGTGGAGTTTTGATATCCTTTGTGGGTCTTGGAGTGTGCAATGGCGAGTTCCAGAACATAGCTAGAAAGTAACATTTCACTGAGTGAAATAGGAAGTTGTTCATATTTCATCAGTTATGGATACCAGTGATATTAATTTTCTTCTCTTCTCCATTTTCCTTCCATATCCACAGAATTTCTGGAATAGTAGGAATAAAACCTATTGTAAAGTAGGTGATAGCTATAACGTACTTGGTTTCTGCAGAAAGGACCCGTTAGAACTGTGGTTGCCTAAAGGCAGCTAAGGGGCTGGTCTATTCAGTGTGTGCAGTATGTGCAGGAGTGACAGAGGGCTGGTCCTTCCAGCAGCTTCCTCACGCTGTACAGGACACCTGCTGCCCAGTATTGGGAAGTCTGGCTACCTCATCAGCTGATATTGAAGGCAGTCGTACTAGCAATTCTTTTTATTTCTTTTCAGCTAGGTAGAAAATCGTAAGTTTTAGAGGCAGTGAGATATGAACAGGTGTTCTGGAGTATGTAATAAAGATTAAATGTTTAACTTTACAACAGATGTCTTCCAAACCTTACTATGAATCTTCCCAAAAAGTTGGCAGACGTCAGAATTTGTGATGACTGTAATACATGTGGAATTTGCAAAATCTTATGATTGTAAAACAGAAGTAGCATTTTAATTTTCACAAAAAGAAAATACTTTTTTTCTTTTTTCCTTAGGTCATGGTGACAGCAACAGCCGCAACATTCCAACTTTAGTAAAAGATATTAGCAATGTAGGAGAGGTTTCCTGTGGCAGTTCACACACGATAGCTCTGTCCAAAGATGGGAGAACAGTGTGGTCGTTTGGAGGAGGAGACAATGGTGGGTAAAACAAATGTTTTGGTAGTAATTGTTGTCTTATTCAGTACTCCTTGCAGTTTGGTTCTGGTTTTTATTTGTTCGGTAGCTGTTCAAGGAAGTGATCCTTTAAAAATCTAAATACAATATCTGAAGTTCACCTGCAAGATTATAGGGTTAAAAAAAAGATTTTCAGCATGGGAGGAGTTTCAGTGCAGAAAGGTCAGTGTATGGATGAACAATTGTGGAAAAAATGCTGTGCTGATGACTTTCAAATAAGGTCATTCATGATACGACAGGTCCTACAAACTATTACATATAAACTGCCTGGGATTAGTATTTTAGTTTTAAAATAGACTATAATTAAAATATATTTATTCAAGTCTGTAATTACTAATTACTAATTGTAATTGAAAGAGAATAGGTTTTATAAAAATTGTAATAGGTTTTAATTTAAAAAATCCACTCTGACATTTCTGGAAATCCAAAAAAACCCCTCTTTTGGGGTGCATTTAATTGAAAATACCTACCATTTCAATATCCATTGAAAATACCTACCAGTTATGTTTCCTCCTTTTGCAGGCAAGCTTGGTCATGGTGATACAAATAGAGTATATAAACCTAAAGTTATAGAAGCTTTGCAAGGAATGTTTATTCGAAAAGTTTGTGCTGGAAGTCAGTCTTCGCTTGCCTTGACATCAACAGGGCAGGTAGGCAAAACCAAGATTTCACTCAAATTATGGGAGTTGGTGAAGAGGGTCTGGGTTCACATTATTTTAATATTTATTGTTTTGACTGTTGAGAAAATGTTCAACTGGTGCTTAAGTCAAATTGAAGCTCTTGATTAGAGATTGATGTATCTAATGCACAAGAGTATTTCAAAATGTGCTGAGTCATCTAAACCACACTTTTCAAGATTCTTTCTTAGTCATTATTTTAGGTTAATAAATGTACCAGTGTAAAATCAAATTAGATTCAAGAAACAAACAGCACTGAAATGCTTGTAATTTTTAATATAGTAAACAACTCAAGGTGATTAAGTAATTTAATAGTTTTTTAAAATGTATTTGTACATTAGAATATAGGTGTAAACTGCAAGTTTTATTTCTAGTCTGAAAAATCTCAGGAGGGCTTGGAGGTAAATGTTGAGATGGCAAACAAGGGCCTTTCCCAGCATGATGGATACATGTCATTCAATAAGCATTTCCACACTTGTAACCCAGCTGGCCTCCCCACCCTCAGCTCTGTGACTCAGATGCGGTGGAATGTTGACATTCACTCTAATAGTTTGTTTTCCTGCAGCAGCATCCCCAGTGGTGTGCTCTGTGGCCCCTCGGTGGCTGGGGGAAGGAATGCACACTGTGTGAGATGTGTGTTCAGTCAGGAAAGTCCTGTGCACTTTTCAGTTGTGCTGAAAGTCTAATTGCAGTCATTGTGCAGGTGGTTTGCTGGGATGTTGTTTCCTAAACTCAGCAGTAGCACAAGTATGACCTGCAGCTGTTCTGTGGCTCCTTTGCTCCAGGTTTATGCGTGGGGCTGCGGGGCCTGCCTTGGCTGTGGCTCTTCGGAGGCGACTGCTCTCAGACCCAAGCTCATTGAAGAGCTGGCTGCTACCAGAATTGTTGACATTTCCATTGGTGACAGTCACTGTTTGGCACTTTCTCATGGTAAAGAGAGTAAGCTGTAAAAATACATAATTCTCCTCTTGATCAAAAGCAGTTGTATCTCAGCTTTTGTTTTCTACTTTATTTGTGTTTATAGATAATGAAGTTTATGCTTGGGGTAACAATTCAATGGGACAGTGTGGTCAGGGAAATTCTACTGGCCCCATTACTAAACCAAAGAAAGTAAGTGGTTTAGATGGAGTTGCGATTCAACAGATTTCAGCAGGAACATCCCATAGTCTTGCCTGGACAGCTCTTCCAAGGGACAGGTAACAATGACATTTGGGACAGGTACAATTTTATTCTCTTATGCAAGTCCACTTTGGGATATATTTAAATATTTCCTGGAGGTGTTCCCACATCATGTGTGTCGAGCATTCTGGTTGTAATGTTTTGGTCTGGAAAGTCATCTTCCTCTCCTCTTTCTGCCCTCCTCTAAAATGTTACATATGGCATGGTACAAGTGAAAATGTATTAGCACCATGTATTTGAACATTTCTTCTTTATATATGAATTTTTCTTACACGTACTTAGACAAAACCTACCTCTATTTACTAAATATTGACAAGGTAATCAGTGGGAGGTGAAACAACTCAGTATTTTTTATTTGTTGCTTCTGGGGGTATTTTTTATGGCTTAGGAAGTTTCTTTTAGTGTAATAAATATACACTAATCAGGAGATTTTGGGAAAGAGGAAGCTCAGATAAATTACTGCATTTAAAGATCTTAAAAAGTTTCTGTATATGTTAAACTGAAAATAGGTACCTAAATAAATACTTTGGTTATTAATATACAATAACTCAAATAAATAGTACTTTTACACCAAAGATGTTTGCAAGTGATTGTAGTAAACCGCTCAACTTTTATGTATGGACTAACACAAAGGAACAGAAAAACTTAATATTTGGACAATAATTCGAGAAGAACTTAAAATGCCCTTGTTTTCAAGGGACCTATCAACTAAGAAAATAGTGAGACTCCAATAGAATTAAGTGCTATTTCTCCTTTTGAATTCTCCCTGCATTTTATCAAAGTCTCTGACATTTGTACTAAAACCAGCTTTGTGAGTACTAGTCAGCCTTTGCATGAATCAGATTAAATGCATATGGCTTCAGATTTATGCCATTGAGGTATTTTTGTCCATAGATGTGCAGCGTTTGATTGTAAAGAGATTCACAGAAAAGAGTGCAAAAAATACCTTCATGGATCAGGAAGTTGTCATAGTTGTATTAGTTTGCTCTAAGAAAGAAGCTGGTGTAGTTAAGTGTATTCAGTAGTATTGAACCTGTTTAAACTATTAATTTATTAAAGCAGCTAAAGATTTCTAGAGGGTAATTTTCTTTGATATTTGATTGCAGGCAAGTTGTGGCATGGCACAGACCTTATTGTGTTGATCTTGAAGAAAGTACCTTTTCACATCTTCGTTCTTTTCTTGAGCACTACTGTGACAAAATCAACAGTGAAATTCCTCCTCTTCCCTTTCCTTCATCAAGGTATATATAGCACAGACTTTTATACTTGTTTTTTTCTTTACAGCAGTGGTGCATGGCTTAGCCCTAGTTAATCTATTCTCTAACGAGTATAAGTCTGGTTTACTTGCTTATTCAGGGGTCATCTGTGTGGAGTTACTCTAATGCAGTTGTTTAACAAAGGAGCTTTACAATGTCTCCAATGTAGCAGGATCTTTAGTCTGAAATTTATTTTCATTATGCAGTGAATTAAATGCTTTACTTCTGAGTTTTCCTTTGCAACACATTTTTCTATGGAATTGAAATGTATTTACTGTTTCTGTGTTGTCAGTTTGTACTCCTGTAACCAGTGTTTCAAAACTTTTTTAAGAGGACAAGAAATTAATATCCTGACATTTTGTTTTTAATCTGAATGTTGTACTCCTAAATTTTCTGAGAGAAAAATTATTTTTTTAAAAGTCTTTTTATTTTCCTCTGTATCATATTTTTGTTTATTTCTGTATTTTGGGATGGCTTTGCCTCATAATTCATGAGACTATTAATCTAAAGTAAATTCCTCTTACAGCCATTGTCCACAAAGACACTTCTATATTCTGGTTTCAGTTTTTGTTCTTTTAATGGGATTGGTAGTAAGTTTCTCAGAGGAGTTTCCTTAAGCACCCAGTTGGAATTTACTTGCCTTTCTGGTATGAAAAATCAAGGAACAGTTAAAAGCTTAGTGCACAAATAAGTGGAAGGGAGTAATGCTAATAATAGGAGAATTTAACAGATACATATTTCTTTTACAGGGAACATCACAATTTTCTTAAATTGTGTTTGAAGCTGCTTTCTAACCACCTTGCACTTGCACTGGCTGGAGGTGTAGCCACCAGCATTCTTGGCCGGCAGGCTGGTCCTCTTCGAAATCTCTTATTCAGACTGATGGACTCTTCTGTCCCTGATGAAATTCAAGAAGTAAGTAATGCCTTGTTTACATGTGAAAATTGTACTACTTTCTTCTGTTCTTTTTCTGTGCAGCCAGGTATTTATCAGACTTTCTGGACGAATCTGACTTGGCAGTTTTACTCACTAAAATTAAAAAATGTAGTCCCCATCACTGTTTTATGATCTGAAAGCAGAAAAGAATGTTTGCATAAGAATTTCAAAAAACTGCCTTATTTTATAACTTCTAAATTATTCTTCCCTGTAATAATGAACCTGAAACGTTATTGTTGTGGATTGAGTAACTGACTCAACTGTGGTTGAGTAATTCTCCTAAGATGCACTCTTATAGGAAAGAGCAACTTTCGTTGGTCTTGTTTCAGTCCTTCAATGTAGTGCACATTTGCATCGCAGCATAAAAGATTAGTGTGCTATTGTGTGGTAGAATTCTGATATTAAAAGAAATTAAGCAAATACTTGGGATATATCATGTGTGATGTACGGTATTTTTTAAGGATACAGGTGGCTTGATTATTTCCCTTCTCCACTGAAGAAGTATTTTCGGCTGCTCTAATTTTAGGTTGTAATTGAGACACTGTCAGTTGGAGCAACTATGCTACTTCCTCCATTGCGAGAGAGAATGGAATTGCTACATTCTCTTCTGCCCCAAGGTCCTGATAGGTGGGAAAGCTTATCAAAAGGACAGGTAAGGTCAAGTAAAAATATGCCTGAGAGCAGTTGTGGTTTGCTTTGGGTTTTTCTATGAGAACATTTTGAGCTATGAGGCGAGCCTCATTTGCAGAGGGCAAGCACATTTCTGGAGAGATGCAGTGCAAACCCCAGCATAACAAAATCTGTAGGGCAGACTGGCTAAAACAGAAGGGAGTGATGCAGGGAGCACTGGTCATTTTCTCAAGTGAAGGTTGACTACAGAGAGCTTAGGAATTGCTGTGGTAGTGTATCCAGACAAGCCTAGAGATAGATAATTTTGAATACTAGATTATTGAACAAGCCTTGGTAAGGGAAAATTAAGTGTTTTCTGGCATGAATACTTGTATAATGCTTTTCCTACATGGATTTCACCCTACTTTGGAAAGATGACTGCAAGGTTCTTTTTTGTATCCTTTTTCCTATGAACAGTGTAGAGAAATTGTGTGTCTCCCACGTGTTTTCCCAAATGATCAGAAAACCAGGACATACTGGGAAAAGTGTTTGGTTCAGTGTCTTACCTTCATTGCCCACCATGTTGACAATTTGATTTCTCTCTCTCTTAATCTCAGGTTTTTACTAGCCATGGTAAATCTAATTCAGTATATTTATCCATTCTCTAATAGTGCATATCTTCAGGAAAACCTGGAGTATTTTGGTAAAGGCCTCCAGCTTATTTCTGTGTCCCATTAGAATATTTTCGTTAGGTACCTTTTTTTCTTCTTAGCTCATTATTTTATGTTTATTAACAAAGTGTGAACTTTGTGTCTAAACATTCTTCTTTAGAGAATGCAATTGGACATCATTCTGACAAGCTTGCAGGATCACACCCATGTAGCTTCCCTGCTTGGTTATAGCTCCCCATCTGATACCACAGAAACTTCCTCTTTGTGTATCAGCTATGGCAACCCTTCTGATCAAGCATATGCTGTCCAGAGCAGTCATCCAGATACTCATCTAGCTGAAATCTTAATGAAGACTCTTCTAAGAAACTTGGGATTTTATACAGTATGTACAGGCTTCATATTAATTTTTTTTAAAATTAGAATTAATCTTTGATACTTTGAAGGGTTTACTATTCTCCCCCCTCCGCCCCCCCCCCCCCCCCCCCCCATATGTTAAGGAAATTATGCTCATTTTGTTTATCTAAAGTAACAGTGCCACATGTATTTGTCCTTAAGTGGACTAAAGTCAGTTAAATCATCTCTAATGATGTGATTCTGATACTGCTATAGTGATATTTATTGTTTAACGTGACTTAATGTAAATGCAGCTGGTTTTGTATTAGACTCTTCTATTGCTCTTGCTTTGGCTTCAGATTTTTTGGGAAGAGAAAATGTAACACAAGAAATAAATTGATTGTATGCAGTGTATGTCAGTATAATCTCGGCCACCAGGGAACAATAAGCAGACACCAGGAGTATGAATCTGTTTAATTAACTCCACTAGGGTGGTAACTACCTTGTAATAGTGCAGTAAGAACAGGTCTTATTAAACACAGTGTGTCAGCCAGATTGTTTGCCTTAGAGAGTGTAGGGGAGCGTGAGAGCACATCACTGATTAAGCTTTTTATTCAACCAGCCAGTTGAATTCAACAAAGAGAAGAAATCAGAGATTTGGACTTCCCTGACACAGTGTGGAGCTCCTAAGTGCAGGGTGGCAGTGTTTTCTTTTTTCTAGACCTCCTTCAGTCAGCAAGGTGGAGCTGTCTGCTTTGAATTGGCTGCTTAAAACTGACTGAGGTTTTCCAAAGGATTCCAAAGGATTCCAAAGGATTCCAAAGGAAGTTAAGCAGCCATCTATGTTCTCCTTCTATTGCCATCCTAGATAGTGCAAACAGGAATTCTAATGTGAAATACCTTATGCATCAGCCCCCAACAGAACCTAAGGAATTTTTCCTTAACACATTGTGCTTTGGAAGCTAGATTAGGAAGTGATTTTTTTTTAATCTAGTTAGCCTTGTGAGGAATAAAAGTGTGTGGGCCTGATATTTCTGTGTCTGAAAGATTTTTAGCAGCTGCTAGCAGGCTAAAAATCTTTCAGACTCAAAAATATCAGGCCCACATAAAAGCATTGTTCCATGTGAAAGAAACATTTTAAGAAATGTTTGCCTGATAGCTACCACAGTCACTCCTGTGACATCATAAACAAATGGAATTTCAAGTTTATTTATCCCATGATACACTTTGTATTATCCATTTTCTCCAGTAGTTACAGGTGGACATAGTAAAGATAAAAATGCTTCTTTTTAGGTGATAATAAAGTATTACAGCACGTGAAGCAGAGTTAATTGTTATCTTTTCCCTCTTTTCTCTTAATAGGATCAAGCCTTTGGAGAACTGGAAAAAAACAGTGATAAATTTTTACTTGGTACATCATCATCAGAAAACAGCCAACCTGCTCATTTGCATGAGCTTTTATGTTCCCTACAGAAACAATTGCTGGCTTATTGTCACATTAACAGTGTTACTGAGGTGTGTGTCCTTATTTCTACCATTCACTAGAGAAAAAAATAATCCAGTATTCATAAGCACCAGAATGTTGTAAGGTTCCTTTTGAAAATCTTGTGAGTATTTGAAAGCTGAAGTGATTTAAATAGTGAATCCTTTGTATGTATTTACAGAACTACTCTTGTATTTTTTCCTTCTAGAATTCTAGCAGTGTGGCACTGCTTCACAAACACCTTCAGCTTTTATTGCCTCATGCTACAGATATCTATTCCCGTTCTGCAACACTGCTTAAGGAAAGCTCCTGGAATGGTAGTGTTGGGGAAAAACTGAGAGGTAACTGTCCATGGAAAAATCAGTAATGATGGCTCTGTAACCTTAGGGCACTTTTTTTTTTCTCAGGTTTGAATTAAAAAAATCTATTCTTTTTCCTATATCTGTGTAAATTAGGCATCCCAAGTCTCCCCTCAAAGAAGGAGATGAGGTGTATACCCAGGAATTGCATCTGGTTCATGTTTTTGATAGGACATTTTTTGTGCAGGAGAAGCACAGGTTGGAGATTGTGAATTCTCCATTCTGTTCACCTTCACTCCAGAATGTTAATGTGAACAGCATACAGAGTGTTCGTTATTGTTCCAGTTTCATTAGTTCTAGATTTCTCTTTTTAAAAGTACAATAATTGTGATTACTGAAAAATATGTAACTAAAATAAAATATTAATAATTATTAAACAAACCCATCAATTCAATCTTTATTGTTTAAGACATCCTAAGATAGCTGAGATGCAATTCCTTGACTTGTTAAATTGTGCATACATAATTCCATAACTGAAACTAATTCAGGTTCTGTTTTTCTCTGCAGATGTGATTTATGTATCAGCTGCTGGCAGTATGCTCTCTCAAATTGTCAACTCACTGTTGCTGCTGCCAGTGTCAGTAGCTCGGCCTCTGCTGAGTTACCTGCTGGATCTGCTGCCACCTTTAGATCGTCTCAACAGACTCTTGCCTGCTGCAGCCCTTTTGGAAGACCAGGAATTACAGTGGCCTCTTCATGGTAAGTGTAATAACAAACATGCTTTTAATCTGAAAAATAAACACTGGCACATTTTATAGTAGAATTTAGCTCTCCCTTTTAAGATGGCTATTTTTTTAAACTATGTGTCTTGCTACATCTCCTTTTCAATTTTCTTAATATATTAATATTCCTTGCTGTGAAATTTTTTTTCTGCTTTGAGTGCTGTTTCTGGTTGTATCCTTAATCTATACATGTTTATCAGAACACAGAGATGTATTAGAACAAAGCAGGTTCTTGGGCAGAGTTTAAAAGAGCCTTTACTGCATGACAGCTGTGCGGTGAATGGTGGTGGCCTCTGCTGTGCTGTAGTTCCAATGTTCAGTGATCTGTTTGTCCTAGCTGCTGTTTCTTCAGTTGGAAGGTTGCTGATTGAGGGGCAAAATTGTGATTAACTGGGAAATATTAACAAGATCTGCCATTAGCTTTGGAATTTTGGAATTGTTTGTGACACTTGAGCATGGGTGACTAACCTGGCAGTGAAAACTTGCAGGTGGCCCTGAGCTGATCGACCCTACAGGTGTTCCCCTGCCGCAGCCTGCCCAGTCGTGGGTGTGGCTGGTGGACCTGGAGAGGACAGTGGCCCTGCTCATTGGGCGCTGCCTGGGGGGGATGCTGCAGGGCCCTCCAGTGTCCCCCGAGGAGCAGGATACGGCCTACTGGCTCAAAACCCCACTGTTCAGCGATGGAGTGGAGATGGATATTCCTCATTTAGGTGAGCTGTTCAGTGCCAGCACCTCATGGTCTGTGTAAATACGAGTTCAGGTGTGAAATTTCTGATGATGTTTGAAGAAGTCTCTGTATTTAAGGTTTGCCTTCCAATATTCCTGTCTATTTGTAGTAAAACAAAAAGTTCAAAGAGGTAATTTAAGTTATGATGTAGTTCATAAGGGGTCTTGGAAATGCATACAGGAAAAAAAAAATCACAATTTCTCAGTAAAAGACTACAGACTTGGCACAGTTATTTGGAAATGTTTTACACTCCAGGAACTCGATTTTTAATTTTATTTCTTGGAAAAATCTCTTCTATTTTATTCTAATTGCAAAATGATTTTTTATTATTTAGAAACAATACTATTAATAGCAAACGTCATTCTTCATGATCTACCAGAATTATCAACAACTCAGCAGTGGAGTTCCTGTCATCCCTTCAGTGAATGGAGCACTTGCTTCTTTGTGCACTGTTCCTCTTAGTTCACATCTCCTCCTCCCTCCAGTTCTGAGTAGACTACTTCAAGACTTAAAAGAGAGTGTTTTGAAATGGGTCCAAGCAGTAGTTGCAAGTGTATAGCTTTGCAGTTCTGGTGGAATTAATTATATGGATTTATGCTCTTGAAGAATAGTTGCATAATGCTTCTAAATCTCCACAGGTTTTATGTAGATTGTATTTTAAGTCACTTCCCTATGTAAGGTGAATTTGAGGCGGGACAATATGTCTTGATTTTTTTTTTTAACTAGGAGGAAGGTGAAAGGTGGTTTAAATGCTTTTAGATAGGTGTGTGTAATCCTCAAAATTTGCAGACTTTAATTTCTTTGATGTTTCCATTCTGTTAGACAAATGCATGAGCTCCTTGTTAGAAGTGGCCCTGTCTGGAAATGAGGAGCAGAAGCCTTTTGATTATAAGCTGAGACCAGAGATCACAGTCTTTGTTGATTTGGCCTTGGGTTGTACAAAAGAGCCGGCAAGGAGTCTCTGGATCAGTATGCAGGACTATGCTGTCAGTAAAGGTAAGGTGTTGAAAATACCTGTGTATGTTGCAAGTAAGTTAAATCCTCCAGCTATGCTCCTAGCATAATTCTGTATTTTCTTTTGCAATGATTTTTAATTCTACAGCATGGTAAACTTAATTTATTATTATGTTCCGTGATCTTTTTTTTTATTTTTCTGTTACTTACTTTTGACACTAATTTTAGTGCTTGGCAAACATGTAGTTCAATGTTGTTTTCCCCTCTGAGCTGGTAAGAAGAAACTTGTTTGCTTAGTGAGTTGTTGTTCTTCCTATTTTCTGAGTAGAGCAGGGTGAAACTTGCAATTAAAAAAGAAAAATTAAAGGGGAGAAGATGAGGGAAGGCAAAGTAACTTGTAAAATATGTTAGGAATGGAATGAAGGGGTAAGTCATCCTTTGTTTTTCAAGTCTCTGGGTGGCTGGTCTTACAGTAGTAATAGTTTTTCATGTTTATTGCCTAAAATCTGGATTTCCTGCTCAAGCTTTCCAGGATCATTTTAATGAGATCCACTGAGCACTGTAAATTGTACTGTAACTGCTGCATCCAGAGATAATTTTCTGTAGGTATGGCCAAGCTGAGTTAGATGAAGAAAAGAGCAAATTGTGTTGTGTGCCTGTTGAGAACAACGCAAGGGAATTCTGTTGTGAGATTCCACTGAAGTGAGAATTCCAGTTAAAACAGTGCTGGTTATCTGTTTGCACAATCTGAGTTGAATGAGCTGATCTGTATAATTTAGGCTGTGGAACTGGGTTCCTTAGAAGTTGATGTGGGTCTGCTCTGTTCACCTGACTGGAAGTTGTATGGTCATGTTAGCATAGCATCACAGGCAGTCATGGAACTTGATGAGGAGCAGGTGTGTTAGACTAGACTTACCTATGGCCAGGTACGTTTTGTCATTTCTACAGCAGTTCATAAGGATTTGTAGATAACATTTAACAGAAAAATATATTATAAACATATTTTTGAAAAAGGGGGACAGTAACTTTTAATTTCCATGTGGAAAATTCTGGTGCTTTGTGAAGGTTTGCTTGGCAGTTCAGTTATTTCATAGTGGAGCAATATTATTTTCATAATGGTTCTTTTTAAAGTGGGGAAAAGTTTTTTTTTTTAAATTAACAAGTCAGTTCCTCAGAAAAAAAGGAACTTAAGTGGCTCAAGATATTGAATACAATATTGAAAAAACAAATATTTTTGTTTTTTTGGGAACAGTAGCTAGTTTTGATGAATCATTTCTATTTTCAGATTGGGATACTGCAACTCTAAGTAATGAATCACTCCTAGACACTGTGTCGAGATTTGTCCTTGCAGCTCTTCTGAAACACACCAGTTTACTTAGTCAAGCTTGTGGTGAGAGCAGGCAAGTAGCTTAAAGCTGCTTTTAAAAGTTCAGCTTGACTTTTTGAAAAGAAGTTCATGTGGGTTTTTTTTCTGGCTTGGGTGTGATTTTCTATAGGTACCAGCCTGGCAAGGCCTTGGCAGAAGTTTACCGCTGTGTGTATAAAGTTCGGAGTCGCTTGCTTGCCTGCAAGAACATGGAGCTTATTCAGACCAGGTCATCCTCCAGAGACAGATGGGTAAGGCTCTGCATCTCTTTGCAGTTCTTCTGGCTTTACTGGCTATTAAGAAAATATTACATAATTTTTTTCTATCAGTATTTATTATTTATTATCTATCTTTTACAGTATTTTTTTCTATCCTGTTGAAAAATCTTAATGAGTTTCCAAATGAAAATGGGC
Source organism: Sylvia atricapilla (assembly GCF_009819655.1). NCBI lineage: Eukaryota > Metazoa > Chordata > Aves > Passeriformes > Sylviidae > Sylvia > Sylvia atricapilla. Next base: position 20,404,476 of record NC_089152.1, read on the forward strand.
AGGGTATAATTAGGAGTCCATTTGTCTGGAGTATGTGATATTAAAGCAAGTGATTGATTGGCATCATTTGACCCAAGCCCAGCCTCGAGCTTGATTTCCCTCTCTTCCCATCTCTAGAATGGTGGGCCATAGAAACCCTGCAGCACATAGAAACAGCTGGAGATGGCTCAGCTGTGTTGAGCAGGCCACAGCTTTGTCTGGCTGCTATTCCTGAATCCAGCTTTGTTATCTGGGCCTCTGTTCTATGAACCTCTCTCTTCCCCTTCCTTGCCTACGCCTTCTTCCTTCCTGCACTGCCACATTATCTTCTTAGTCCTAACATTACTTTAGAGCAACTTGTCAGCCCTATGTGAATGTTTGATACAAGAGCACTGGGCCTGAAAGTGGCGACTTCTGAAAAATTTTATTAAGCCATATCGGCATTAATGGTGGACATGTTCAGTGAATTACAGGGTTAGGGACTGTTTGGCAATACAAAGCAGTCCTTAGAGCAGGTTTCTCTGATAGGATATTTAATTATGATTTACAATCTACAAGGAAGGTATTTTTATGAACAAAATCCTTATGTAACATCAGGATTAAGAGGCTTTTTAGATGTATTCTAAAGCACCATTTGTGCACTTTAAAATAGTGTAGATGTGTGTCCTGCTTTTGATTAATATTACGTGTGTATCTTGCCCACTTCCTTTCTCAGGGTAGGGGTTTAACATAGCTGCAAGAGACTCAGCACTTCTGAAAGTATTGGGTGTGCTTGCAGTCAGTTCTGTTACTCCCAGAAATCCTCAAACTTACAGATGTAAATCTGATATATGCAGTAGATTTGTTGCTTCAGATTTAATGCCATTTGGAAAAAGTATCTGGTTTACTTTTGCATGGTATACCCAAGCTTATGGTTTCTAAAGGCTTTGGTGCTGAAATGTCAGAGTTTTACCACAGTGTCTAAGTAAGCACTACAAGGAGACATTTTTCTGCAGATCATCTGAGCCATGGTTACAAAAGGAAAATTAAATTTTCCAGCTTAAGTATTTAAAACCTTGAATGTTAACAACTGTCATTGTTTATTTCACGCAATATCGAAAGTATTTTTTGATAGGAAGAAGTCTCTTATTATTCAATACCTGTGTCCTTGTACATACATCTTTTGTTTTGGTGAGAATTAATTTTACTGCATGTGTGTTTTTTTTATCAAGATGCTAGATAATCAAGAATCTGCTGATGTTGATACTCAAGAACATTCTTTTACTCGTACAATTGATGAAGAAGCAGAAATGGAGGAGCAGGCAGAACGTGACAGAGAGGAAGGACACCCAGAACAAGAAGATGAAGAGGAGGAAAGAGAGCATGAAGTTATGACAGCGGGTAGTAAGTACTATGTGTGTCAATATAATGTCATATGTGTCAATAATGCCATGTCCTTTGGAAGGACAGTGTCTTTTTCTCTGAGGTAAAATAAAAAAAAAATATTTTAAAGATTATGGAAGATCTGTCTGCATAAACATTTTGAGAGGTTTGTTTTTATACAATGATATTAGTAATTTTTGTGGTTCAGAAAAGTGTGTAGATACAAAGGAATGTGAATACTAAGCTAGTTTGCTGCAATGCAGGACATCTGACATATACCAGCACTTGTATATGCACTGTCTACAAGACTACTTGGTTTCATCTTGTTTTTTCTAAGGTTCTCATCCTTAGATCTCTGAGTTTTCATCAGTATTTAGATACAGAATTTTGGCTTTGTTTGTATGTGTTGTTATTTTACGTGGTAAGCTTTGAAGGGTAATGTTATTCTGAAGTTTGGAAACAAAACTCTTGATAATAGTGGACTGTGCTGGAATTCATGTCTGCCTTTGAATATCTCTGCTCTTAAAAATGTGGAGGTGCTAGTCAGAGTTCGGTATTTTTAGCAGGATTTGCCATATTTTTTCCTGGGCCTTGTAAATGTCTTGTTTAATTCTTCAGAAGATATCTTGAAAAAAGTAAATTTCACAAAATTTCAAATCAGTGTTGTTACACTGATTTGGGCTTGTAGTCCAGCTTGAGGGGTAGTTAACCCTTAATTTTTGCAGTTTCAATAAAGCAACAGACAGTTGCACAAGGTGGTTTTTTTTCTCTGTTGTGAACTGAGTGTTCTGCAAGACAGCGTTTACGTTAGCCTTGGAACATTTCTGTAGAATGCATATAGCTTAAAGAATGAAATTGGCTGACTTGAACTCTTTTCCATAGCTGCACAATTTTCGTTTTCTTTTCTAAATATTGTTCCTCTGGATACTGTTAGAACGTTAATCTTTTTCCAGTCTCTGCTGTCATCTCTTGTTTTGCTGACAGTTCCCTGTTAGGACTCCCACATTTCTCTTTGGGACCTTATTGACCAGAACGTATGTTACACCTTTAGTTTTTTAGGATGTGTCGTTCCATGGACAGTGCAGTGGAGCTGAAGTGACTATTCATAAGCTGATTTGTGGTTCCTGCTCAGTACATTCAGTATGTTTGACTGCTTGATTTGCAGTTATTTTGGGCAAATGCTCAGAGCTCTCACCTGGACAGGGCTTCTGGGTACAATAAAGGAAATGTATCCAGAGACATCCAGACAGACAATAGTGTTACATGCACAAATAAGTAGGAAGATGACTCTCTCACTTGTGTTCCTAAGGGATGCTGAGCCTTACTTGTGGAGTTCTATTCATATCAGTGAAGGAAGTATTTAATTTTACCTTTGCCTTTCCAAAGGGGACCTGAACATTTAAAATTAAAATGATTAAATCAAGAGAACTTTAGTTCTTTGGACATAGATGAGGAGGTTTCTCACATGTACTCTTCAGAAGACTCTGATCCTTTAGGCTACAGCCGCATTAAGTAAAGTGTAGTCTAAGAATTCTGATAGAATCTTCATTGTACTGCCCAAAGCTAATAAAAGCCTGAAACTGTTCCAGCATCGAATTGGAGATATTCTGGTGTCTGCAATAACCGATTTATAGAAGCATTATTTTATATGCATCTACTAAAAGGCAAATGTGAAATAATCTTTCTCTTTGATGCTATTCAAACAGAAGATGGTTTGCAGTAAGACACTCAAAGTTTTGGTGTTCTGTCGAAGTGCATTGTCCTTCATTTTTGAATTAACATTGTGCAAATGCTTCATTTAACTTGTTTGTGTGACTTCTTTTATGGCACTGTATTATTATCGTATTATTTTACTGTTAGAAAAATATTAGTTATTCCTTATAGTGGGGCCGTTTTGACCCAAGATGTAGATGAATATTTTATTCTCTGTGTCCTTGTCTAGAAGTTAAGACTTTCTTTTTGTGTTGCATGTTACAGAAATATTTCAATGTTTCCTATCAGCCCGTGAAGTAGCTCGCAGTCGGGATCGAGATAGGATGAGCACGGGGACAGGGACTAGACTTGATGATCCACCTACTCAGTCCCAGCAGGAACGAAGGATCAGCACTGATCTGACAGAAGGGCAGGATGTGTACACTGCTGCCTGCAACTCTGTGATCCACAGATGTGCCTTGCTGATCTTGGGCGTGAGCCCTGTCATTGAGGAGCTGCAGAAGCGAAGGGAGGATGGGCAGCTCCAGCAGCCTCCCTCTGCTGGTCCGGAGGGCATCGGGCTCATGACCAGGTGGGCTTTGCTGACTGCACCGTGGTTAACTCTTCTCTGCTGCCTTTAGAATTGATTATACACCCCCAGTTTTCCTCTGAGGATTATTGCAGTTTTTTTAGAAGAAAATTCCTGCTGAGAGTAGTGTTATGCCTCTGTTGAAAATAATGATTTTTCTCAATTTTCCTTGGCCATGCTAACTAGCCTGAAGAGTTTTATTCTGTGTTGACCCTATTTAAGTTTCAAAGTTGGGCTTAGTGATAAATTGTTCAGATCATCAGGTGTACAGATAGCATGAGGCACTTGGAAAAATAGTTTATTTTTCCTGTAATTTGTTTGTGTTTGGATTTTTTTACCATATTTGTGGCGTTTTGAACTGTGACAATGTCCTATATAGGAATGTTTAAAAATTGTGTATGTTTAAGACAAAAGATTCAAACCCTATTATGACAAAAATGTTTTTCATGATTGACTTTTATAAATATTCCTACCATAGGCATGGGTAAGACTTGTTAGATATCCTGTTTTGATATTTTAAATTAAGATATTGATGGGAAAGGTACTAAGATATCTAAGAGGAAAATTTTATGTATTCGGTACCCTTTTATTCTTTTTGCCTCTTTTTGGAAATCCAGTCCCTAAAGCATGGGTGGCTGCCTCTGTCATTGTCAAAATAGCTTTTATCTCCAGCATATCAACTTTAGGATGCATTTTATGGGTGGGTTTTTGATAAGTTCAGTGCTTTTTCACCCACTTACTCTGTTTCTTGTTCTCTCAGCTCAGAGTATTTCTGTTTACTTTGAGTAATGCTTACCAAGGCCCTAGAGCACTCACTCATTGGAGGTTGACATTTGTTCAGTTGACCAGTAAGGCTGTTAAGAAGTAACAAAGTTTACTTTGTCATAAATAACCATTATAAACATAATTAAAGCCATCATACCACTCTTTTCCTCTTTAATGTGGTCTTGTGGTATTCTGTGATAGACTCTTTCCCAGTAAAACGGTGGCATCTATTAAATTTGGCTATCAACTCTTACCTTTTATGTAATACCAGCTTTTTTTTTCTCTTGTGTGTGCATCTGAACATGTGTGCACCTGAAAGCAGGAGTGAAAGTCTTACAGCAGAAAGTCGCTCAATCCATGCAAACTCAAGCTACAGACTGATGAAGTCAAGAAGTGAGTCTGATTTGTCTCAGCCTGAATCAGATGAGGAAGGTTATTCACTGGTAGGTAAATCAGCATGATGTATTTAGGGATTGTCAATAGACTGTTTAGATGGGAAGTGCGTCTGAAACATTTGTTTAGCACTATGTTTTGGTACATTAATTCATCATTGTTAAGAGAAAGCACTAATGGTAAAAAACAAATTTGAAATAATTATAGCTGTGTTAACTGTCTCACTATTATGGGTGAGGGATGAATTGTAAATACTCTAATATTATGCGCTGCATATGATCACCTGAGGAAATGAGGCTTTTATTAATCTTTTAATCTAGAGTGGAAGACGGAATGTTGATTTGGATTTGGCAGCATCACACAGGAAGAGGGGTAAGTTCTGTTGTTTACCTAGTGAATACTAACCAGATAAATGTTAGAGTTTCTTAAGTTAAACTATATTTGCAGTTACATAACAGGTAAATTGAGATTTAAAATAATTGTTACCTACTCTGTATTGTGTGAAGTTCCGTTGCTTTGTGGCTTGGTTATAGTACTTTCTTGGTTATAACTCTTCATTCTGGTTTCTAGACTTGTAATGCTCCTTTGAAACAAGTGAGTTTTTCTGTTAAGTGGATCAGAAACATGCATTCTGTTTTCACTCATGTGACTTCAGGAATAAAATATTGTGAGAGAAGTTTATGTGGAACATTCTATTCTTGTGCTAACAACAAATGTTTACCATAAAATATGCTGGAACCTGGAGAAATTTCTTTCAGAAGACACTGCTTTACTTTGCATCCTTTGAACACCAGCATGCCTACAGAACCAAGCAACCATGCTTTCTATTGCTCTGTTACTGCTTCATACTGGAGAATCTCACTGAGCTCCTTGATAGAAGGTGACAGAGGGACTAAAAAGTCCCATTTCCATCTGAATGATGCAGAATCTGTCTGAGAATCATGACTCAGGTCTTCTGTATCTTTAAAAAACATGGGACTGTGCAAACGTGTTTTTTAGGTTGAGTTACGATATGCCTCAGTAACAGGAGCCTCGATACTGTGGGGTAAGGTAAGAGTTCTGGTTTAAAAGGCTTCATCATTGAGCACAGTACTCAGAGGTTTCATACCTTTTAAAGTCATTTGGAATTGACTTAATGGATGTTGTCAGTGGCAGCACCCATTAGATTTCAGTATTTAAGTAGTGTGGAAGAGATGCCTTGTCCATGCATCATCATTTGAAACAGTTGAACAAATAAAGAAATGCTTTTGTAAAGCTACATTTACTGTGACAGCAGATGTATCATGGCATCCTCAGGGTTAGAAGATCTATCAGAAGGCCTCTGTCAACTCCTGATCTGTAGGACATTCTTTGAAGTCAGCATTTTTAGCTTTGCCATTACTCTGACATGGAACTCTATTTGATATCCTCTGTGTCCTAAAAGTAACCTAGGAAATGATCCTGGATTTGGTCTCAAGTACAATATGTCTCTTTGGTCTCAAGTACAGTATGTCTCATGGTTCCTGGGCTGTTGCTTAGGTTGATGTTGCTTTGGTCGTGAACGTCAGGAAGTGAGGAATAGTGCAAGACTTGACTTCATCAAAACTTTTATTACAGCAAGAACATTCTCTACCAGGTCTGAACACTGAGGAGAAACAGGAGAGACAGTCAATCTGTCCAGAACCTAAAAAAGCAGCTCAAATAGCTGTCACAATATGTACAGATGCCTCTGTTTTGGTACTGGAAGACTTCCTTGGGAGTCAGCACACAGTAATGAAAGCTTGTCTGCTTGTGCTGGATGATATATATGCCAGTTTTTATTGATAACCAGTGCCAGAGTCAGAGAATGCAGGGTGCACCTAGAGGGAAACATTCTTCCAACATCTGTCAGGGTCAGGAAAAGATCAGCTCAGTGGTCTTCTTTATGGTCTTTTGTCTCTTGTGACCTGTCTGTTTTGTGAATCCTAGTAATCTCCTAGTACTGAAGCATGTCCCAGTGTTTGGTGAGGGTGTAACTTGCTTTTTTGGATTGTCCACCCATTGTCACATGGCCAGCACCGTGCAGTCAGTGTCAGCTATGGATGTTTGTGATCCCCTTCAGTTTTATCTTCATTCTTGTAGTGTGCTGTGACCAATAAAGGAGATAATACTATGAGTTCCTATGGTCTTGGAGTATGAGTATGGAAGGGAAAACATTCTCTTTTACCTTAATGATCCACTCAGTCAAGTCTTTATTCTAATTGGCTTCTTAATTTAGTCTGTCTGTTCAGAAAGAGAACTGGGCTATCCCTGCTTTAGCCTGACGATCATCTGAGTATCATGTTCCTTGCTATTATTCAGTTATTTCTGTATTAGTAAACTTTTCCATCCATCCCTACAGGAAAAGTCTTTTTGAGTAATTCTGCAGTAAGGGATGATGAACAGCACATTGTTGTTTTCCCCTTGTATCTAAGTCCTTTGTTTTTTCTGTTGCTTAGATTATTTTATTCAATTTTGCAGATCCAGAGAGTGTGCCTGCATATGTTGTACATGTTGTGTACTGTGGATGCTGTACCTCACTTTAGGTACACTGCAGTAAGGAAAGCACAGCCAGCAGGGCAGTCATAAACAGCTACAAATGAGAGAGCGTCCTCCACTATCAGCTTTTCATCACCTACAACTTAACTCAGTGAATTTCAATGTACTTGTGTGTACTGCTGTGCCTTACTGACACAACTGGGCTACTCAAAAAATCCAGCAACTTAACTGAATTCCAAATTTGAATTGAAATATTTTAGTGTACTTGCAATAATGAATTCTGCCTTTGAAAACTGACAAATCGTGCTTAAGGAAGGGACTTGAATGTACAAGAATACACACATGAATGTATACAGCTGTGCTACAGGGGATTATTTCTTTTTTCCTCGAAGGTGGAGAATTTAGACTGTTATCTAGGCTGTATTCATGTCAAACATATAGCATTTTTTCCTCATTCGCTGGTGCTTGGTATATTGTATTGATTGAGACTGATTGTTTAAGTCAGAATAATATGAGGCAGAGATTTTATGAGCATGTTACTTTCTGTTTCAAATGTCTGCTTTTGTCTTCTGATTCTTGTGTGGTGTAGTGTATTTACTCCTTTTTGGCCAGTTGAGCCCCAGAAAAAAGAAGAGCTTCAAGCAAGTAACTGATGGCATGTTTATTTTTTATCTCTATAGCTTCCCTACATATTTTTGGTTTTATAAATATGCATTGCATCTGTGCCACATTCATTTAGAAAACTCATTATTACAAGCTGGCTTATAAGGACAAGTAAACTTCTCTTTTACCTGTAAACTTCAGGTTTATTCGTCCATGCAGCTCTGTTCATGTGGTTGTAGAGGCTTCTGGACGCGCTGTACCGCAATCAGTTCTGTGTGATTGATGTTACACAGAATCAAACTGAGCTCCAATGTAGTTACACGTTTGATTCTTCTGTTGATATGTAGCGTCTTCAATAGGGAAAAAATTACTTTTATTTCTCTGTGCCCTAATGGTTAAACATTTTTAGTTCTGAAGTATGCTCCTTTGATTTTTTGCCATATTTGTGTTTAAACTCTCTCCTTTGAATTATAACTTCTATTATTTTACATTTAATCTGTAACTCATAATCATAGCACTTTTCTCCAAATTAGAAACAATTTTACATTGGTCTAACATTTAAACATTCTTGCTAAGGTCTTAATTAGCTAAGATCTCATCCTTTCTTCAAATATGAATTCATGGAGGGTTTTATTAATACATGGTTGAGTTTCTTATGAGATTTGTTGCCTGTCAAAACTAAATTTTCCTCTGATGTTCTGTAAATGTGCTGAAGGTTTAAATCATAAAGTTTATGATTTAAGCCACTGGAATTGTTTTTTTTTTTCTTTACAAATGCTCTGATTCTGTGCTGTAACGTAGTCCAGTGTGGAGCAGGTGGAAGGAAGTCACTGTGGGCTGCTTTGAGCTCTCGTGCTGTACAAAGGCTGAAGGGCTTATGGAGCTTTTGGAAAGAGCTGTTGCTGTGTAGGCAGTGTTTGTGGACTTGGAAGTGGTTTAGCTGTGCTTCCTGTGGGTAATCGGAGGCTTCATTTATCTCTCTCATGGGCTCTGTTAACCATACACATGCCAGGAAATCACTTCCTACAGGAAACCAAAATTTTAGCACCTATTCATTCTGTTCCGTCTTATTTATCTAATGTTTCTCACTGACCACTTCCCCATGTAACTTAGATTTCAAAAGAAAGCTTTAAAGCAACTATTTTAAGAATTGATGTTAAAATTAGAGTAAGGTAATCTGTCTTTTGTTTTAAATATTATTGCCAGGTATAAACTGAGGTAAAATAGAGTAACAGAATTTCTTTAAATTTTTTCATAGTAAACATGACAAAATAGGTTGTTCTCTGTAAACCATGGAGTCTTAGTGTGTTATGTAAAGCAGCAGAGATTAGCAAATTAGATTGCACTTTGAGAAGAAGTGTTTGAACATGATCTTTGCATTATCCAAAATAAACATGAGTCTGTATGACTTCAGTACTGTGATGATTCTTTCTGAAACCATAGCAGTCTGCTTAGTAGGAAGTATAAGGAGTACTATGGAAATGCACATTAACTGTATTTACTAAAAACAAAATGGGATGTGAACAAGGTTTTTGTAATTTATAGCCCTGATAGTTAATTTTTTGGCAGCTAAATAACCTGGCTGACAAAAGAGAAGTAAAATTTCATGGTATTTTGAATTTGTAAATTACATGAATGCGCAAATTGTGACCCACAGATGCTGACTCATTGGAGAATAATGGCATTTTGTCTTTACTTCAAGAAAAAAGTTTTGTAGGTTGCTAGGAAAGTTACCCCAAGTTCAAAACCTCTGTGTCTGTCTTTGCTTGTTCCTATGAGCAGCTGCTGCAGGTAGGCAGTGTTTAAAGGAGGCCCTGAACTTTGGGTCTGGCTGTTACCATTGGAACTTAGCCTTACTGATGAAAGCAAGCTTTGGACAAATGAATTCCTATGAATCTGTGTGACTTTTCCCTGAAAATGGTGATGTTTAATAATGTTTGAAGCTGATACCCTGCAGAAAGATGTTTAAAACTGAAATAATACAGATTTGTACAAGTACTATGAGCAGGTTGTGATTCTCCAAATTATAACTTACTGTACACAAGGTAAATAAATATTTAAACTTTTTTTGTACATTAAGTAAATAATCCAAACTAAAATTTCAAAGTGAGTTTAAATACAATTTAGGTTCCTACAGAGGTCTCAAGACACTATCTCTCTGTACAGATGGGAAGTTCTTCTGAGCAGAGTGTGCCTTCTTGTAATACTTTGCAAGTACAAGTGGACAAGCAGCACGTACAAAAGGAGGAAGATACTAACCGATGCCTATCAGTTATGACTTGAGTGACATTGCACTCATTTATGCCAGAGAGAGAGTTCTAGCAAAACTCTCTGGGAAATGAGATCAAACCTGTGGTGGTAAATTCCAGTACTGCAGACTAATGACCAGTGCTCATTTGAAGAAGTCCATTTATTAGTGGCAGTAAAGTTTCAGATAATGACATGTGGATGATAGGAAATACTTGAAAATAGACTTGTGAAACTGTCAGATGAAAAAGATCTAGCACTTACTCTAGACAGTGTTTAATATACATGGATCTGTCTTGAGTCGAAGTAAATGTTCTCCATTAGTCTAAAAAAGATTTCTGTTCTCTTCTGCAGTCATGAATTCCATAAATATTTCATTCGAAATAACACTGTGCTTTTTCAAAACTATGAAATGAAGTGATTAAAACTAAAACCACTCTTGATTTATGTTTAAACCTCAAAGTAAATATCCAAGTGCCTAAGTTGTGTTGGTAGAAAATATTTTCTTTACTGTTATGTCATTTAGCTGCAAAGCATTTTTATTCAGTGTTCTAGCTTTAAGCTGAGCAGTTTGAGTGGCTTCTTTTTGTTTTTTTGCTTGTCAGCTTGTTGCAATAGTGCTTAACATTTTAAGGAAATATGGCCTTTTCTTTAAGGAAATTGCTCTAAATTTAAATCAAGTGTTTTGCTCTAAGTTGCTTAATGCATGGTATAATTAACATGAATATTCATTTTCCACCTGTGTCAGTAGCAGCAGCAGCTCAGTCTTTACCTACTGCCAAAATGTGTTGCCTGAATTGGATTTGATGAGACTTCCTTTTGTGTACCTTTAGGAGCAATACACAGTCAAATGGAATCTCTGAGTGACTCGTGGGTTCGACTGAAACACAGCAGAGATTGGTTATACACATCCTCCTACTCATTTGTTGAGTCTGATTTTGATCTCTCAAGATCCCTTGGAGTTCATACTTTGATTGAAAACGCTGTCAGTTTTGTAAGTGGAGATGTGGGAAACTCTCCAGGATTTAAGGAACCAGAGGAAAGTATGTCCACCAGTCCACAAGCATCAATAATTGCAATGGAGCAGCAGCAGTTGAGGGCTGAGGTAAATTTCAGTTTAATTGCTGTTCTTATTCTTCATATGTTATGTTCATTATAGGAACTTTTTTTGAAACAGTGTCCAAATTCTCTGTTAAAGTAATTTTTCCTTCTTTTCTGTTAAATATTTTAATTGGAATTGGGGACATTATATAAACAAACTAAAACAAAACTGAAAGTATTTCCTATTTTAAAGAAATATGTGAAGGAGAAAACAGTGACCTCACTCATCCTTGCTTACAGTTCAGTATGATCCAGTTTCCATTTCTAGGGGTGCTGGCTACTTACTTAGTATTGCCTTTTGCCTGCCTTTATTTTTAGCTTCGTCTGGAAGCACTTCATCAGATTTTGGTGCTTCTATCAGGAATGGAGGAAAAAGGCTGTGTGCCATTAATGGGAAGCCGCCAAGTACCAGGATTTCAGTCTTCTTCACTGCTTACTTCTGTTAGACTCCAGTTTCTTGCTGGCTGCTTTGGTCTGGGCACTGTAGGACATGCAGGGGCCAAAGGAGAGAGTGTAAGATTGCATCACTACCAGGTGTGTACTTCAGCAGTTTCTGCTGTTTCAATAACCCAGTGATAAAAATGTCTTATTTTTCATAATAGTTATTTGTTTGTTTGGCCCAGGATGGTATCAGAGCAGCCAAGAGGAGTATTCAAATTGAAATCCAGGTGGCTGTGCACAAAATTTACCAGCAATTATCTGCGACATTAGAAAGAGCTCTGCAAGCTAATAAGCATCACATAGGTAAGTGAAAAGCAGATTTGCAAACCAGATGTTCTCTAATGTACAGTAGAATAGCTTGTATATTTTCCAAGGCAGACTTTGGTATTAGTGACCAGAATTCACTGAGTTATCTATCCGACATCTTTTCGTGAAAGAGAGAAATCTGCATTTGTTGGTAGAACCCAGTGGCTATTCTTATCTGGGTCGTTTTGGTGTTTCACTTTGAGAAACAGTGTGAAACAAGTACCAAATGAAGTATTTCAGCCAATTATCCTTGCCTTAGAGAGAATATTCTGGTTTGAGATTTAGTCTCAGAACATATATATCACTATAAACTAGATGTGCATGCTTCTCTTTCTTGGGCAGTTTTGACACAGAGCTACATTGAGTTAAAGAAGAGTGCAGTGATTCATCAGAAAGACTACCTCAAAGTGTCTGACAAGGCTCACTTTTACTTTGATAATTTAATTAATTAAATTATATTTAAAAAATAATCTGCTGATCTTCTGTCTTATTATTCTTACTCTGAACATATTATTAATTAAAAACAACTTTATTTTAATCTTAGAAGCACAACAGCGTCTTCTGTTGGTGACAGTATTTGCTCTCAGTGTGCACTATCAGCCAGTTGATGTCTCCTTGGCCATTTCCACCGGGCTGCTGAATGTGCTGTCCCAGCTGTGTGGCACAGACACCATGTTAGGACAGCCCCTGCAGCTGCTGCCCAAAACTGGGATTTCTCAGCTCAGCACAGCTTTGAAAGTAGCCAGCACGAGACTGCTGCAGATCCTGGCTATCACCACAGGGTGAGTGTCCCTTGCTTTCAGGAAACTTCATCACTGAGCTTATCAGCACCCTTGAAAAATATGTAAGGACAAAAAATGTTGCTTAGAAATACATAAGTGAAAGGGGCTGGGTGGAAGAGTAGTCACATTATTCATAGGAAAGATGCATGTAAGACTAACAAATATTTTTCAGTTGTTAGTGTTTGAACCTGAAAAGTTCAGGTTCAGTCACAACTTTGTAGTCTGTAAACGCTGTATTCTAGTGATGTCCACTTCAGCTTTGTGTGGAGGTGTGTTCAGTTGATGTGATAAGACTTTCTGTTGCTGTGTAAAAATCATTTGTGTAAAAGCAATACTGATAATGTGGGAGTTCCTCAGAGCAGGACATTGTGCTTCTTTTCAGAATATGAAATAATTTTCTGAGAAATAGTCGTCTCTGCTAGAGCCTGGGACAGCATGCAAAGTCCTAGCAATATTTAAGTATTTAGTCTTAATCAGTAAAGAAAACACCAGTGGAGAAAGTATTTTCTAGTTGAAGCAAGACTATTGTTTGATATTCAGTACATGCATCTTCCTTTCAGTCTTTGCACAATGCGTTGCATTTACCTGCCAAATCTGTTCTGTAAAACAGCCCAATAATCCTACACCAAAAAAATCCCCCAAACCCATGGAAACAGCACCCCATCTTTAGAAATTTCAGTGGAATTACGATTAATTAACAGATGTGTTCCTTTTTTCCCCTGGAAAAGACTGAAAACTTACCCTTTGACTCCGAAGATGAGACCATTTTAATTTGTTTTAAAAATAGGGTTAAAATAATAAAAATAATCTACGCCTGTAGTGGAGGATAAGGAAAAGTAACCTGCTGCAATTATTGTTCTTCAGATCAGCTCTCAAGTCCTCTTACTTTTTCTGTGTGCATGTGTGTACAGAACCTATGCAGATAAACTGAGCCCAAAGGTGGTACAGTCCTTGCTGGATTTATTATGCAGCCAGCTGAAGAACTTGCTATCGCAAGCTGGTGTGATGCTGATGGCTTCCTTTGGAGAAGGGGAAGGTGAGGAAGGTGAAGTGGAATCAAAAAAGGTGGATTTGAATGGGGATAATGAGAAGAGAGACTTCAGAGGTAAATATCTTACATAATTTCTGTTACAATTGTAAAATACCAGGAAATGTAGCAGGAGAAACCACTGAATACTGAGGTCCTCTTCCACTCTGTTGTGTATTGGTTTTTGTTCGGTCATTTTTAATTCTGTGAATTAGATTAAAGTCATCAAATGATTTTGTACTCAGTTCAGCTTTATATGGAATTGATCCACAAAACTGCAAGGATAGGAGCAAGCTGAGAATAAGAATTACTTCATTGGGTTTGGAATTAGGAAGAGAGTACAGTTTTCCTTGAAAAATGCATTGGTGATTGTGGTATTTTTCATAAATGTGGTCATAGGAATTTAATTATCTAAATCTCAAACTATAAGTAAATACAGCTTTATTCAGGAAATTATTGTACTTGCTTTGTGTTACACAGTTTTATAGTCTGAGTGGGTGGCAAGAAGGTAACTCTGCTGTGTCATATGGAAAAATCTGCTGCAACAAAAGATTATCTGATATACTGGTATCCTTAGGTAGCTTGCAATCCCTTAATGAGCATTTTGAATTTTGGTGGAAATTGTGCTTGAAGAATTTATAATTGTAGCTCGGTTTTAAGTGTACATATGTTTTTGTTCATGCTTTTAACTGTCTTTACTTATAAATAATGCTGTCTCTGATTAATTAATAAGATAATTAATAAGGAATTAGAATATGAGGACTTCTCACAGAGGTCTCCTTCCCTTACCTTGACCCACAAAAGTTTAATGTTATTTTCTCTCCGTGTCTTGTTGAGGAGCAGGAGTGAGAGCACTGCTTGGTGGGCACCTGCCAGCCAGCCAGCCAAGGTTAAGAGCCAGTCACCACATAATAACTGATCGCTGTGCTTTTACCTGCAGAACAGGTGGTTCCCAGTAACCAGGACTGCTATTCAAGTTGTTATATTAAGGCTGTAATGAAAACTTTGCTTTAACTTCCTAGCTGCCCTCCGAAAGCAACGTGCAGCAGAATTGCACCTGGGAGACTTTCTTGTTTTCCTGCGTAGAGTTGTGTCTTCAAAAGCAATTCAGTCCAAGATGGCATCTCCAAAGTGGACAGAAGTCCTTCTTAACATTGCTTCCCAGAAGTGTTGCTCAGGTATGATCATGTCAAATGTGCTCCATGGTTACTTTGCATTTCTGTAGCGTGGTTCCAAAAACTAAGCCCTTTTAGAACATGTATTACATAGTGAGTGTTAACAGTTCAAACCAACTGCTGTACAGGTGTACAGAGTTTGCACTCTGGGCACTGGGGGCATGGAGCCAGGGGCAGGCCAGAAGCAGAAGTAACTTTAAGATATTGGCATGTTCTTCCATCTTCAGGAGTTCCCTTGGTTGGCAATCTGAGGACTAGACTGCTCGCACTTCATGTACTAGAAGCTGTGTTACCTGCTTGTGAATCTGGCGTTGAAGATGATCAGATGGCTCAGGTCTTTATATATTGTTATAAACTTTCACATTTCCTCAGAAAGTCTCTTAAACTTCTATATTTTTCATAGGTTTCAAAATCCAAATCAAGCAAGGCTCAGTGTAGTTACTTGTTAATCTAAGAACATTAAATATTTTGATGTTTATACCTATAAAACAAAGTAAAATTATATAATGTTGCTGTTGTCCTCATATTGGAGTTAAAATTATCTGAATTCTGTCCCAATGCCCCAGGTTGTTGAACGATTGTTCTCACTTCTGTCTGACTGCATGTGGGAGACTCCGATAGCCCAGGCCAAACATGCATTTCAAATAAAAGAGAAAGAACAAGAAATGAAGCTCCAGGTAACAGTGCTTGTACTTTGTCTCATGACTGAATGCAGCTGAATTACATTTACCACATATGTTTTGTCCTATTTCTGGTAGAAGCAAGGAGAGTCTGAAGATGAAGATGAGAATCTTCCCATCCAGGAAGTGTCCTTTGATCCTGAGAAAGCTCAGTGCTGCATAGTGGAGAATGGGCAGATTCTAACTCATGGAAGTGGAGGCAAAGGATATGGCTTAGCATCCACTGGAGTTACTTCTGGGTGTTACCAGTGGAAGGTAGGTTGCATAATTGTGTATTTCTTACCTTCTCTCTCATTGTTTTCTAAGTGTGCTATGATTTATTAACAGCAGCTGCCTGTGCTTTCCACTTATGACATGATTCTTGAGTAAATGGTAGTGTTACATTTGTGGTTGGACTCAATGATTGTAAGGATCTTCTCTGGCCTAAATCATTCTGTGATTTTCAGTCCCAAGGGGGGAGTTTGTGGCTTCTTTTGAGTGGTGGGATGTGAGTGTTTCAGCATGCAGATTTTAGACTGTGAACGTGTATTATGTGTTATTAGGGGTAACAGTAATTGTCCCTAAGGTCCATAGTCAGCATGCATGTACAGTTCTGCAAAACATACCTGCTGAATTATGTAGGTTTAGGATTTTTTTTGTATAAAAAGATTTTACAAAGCATGTGGTTTTTGTGCAAAAGGACACATCCGCCTGACTGACAAGAACAGTGTTTAATACATCATTTGGAGGGATTTTTAACATGGTTTTACCATATAAACTTACTGTTTTTCTCATTAAAAGCTTCTGTGAAAAACAGTTAAAAGTAGACATGCGTATGTGTAAGGAAGATTTTCATTGTTTTGTTGTGTTAGTGTATATTCCTGACATTTTTCCCTGTGTGTTTGTTTTGCCTGTTAGTTCTACATTGTGAAGGAGAACCGAGGCAATGAAGGCACTTGTGTGGGAGTGTCTCGCTGGCCTGTACATGACTTCAACCATCGTACTACCTCAGATATGTGGCTCTACAGAGCCTACAGTGGCAACCTCTATCACAATGGAGAGCAGACTTTGACTCTGTCAAGCTTTACCCAAGGAGATTTCATCACATGTGTGTTAGATATGGAAGCAAGAACTATTTCCTTTGGTAAAAATGGAGAGGTATTTAACATCAATTAGTTTTTTGGTGGCTATTTTGCAGTGGTAATATGGCATGGATAAGCATGAGAGTTAAAACATGGCGGTTTCAACATTAGAAGATTTATAATACAGACATAACTTTGTTATGTTTCGTATTTTTGCTTGTTAAGGTGTTCTAAGATTGCGGGATTTTTGTTTTGTTTCTTCCCTAGGAGCCAAAACTAGCTTTTGAAGATGTGGATGCAGCTGAATTATATCCTTGTGTTATGTTCTATAGCAGTAACCCAGGAGAGAAGGTAACTTAAATGTTCTTCTGTGGAGGTTTACTGGTTTAGGCTTGTGTAAAGTCAGTATCCATCAGAGCAGCCTGTATGGTGTTGCTTTGAATTACTGGCCAAAATGCGTTGCTAATACACAGTGTTTAACTCTTACAATCTATTGTAAATTTTAAATGTATTTTAGTATTTAGAATAGATTTAAAGACTTCATGTTCTACACAACACATTCTATTCTTTAGAAACCAAGGAGAGCACAGTATTAGGATTTCTAGATAGTCTTGTGTGAGAAATCATGAAATATGTAATTTCAGCATCCTTGAGTCTGAAGGACGGAGGTTTTGCTCAGTGTTAAGGTGGATTTCCTAGGGGAAAAAAAAAAAAAAAAGACTGTGCTAATAATTATTATTTCTCTTCAGCAGGCATCTCCAGTATTTATAAGAAGAGCTTATTGAAGTACGTTGGGAAGATAACTTGTAAACTGTTCTCTTCAAACAGGTGAAGATCTGTGACATGCAGATGCGTGGGACCCCAAGAGATTTGCTGCCTGGTGACCCCATCTGTAGTCCTGTTGCTGCAGTGCTAGCAGAAGCCACAATCCAGCTCATTCGAATCCTGCATCGCACAGACCGCTGGACACACTGCATCAATAAAAAAATGATGGAAAGGCTGGATAAAATTAAAGCATGCCTTAAGGACGCAGGTCAAAAACTGAAGAAAAGTCGCTCTGTTCAAAGCCGAGAAGAGAATGAGGTGAGAGAGGAGAAAGAAAACAAAGAGGAGGAGAAAAGCAAGCACAGCCGGCATGGCCTGGCGGAGCTCTCGGAGCTGCAGCTGAAGATGCTCTGTGTGGAGGTGTGGCCTGTCCTAGCAGTGATTGGTGGAGTGGATGCTGGGCTCAGAGTTGGAGGTCGATGTGTCCACAAGCAAACAGGCCGTCATGCCACCCTGCTGGGAGTGGTGAAAGAGGGCAGTACCTCTGCCAAGGTCCAGTGGGATGAAGCAGAGATTACTATCAGGTATGCCCATTTCCTACACTTTTCACTGTCTAGTAGTAGTGGTTTGTGGTTGAAAATCCTCAGAAGTAACCTATGCTTTATATTAGAATCATGCTGATCAATTACTTTAGTTTTAATTTTAGTTTTTACTGATCAAAAACGTAGACTTCAGTGATACTGAAATTAATGTTGCCTTGAAGTAGTGTTCATTCTCCCACCTGCCTTTGCGTGCTCAAGACTGGAAAGAGATGCTCCTTTTCCCACCTGTCTTGCAGAAAAGCCTTCAAAGGGAAAGCACCTGGTAGGAGGCTGAAGTGAAGCTTCTCTGAGCTTCTTGGTGCTCTCACAGGAACTGCCTGTGTTTTTGTGTGGAAAAGATTTGATTAAATTAGTTTCTTTCTTGAACTCCATCTGCCTATAGCTGAAAGAAGTCTTTTGAAGAAACTGAGCAGGGATTTTTAAATTTTTTTTTCTCTGCCAGTTACAATTATGTTCTGAAATAGCCGAGGTCACCTTACTTTTCCAGCTGTTGCAGCATTATGTCTGTTTTGTCTTTGCAAAGGCTCTTGTCACTTTGACTAAATATACTGAACTGCAGTTGATTTAGTTTCAGATATTAATTCTTTCAAGTATGCCCGTGTTACAGTATAGCCTTAAAGAGTGCCCTTAAAATAATTTGAAGCCTTATTTGAGTGATGTGGAACTGCACTTGAACATAAACAAGCTTTTGGTAAAGCATTTAATTAGGTTCATTTTATACCTTTTTAATTAAAACCAGGCTAAAGCTTGCTTTTGTTTTTAGGTAGAAGTTTACATTGTAAGATGGGAAAACTTTCTGGGATAATAAAAGGAAGATTTAAAAGTCATTTATCTGTTGGATATATGGAAAATACAAGGCGTATGGAAATAATGTGCTGCTGAATTTTTGTCCTGTTTCAAGTGAAAGTTTGTCAAGTTTAACAGTCCTAAATAGTACCAGAAAATATCACTGAATATAGATGGACAGATAGATAAATGTGTCTGCTAGGTTTTCTGACCCATGCTTTTCAAAGGTCACTGTCCTCACCAGGTGATCTGTCCTGACACACCAGAGGCAGAATTGTCCTGAGCTCTCAGTAGTGTGCTCATGGTGATGAATTGCTGTAGTCAATCAAAGCTTTTCCTTGATATTTAGAAGTTTTCTTTATAAGCTTTTATATCTGGTAACATTCAGGTATGATGATAATGTTTACCTTCAGATATTTTTTCTTAATAAAAGTCTATTACATATTTCTGATAAAAATATTTCCAGAGCCTGTGTCAGCACAGAATTGATAGCTTCTGTGAGGCTTCTGGGTTTCAGTGTTTGTTGTTGAAAACCTGTGTATGCTTTGTTGCATTTGCTTTGAAACCATATCTCCCGTTTTCTGATCATAACCTCATTTCCCCTGTTTACATTTAATTTATAGAATTCGTTTGTTTTATTAAATATATTTTACATCTTATTTGCCTACATTATTTCCTGTACGTTCCTCCTGTCTCTCCCTCACTTGCTTTTTCCTGTGTCATTCTGATCTTTATTAAAGCTTCCCAACTTTTTGGTCGCCTAGTGATACTCCATTGTATAATCTGGAGCCCTGTGAACCACTGCCTTTTGATGTTGCAAGATTTCGTGGGCTGACAGCTACTGTGTTGCTGGACCTTACCTATCTGACTGGCATTCACGAAGATACGGGAAAGCAAAGCACCAAGAGACATGAGAAAAAACACAGACATGAATCTGATGATAAAGGGGAAATGGACCAGAAAATGGAGGGTGACATTGGATCGGATACACGATTAGGACAAAGTGTTGATGATAACAAAGGACACAGTGCTACAGCCTCTAAGTCGGAAAATGAAATTGTTTCCTTTTCTTTAGAACCATCAACCCTAGGTATGGAATCCCAACACCAACCTGCTGAAGGAAGAAAAAAGAATCATGAACACACCCCACGAAGTCATGACATAGTGCAGTCGGAGATCCGAGCTGTACAGCTGTCTTACCTTTATCTTGGTGCTATGAAGTCACTTAGTGTTCTTCTTAGCTGTAGTAAGTATGCTGAGCTGCTGTTAATCCCTAAAGTGCTGGCAGAGAACGGCCACAACTCTGACTGTGCGGGGTCCCCGGTGGTGCACGAGGACGTGGAGCTGCGCGCAGCGCTGCAGTTCCTGATGCGGCACATGGTGAAACGCGCGGTCATGCGCTCGCCCATCAAGAGAGCGCTGGGGCTGGCAGACCTGGAGCGGGCACAGGCCATGATCTACAAATTAGTGGTTCATGGGCTGCTGGAGGACCAGTTTGGTGGCAGACTTAAACAAGGTATGTTTTCAAAATTTTTAAAATTAATAGTAACAATGATAATACAGTTAACATAGTCTTGTTGATTTGTAGTGGTTGTACTTCGGGGGAGTCTTAATCAGACAAAGAAATTTTGCAAAACTCTGCTGTTTTATAGATATGACACTGATTGTTTTTTGCTTTTTTCCTATTTCCTTATTTCAGTAACAAGTCAATGCATATCAATCAGAAATAAGAGGTTTTAATGTCTTTGATACTTTTAAAAGTGAGCAATACTTATATACTTGTCAGAAGGATTTGCACTTCTAAACCCCTTAAAAATTCTACTTGCACAGGTGAATTAAAAATAGCTGTATAGTTCATCAGCTGTATTTTTATACCTAAGACCTCTTCCCCTTTTGTCTGTTTTGCAAATAATCCAAACTGTTGCAACTATAAATTTGATTATCACAAACTTTGACGTAAGTAAATTTCTTGTTTGCTATTTACCTTGTATCACTGTGAGAATAGCAAGAGCTCCTGGACTGATTCACTCAAGTCCATCAGTTAGTGGCAGAATCTGCACTCTCCTTTCTTTCTCTGGGGTGAATTTTAAATAATGATAGTTATTTTTGAAAGTTGAAAGTTCAGCCATAGCTACTGTTCTGATCTACACAATTACATTAATGTTGCTGTAACATCCTTATTTTTCTGTTGCAGAAGTGGAGCAACAAGTAGAAGAAGGTGATCAGTCTCAGCAAGCCCAAACACCAGTTACAACCAGCCCTTCTGCTTCTAGCACAACATCTTTCATGAGCAGCTCTCTGGAGGATACCACTACTGCTACTACTCCAGTAACTGATACAGAAACAGTTCCAGCTTCAGAATCACCTGGTGTTATGCCTCTCAGTCTCCTGAGGTAGAACGCCCTATCAGCATGTATGATTCTCTGGGTGTAGGGAACCAGTTGTGTGATTTATGTAGAATATATGTCTTTAGCTGCCTAAGCCTTTGAAAATGCTGCCAAGAACTGCCTCTGTAGAGGGACACAGTTTAAATGTTACTTTGCCTTTCAGGGTTTGTGGTTTTTATTAGACAGCTGTTAAGCTTTTGCTATACACTGTATATAAGTGTAATATCTGAATTCTTTAAGAAGGAGAAAATGTTCTCCTTAAGTAGTCCCTCAGTTCTCATGTTTATTTGGTATAGTTCAAATTACAAGTCTCTGAATTTCTGCATTTTTACTGAATGTTTGGTTCTCAAACTAGAATAGATCTTGGTAGGTAACATTCTGTAAAGCTAAGATGTTGTTCAGCTTACCCTGACATACTGAAATGGAAGATAAACTCCTAAATTTGCAGAGGCAATTTGTACTGTCGAAGGAAATCTGCTTTACCTTACATACTTTTCTAAGTTTATTAATTCATAGAAGTTTTGCAGACATCTTTCCATTAAAGTCAGAACAATGTCTTCATACTAGGACAGTGAGAATCAAATATATACCTGATTTATTAGTCAATCTGAGTTCTGAGCAAACTATGGAAATGGAAAAAGTGTTTATTTATCTTTTATCTCCTAGGACAGCTCCTGGTCTCTGAGGGGTTTTTTTAATGTCATGCTTAGAACTTAACTGTACAGATAAAGTTGGTAGGAATGAGCTGTTGCATCAAAGTATGTGTTGTGTCTTACCATTTTCAATTGCGTCAAGTAGGATTTGCCAAGTGCACTCCAATTGGATGTTCTTCTTGTGTCAGACCTTTTTCAGCATGGTTCTGTTCAACATAAATGTATATTTTTCTTTTTTCAAGGCAAATGTTCTCCAGTTATCCTACTACAACTGTGCTTCCAGCACGACGTGCTCAGACTCCTCCAATATCTTCTTTACCAACATCTCCTTCAGATGAAGTTGGAAGGAGACAAAGTTTGACCTCTCCAGATTCCCAATCTACAAGGCCTGCCAATCGCACAGGTAAACTTGTCAGTGGAATAGAAATGGGAACAAATTAGGAAAGTCACAGGAGCTATGGGGCTGTGTTTTAAGAGATTGAAATCCAACAGAGTTTCTTCTTAAGGCAAACTAACATGCAAAGCATTGTTGAAAACCTTTTAGTTTCTATTTTAGGGGAAAAAAAGATACAGATGATATAACTGTAGGCATTATCAAGCAAACAAAATGAGTTTTTAAAAGCTATGTACTGGATACAAAACCAACAATGAAGTATAATTGGAAACTGCTTCAAAATGTTCATCTGATTTGGGCTTCTTTCCTTGGTTGTGTGCTTCAAATAAGTGCAGTAATTGTCTAGCTTTTGTTGGATCGTATACCACACAGAATACAAGAATAGGTATATTTTATGGTACATGTGCCAGTGTTGTAATAAGTCAGTCGAGACTTCATTGTCTTCATTCAGGAAAAGCCCAATTCTTTAGTCACACAACTCATTTTACACAATTTTTACAGACCTCGTGTGCAACTTGTTTAATAACTTTCTTGCCAATTATTCTATTGGTTAGTAAAAGGTATTCTACTTGTCCATCAAGTCTCTCTATTCTTGGATTTTTAATGTATTTACTTTACTGATAACCACGGGACAAATCCCTTGCCGTTTCAGGTGCATTTGTTTTTCAATCCAAGAATATGTTGTTGTGCTGATGAGCTCATACACCAAGATTGTTTTCTCATAGGAACTCACAAATTACCCAGAAGAAGTGACAGGCTAAGTTTGGCAATTTAGCAGAGCAGGCCTGATTTTATGAGGCCTTTCTTTTATAATTCTTCTACCTTGTCTACGACACACCAGTAATTTTTACTCTTGCTCTTATATCTGTGCTATTAGTTGTGAGGTTTAGTATTCATGTGTTGCATAGCAACTGGTCTGCTCTGTTTCATGTCTCCTTTTTTGTTCTTTTGATTTAATTATGAGATTACTTGTTTCTAGTCATGATAGTGTCTTTACAACAGTGTTTTTCTGTTAGTGCATTTTTGTCTTCACTGATTAGACATCACTTTTATGGCGAGTCAGAAAGAAACTCTGAGTTTGGGGCAGTAACTGATCTTTTTAGAATCCCTTGAATGACTCTGCACAGAAATACAGCCATCATCCACAAAGAGTTTTTTTCAGATACGTTCCCAGTTCAGCTGAGGTCTCTTTCTGTAGCTTAAGAGGAATGTATAATGATCTCACTATTTGGGAATCTTAATGATTTGGACAAGGATAACTTTATCTGAGCTACCTAAATATAGATCAAATAGATAATTTGATACAGCTCAAAATAAAAAACAATAGAAATTTCTTAAGTAGTTCTTTGCATATCATCAATATCCTACTTGATCGAACAGAGTCAGTCAACATAACCTATGTTACGGAGAAGAATTAAGTCCATAAAGTATCTTGGCTTTGTGGAAAGAAAGTGAAAGAAAAGTTGAGAGTAGTTATTTCCTTAGTTCAAGCTGATATATCAAAGTAAGGTGTAATAAAGTAACACTAGAGAAGGATTTATGTGGTTTACATTTATCATTTTCTGTCTTTTAAGCTTTGTCTGATCCAAGCAGCCGACTTTCAACATCCCCTCCTCCTCCTGCCATTGCTGTTCCCTTGCTAGAAATGGGATTCTCCCTCAGGCAGATTGCAAAAGCTATGGAAGCTACAGGTAATCTACAGCTATAATATCAGTTTAACTGAAAGATTGGATGCGTATGAAACACTTGTTTTCCAGTAGAATACTTAATTTTTAAGTTCTATAACCATTTCTGTGGAAAAACAGGTGTTTTTTTTTCTTTGTAACCATCAGTGCTAAAATACAGTTTCAGAGTGTGATTTCCTGCTTTCAGGTGCCAGAGGAGAAGCAGATGCACAGAACATCACAGTGCTGGCCATGTGGATGATTGAGCACCCTGGAAACGAGGATGATGAAGAGCCTCAGTCAGAGGGGACTCCAGAGTCACGGCATGGGACAATTGTCTCTGGCAGTGGTGGGAAATCTGGGGATCACTGTTATTTGCAGTCTCCAGGTGATATCCCTTCTGCTGATGCCACTGAAATGGAGGAAGGCTTTAGTGAGAGGTCAAATAATTTTCTTTAATTGCTTGTAATCTGTTCCTGAAACTGGAAATCTCACAAATTCATTGTTGCTGACAGAGCGTTACTTTATAATGCAGCTTTTGAATTTTGTTACAGAATGAGCAGAAGCAAAGATGAAATTAAATTAGGTGTACATGGTGCATTTTTTTCTAGTGCTGTTTGTGTGCAGAACTGGGGCAGAATGTAACTGAGCATGTTTTCTTCACAACAAAAAAAGGAAAGAATGAAAAAAATGAGGGCTTATAGTTGCATTAGCTAAAAGACCAAGTAATAAAGCAAAATTTCATTAAACTCATGTTTTGCCAAATTCATGTGTAAGGCCAAAGGTGAATTGGCTCAGCCAGCAACAACAGGGATGATTTTATTTCTTTGAGAGAGGAGAAAAAACTAATTCAAGCTGATTAATTAACTATTCAAGCTACTAATTTACCTAGTATAAAATTGAGTGCTCTCTCAAAATTTCTGCCATGCTTAGGTACTAGGTGTTGACTTTGCTGCATCTAATTTGCTTGAGGTAGCCCTCAAAACAGTAGTAGTCAAAACAGTATGTATGTGCTCCTTGAAATTCAAGGTTCTTGAATTCCCAATTCCTTTTTTTCATCCATTAAAGAAAGGAAAAAATGCTAATAAATATTACTTAGTCACTGTATGTGGTTTCTCTACAACTTGGTTTGATTGACCTGTAAATTCCAAATTCCTGTAGCCCTGATAATCTGGATCATGTGGATAATGCAGCTGCAGCGAGTGGCCCTCCCTCACGAAGTCGGTCATCTGTCACACGGAGGCACAAATTTGATTTAGCTGCCCGAACATTGCTGGCACGTGCTGGTAAGGAACTGGAAGAATTCCAAGGGCTTTGCTTATCCAGGAAATGAATAGGAGGAGGACTGGGACTTCACTGTAGATAAAATTATGTTTGGAAAACTCCTTCTCATATATATACCAATGTATATTTAAGAGTTTTATGTGGTGATAAGTAGATTGTTTAGCAGAAGAGTTATAACAGAAAGGAAGTTGGAAGTACAGCCACCATTCTGCCATGGAAAATAAAAGTCCTGCTTTCCTGTTTCTCTCTTTTCCCACCTTGAGCGGGATTGTACCGCTCAGTGCAGGCCCACAGGAACCAGAGCCGCAGGGAAGGGATCTCCTTGCAGCAAGATCCAGGGGCACTGTATGACTTCAACTTGGATGAGGAGTTGGAGATTGACCTTGATGATGAAGCAATGGAAGCTATGTTTGGGCAAGACTTGGCTAGTGATAATGATATTCTGGGAATGTGGATCCCAGAGGTACTGGATTGGCCTACCTGGGTGTGTGTGACTGCAGCAGGGGCTGCTTTGACTTACTGCTTTTTGCATGCTTATATTTTTAAATTAAAAGTAACATGTATGTTTAGAGCCTGTTTGAAAATATCTTACTAAGTGCCAGCAGTGCTTAAAGTCATCTTGTATTCTATAGCCTCACTTCTAGATTAAGAATAGTGATTTTTTGTGTTTCTTGCTCTGCACTTCCTCATGTAGTTTTCTCCTCCCTCCCCTGAAAGGTGAGAACAGAACTCATATAGTTGTTCTGATGATACCAATTAGAAATCAAGTGGGTGTTCCAGATGGCATAGCTGTGTGAGACAACAAACAGTTGTAAATATTTCTTCTCCTGCTACTGCTAGTAGTATCCAATCTGTAGCAACATAATTTGCACTTAAATCAGTTTTTCTTAATTTAATTGTGTCATGTATTCCATTCTCTGGGAAGGATGTGGTGACAGTCCTCACTGAGTTGTTGTATAGAGCAATAAAAAACTATTGATGGAAAACAAATATAATAGCAGCACTTTGTTAATATTTGGATTATCCATGTCAAGTTAGGCAATCAAGTCATAAGACTCAGCTTTTCATCTCCTAATTATGATGCTACTTAGCTTTGATATGGAAGCAAATTGCAGGATGCATATTGAATTTTTCAGAGCACTTGCTTCACTGAAATATCTCAATGAAATTACTGACTTAGGACAGAAATGTAATTATGAAAAGTGGACTTCATATTGAGATAAAACCCTGATATTTTCTGACACAAATGGTAATTTTTGTTGCTCAGTAAGTGTAAAATCTGGTTGTCTGAATGCAAAAAAGGATTCTTTTCCTTTGTTAGATCTAGTTTCAGACAAGTTGGGAGGAGAACCAGATAAAGACAGTGTTGAATGTGACAAGGTTACTAATGAAAAGTTACACTGTCAAGAATTTTGAGTCAATCTAACATGAAATAGGAAATTGTCTCCTCTGAAACTCTACTTCCAAATGTTATTCTGTTCTGAGGTGGTCTTCATTATGTCATAAATTGTATGTTTCTGCTTTGCTTTTGTACAAGTCAACCATATAAATATCACTCAGTGGCAGAAATGTGCAGGGATACCCACCTAAGGATATTGGAATGTTTTCTCTCTAAGGTGCAGAAATTATTCTGTACAAATGACATGTGAAAATCTTGCTGTGCAGCATGTCTGCGAGTCTGAAGACAGAGAAGAAGTGGTGGTTTGTGAGCTGTGTGAATCCAGCGTGGTCAGCTTCAACCAGCACATGAAGAGGAACCACCCTGGCTGTGGGCGCAGCGCCAACCGCCAGGGCTACCGCAGCAACGGCTCCTATGTGGACGGCTGGTTTGGGGGGGAGTGCGGCAGCGGGAACCCCTACTACCTCCTGTGTGGCATTTGCAGAGAGAAATACCTGGCCCTCAAGAGCAAATCTAAAACATCGGCCTCGGAAAGGTACAGAAATAGAAGACAGTGGATAAAGAAAGGAAACTAAACATGGTTATGAACCATCAGCATTTTAAGAATTTGATTTAGGCAATAAGAATTCTTAGCAGGATTTTCTGATACTTAAAATTATTCTCTGTATTTGACAAATGCATATCTAGAAAAAGATTGATTTGATATTTCTGGTTTTTAAACTAAGAACGAGGAATAATTTCTTGGTATGTTGCCTCCTACTTAGTGACTTTTGAAAACTCAATTTTGTCTGACAATTCTAGCATTTTTTTCTGTTGACCTTTTACACATTCGTACTGCGAAATGCTTCCCCTCTCCATGCACACTTTCAGAAGCCATTTTATCTGTTTCTCTGTTACTAGGCTTTTCTGGAATCATTCGTAAATACATGTAGACCTAACAATAAAGTTAGACTTAATAGGGAACCAAATTTAAAATTGTAATGTATACTTATAAAATAATAGACCCACTCAGTAGTTTTCTTTCTTATTTTTTCATACAGGTACAAAGGCCAGGCTCCTGATCTAATAGGTAAACAAGACAGTGTCTATGAAGGTATGTTTTTAAGTTGAAGGGGGTTTTGTTTTTTCTACTTTCGTGCAAATAAACCTGAAGATGTATTTTGAAATGTTTTCCAGTTTGATACAGTATTTTAGTTTTGGGGATTTATTTAGTTCAAATAAGAGAAAAGAAAAATCTGTGGCTTCTTTCCCCTGTCTTTCATGTAAGCAGCTAAAAGGGCAAACACCTAACTTGGGGTTGATAAGGTCTTGTGAGATGTTACATCTAGAACTGCACATACAAGATCTTACATTCAAATATATTTCAAATATATTTCTGCCTTTGTGGGAGAAATTGATTACTGTAAGTTAAGTGTCCCAAAACTCTTGCTCTTAACTTTTCTCCCTGTGTCCAAGCTGAGAGCATCCTGGGGGTGGCTTTAACTTTAAATAGATTACTTCTGATGTGTGCGGAAAACCTTTCCCAGGTGGTTCTGTAATACTGGTCCTTTCTGTAGCTTTTGTGATCACAATTGTGTGATGTACTGCATTTGCCTATATGAGAGTAAATGAGTGTTCCAGTACTTAGGGCAAGTCTGTCTGCTGTAGATCAAAGGTGTTCTGATTCTACTGTGTGTGGAGTGAGACAGAGAGATCAGTAAATATAAGGTGACTTGTGTGCAAATGGTTGGCAAGTGAAGGAAGTGCCTCACTGAATTGTGGTTTAAGCAGTCACTCTTTGTTGTTTGGGTTTTTTTAAATTCCCAAGGAATGAAAAGCAAAATCCTGGGTGTTCAGTTATAACCCATGAAGTAATGCATGCTTTTTTGATAAACAGAAAGACTAGAAATTTCTAACATCTTTACCACTCAGTCCTTTGGAATACGCATGATTTAAAGCACGACTGTATGCCTGCACTTCTCACTGTACTGCAGGTTTTGGAGCTGTCTTGTGCTGTATGTGATGATCCCTAATGTCTGTGTTTTTAAAGAGCAGCTAGTTTGATACTTCAGAGAATCTTCCATAAAACTTCTGTGCAGTATAAAGATCAAGTTGAATAGAGAAGGGCAAGAACAGGACTTTGTTTTTCTGATTTACTTGGTTGTGTCTATGCCAACATCAGAAGATGAGTTTTTAATGCTATGCTGTAGATTACAGTACACGTTTCATACCTTCTACTGTTTGTTTTTTTTAATTAATTGAAATTATTTCATATTTGAGCTTTTGTAACCAAGTCCAATTATATTTCTCCAATTCTAGAAGACTGGGACATGTTAGATGTGGATGAAGATGAAAAGCTAACAGGAGAAGAGGAGTTTGAACTACTGGCTGGGCCTCTTGGGTTAAATGATCGACGCATTGTACCTGAACCTGTTCAGTTCCCTGACAGTGACCCTCTGGGTGCTTCAGTTGCAATGGTGACAGCCACCAACAGTATGGAAGAAACATTGATGCAAATAGGTACATCTGAAATCCATTTCATTTAAAGAAAGAATAATAATAACATCAGCAGCAACAACAATAATGATAACAACTGTCGTCACCTCCTCCCCTTCTTAGTGGGATTTTTCAAGAGGCAAGATAGGAACATCCTGGTAGTATTTCTTGCCTGCCACCATGAGAAAGTGGGGACTGGCTCTGGACTGCCCTTTTATTATAGGAAAATTAGAGAGAGGAGTGTGAGGAATTATGAATTGACAGGAGAATTGAATTTTGCCAATAAAACTTGTGACTGTAGTCAAACAGTAGATGCCAGTAACATGTTTTGCAGAACTCAATGAATGGATTTAAGCTGGGACTTAAAAATAGCCCCCTCTGATGGAAAAGTGGATCAGAGGAATTAAGACTGAATACGTCAGATTGTGTTCATGTCTCTTTGAAAATCAGGAATAATATAATTATGGAGTGTATTTCAGGAGTGTATTTTCCTCTTGGTCATTATTATTGTATTTCTGTATGTATGAAATAATGAAAAATGAATCAGTAACTTAGGTTGACTTGGCTTCTCTGTGCTTATTACTACATGATAATGTTTTGTTTTTCTCTAAACACTAATGCAAATCATTATTATTTCCAAGGCTGTCACGGCTCCATAGAAAAAAGTTCTTCTGGTAGGATAACCTTAGGGGAACAAGCAGCTGCCCTGGTAAATCCACACGACCGTGTCATGGCTCTCAGGAGAGTGACAGCTGCTGCCCAAGTGCTCCTGGCAAGAACAATGGTTATGAGAGCACTCTCACTTCTGTCTGTCAGGTTTGTGGCATCTTTGGCAACACTTCTACCATTCGTTTTGTAACCAGTTACCGAGTTGTTTGATCAGGATGCAATTTCAAACTAATTAGGAAGGGATTCTCATGTCTGCACTTACATAATGCTGCCGAGGGAAAAAGTTCTGTTGATCTTGTTCTTTTGAACCAAGGACTTTTATTTCCATTTTGCAACAGTGGTTCCAGTTGTAGCCTGGCAGCTGGCCTTGAATCCCTGGGATTGACAGACATCCGCACTTTGGTTCGTTTGATGTGCCTGGCAGCAGCAGGGAGGGCAGGCCTCTCCACGAGCCCATCCACAGTGTCAAGTTCCACGGAGAGATCCAGGAGCATCCACAGTAAAGCCAGCAAGCCCATCTCTTGCCTTGCCTACCTGAGCACTGCGGTTGGCTGCTTGGCATCAAACACTCCCAGTGCTGCAAAGCTGCTGGTGCAGTTATGTACACAGGTAGGACTTCAGTACTTCCTTGAGACTACTTTGATTATTTGTGCTTTTACCTTCTCAGCTGGGACGATCTCATTAGAATCCTTTTTTATGGCTTTGCACAGGACTATGTTTGATTGTTTGCAAAAATCGAGTAACTGTATGTGTCTTTGCTCAGTACTCTTTTCAAGTGGGGAAAATGGATGTGCTTTTTCTGTTCATAGGGTTTTTCTGTTAGAGTTTTGTTATTTTAATTAAGTCAATTATATGTAGAGAGCAGAAAAAAAATTAAAATCTGTAAAACTGTGCACAATTTGTGCAACTGAAAATGTTTTTAAATCTGATCGTTCTGTTTGTTCTGGTTATTTTTCACCAATTATTTTTTTTCAGAATTTGATTTCTGCAGCAACTGGTGTGAACTTAACAACAGTTGATGATCCAATTCAGAGAAAACTTTTGCCAAGTTTTTTAAGAGGAATTGCAGAAGAAAACAAACTTGTCACATCTCCAAATTTTGTGGTTACTCAGGCGCTTGTAGCATTGTTGGCTGACAAAGGCGCCAAACTGAGGCCAAACTATGATAAAGCTGAAATTGAAAAGAAAGGTATGATACAGCTTTGCTTTTAAATATCTTTAGATCTTCAGTTCCTCATTTGTATGTAAGGGAGAGACTTGCTAGAATGATGCGTGAATAGATACGCTTTTAAAAATATATAAAACTTGCTTTGATCAAATGAATGTTACAATTTATAAAACACATTTTACTTAGAAATATGGTCTTATTCCAAAATTGCATCTTTCACCACTTCAAAATATAGTCAGAACGTGTGTGTGTTCAAAGCCATAGAGCTGAGACATTGAGCCTGGTTATGCCTCCTGATGAAATTGAGGAAGGTAACAGCTGATTGCTACTACCCAAATGCTGTCCTGTGTCTGAGGCAGAAATTTGTGCTGCCTCTCTTCTGAGCTGTCAGGGAGCCACAGAGCAACAGCTGTGCCTCCTGCCAGGCTGGTGTTGGGATAGAGAGGGAAGGACAGGGCAATGGCAGTGGCAAGTCTCTGTCAGAGGAGGCTTTTCCTGTTTTAGAAAGCACTCACTCTTTGACCAGTCATTTTCATATGGTGGGAATAAGGCTCTTGGAAATTCTTTTCTTAAGGTTTTTTTTGTGAAAACTGAACAGGGATTATTTTGGTCTTAGTATCAGAAGAGTGTATTTACTATAGTTCACATGATTACATTGTTCTGCAAAGATGCTAATTAATCTCTTTCTGGAAATGCTGTCTGTTGCTGTGTCGACATGCGTACTCATCTAGGCATCATCTCACTGTTTTGTCTAAGCAGGTTTAATTGCCCATTTGTATGCCCATCCTTGCTATGATCCCTCTGCTGTAGGCCCTCTGGAGCTGGCGAACGCGCTGGCCGCGTGCTGCCTGTCGTCGCGCCTGTCCTCACAGCACCGGCAGTGGGCGGCACAGCAGCTGGTGCGCACACTGGCCGCGCACGACCGCGACAACCAGAGCGTGCCGCAGACCCTCGCCGACATGGGCGGAGACCTGCGCAAGTGCTCCTTCATCAAGCTCGAGGCTCACCAGAACAGGGTAAGCACGGCTCCCGTGCTGCACACACTCCCTGCTCTTTGGCAGAAGGCAGAACAAGGAAAATGGTATTGTTTTACAATTATGCTGACTGAAATGTTTTCCTATAGGAAGTAATTTTTTGGAGAAAAAGTTATTGCTTGAAAAGTTATTGCACCTCTGCACAAGAATGTTCAGCTTCTTGGAGGCTTCAGTTAAAGGAGTCATGAAAATATTCCCATGGTATATTAAGTCAGCAGAATATTCTTAAAGAATAATAAATAAAGAATATTTCCTTAGATCAAAATTCGCATTAATTTTACTGTCATAGTAGTTGACATATTTGTTCAGTAGTTAACATGTTTGTGCGATATTCTGTGCAATAATGACCTGTGGAGCTTGGGGCTGTATGAAGTGTGGCATCCCTATCAAGCCTGCTTAATTGCTGTAAATAATGCTGTAAAAGTGGAAAAATAAATCTAGTTTGGTTGTTACAGGGTATTTCAATCACTGTCTCATTGGTTAGTGTTTGCTTAATATTAGTGAGCAAACATACTCAAGTTTTAAATTCCAGTTTTGCCATGATTATTTTGGTATTTGTAGGTCATGACATGTGTTTGGTGCAATAAAAAGGGACTTCTGGCAACAAGTGGGAATGATGGCACCATCAGAGTGTGGAATGTGACAAAGAAGCAATACTCATTGCAACAGACCTGTGTGCTCAATAAGCTGTAAGTTGATTGTTTACAACAGCCAGATATTTAATTTAAGCTGTAATCATGCAAGATACTGTGGGGTTGGCTGTTCTCATTATCTCCTGCACTTAAAATCTCTCATTTGTTTTCTGTTGCTGTGTTTATGGCATGCAAAATAAATGAAATAGCTTAAAACTGAAAACAGAACTTAAATGTCAACCATGTAAGAGTCTCCATAAAGAGATCAGGTCAATGCTGTTTAAAAACATCCTTAATTAATTGATATAAGGAGATGTGGGTGAAATAAAAATGGTATGGGACTTTCATATAGCAGAAAGGTAAATTCAGTGGGTTCCAGTGGACAGCTCCAGCATATAATATGATCATTGCAAGTCTGGTCATTTGATTCAAGTGAGAAAAAGAAATTTCATTTCTGAGATACAGGAACTAAATATATTTCTACATGAGTGTCTTGGAAGTACTTTTTTTTGTCATTTGGTGCTCCTACTCTCCAGTGCTGCACAACACGGAGCTCTTGGCATCCCACCCATCAATTTGGGTGTGTCCAAAAAAGAAGACGGTAAAAGGAAAAATTAAAATCTGATCCTTTAGTGAAGCGTAGATGATTTGAACTTGGAAGAATGAAGAAGCAATAGTGAACTGCTAGGTTGTTTTGTGGCTATTTTTTAGTGGTTGGCTTAGTTCTTGTTTGCTGGCTGCTGTTAGATGTGGCCTTAAAATGAACAACAAGAATGATATAACAGTATTATAGCCTTCATTGTTCTGGTACCAAAAGCAATTTAAAAATGTGGCTGTTGTGTATGACCTTATGGGCAATTAAAGTTATCTGTGGCCCTGTTACAGTTAGGCAAAGCAGACTTTAAAATGGGGTTTTAGAACAGTGTAACAGGATTGTAACAGCAGGAAGAGTTTAAAGTAGAATTGATAGCAAGATGTGCCTCTTTTATTTCTTGTCCAAGCTATTGTTTCATTTAATGACTTCCCGGAAAATTTTGCCTTTGCTGAAGATGTTAAATTCGAGAAATAAGTAGGTAAAAGTAAAGAGTTTCCATTTGAAACCTAACTTGAAATTTCTTAGAAATAAATAGTATCTCATTCTGTAATTTGAAGTGGCTTTATAGGGAATGTAGTACTGTAAGCAGAAAAATATATTATGTAAATCTGCTGTGATGGCAGGACTCAGGCTTCTAGCTCATATATTTTATGCGTTCTAGGTTTTCCTGTCTGCGTAAGGGAAATGCCTTCTTAATTTCATTCTTTTATTCTATTACAGAGAAGGTGACTCTGAAGAAGGTCTGGGATCACCCAGTGACCTTAGTTTATCTCTTGTCTGTTGGAGTATCAGCGGCAAGTACCTGGCTGGAGCTACAGAAAAGATGGTGAACATTTGGCAAGTCAATGGTATGTTCTGAGTTGCCTGTGGGCACTTCCTGGTCCAGCATATTTCTAGGGGAGCTGCCAGGTCACTGCATGTTTGTTTCCCCCAGTTTAAATGCCTACCATCTCCCACAGTGTCTTGTGAACCTGTTTCGTTTGAGAAAGGCACTAACCCCAAGTGGATGTGTGATATACATCTTCAAGAGGAGGACTTTTAATTCCTGTAATTTGTAGTATTGGAAGGTTCATTCTGTTGCTTTGCACTTAAGAAAGTCACCAGTTACCATGCCTGTGGTAATAGACAGTCCCCAAGAAAAGTATAAATTTACTGGGTACTGAAGAATTCCGCTTCCTTCTTTAACAAAACTAAGTTGAATGATCATTGAGGTTTGTTACCTAGATTTTGTGTCTGCGTAGATAAGTGAACCATTGTTTTGTATTCTTGTAACTTAGGTGAATTTGTGATATGTCCTAGCTCTCAATAAGATCTCTCGATTTTTTTCCCCATGGAAGTATTATTGTTTTCTTTTCTTTATGAAGATGAAGTAGTTTTAACAGACTTTTTTGTCTTCTAGGAGGAAAAGGCTTATTAGATCTTCAGCCTCACTGGGTATCTGCTCTAGCCTGGCCAGAAGAAGGGCCAACTACAGCATGGACAGGAGATGCTTCAGAATTGTTGTTAATTGGGCGCATGGATGGATCTCTGGCTCTTATTGAAGTTGCGGATATTTCAGCCATGCATCGGCTGGAACTGGAACACTGCTACAGAAAGGATGGTAAGAGACTGCATCAGTATTTGAAATTAAAATTGTGAACATACTCCCATGTTTTGTTAAGGAAGTATATAACCATTTTTGGTTATTGTTCATGGGATATTATTTCTGGTTCATGGGAGCAGAAAAGTCTGTGGGATCTCTATCTGCCCTCTGATTCCTCCACAGCAGAGGCCAACAGTTTGTAGTAACTTGGTAGAATCCTGCCATTCCTTGCCGTTGCAGACAATCAGTGGAGGTCCCCTGCAGTGTCTGTTCTGTCTGCAGATAGCATGCACAGTGTCATTTAAATTCCTCAATGATTGCCATTTTACCTTTATTATTCCAGTCCTAGAGAACATGAAGTAGCACATCTTTAGTGGTATTGTGTGGTTTTGCATATTGCTTCTTCAGAAAGCCCACAGATTTTTTTGGCAGAATCAAATGAAGCAGTATCTTCTTGCTAAGAAAGCAAGTTGTTTTCAGAGCATTTTTTAGAAGCCTATCTCGGATACATGAATAAGGTTCAGTCCACCCTTTTTGTTTGACCTGGTATAGTTCTTTTCACTCTGCCAGGAATATAAATTCCATTATTTTCAAAAAAAGGAGAATGAGAAAACTAGTACAAAATATTCTCAACAGCTTTCTTTACAGTAGCTCTCAGTTTTATCTTTACCGTATGAATTCAAGAAAAATTTCTGACCAGGATATGTTAAGTAGCCTTGGCTGTGGTGGACATTGTTATGCACTTGATAGCTTAGACAACTGCGCTGCAAAAAACGCTTTGGTAGGAGTGAAGTTCAGTTCAGGTTAATGAGTGTTCGTGTTGTCTGTTCATGCAGTGTCTGTCACATGCCTGGCCTGGTTCAGTGAAGACAGACCATTTGCTGTTGGCTATTCAGATGGAAAATTGCTCCTAGGAACAAAGGAACCAACTGAGAAAGGAGGAGCTGTTCTCGTTGATGCACATAAGGTAGAGCTGGTCGTTCTTAAACGAATGTAGAATTTTTGTAGGTAAAATCTCTTTAAGCTGTTGTCTCTATTAGAAAGCTATTTATGAAGACAAGTGCAAATTATTTTAGAAACTCACACGTGTTTCTGGTAAACATATTAAAATAATGTATCTAAAGGAACAGTCTACCAAATGTACAAAAAAAGAAACATAAACTTGATACCCTCTTTGCTGTCAGAGTCTGTGAAGTGTATGTACATACAGTGACAAAAGTGGATTAAGCACACAGCTGTGCATTGACTGGATTTAAAAGAGTAATTGTTTGACTTGGTAAAAGTGCTCATAATAAATTTTGATTTTGATCATGTCACATGTTTTTGTTTAGCTTCCTGTACAAAGCAAAAGGTATTTTTCTAAATATGCACTTGCAAAAGTCTAGAACTTTTGCTTGGCCTGTATGTACTAATGAGTCATTAATAGTCCATGAATTATTTGTTAGCCTAAGAGGAGAATTCCTTAAATGAAATGTAGGTGTAGTAAGAGCATGTTGAGTGCTTCCAAAAGCTGCTCTGGGTGTGTGAAACAGGGCAATCACAGAAGGGAGCACATTGTGGCAATAAATCTGTACTTGCCTTCTTACTGTGGGCTATCTTCCTTTCCCACCTCAGACTCAAAGCTACATCTGGGGAAAAATAATCAAGAAGGGTTTGCAGTGAAAAGAAAACGTATTTTTCTATGTTTCTCATTTAGTTTCCTTCAGCAAACTTTTTAAAGTCTTTTTAATTTTGATAGTTCTGAAATGTGTCACTATGACTTTATAATTGCAAC
This sequence comes from Sylvia atricapilla, assembly GCF_009819655.1. Taxonomy (NCBI): domain Eukaryota; kingdom Metazoa; phylum Chordata; class Aves; order Passeriformes; family Sylviidae; genus Sylvia; species Sylvia atricapilla. The sequence continues at coordinate 20,441,038 of NC_089152.1, forward strand.
TCGCTATCTGTGATTTATACGAGAATAATTTTTGTTGTTGTTATTAATAATTTAAAGTTACATTAGCTCTGAGAGTTGAATTTCCTCCACACTACTGTGTAAGTTCCTACCAACTTTTCATTATTTTAATCCTATAGGATATGGTTGTTAGTATGAAGTGGGATCCAACTGGTAAGATTCTCATGACCTGTGCCAAAGAGGAAACAGTGAAGCTTTGGGGGTGTCTGGGGGGCTGCTGGCGGCGCCTGCACTCCCTATCCCACCCAGCCTTGGTGAATGGCATTGCCTGGTGTGCTCTGCCAGGGAAAGGACCCAAGGCCCAGCTTCTGTTAGCTACGTAAGTCATTGTTTCATTGTTGTTTCTGTAGCTCTTTTGCAGGTCTTTTCTACCAGTCTGTAGTGTCTATAGCGAAGAAAAGGGTTTGGGATTTTTTAAATCATATTCCTTCAGTAAGTCAGTTGCTATGAGATTCATGAGGTTCCAGAATGCAAATAAAGAGTGACCCTGGTTGTGTTACCAGCTGTTTTCTCCATGACCTATGGGTGCTGGTCCTGCTTGGAAATTTTTTGTTTCATCCAAATTTTTTTTTTCTGAGAATATGTTATTAGTAGAAATGGAAAAGCTACAGGGTGTGAGGAATAGGAAAAAAATGCATTTACCCATTGGGGACAGGCCTTTCTACTTTAGATCAATTGATGCAATGTAGTTTTACAGGAAGGTGGTGAAGACTACTGGTATGTAAGTTAATACCAGATCACTAATATTTTGTTAGTTAATATCTTTATTTTGTTTTTCTAATGTCACCTGACATGCTTTAGGGGATGCCACAATGGTTTGGTGTGTGTCTGGACTGTTCCCCAGGACATAGTAATCACATTGCAGTCCAGCTCAGCTTGCACAGAAGGATGGTGGGAGCAAGAAACAAGTGTTAAGGTAAAAGGAGGAAATTTGGTGTGTAAGAAATTCTCTTTGCTCATTGTGAAGTTGAGAGAGGAGGATAATGTGAGCAAGTTACCTGAATGTCAATATTTCCTGAGAGAAGATACTTGCTAAAAAAAAAAATTACATTGCACTTGTGTATGTGTAGGCATTTTCAGAACAGGGAATTGAAAAACTTATTTAAGATTAAGACTAAACATTATATTTTGATCTGTTTTCTGTCCTGTAAAGATTGATCAGATTATCCTAAAATTTAGTGAGGGTTAAAAGTTTCTTGTAGATAAGAGTGAAGATTGTTTTTCACCTACATAAACTATAATGTAGTCTTTGATATTGATGGCATTTTGTAATGGGAGGAAAGCTGATAATGTGATCAAGATACCTATAAAATACTGTCATGGTCTTGGAGATTTTTTAACTATTTAATGGAAATCTGCCATCTGTGGGGGTGATCAGTATTTTTTGCAGAATACAGATGCCATCATGCTGCTCCATTTCCTGGTAGTAGTGCAGTGTTCCATAAGTGTGCAATTGCTTGCAGGATGGATACAGGAAGGCAGTGGAAGTGAAGTGTGTATTCCAGCTGAGAGGACACATCACTCCTGTCCGCACTGTTGCTTTCAGTCCTGATGGGCTGGCTTTGGTGTCTGGGGGCCTTGGTGGCCTCATGAATATCTGGTCTTTACGGGTAAGATCATCTTTGGTGTGGCTTGATTCTCATTCTTAGTAAGAGTATCTGAAACGGTCAGGGTATCAGACTAGCTTCTGCCTCACCATGTGTTAGATACTTTAGCTAAAGTGTGGTGTAAAATAATGTTCATAAATAATAAAATATAAATTGAAATTGTACTTAACATTGAAGTACTTTATAGTTCAGTATTGAGTGACTCTGTAGCTTCAGTCACATTAGTTAGGCTTTGCGGAACCAACCACTTTCTTTATAGTAAAGAACAATATCCTCTTATGTTGAGGACTCTTTAAAGAGCCAGATAATGTGGATTACTACACACTTCTAAATCCTTAGTTATATTATCTCCTTAATAAGATAAAAAAGTAGGGTTTCTGCTTTTGGGTTAAGCAGTTCAGTTTTTAAATAGTTGTTGAAAGCTTGTGAGAATACCATCCCTTAGGAATGTGTATGCACTTGAACAGAACTGTATCTGTGTCTACACCTGGCTCCAATCCCTTCTCTCCCTAGGATGGTTCAGTATTGCAGAGTGTTGTGATAGGGTCTGGAGCTATCCAGACTGCAGTGTGGATCCCTGAGGTTGGAGTAGCTGCCTGCTCTAACAGATCAAAGGTGAGACAGAAATGTTTGAACCTGTATGTTTTCTGGCCCCTATGGGCCAAGATGGCTGATGATATATCAGTGGAGCTGAATGATCCTGCTTTGTGAATTTTTAATTTCTGCTGTTGAACAGGACGTGTTGGTGGTGAACTGCACCTCAGAGTGGATCTCTTCCAATCACGTGCTGGCGACGTGCAGGACTGCGCTGAAGCAGCAGGGAGTTCTGGGCTTGAACATGGCTCCGTGCATGCGTGCGTTCCTGGAGCGCCTGCCCGTGATGCTGCAGGAGCAGTATGCCTATGAAAAGGTATGAGTAATGCCAGTGTATAGCATTCATGGCTGACATGAGTTTACTGTTTAGATCTCAGCTTGTTTCAGTCTTTCACCAGAGAACCCAGAAGACTTTGCTACATTCTACTTGAAATATCTTTCACTATTCTCAGCGCCAATAGTCTCCTAATTTGAAAATATTTAAAATATTAGAAAAATTTTGATTAAGTGTGGGGGAAGGTGTTTTTCTACAGGATTATTTTTGAAGGATTTGTATTTTGAAGTGATTGATGTGTGTTTCTAACTGGGTGTTCCCTTTCTCTCCCTGCTGCCCTGCAGCCCCATGTGGTGTGTGGAGACCAGCTGGTTCACAGTCCCTACATGCAGTGCTTGGCATCACTGGCCGTGGGGCTGCACCTGGACCAGCTGCTCTGCAACCCCCCTGTGCCCCCTCACCACCAGAGCTGCCTCCCTGACCCCTCTGCCTGGAACCCCACAGAATGGGCCTGGCTTGAGTGCTTCTCCACTACCATAAAAGCTGCTGAAGCCCTGGCCAAGGGAGCTCAGTTCCCAGAGTCCTTCACTGTCCCCGACCTGGAGCCTGTTCCCGAGGATGAGCTTACTCTCCTTATGGTAAAGCCTGATGTATTGCCTCAACAGCCAAGTGTACTGTTACTGAGCATGTGGTATGATGCCGTGAACATCTCTGAACTGTAAACATTTATATTTAGTGGCATAAGCACCAGCAATAAGTGTATTTTTTAATTAACCTGTTAGAACATACTGTTAAGATTGCTCTGTGTGTATGTGTGTGTGTGATAAATGCAAGTCATTTACATATTAAAATACAAACAACCCAAAACGATGACAATAATTTTCATATGTGATAGGAAGAACTGTAGAGCTTTGTAGTGCTATTTTAAGAGTAACATTTTGTCACATTCCCATACCAAATTGTTTTGCCTTGTGTCAATTTTCTTCATGTGAGCCAAACCAGAAATTTTTGAGAAAGCATTTTTTATAAGAAAGCTTATAACATTTCAAGCCAGTGTTTACAATTGAAACTTCAAAAAGTCCTATGCATCAGTAAGTGGAAAAAGATTACTTCATCATGAATTTAGTTTCTCTTTCATTGATTTTGATTGCAAGTCATGGATAACAGTGTCATTTCTATCTGCACACATTTGTTATTATTGCTAAATTGTTTAGAAAGATGTAAATAGTGTTCTTAGGAAAATATGTATTGTTTAACAGAAAAATAATGTGCATCTCTTGAGCTGAATGTGGTAAATGTGGCTTTTGCTGTGTAGGATAACAGTAAGTGGATCAATGGCATGGATGAACAGATCATGTCTTGGGCAACATCAAGGCCAGAGGTCAGTAAAATTGATGGTTTGGAGGGTTTGGGGTGTTTTGGAGGCGTTGTTATTCTTTTGAAATGTGGAAAGCTGTTGAAAGTGCTCTTGTTCTAAAGCCTCCTTTCATGCTCTTCCCTAGGATTGGCACTTGGGAGGCAAATGTGATGTGTACCTGTGGGGAGCAGGACGGCACGGGCAGCTGGCAGAGGCTGGCAGAAATGTCATGATCCCAGTGGCAGCACCTTCCTTCTCCCAGGCCCAGCAGGTGATCACTTAGAACCAGTCATGATTTCATCACTTGCCATCTTTTGTTTGTACAGGTTGTCAAAATCCCTCTCCAAATGTCTTTTGAACTTTTTGTTTGAATTAATTCTGAGTATCTCAAAACATGGGTTTCATTAGAAAGGCAATCTTGAATTATTTGACAAATTCAAACCATGAAGCCACTTCATGAAATCTGACCACACAGCATTATTTTATATGGGCATGGTTTGAAAATACCTGCACAACTTTCACATAATATATGTGCCGGTTTCACTTTCTGAAATAACATTAACTTGATAGAATATTGTCTTGATGTATTTGCAAAGAAAACAAATCAAAAGGAAATGGTGCACTGTAATGCAAGTATTACAACATTGCTGCATTTAGTATATAATTTATTAACATTCCTTCATGTCTTTCTAACCTAGGTTGTTTGTGGTCAGAATTGTACTTTTGTCATCCAAGCTAATGGCACAGTTTTGGCTTGTGGTGAAGGGAGCTATGGGCGACTGGGACAAGGAAATTCTGATGATCTTCATGTCTTAACTGTGATTTCAGCACTGCAAGGTAAAGCTGTTAGGTTTGAGAGGAATCCAGTGATGAAGCACAAATAAGCATTTTGGTAGTTAGTGTAATTGTTTCTGCTGATGCTTTTCTGTAGATTTGCTCATTAAAATATTGTAGTTTCTAGTTAAAATTTTGAACAAATAAACAAGATCTTCATATTTCCTTAAGATTTACATGGCATTATGTTACAATTCCTTTATTTTAAGAAGGCTTCAGGGAAAACTCTGCTCAAATGAGGAATAATTAATTTCAAAACTAATAGCAGGACAGAAGCCCAGGTTCTCCATAAGAAAACAAAGGTTTTGTTCAGAATGAAAATAAATTAATTGCTATAAGAAGAAGCCTTATTGTGGCTTGTTCCTTTCCCCATACCTAATTGGCTGCCACAGGTCACCCATGAATAAATGTAAGAGCCTGTTATAAGTGATGCTAAGCTTTGTTTTCTCACTTGTCTTTGCCAGGCTTTGTTGTGACACAGTTGGTGACCTCCTGTGGGTCCGACGGACATTCAATGGCTTTAACAGAAAGCGGGGAAGTCTTCAGCTGGGGAGATGGGGACTATGGCAAGCTGGGCCACGGGAACAGCGATAGGCAGCGCAGGCCGAGGCAGATCGAGGCTCTGCAAGGAGAAGAAGTTGTGCAGGTTTCAAAATATTTCTGTCTCCTTCCAGCTGCAGGCCTGGGAACCCAGTGCTGTAGAGCTGCTTGAAAACAGGCAACTTCTTACATCTCTGGGCTTTATGAGCCAAGGTGGCCATTTCCAGTTAGAGGATGGCAATACCACAGAGATATTAATTGATAGTTGGTACTGGAGAGGACTAAAAGTACAAAAATCGTGGAGGAAGGGGGTGATTTAAAGAGGATCAAAATGCTGACATGATTTATAAGCTTCTCTTCCTTGTCAGGTGACTTTGACCTACAAAACAGGTCACCAAGACCTCCTCCTAATTATTAACAATGCACAAAAACATATTTGCTTTTGACTGGAGTTTCTTTATAACAAAATTAGGTAATCGCACAGCAAATTCTTCATGCAAATATTCTCCAGTCCCTCTCTGTAACATTGCCATTGAAAAGAGTTAAGAGATGAGTTGCTGGAGAAGTCATTTATACTGAAATGTCTGTAATGTAGCTCTTTAAAAAGGAATGTAGTTTAGGATCAAGAAAGGTATTACATATGTACATGTAATAGTCAATATAAACTTCCACCCAGATCTAAAGTGTGTGTTAAAATAATGCATATTTTGCTTCCAGATGTCATGTGGCTTCAAACACTCAGCTGTGGTAACAGCAGATGGCAAACTTTTTACATTTGGAAATGGTGATTATGGTCGATTGGGGCTTGGAAATACTTCCAATAAGAAACTTCCAGAAAGAGTGACAGCGCTGGAAGGTTACCAGATTGGCCAGGCATGGTTTATCCAAAATTAGTAATGTATCTTAGTTTAAAGCTCGTGTTTTTAACATATTTAAGTGTTCACTTGTGTTTTTTAACCTTTGCTTTTATTTAATTATGATGGCAGAATTTGACTATGCAGGATTTTTTAAAATAATTACTTTCCTGACTCTTTTGATCCTCTTTTTGCAAAACTGCCTGTGTTTTTAACATTTTACCATTTGAAGATTTAGGCATTTTTAAGGATGAGTTCATGTGATTTTCTGTAATTTTAAGAAGGGAACGTGTGTGCCATAATACTGTCCTTTGGTTCTGTGAGCTGAGAGAAAGCACGTGTTGAAAAAATACTGCTGTATTTTTTCAGTCATAATGTTTTGAAGACTCTCTAATAAGCAATGGAAGTTTAGTGGTTTTAGAGAGATAGTTCATTTTTAAAGCACAATTTTTCTTCTTAAAGGTAGTTGTTTTGTTTGAGTTAGTCAGCAAAAGCAGTGGTAATAACATTGTTTCTCTTACCCAGGTGGCCTGTGGCCTCAATCACACTGTGGCTGTGTCAACAGATGGCTCAATGGTTTGGGCTTTTGGAGATGGAGATTATGGTAAACTTGGCTTGGGAAATTCCACTGCAAAGTCCTCACCACAGGTTGGATTCTCAGGGAAATGATTATTTGCATAAACTTTCAGTGCTGTTAAAGGTGTTGCACAGAGAGAGTGTGATTTCCAGTCATTATTAGTTCCGTGCTGTTGTTACACAGTCTGGCACAAATAATTCTAATTATACCTTATGCTGAGCCTGGTACTCTCAAGCATTTAATGTACATCATAGTGGCTGTGTCCCAGTAGCAGTACAAATAGTGAAAATCTGATCTTAGATCTTAGATCTTAGGCTTATCTTAGAGAAGAGAGATTTTTTTCTTTGGAAATTGGGGAGTAGTTGTTTACACAGCCATCTACTTCTTGCCATGCCACTCACCCTCCCTCCTAGACAAAAAAAAGGTATTTTGAATCATTGTACATAGAATAAGGGGTTCATTCCATTGAAAAAAAAAAGTGTTTCTGTTTCCTGTATTAATTTCCAAGTGTTAATTAAAATATTCCTACAAATGTTTGTGCTGCACAATGGGAATAAAAAATTTTCTTTTTTGGAAGCAGGAGTAACAGATTAAATTTGTGTTTGTTTTCTATTTATATCTTTTTAATACTATAGCTGATTTTCCTTTTGCTTTACCCCGTAGAAAGTGGATATTCTTTGTGGAATTGGAATAAAAAAAGTTGCCTGTGGAACTCAGTTCTCTGTTGCACTGACAAAAGATGGTCATGTGTATACTTTTGGCCAAGGTAAGACAAACTGATCTTTGAACATTTCCATATATAGGCTTGTGTATATTGCGGGTGAAAAGGAAAAATATTAAGACATATTTCTAAGACTGACCTAACGCTACATTTTAGAAACATGCTGCCCTAATGTGAATTTTGAAACTTGAACAATATGATTTTAACATACGCCTGAAGTCCAGATTTGTAGTTCTGTCTCGTTTATTGTTCTCAGAACAACCTTTCATTTTACTTTTTGAAGAGCATTTTCCTAAAACTTCATTGAGTTTCACACATCCAAAAACATCGGGTTACTTCAGAGTTCACATTGTCTAATTAAGCGCTCATACTTACACACAATCTGGGCAGGAGGATTTCCATGTGCACTGAATTAACCATGCAGAAACTTCTGAAGTCAGTTAATTCGTGTTTGATACAAACCCGTGCATTTAGAACTAGGGGCCTTAGTTTAGTAGAATTTGTTCTTGCTTCACACTGACCATGTACACAACAGCTTAAGCAGTGTAAACGAGCACTGTAGGCAGCAGTGGTTTGCAGAGAATACCTGTGCCCTTTGTCCCTGAAGGGTTCCCCTTGCGTGTCAGCCCCAGGACTGTACAGAATGCCTGTCTGTCCCTTCCCTGCTTGTGCCTGTAGTGAAACCCTCCTGAGTGCTGCTTGCCCTTGCAGATCGCCTGATCGGGTTGCCTGAGGGCCGCGCCCGCAACCACAACCGACCGCAGCAGGTGCCACTGCTGGCTGGGGTCTTCATCGAGGACATCGCCGTGGGCGCTGAGCACACGCTGGCCCTGTCCTCCACGGGGGACGTCTACGCCTGGGGCAGCAACTCCGAAGGCCAGGTACACCCTGTTCTCTGCTCCTGATCTCCACAGCTGCCCTTCACAGCTGTGCTGGGTATGGCTTCCCTTTGGTGGAAAAGGCGGCTTTGATTTTTCCTTCACCCACCCCTAAGCATGATCATATTTTAGGCAGTTTCCATTGTTTTCTTGTTTACTCTCTATGCTCTTCCATGGTACCAGTTTGGGAAAGCGCTCAAAGCATGCTATCCAAATTACTCTAATCCAAGCTTTTTTAAAAGTTGCAGATTTTCTTCGAATTCTTAAGCTGTCATCAGTCTCTTCAATATAATAAAATCTGTGGTTGATGTCAATCAGATTTTTGACCGCTTTAGATGCTTTTCATTATGGCAAAATAAATGAACCTTTTTAAAGGAGTGATTTTTTTGAAGTCAGGAAAGAAAGAGTCTCTTGATGTACGAGCTACTGGTGTTTCAGGAATTTAGGCAGCCTTCATCCTGGTGTGGTGTTCTAGGATTGAGTTTTTGAGAAGGCTGGTTGAGCAAGGTTTTTGGAATAATTTTTGAGGAACTTTGAGGTGTTTTTTTAAAGTTACTTTTATTTGTTTGGTTTTTTTTGAATATGGTACTTAGTATTTTTGGAAGAGAAAAACTGGTGTAAAAATGTAGAGAAATTCATTCTGCAAGCTATTTATATGATTTTCCTTGTGGTTCAAAATTCTGGTATTATATGAAGTGGAGAAAAATATACTTCTTGATATGAAATTTTTAACTCACAGAATATGAAATTAGGATATTATATGAAACTCATTTAAAAGTCACAAAAGCTTCAGTAAATGTTCTCTTTACACAAACTGTGTTTTTATAAACCAGGATTTGCACTCTAGCACAAAAATGTTGTCTATGTATGAGAGACTGCAATACAGGACTTAGCAGAATGGATCAGATCCTCAGTCTGGGAAAGATTTTTCAAGAATTCTTCTGGTTTTAGGTCTCTTTGACACCTGGATCTGTAACTTTTATTGGGTGGAGGGTGCAGTATTTTGTCAAAAGAAAAAGGTGAAAACATATATGTGTGGCAGATATTTATAATCACAATATATGCTGTAAGCAAATACAATTTTTTACCATCTGCTGTGAATTCTTGCTTGGCGAATTGTAGAAATGTAATCAGTTGTTGATTGTTGCCTTTTGGCAGCTGGGGCTGGGCCACACCAACCATGTGCGAGAGCCCACGCTGGTGACGGTGCTGCAGGGGAAGAATGTGCGGCAGATCTCGGCTGGCCGCTGCCACAGCGCAGCGTGGACAGCTCCGCCTGTTCCCCCTCGAGCTCCAGGTGAGCAACTGAGCTTTTGTCTGGCATTTTCTTTAGTCCTAGTGTCTCCTGGGATGTGAGTGCAACAAGAATTTCTGAATATTTAGGACAGAATTGGTTTTGGTTTTATATCTATACCTTGTTTTGTTTGATTCTCAAACTATCTTACTCTTAGTTTGGCTTTTGTCATGGTTTAGCCCCAGGAGGCAGCTGAGCAAAATGGAAAGGTACTGCTAGGAAAATCAGCTTCATCCCAGCCAAAGCAATACAGCTCCCCTGTCTCAAACAGTGCTTGGTTTCTGTTTTTGTGGCAGGTGTTTCGGTGCCTTTGCAGCTTGGTTTACCTGATGCCATTCCACCCCAGTATGGGGCACTGAAAGAAGTGAGCATTCATACAGTGAGAGCAAGGCTGAGACTGCTGTACCATTTTTCTGACCTCATGTACTCTTCATGGCGATTACTTAACCTCAGTCCCAATAACCAGGTAAAATTCCATTTGAAAAAACTGAAAAAACACGGCTTGGCTGTGTTATTTTGCCAGAGAGTTTCTGACCAGATCCAGGTGGACCTTAGTAATAGGCACTGTAATTTCCTGGTGAAAAAAAAACAACTTAAAAATAAATAATTCTGGAATAATGCAAACTTTGTGAAGGTATTGCTCTATATTTTCACTTACGCTATCACTGACAAGTCAATGTTCTAGTTTCCAAAAGTTTGCTAGCCTCAAAGCTAAAACCAAAAAATGCTGGCCTGTTTCCTGAAACACTGAAGTGCTAGTCAGGGTTTTATTCTGTAAAAAATGGAATTATATCGTTTATTGATACATTTATTCTCATTCATGCTTTATTGCAGAACAGTACATCTCATTATAATGCTGGAACATGGGGGATCGTGCAGGGACAGCTGAGGCCCTTGCTGGCACCACGGGTGTACACCCTGCCCATGGTGCGCTCCATTGGCAAAACCATGGTGCAGGGCAAGAACTACGGGCCCCAGATCACTGTGAAAAGGATCTCCACCAGGTCAGTGCTGCTCTCACAGGCCTTGGGTTACACGTTGAGTACATACTGAGATTCATACATTGCCTTCTCTTTTGGCATTCTGAGCTCTCTCTGGACAGCTTTGTTGATTGGGTGACTCAGAGTCTTTACATGATTGTGAGTTATATTTGTGGCTGTCTCTTTCCCTCAAGGGGTCGGAAGTGCAAGCCCATTTTTGTCCAGATAGCAAGGCAAGTGGTAAAGCTGAATGCGTCAGATCTTCGCTTACCCTCTCGTGCCTGGAAAGTGAAACTAGTTGGAGAGGGAGCTGATGATGCAGGTGGAGTGTTTGATGACACCATTACAGAAATGTGTCAGGTACATCTGTGAATATTTTGGAAATGTGTAATGGGGAATGTATCACAGTGTAGTCACAGGAAAAAAAATACTGTAGCCTGGCATAAATACAGGTCTTGAAATAAACATGTCTTTACTACTTAAAATCATCCTACCATGTTTACTTTCTCTCAGTGTTTCATATTAATTTGTAAGGAGTAATCATCACTGAAGTGAGATATTCTGACTTGTAATGCTATGTCAGAATAGTTCTGTCATAAGTTTTCTTTCCCTCTTTCTAAGAAGGCTTTTTTGTTGATTTTTAAGGAACTGGAAACCGGAATAGTAGACCTACTAATTCCTTCCCCAAATGCTACAGCTGAAGTAGGCTACAACAGGGATAGGTAAGTTGTCCAGGACTTGCTTTTATTGCAGATGGTAGTGGGTGAAAATCCAAATCTTCTATTGACTGTTATATACCAAATGATGAGACTTCATGACTGTCTCTAGTGTGTTTTTTTCCTTCAGGGTATGTTGTCACTTCATTGTGGAGCCAGGGCATGGCTTTAATATGGGCTTGCTGGATTGCTGATGGCAGAATTCAGAGTAATACCAAGATGCCAGACTTTGTGCTCAGAACTTCTGCCTCCCTCAGCCTCCAATGTTTTAACAGCTAAAGATAACAATAATCTTATTTTATAAAGATAACAATAATCTTGCTTCTAAGTGTGCTGGTAGTTACTGTGCTGTACTTAGAAGGGTTTTCCCTTTTACTTATAGTGAAGTAGCACAGAAATAATACTCTTTTCACTGCTTCTTTGTCCTTTCAGGTTTCTCTTTAACCCTTCAGCATGTTTAGATGAACATCTGATGCAGTTTAAGTTCTTGGGCATTCTCATGGGTGTAGCTATTCGTACAAAAAAGCCATTAGATCTTCATTTGGCTCCAATGGTCTGGAAGCAACTTTGTTGTATCCCACTCATCTTGGAGGATTTGGAGGAGGTAGATCTGCTCTATGTGCAGACCCTCAACAGCATTCTTCACATTGAAGACAGTGGGATTACTGAAGAAAATTTCCATGAGGTAAGATAGAAAGTTGGCGCTTTTAGATTTATTCTGAAAGCAGTTACTTTATCAGCATGACCTTCACATCAGTATTCCTATAATTTCCATCTCCATTTTTGGGGTAACAAGCACTTTGTGTACATTTAGAATAGTTTGTGATCTTACTTTATGTAGTTCTAGATGACTTGTAGTAAAATGCTATACTTGGATTGCTGGAGTGACTTACGCTTTTCTTGTTTTGCTTAACAGATGATTCCTTTAGATTCTTTTGTTGGTCAAAGTGCTGATGGTAAAATGGTTCCCATAATCCCTGGAGGGAACAGTATCCCACTTACCTTTTCAAACAGAAAAGAGTATGTGGAGAGGGCAATTGAGTACAGACTCCATGAAATGGACCGGCAGGTAAGAACTTCATTGTGACCTGGCCCCATTGTTAGTGGGAACAGAGAATTTGTGCCTATTTCCATTACATTTTATTCAGTGATAAGGAAAGCTTGACTTTCTGCATCTTTCTGGGTCTCTGTGTTTTTTTCTTCCTCACAAACTGTTTTGGCCCTTCTTTAAAATTAAGTCTTGTTTTCTCTCAGTAATTGCTCAGTTGGCAAAAGAGTGTTAGAAATCAGAGCTGGTCTTCCATTTGAGTGTCCCAGTTTGAGAAAAAACCCTGCAGTTTTGCATGCTGGTACCCTAACTGGACATGTGAACAACACAGGGACTGGCTAAAGTAAATTTTATTTACAAACATTTGTTTAATTTGGAGCCATTTCTCTTTTGGTATAACACAAATCCAGCAAAAATATTTCGTGGTATGTTTTGGGAAGCGCTCATTATGTATTTGCATAGTTCTGTGTTTTTTGTCATTTGTATAGGGACCCTTGTGAAAGCAGTATTCTAATTATAAGGTAAAAATATCTGTGTGATATTATCTGCATTAGAAAATAGCCTCCTCCTCCGAGGTACCAGATCCCAAGTCTTGCAGAACAAGTACAGCATTCTCACCATACACCTGAGCTGGAACAAAGTCTTTATTGTATTAACATGGTTGCTTGGTTTGGCCACTGTTTTTTGTGCTGCCAACTTGTAATTTTTTAAATAGTTCTGTTTTGGATCAGGTGTTCTTTAATGTGGAGTTGCAATTAAAAATATCTGTAATAATCTCCTTGATTTTGAGAAACAGTACAGCCCTTGCTGTAACTGTGTGTGTGGAAGACATTGGTAATTCTGTCTCTCAATGCCATTTCTTAGCTGAGAAGTTACTTTTGTGTTTGGATGGTCCAGGAAGTGGCAGAGATCAGACAGTTGCACTTCAAACATCTCTCCTGTTTTTGGCCAATAGGTGGCTGCTGTCAGGGAAGGAATGTCTTGGATTATTCCCGTTCCTTTGCTGTCCCTTCTGACTGCCAAGCAGCTGGAGCAGATGGTCTGTGGAATGCCAGAAATATCAGTTGAGGTTCTGAAGAAGGTTGTGCGATACAGAGAAGTTGATGAGCAGCATCAGCTGGTGCAGTGGTTCTGGCATACCCTGGAAGAATTTTCGAATGAGGAGAGAGTCCTTTTCATGAGATTTGTGTCAGGAAGATCTCGATTGCCAGCCAACACAGCTGATATCTCTCAGCGATTCCAAATAATGAAGGTTGATAGGGTAAGACACTGGCATTATTATTATTGTTGTTGTTATTACTGTTTCCTCTTTATTATAGTCTGTGGTTTGGCACTAGGAGACAATTTCCATAATTATAAATTTACAGAAAAAGTATGGGATGGGGTGTGCTCTAAGTTAATAAACTCAGACATTTTTGTTGTGTAGAAGGACATAGCTTCATGGATTGCATCTTAATTTAATTGGTGCAATTGGTTATTGGAGATCAAGACAAGACACAAACCTTTGTCTACTGTAACTGTTCCAATCTCTGTTCATTTAGTAATTTTCTTTCTGTTTTTAAGTTTTAATTTTGTGAAAGTGGCAACATATGACCACTAGTGAACTCTAAATGTTTTAAAACCACTGCAAGGAGTTTATATTGTACTGTTTTACATACAGGATGCATTTATTTGGAATTACTTTGGGTTTTTTTGCAGTGAAAGCACATTCTCTGTGAACAACACAAACCAAAAACTTGACAAAATCTCAGCTAACAGGGGTTTGTCATCTTTGGTTAGGTGTCTCTCAGATTGCCTTGTGCTAAGGCACACCTGTGGTATGTAATTTGAACATTGTTTGGTGTCTTGCAGTGGGCTGCTAAACAGCAGTGTGGTCATACTAGTCATTCAAAAGGCTGAATTCAGCAGTGGGTTGAGGTACTTGCAGAGTAGGTGCTACAGTGGTTTTGGACATATTTAAGGATTGAACCAATGCTGTAAACAAGGGAGGTCAATCTGCTTCTTAAAAGGAATTTGAGATTGAATGTGAAAATGATAGAGGCAAGGAGCAATGAAATGTGGATATGTTGCATTTTTAACTTCATTCACAACTTACCAGTGTCCCACCTTTTATCCATTTCCACAGCCTTACGACAGCTTGCCTACCTCACAGACTTGTTTCTTTCAACTGAGGCTCCCACCTTACTCCAGTCAACTAATCATGACAGAGCGTTTGCGCTATGCAATCAATAATTGCAGGTCTATAGACATGGACAATTACATGCTCTCCCGGAATGTGGACAATGCAGAGGGCTCAGACACAGATTATTAACGTTCTGTGAACAAAATCATCTTCCTTTTACTACAAATATTGCCCTAAGTCCAATTCATCGTTGACATAATTTTACAGTAACCATAGATGTTCTAGGAGTATAAAAACCAGATCTTACTAGATGGTGGCCACATTTTAGTTACTCTAAATGTAACAAAAAATTAGATGTTTTTTATTTTTTTGTGATTGTAAAAAGAAAAAAGGAAAAACAAAAAAGTATGATCAGTAAGTATTTTCTCCTTTTTTGGTCACTTTTGATAAGTTTGCATGGAGACATTTTGGTGCATTTTTGTTGAGAATAGTACATTTGTAAGCCCTCCCAGTGAACATGAAGAGTTGTACATTGTGTATAATTGTTCATTAGCCAGGACAGTTTTACATGAATATTCACATATTTATTTTGATTTGAATTGCCTGTGCAGGGTTCTTTCTGCAGAGAAAAATAAAGTAAATTCAAGACTCGGTTGCTTGTATGCATTTGTGAACTCTGGTTGGTTTACTCAAGCTTCATACTTTTATATTTTGTCTCAGGAAATTATATCTCACAGTGTTGAGACAGGGTATGACATTTGAAGTATCTTAAAAAGTTTACCCTGCTGGACTGTGCTGTACAGCCCTGTACTTTGCCTTCTCCTGGCCTGAGGCCCTGGCTGGTCAGGTGTATTGGTCCTGCTGTTCATTCCTCATGCTGGTCAGCTGTTCATTCCTTGTGCTGCAGTACAAGTTCATGTTGTGCTTGGTTCCTTCTTGCTTTTTGTTTAAACATTTTGCTCCTCCAGAGTAGTTGTTGACAGTAACAGCATGCTGCCTCCTTGATTCAGAAAACTTGAAATATTTTGAAAAAAATAATAGTATTTTTAATGGACACATTAATGTAGTTGATTCCTGCTCAGGGTACACAAAAATTATAATTAAAGGGACAGGGTAGTAGTCAAGGCTGTGGATTTTATTCACATTTTTGGTTCTGCCTTTGGTCTCATTTTGTTGAAACTGTAACTATTGTAATCAGCATGGTTTGGCTTACACAGTGATTGATGTTCCTGTTTGGTTAGGACAGCAGTGTGTACTGCACAAGGAGGTCTCTGCTCTGTGCCTTAGGAAAGTGCTGGGCAATAGGTAATTGCCCATTGTCTCTGTAAGAGACAATGCTGATGTCAAGCTACAAACACTGCTGGGTGTTCAGAGCAGGATGGACGTTGGGGAGAAAAAGTGGAGAGGCTGTCCCCAGGTCAGTCAGAGCTGGTCTGCTGCCCATTTCCCCCAGCCTCTTCCTTCCTCACCTCCTTGGGAAGATTCTGTTGGGACTGAGGGCTGGTGAAAACGTTTATTATTGTCATCTCACCTGGGGGCAAGACTGATCCCCATCTGGAGTGTAGGATAGAAATTCCTGTTGTTTGCTCTCATGTGTCTGTTGTGCATTAGCAAAGATTGATTGGGAAATTTCCTGGTTGTCCAAGACTGAGCTGGTGTATTGCTGCTAGCTGCCAGTGCTCAAAGGGAGGGCTTGGTAAACTGTAAAAATTTGCAAATCTGGGTTTTATCTGGTGAAGTTCTCTCAGGACTATTTGTTGGCTCTTAAAAAAGGCACAAGCCTTGCTATGATCAAAGACCACACTGCAGTGAAACATCTGAGGGTGATCAGGAGTTGGGGGAAGGAGGGTCTTGGGGCTCTGAAGTCATGCAGATTTGGCTTCCTGCCTCACTGTGTATTAGGTTTCAAATTAGACGGAGATGCTGGGGTCTCATCACTGTGTTGTGAGGATGTATAGTCACATCTTGGCCTAAATGTGTAGGTTTAATAGGTATAAAATACAGTATTTAAATAAATGCGGAAACTATTCTATTAAGTCCTGTATTATTGCCTTCTACACCTCATCAGTCTGTCTGACTTAGTGGCACTGATTTCTCAGCCTGTTTCAATCAGCACAGAAAGTAATAGAACTGTGCCTAAAAATGACAGTTTTATATGGACTGTGCAGTTGGTTTTCTGGATAATGAAGATCTTTTTTGAGGCAGTTTACAGTAATATCAGAGGGGATGTTGATTAAAGGTTTGTGTTTGATGGAACTTCAATGGCTTGGAACTAAAGAAAACCATATACATTTTTCCATCCTCCATAAAACCCTAAATTAAAATGTCATTGTTTTCTATGCTCAATTTTTAAATTGGATTGTGAAGTAAGAAAATTCATTGTTGATGCTGAAAAAATGTATCAATACAATGGTGTTCAGATTTTACCATGTCACAAACAAATATCCCTATTCAAGGAGGGGAAGAACAAAGTAGTTAAGTTAGAGCATTTTTATACAAATAGGCAAAGAAATCAAGTGGAGAGTGTTTGAAGAACCTTTTTAGCTCTATAAAAGAAAACTAAAAAACCAAAACAGACCACAAGCCCCACAAAATACCCTGTCAACCCACTCCCTCCTTAGTCCTGGTCGAAAATGGGCAAAAAGGCTTAAGTAATGTGTAGACAGATGCAAGTGTGCTTTCACATCTTGTAGCTGCTTGAAAATCTGTTCCTATTACACCTACAGAGACATGTCTTTCACCACAGCGTGCTGGGAGAGCTGGTGCCACAAGGAGGTGTTTGCTTGCTGCCGTGACTGTATAAATTCATACCTTGCTTTGGCTTGTTAGCAGTGTGTGGAACTGCTGTTGCGTATCTAAGGTAAAAGTTGTGTCAGCTTCCCAATTTCACATCACAGTAAAATTGTTCAGCTCAGCAATTCCTTTTGTAGCTATCAGTGCTGGGTGGGGATTGCTGTTTGTCCCTGTCCACACTTCAGTTTTCTTCCTTAGATGGTGGTGTGTAAGGGCCTTACTTAAAGTCTAGGAAGGAGCTAATAAAATACCAGTTTTACAGTGTCCATGCTGTTAAATATCTCTAAGTAATGAAGATGCAATAATGTATTTTCCTTATTGGTTTTCTGAGTGAGTGTAATACAGATGCTCATACAGATTAAGTATTTCTCTAGAATTGCAGCATTGTGTGACTTAAGTTGCTGCAATGCTGTGATTTATTTCTTAGCTCAGCCAAATTAGAGAATACCAAGGATATCTGTGGATCACTTAACCAGGATTGGAAGAAGTAAGTACATTCAGTTATGTTGAGAGCTGTGAAGTCTTCTTTGGTGTCAAGTTTTGTAGACGGTGGCGTAGTTGCAAAAGCACGTAAAAAAAGTTTCACTTCCAGGTAGCAGTACGCTGTGCAGGAAAGGGACAGCCTTGTGCTTTAGGATGAAAATAGCGCCTGGTTTTGTACTTTACTGTTAGAAATGGGTGTTTATATGGAGCTGATCTGTAGTGTGTTCCTAATTTAGCATTTAAAACTACAGGCTATTAGTCCCTGTCTTTTCTTGGGGGTTAGTTCTCTGAACTAGCACTTGTTCATATGGCACTTCTAATGTCAGCTTTAAAAAATGGTGTATATAACTTGGTTGCTTATAAAAGTACATCATGCAGAGGGTCAAACTGTGTTTTGTGTGCCTTGAATCCATGCTTCCCTCATTAAATAAAAAAGCCTGCTAAATCAGCTGCCACTTAATCATTGAGGAAGTTCTGGTCATCTAGCTTTTGCTATAAAGACCTTTCAGGTAGTGGTTATCCTCCTTAGCGGATGGAACAACTGTCTGGATATACCCTTTAACAGAAGTTTGTTAATCATTTTTGCCCTGAAATTTGTGAAAATCCAAGTCACTCAGGCTCTCTGCTGTGACTTTTTGCCCTTGCCCATTACATAAGGAGTTTTGAAAGTGCAGGGTCCAGTCTGAACCTTGTGACCCAGTGGGTGGCTCTTCCTTAATGTTGCGTTTTCAAGTCCCTGTGTGACTCATTCTGCCTCAGCACACTCTGTTTCCTCCACGCAGTCAGGGAACCTTGCCATCAAACTTACTGCACCATGTTAAACTACTGTTAAACTTTTTCTTAAAAGTCCATAAAATTTATTGAACTCCATCAAATTATCTGGCCTTAATAAACTCAATGCTGCTTCCCTCTTCTTAGTGAGGTCTGTCTGCAGCAGGAGGGTACCAAAACAGCAGTTCTGGCATTTTGTGACAGCAATGCAGTGTTTTCCAGTTTCAAGGAACAACAGCAAACAGTTTTTTCCTGAAGCCCATCCAAGAGATGCATGCATTTTCCCAGTACACTCTTTACAAAGCATTTTCCCAGTACACTCTTTACAAAGCAACCATTTGTTTGGACTTGACCAGAGTCCACAGAAGTAGCCACCTGAGTGAGGTAAAATACCACACTGATTATTTTGCTGCATTTAAAACTGAACCAATTTTCTTGATGCTTTTTCAAGCATCAGCTTTTTTTCTGGCTTACTGTCTGGGATCATGTTAGCACTTCTCTCTGCTCTCAGCATTACTGAAGGACACTTTTCCCTGACTCTGTCTAGCCCAGCTTGTGTTACATTGCGGCAGAAATCCACATGGAGCGTTCGCAGTGATGCCCCATGGAGGGTCACTGCCTTTAGGGTGTGGTCCGTGATCCGCACACAGTTCTCCAGTTTGAGGCTCTTCAGGTTTGGGCAGTTCTTGAGAAGCTGCAAAATGCAGTTGTCTGTAACATGGCCACATCCTGAGAGGGTCAGAGACAGCAGATTAGGGCATCTGAAAGTAGGATGGGGACAGGTGAGATGGGAGAAATAAATCACAGAGCTTGCAGAAGCAAACAGCATCAAGAATAAATTATGAAGGCTGGAAAAATGCATTCTCTTCATCAGGAGGGGCAAAGAGGCACAAGTAGGTGAGCGCACATGTGAGTCCTAATGTTCAGCCTAACTAAAGGCAAAGCTTGTCTCCTTTGCTGTTTCTGTTGGTAGCAACATCTCTAGCTCAGCTGGCACAGGGGAATGTGGAAAGATATTTAAACTCCAGCTGCACCATTTTTGCTTAAGGAGCTGGATGGTGCTGTGCTTCTCTAGGTACAGACAGGAGATCCAGTAGAGAGAAGATTTATTTCAGGATGAAGTGGAGGACAATTGAGAGAAGAGATTGCTGTGCAGACATGCTGAGTGTGAGCAAGTAAGGCCCTCCCACTCTTCATTTTCAGGAATTACAGATATATTTTATCTCCTTGGATTTACTGAATAGGTGCTTCCTAAAGAGTGCTGATGTTCAAACCCCACACAGCTCTTAAACTTTCCTTTGAGTCAGTGAAACTGGTAACTTTTTTGTTATAAACAAATAAAAAAGCTTTTTCTTGCTGCATGAGTAGGCCTGGGGAAGTACAGGAAAGGCCTATCCCCACTGTATATTATATATATCCTATTCATGCTGTACAGGAGCTGTCCTGGAGCAGCTGCTGTGCTGAGCAGGGCCCTTTGCAGCAGCCTGCAAACTGGCTACTGGTTCAGTCCTCTCTCCAGGCAGTAGCAGTTCAGCATCCACCTGTTTAGCTAAACAGAGCATCACACACAGGTCTGTATTAATGTTACTCTCATAAGAACTCTAGAAAGATATTTTTTTTCTTTTAACTCTTTTCTGTTAGGAGTAGTTGAAGGAAAAAGCTGGCAGCAGCCAAGAAAGGCTCTAACAGAATAAAATTACTTCAAACTCAGGAAGAAAAGCTACTTAATGCTTGATACTTAATCTGCATTTTTCTTTCTACACAGTGCTAGGAATTTTGACTGGTAGTGCTTTCAATGGGTTGCAGCAAAAAGGGGCAGGACCTTGCATTATCCTTCCTAGGCATACGTATCCTCATTCCTCCTTAATTAACCCATATTTTTATCAACTGTTCTAGAACATTTACTTCAGAAATCTGGCACTTGCAATTTAATCCCTTTTTTGAAGCTGCTTTTCAGTTCTTGTTTTGAGATAGGACTGCTGCTGGCCCTCACCAACACATTCTGTCCTGTCACTATCCCATAATTTATTGGCTTTTTTCAGTTGTTCCAAAGCTGAGGGCTGGCTGCGGCACAGGTGCACTGTGTCAGGGAGGCACTGCTATGGGCCCTTGGCTCTTCTTTGGGACCAAGCCAACCCACACACAGTGGGACTGGCTCTACCCCATGAGCCTCTTCCTATCATTGCTCTGCTGTGTCCTCGGAGCTGCCTTGCAGCAGCAGAGCTGTGAAGAAAAAGCTGTGCACCCAGAGTTGCTTTTCCATGGTGGCATTTCTCTTCCCTCACTGCAGTTTAGAAGCAGGTAGAAATTTAAACTTTAGTATAATGGCAATATTTATTTCTTTGACTGAACTAAAGCTGACACTTAGTAACATGTTAATTGAACTTGGTTGTGATGAGTGAAATCAGGACTCTGCTCCAGGCACACCCCCAGACTCTGCCAGAATGGTGCAGTTCAGCTGAGCAGCAAGTGTGGGAGGCAGGAGTGCACCTTCCCATAATAATAACCAATTCTTAGAAATAAAGAAGGAAAATGTAGACTTAAGAGAAATCTATATGAAGTATACACTATTGCCACTGTAAAATGAAATTATATTACATTAAAGTTGTAAAGGCAAAGCAGTCATGTACTTCATGCTCCATTTCAGGCAGGGACTAGAGAGTATTTAAAATAACTCTCACTTCACTCATCTCAAGGCAGTTACTGCACACTCACACCCACAGAACATACCTGTTGCAAACGTCTAGTAAAAAATCACTGACAGTGTTCTCATGCCTCTTACAGAAGTCTTTCTGGAAACTGTTTTTCATCCAGTCCTCAGTGTTACACACCTTGACTCTCTCTGAATACCAGCAAATGGATAAGTGTTTTAAAGCAGGTCCCAGGAGAAAATTATCCTTCTTTAGTTCCACTGGAGAATAAAAGTTCAACAAAGACCACAGTAAAGGATCCTGAAATACTTCTAGCAACTTGTGACATGTTTTTGCTAGATTTTTCCTACTGTTTTTGTCCAGAAAAGAGAAGAGATGTACAAGGCATTCCCGATTGAGCTGAGTTATGTGCATTGCCTGGCAGCAGTGGCAGAGTGTCTTAGCCTTGTGGAGTAACAGCAGTGCTGGAGGGAACTTGCACTCTCCAGGAGCCTATTGCACATATATGGTTGTGGAATGGGGTTTATTTTTGGCTAACAACTGGTGCAGAAGCTCAGAACAGGGAAAGGAAAAGAACCATATATGCAGCTTGTGCTTCCTTTGTCCAAGGAAATGGAATGAGCATGTACAATTTGACTGTCCTGAAATGCTTCCTTAAAAGGGATCTTTTTTTCCCCCCTTGTAGACTCTCCTGAGGTTCAGCAAAGTTCTTGAGCTGAGTTACTGGAGTGGGGTGGAGCTGTAGCTACAGCTGCCAGGCATATTATCTTTGCCAGCGTTTCTCATTCGGGAGACTTGGCTTTCTGAACAGCACTTAAAGAGTAGAAGTGTTGCACACTGCAAAATCAATTTGTTCTTTGATTTTTCTGAGGTTGCACATTTGATTCATGTTCAAGGACTGTTATATGGATAATGGAACTTTCATGAACTGTTTTTTAGAAGGAGCTGAAACATTCTGTGGCCTTGAAGCACACACACAGTCTGCAGTTCAGTTTACAAGCCTCAGAGGCAAGGGCAGTTTCCTGCCCAGTTATTTGAGGCTGAGCTGCGATTCTATGTACAAAGCTGGCTGTGTCCCCACCTTCTGCAGGAGGGAAGCAATGACACAGAGGCAGCCACACATGGAAACAGCAAGGCTATGTTTAGTTCCTTGTGGGCATGTGCTTTTAATAGATGTCTTCTGTTGGCGTGCATTTTGCAAGTTTGGCTGTCTTGTTTTTGTAGGTTTATTTCCATTACCACAGAAACCTGTTTTCCACCCTTTGGTGGAAAAAGGAGATACGAAAGTGGTTTTCCAGGTAAAAGTATCTGTCGTACAGTAATTGAAGAAAGTGTAGCAGAAAGTTGATTCTAGAAGAAAAATAAAGCTACAAGGGCAAGTTGGAATTAAAAGCAATAAGCATCCCTTTAACTTTGCTTGTGAATCAAAAATGCTTATGGTATTTTTTAGTCATCTTCTGCCTGGTAAATAAATGAGAATCAATATATTCAACAAATCCATAAAAAGTTACAGCAAAGAGCACTGGGGAAGTTTTTCAAGTGGCCTGCACACAAATAGTAGCTGGGAGAATTAATGCACCTCTGGCTTTTTAATTAGGAGTGTTTTAATACAAGACAAGTTTGAGTGGGACCCAGTTTTACCTCTTCCTTCTTACCCCGAGAATGCAGTTTAAAATTCAACTCTGAAGAACAAGATCTGAAATTTGTTTGTAGTTCACAACAATCATAGCTTGAGAAGTGCTTGAGTAATGTGTGTGTCTGAAACACAGCTGGTGTACACAAAGAAATGGCAATTCTTTCTGCTTCGTTCTTCAGTTAGTAACTTTCTACTATATACAGTAAGCTGTGTTTAACAACTTGCTTTTATATGCTTTGTCATTTAATCTTTTCTTTGAAATGATAAGGAGATTGCTGTTCCCCCTCCCCCCTCAGGAACAGCTCTGGTCAGTGCCACAAAAAGGACAAGATTGCACATACCAGGTAATGCAGTTCACTGGAAAACAGCAGCTTAAAAGGGGTGCCTGCACATGTTGTTCCTCATTCTCAAGAACTTACCTTTGGTTTTGAGCAGGTTTAAACAGTTGAGACTTCTCAATACAGGAATACTATTTTTAAAAATACTAATTTAAAAAAATCCCCCAAATTAACAATCCAGCAAAGTTGAATGACAAGGATGTTAGGATGGACTCTTGGCAGACAGAGGGGACACACCACAATGTGACATAAAAATTTACAGCAGTTGGGTGACAAGGCATTTAAAATGGAATGGGATGTCCTCTTCAGGGTTAGGTGCTAAGTTTGGTAGAGGTGTTATGGAGTTAGGAACACTGCAATTGCTTTATTTTGTTATATTTTCCCAGAGCAAGGTACAGTACTCTGTCTTTTGTGTTCAGAAGACATACATCAATGTTCTGCAAGCCTGTAGAAGGACAAAAGAAGTTTCGTTTTCTAAGGAAGGGAAAGACTTTAATGGCACATTTTCCATAAACACACTGTGTGATGAGATGTAATTCCCATTCATCCTGGAAATGCTTGTGAAAACACACAAGATGAGCAGAGTCAGTAATCCTCTCTGAAAATTACACACGAGATTTTAATGGTAAACAATTACAACTATGGCACTACAGTACTTCAGAATATCCTAAAGCATGTTTTAATCAGCTGTCAAGGTGCCCATTACCTCATCAGTAAGACACAGACATATCAGTAATGAAACATTGCTGGAGGAACTTCTGAACACCACATGTTACACTTCCCACTGATTTAGTAAAATCTTCATAAATGGCCTCCTGCTTTTGATACAAGTCCACTGTCCCTGCCTGTCTCAAACTTTTAAACTCTCTTGCTGACATTTAGGAGCTGGACATTCTGCAGTTTTGATTGACATAAATCTTGGCTCCAGTTGTATACGTGGCTAAACGATCACTAACAAAAGAACAGGCTTTGATTGGACACATTTTGGTGAAAAAGATGCAAGTCTTTGAAATGTAGAGAACAGATGCTGCTTGCAGAGCAGTCTCGCTTAAGCAAGAAAAAAAATTCTTGCCAGCTAGTGTGTAGTATGATGAGCGGTAAGTAGAAAAGAAACATTTGGCTTAAATGAAAGAAGTATTTCCCCCCCACCCCCAAGCTAGTAGATAAATATAGGATATACAAGCTAGGTTAAAAAGGTAATACTAGGCCAGGTGCAGTATATGTTACTGGTTCAGTGCTTAGTTACTTTTCTTTTTTTTCAGACACCACACTGAATAGAATACAGTGGATAAGCAAAGTTCTCCACCAGGAAGAGAAATACTTGTGTTGCCACAACAAACTGTTCATACTGTCCATCAGGGTTTGCAGTGGGAGAAAGTTAAATTAGGAAAGAATTTACAATGTACTTGTTCCAGCAAAGCATATGGCTGAGTCCTGAGCAGCACCTGCTGCAAGGATAACCTGCTGTGATTGCATCATGTTCCCAGGCTGGCCGCACATGGCCCTCCTGGAGACACCACTACCCAGGAGCTGCGTAGGACACAGCAAATGAAACTGAAAGAAAATACTCAGCTGAGAACACAACTCTGACCCAAACAATTGCTGTCAAGTAGAAGTTGATAAAAATAAGTGAATGTTGCTGAAGATGAGAAATTTAAATTTCTAAAAATACAGAAAGGCACATTTACATCACTGTTTAGCAAGAACACTGCATACACCTGACTATTTTAAGTTCAACTGCTGCTGGCCCAGAGATAGTTGTGAAGGTAAATTCTAAAGAAATCTGGTCCAAGCAGCATGCAGAGAAAACACAGCTAGAGGTGGCATCTGCACAGCTCCCTGTGAGCAGCAGGAAGGGCAGGAATGTGGTACAATGCTTTAGCTTTCCTGTTTTCTGCCTGTGTAAGTGTAAGTATCAGCAACTTAATCTTGTTTATTAGAAGAAAGGCTCTGCCAGTAAGAAAGGGAAGGTGACTATCTACAGTTTAAAGCAATGACAAGTTGTATTTATTGTTCATCTTAAGTAGGAGACAACATCCTTATAACTGTGTCACTGTGTCAGATTACTCTAGAGTCTTAACCTCTGTACATATTTAAAACCCATTAGCTATACTGAACGATTTCTGCAGTTTTGGATGAAGTTAATTTTTCCCTTTCCTGGTTTAAGATGTTGTAACAAAGCTCTCAAGAATGGCCCTGTACCAAGCGCCTGAATGTGATTTGTCCTTTCCCTGGCTTGTGTACAGCCAGCAAGACCCCAAGGCAAGGCAATGCTGTGCACTCCCTGTGCTGCAGGCTGCTCTGGGCTCCACTCCAGCCACCCTTGCTCCCCCATGTCCTTCAGGGGCAATAACTAAAATAGGACTCACAGTTGGAGTTCTTGTGTGTTTTCAGACAACTGCATTTTCTGTTAACACAACTAAGAGCTGCTGTTTGGTGGTGGGACTCTCTGTGAACTGTATGGTCCTCTTAATGAGCTTTCAGGAGTGTCCAGCTCTTTGGGACAAGGGAGCCTAAGGTCTAGCCAAAGCCAGAAAGAGTAAACTGAGGAAACAGAAATGCAACATTTCTCAAATTTCATATTTTCTGTCAGATTCCTGGCTTTTGCAATAGTGGTTTTCCTGTCTGCCTTTCCCATCATAGTAGCTGATTTTTACTCATCAACAGTAGAGCTAAGACCAGTTTGGGTTTTTTTAGCATAGTCTTTCTCCATTACATAGGCAGGTTTTAGAAACTGCACCATGCCTCTGATGTTCACCTACAGACTGAACAAAAATGCCACCCTGGGCCAGTGTGTAAATGCCACAGGAACTGCCCGAGCTCAGGCTCCCTAAGCTTGCTCCAGTCACATGCACACGCGGCTCAGCACCTCCCCTCTGAGGGCTCTGCTGTGAGAAACTGAGCATCCTTCATTGAATTTGCATTTGAACTGATAGAGCAATTCCATGCAAAGCACCTGCAACACCATCTGTCGCTTCCTGCTTCCTAGTGTAGCCACTGAGCAGAGTAAAATTTAGACCTATCCCTGTTCTCACAAACCCCAGCCTAGCTGTACTTCCAATTCCCACCAGGAACTAAAGAGTTCTCTACTTGGGGTTCTACTACCAGGAAGTTGCCCCAATTTTCAAGCACGTAAGTGTTCAAGATCAAATTTCAAGATGACAGTCTAAACCAAGAGATGTCTAATGCACTTCAGGTTCAGTTAAAAAAAAACCAACCTAAATGTAATTTAGACAGGTACATTTAAGATCATTGTTTCAAATATGCAGGGCGGGGGCAGAGCAGTATTCAGTTGCAGTATTGATACAACTGGACCAACTATTTATTTACAATGATTCCTGGACTTCACTAGCCTGAATACACACCAATATAGCAGCAATTACCTGGTCTGTTCAATGATGCCACATCACCTCTCTTTTGCAGGCAAACAACATTGGTCAGAGGTCACTGTTTCAGTTTCTTGCACGAGGGAAAACAGTACGTGCAAACAATTCCTTGATTTAAAGAGATTAAATCATATCTACATAATCAGGACTGAAAACAGCACGAAGTTGTATTGCTCTTCATGATCAAAAGCACATTTATCTTGCTTATATGGAGGACAGAGGTTTTTTGATGTAAATGTGCCTTTAGAAAGTGAGAACTGAAAACATTAATATAAAAAAGTCAAATAACTATTTCATGAAACTATATATACATATATACATATATATATATATATACATATATATATATATATATATATATATATAAAAAAATTGAGTTATCACAACTAAAGCAGCAAATTAAAATCTGCTGAGGTTTTCTGGTATAACTAAAAAAAAGTTAGTTTGTGTCCAAGTTCAGTAATTCAAATGCTACCATTGACACAACAAAACAAAAACCCACAAGAGGAAATTGCAAAGTGCACAATGAAATTAATAAGTCTTGGATCAAGTATTTATGGAAAAATGGAAATGTTTGTCCGGTGGACTTGATAAGTAAGAATGCAAAGGAGGTATTAAAGTTTCTCTGCTCCAGGCTTGGCTTGGCGCTCCACATAGAAGAGGATGTAGGCCTTGGCCTTACCCACGGTCTCCTCGTCGGTCAGGGTTACGGTACTGTCATTGAAGTGGAACCAGCGGCCCTCGTGCGCCGCGTACGCTGTGTAGTGGCCAGAGCCAACGCTGTGGGGCAGGCAGAGGGACAACAGTCAGCAACACACCTCACTCCTAAGGGAGGCACCTTCTCTCTAAGGGACTGCCAGCAGCCTAAGGAAGGAAGGTACTCACAGCCCTGCAGAGCAGATGCTTCTCTTCTTGAGCTGTGAGGCTCAAAGTTCTCCAAATTAAAGTTTTACAAGAACATATTATCTTGTCCCTTCTACTGTTACTCTCAATAATCTGTCCAGGGCTGGGAAAAGTTAAAAGACTCCCAGTAACTTTACTTCAAAATATGCCCAACGCCAGCTCTGGGGTGTGCCTATAAGCCTTCACTGCTATAGCAGGAAAGGTAATGGTGATGATCTCTTTCACCATACACATCTTTGGGGTGCAGTTGTTCCAAGCATGCTCACACACTTCCATTAACATAAATGAAAACATACCTTCCAATGAAAAAAAAGAGGAAAAAATAGTCCTATCTTGTAGTAAGAATTCAAAATGAGGCATTAATTTCTGGAAGGCCCCCTGACTCCTGCTCTTGGTTAAGGGCTTTTCATTTGTAGAGGCACTAGAGTATTTTCATCTCACACACGCAGTCATTAACCCCAAAGACTGCCAGGGGACATTCACAAGCCTAACTCTGTTGGCTCTATCTAAATAAATTCAGTTTGGCTTCCTGCTGATTTACAAACTACAGCTTATTTCCCCCAATTAAAATACATGTCCTAGGGATGGAAACTTCTTCATTAACTCCACATGTACCTTAGTGCAAGAAGGTGTGTGCCAGGAGGACAGGCTGGTTCCATGTACTCACCCTGAGCCATGATGCACAACCACAGCTACGAGGTCATACAGGCAGCTCTCTGGGCCACTGTTTTCAGGCTGTGGTAGGAAAAACCAGAAAACAACTCAAATCTTAATAGTACCCATTGTAATTTGTAATAAAGACAGATGTCATGGAAAAAAATCATGTCATGGTAGGTCTTCTTACCTCTAACAAGTAGCATTTCATGTCTAGGCCTCGCAAGGGAAACTCAACATATGTATCAACTTTATTTCTCAGATATGCTGTCCAGTGAAAGCGTTTCAAGTGTAAGCATAGCACCTACAGGGGGACAGTTACAAAAGGTGTGTTAGGCTGAACTTGATGCTGGACACTGCAGTAGCCATGGAAGGAGGAGCCCTTGGTTGAACCATTATTTCCTTTGAGATTTTGTCATTTCCCATGCTTATACAAACCTTTGGTAGTTTCTGAATCCAGAATTTTTTTGTGGACTTCTGTTTCTTTTTGCATTTGTGACACATGTATAGCTCTGTCTCATCAAGTTCTTCCAGGTCTGTAAAACTGCGAAGACAATCTAGGAAAAGCAGATGCATTAAGTGATTTTTTTAACATGAAAGTACAACAATATAGGTGTGTTCATCTGCTGCAGTCATTCTAGTTATATTATCCATCTGAGCAGCAAAAAAGCTGTGTAATAATGTTTTAATAGAACATGTTGTAACATGCAATCTTCCCCGTTCCTGAAAGCTGCTAGAAGTAGTTTGAAAGAAAAAACAGGCATTCACAAAATCCCCATCTTGCAAACAAGATTCCATCCAACATTCAAGCACAACTGCTTTCAAACAAAGACAAATTACTTTCTAACATAGAATATTCAACTTTTAAAGCTTGTTTGGCTTTAGATACAAAGTGAACAGACACAACAGCCATGGTTTTCTTAGATATTCCATGATTTTCAACAATTCTGTTCACATATCTGTAAAAACTAACATCCTGTATAAACCGAGGTCAGTAACAGCACTGCTGGCCAACCTGCTGGACTGCATTGATGCGGTTTAAATGCAGAACCCCCCAGAGCCATGGGCATGGGCACATACTTTAAAGGACAGAGCCCCAGCAAATACCCACAGGCAACACTGCAGATCAGTGGCTGGAAGAGTGAACTACATTAGAAATGCTCTGACTAGAAAGAAAATCCTCTTAGGTGTGGTATGATTCGATTAGCCAGGCACTCTTACCTCGTAGTGTGCACATTGGTCCACTCTCTTGGTTTTTAGTACGTTTATTTCTGAACTGACTGGGAATATCTAACGAAAGGTCTAGAAAAGCAATGATTTAAAAAACAAAATTAGAGCTGAATAGAACAATGTCTGGTCTTTTCAGGCTGAAACTCCAGGTCTGTCCTCTTGACATCTAAATTTATCAAGCTTGAGATTTAATTTTCTGCTCTAAGTCACACGGTATTTGGAACACAAGAGGCAGCACCTTACCTAGGAATGGGTCAAACTTTCTAGATTCAGTCCCACATATTAGGCAGTTGACTTCATTTTGAAGAATACCTCCAAAAATGGCAGTGACAACAGTAGACGCTCCATTTCTAGACAAACCACATCAGAGAAGTACAGTCAGCCAGAAAGCCTGAGCTGAATTCCCAACACCTGTCCTATGTTTGGTGCTCATACCTCCCAGTGTCCAGCCAAGCCCATGGAAAAGGGACTGGGTGCTCCAGGCAGAACAGGCACTACAGCCGCCCAGGGGTACATCACACGTGTGTGTGTGATCCTATACTGCTTTATCTTGGACCTAAAAAAGGGTGAACTGGGGGCCCCTAAGCAGATGCTCAAACTGTCTATGTTGTGGTGCAGTTGGGTGCATTTCTATAGTGGAGCTGTACCTGACCCTCACACGGGTCCAGGATTTTAGCCCTGTAATTAAGACTTTATCTGAAACAAAAATTCTTTCTTCTTAGGTAAGTCAAGCATATTTTTGTTTTAGCTCTACACCCTTTCTTACATGTGCTTTTAATTTCTTTCAGCACATTTCTGCACTTCACTGCCAACAAAAGCTTAAGTTGCATTAAGACATGATAAACAATGTGCAACTTCAGCACTATTCTCTAAGCTTTCATATGACTGAATTTTTTTAGTAGATTATGTAAAGGGCCTGCTTTTCATACTCCAATTTAAAAAATACATCAAACAAATTTTAAGTTACATTATACAACACTAAGGCTTGCAGAGGCCTGTGTTCCTTGCCTGTACTCCACCTACAGCTTTACAGCTAATCTGAACGCTTCCTGAGCAGGAGAAAATAGCTACTCAAAAGGACAGGTGCACAAGAAGAGAGCATTCACAGCCTATTTATTACTTTACTGGAAGCATTAAAGTGCCCTCACCAGTAGGGCAGCTTACCAACCATCTCACTATACATTTGAACAGCCCTTCTCAAGACAAATTTACAGTAGATAGGTGAACAAAGATTAAATTCTCCTTGGATTCTGACATCCAAAATAATGACAAAGTAAAATCAGTTTAGGTATCAAATACATGTCAATTCTACAAATATTTTAGGATTGTTCTGGGGGATTTTTAAGCACGAGCAACACAATACAAATGCAGTTAAGAGCACAGTCTGAACTCTACACTTTCCCTAATAAAGCATCTATAAAACCCTGCATTGTCAGGCCTGCTTACTCTGTCCTAATCAGTATAGAAGGGAAAACTTAAGTTCAGTGTGGGGAATCAATGACTTAGGGACCAAATGGTTTTCTCTCTTACGAGAGTTTCAATCTGAGAGAAAACACAGCTGGGACAGAGGTCAGAAAAAACAGTATTTTGAGAAGTAGAGAAAGAGGAGTGAAACACCTGTTTCAAGGTACACAGTAGCATTAAAATCAAAATTATGCAGATAAAAAAGCACCACGTGTCAAGTGATGAGATCATCTGCAGGAAAAGTGACTTCAAGCTCTAACTTCACTACTCAGTCACTAATCCAGGAGGTCTGCTGATAATTCAAACATCAAAATGGTTGTTTTTGCTCCTGCACCATTCAGTCTGTCACTCTAAGAAAATGATACTGTCTGGAGAGAAGAAAGAATTTTATGGGGTATAGAATATACAGTTCTTTATTTTTGAAAGACTAGTGAATTAAAATGTCTTTACAGCTTAGCCTGTATGCTCACTCACACCTGTGAAAACTGCTGACCTAAGTAAGACACTTCCTTCTGAAGGGACACAGATCCTACAGAATGCTCATCTTTATAACCTGCAGTTTTGCACTGCCTGAAGTTAGAAGCACTGAAGAACACTTAAAACAAGGAACCCTGAATCTGAAATTTCAGAGCCACTACACGCAGACCCATGCTAAGGCATGAAGGCTTCGAAGAAACTAAAAACCACTTCTTACATGCAACATTTGTTGCTTGCAGACAGGGTAGAACTTTCTTGCAAGATTACAGAACGTGAAACACCGTTGAAGCCACCCTGGAGTTCCAGGTGTAGATGGTCCAAAAGGTAACGCATGAACTCATGGGCATCTTGTTGCTGGTATCCCCTTAAGAGAAAAGGAAACAACAACAAAATTGCTTTAGAGACAACACATAGCAAGCACCAGGGTCGCAGGAAAAAACCTTTGCTTGTTTAATCATACTAAGCAGACTTTCCATATGTGCTTGGTACCAAGAAAGTTTTCCAAGTAGCCTTTGGAAAGGTGTGGCAATGTCCTGACAAATTACGTGATTTTGACTTTGCAGCTCGTGCTTTCTGCATGCCTCTTGTGAGACTGGGGAAACTTTTAAGAATATACAATTCAGATAGAAGAGAAAGCAGCAGGGAGCAGCAGACACCTTGCCATGTGCTCACACACTGAGCCTAATGGAGCTGCCACACTGTTATCTGGCCTCACCAGCCCCACCTGTGTAAGGGGCACCCCAGGACTGGGTCCCTGTTAACTGAAACACACAATGGATGGCAGCAGTAGCTTCTCCTCTGTCATCTTTGGTACTGACTATGATTTGTGCCTCAGCAGAACTGCTTAGAATCTCATTCAGACAGGGCACTATTTGTCCCTACTTTGAATTGGCCACAGATTAGGGTCAATATATTGTAATCTCAAACCTGGTAAGATTCAAAAGAAAGACACCACAAAATGTATTCTTCATGTGGGCTGCGGAGTCATTATTTCTGAGTGGTGCTCATTTAGTCACTGATCCCACTCACTTTGGCAGGTAGAACTGTTTATGTGTTTAGTCCCCTCCTCACCAAAGACAGGAATTTAGTCTCTAGGTTTCTTTTCCACGTGCATCTTTCAGCATCAATATGAAGTCTAAAATAATTAGGATGAGAGCACCATTTCTTCTAGGATGAGCCATGCTTGGAGTTGCACACCTCTCCTGCATAACTCATTTTCCGGGAGAGGGAGGTAATGGTGGGGTACTCAGAGCATCTCTTGAGCATTTGGATTTGGTAGGACAGGGCAGTCTCATATATGTTGTTCCATCAGCAGTAATGCTGCTCAATCACCATTATTTCACTACTAACAAACCTTACCGAAAAGAACAAGAGAAGCCATCAGGTTAAAACATGCTTTTTAAGTTATTTAAGCTAAATCATGCATCAAATTCAACAAATAACTGCTGTTCCCTTGCCATTAAGCTGCAAACTGAGACAAAGCAGGACAGGATACATAGTGAAACACTGAAAGCTTTGTGCAACACTGACACATGCATGTGCAGGTCATCATAGGCCTAAGCTACAGAGATCCCTACACAGCAAGAGCTGGCTTCCCTTCCATCTTCTGTCCATTCTCACATGCTGTTTTATCAGGCCTCCCCTTTTCCACCTCACTACCTCACCTAAGTGCTGGCAATAACTTTTAGGTAGGAATGTCTGGGAGAGAAGCGCGAATGGGTTTTTAATGCGAGTGCTCAGGGGAGGGAAAATCCTGTGAGACTCATAGCAGAGTACCCAGATGTGGAGAGAAATGCAAATGGACTCAATGCAAATATGCAATGTGAGGCTGATGTGTTTAGTGAGGAACACAGATGTGTCCTATGAGAGTACTGCTAAGAGCTAACAGAATAAAAATTAAAATTTTCTCCTAACAGAATAAAAATTAAAATTTTCTCCTTGTAGGATGCTTTCTTCCAAACCAGCAGCATTAAAATAAAGGATATAGACACATGGGCAGCACTGCCTACCTTTTACAAGAGAAAACCCAGCACACAGAAACACTGCTGTGCTTCAACAGGCCACAGTCCTGTACAGCCAAAAATATGACTTTTTGTCCCAAAGTTGCAAAGTAATTATACATTTGATAACACAAAGTAGTAAAAACTGAATTCTGCTTCAAAGCTGCATGTTAATTGTGCATGGCTTTGAAGTTGCTAAGGTACCACAGGGTTTGCTTAGTTTACTGAATACAGATTTCTTCAATAACCACATAAGCAACCACATCAAACAGCCAAAGATTAAATGTATGGAAAGTCTTTGCTTCAGACACCTTTTTGATGTGAAATTTCTCATAAAAGATCTTGGCACACTTGCTCTGCAACAAATAAACCTCTGGAATTGTTCCACATTGTTGGCTGTGCTCCTGGTGCATGTATTTATCATTGCATGTAAGTATGTTAATTATATATGGAAAATTCATTGGATTTGTTAAGAAGCATAACTATAGATACAGATCTTTAAAAGGACACAATGATATGGACAATGCACTGTTTAAAATAAATTACATTAAAGCCCTTCAGCAAAATAGCAGAGACTATTATTCTGATAGTCTGCTTGTATAACAAAACTGATGTCCAGTCACCAGAAGCAATTGAATTAAAGCCCACCTTCAACATTCTTTATCCCAGTGGCAAGAGGATAGGATATAAAGAGGATCAGTTACCAGGAAAATAGAGCACACTATTTATACAGCAGTAAATCAGCAAAACGCACATCTTGCAACTTGGCATGTGGCTGCAGAACTGCCCTGGCACACAGCACAACAGCAGCCAGGGAGCAGCAGGACTTGTTGCTGACAGCAGCAGAAGAGCCCAGAGACCCTCCAGGTGTGCCTCTATTAACTACAAATGGCATTCTCTACTCCCTGCTGCAGTGTGAGGCAGAGGAATACAGAGGGCAGCAGCAGCTTCTTCTATAATCCTCCTCAGGGAGAGCAGCACTCACAGTCCTCCACTTTAACAGCCAAAATCTCATTGAAACAAAACAACTGAACCATCTTTAGGCTGCTCCTCCCCTGCCCCACTACTTCAAACTCCATTAGCACACTCCAAAGTGTCTGGTGTGCTGCTAGCTCTATCTTTCTTCCACACATCCATCCATCTGCCTTCTTCTCCCCATCTCCCAGGGAGCACACAAGACACAACTGTAATTTCAACATTGTTAGCTTTTACAAGGTTCAAGTAAGCACTGAACAATTTTCTCCATGGACACCTGGGAGTGGGGACCTGCTAAAAGCAGCTGACTGTATTGTCCTTTTGATTTTATGAGCAGACATGCTTCCCTAAAACTGGGAATAAAAAGGGAAGAGGGAGAACCCAACAACAGTACTTTTCTTTTAAAAGCTGTGGTAGAATACACAGTGCTGAAAATTTGCTTGAGGAACTTTAGGGAACAGGTTCCTTGCTTTGTCTAACAAAAATTAGAGAAGACTGTAATAGGGAAACTGGCCACAGACATAACAGATTATGTTTGTTTGCCTATAATGTTTTGGTCACTACTTGCAGGCACTGGTATTAAACTTCCTTGATTCTCGTAAGCCAAATGAAATGTAAGTGGCAGTGTGAAGAAGATTCAGATTTATGTGAACAGATTTATGTTGTTTGGGTTATTCCTTGAGCAGATGTTTTCACTGCATCTTTTCAGCACTGCTGGAGATATAACAGGTAAGAGAACATCTTAAGTATCTGAGAATATGGAGCAACTGTAGTGGTTTTGGTTCACCAATCTAAGTTTTTCAGTTAATGCACCAACTGATGTAGTGAGTTTAGCACTGGCCAAATTCCAGTGTACTCAGCAGAATTATTTATTCATTTTTTTGCTGCAAGCTAAGGATTAGGAGGAGAGCAAAGCAGGCTCGAAACTTTCAAAGGTGTCAACAAAACTTTATTAACAGAATGAAAAGAAAAAAAGAAAAAATAAACCTTCAGAACACTTCTCCCTCTAACTCTTCTTTCTTTTTTCTCTGACAGTGTAAAGAGACAAATTTCGGTATTTTCAGTCAGTTTATTACTTTTAAAATAATCTCCCTTCAGTTTACTTAGGGAGAGGAGTCTTTTCCTGTCATGTCATGGAGACTTTTTCACATGAAACAGTTCTTTGTTGTTTTAATTTCATGAATAGCAGCTGCGCTGGATATTTACAATTGTGAAGTCTCTCCTATGCTTGGTAGTATTTTCACGACTATCACCATGGGTCATTTCAAAACTGAAATGGGTGAAATTTTAAGGATGGCTGTTCTAATATAGAGACAAAAGTTTCTTCATCTATTTTGGGAAACAGAGGTTGTCTTTTATCTGTGGGGCGAGGTTTTCATCTCTTCCATTCTCTCTCTCCATTTAAGCTTTTCATCAAATCACCAGTATTGGTGCTTCTGCTCATGGCTGTGGCTAGCATGCTACAGCTCTCCAATGCATTTTCTGAGTTATAGGGAAAAAGAGTCTGAAGTATTAATTGTATGTTCATCCTAGCTTTATAAGAAAATTTTAGCTTAAGACTAAGGTGCCTTTTTTTTTTCCCCTCATTTGGGCTTTGGCTGTTTTTTTCCCTCGATGTTTGTAGGTTTGTTTTAAAATGGAATTTTATAGCACTGAAAGAGTTAATTTTATTTGGGCTTTGGATTAGGAAATGGCTTTTTCTTGTTGGTCACATGATTTCTGCCAGGCAGTGGCTGTGGGGGCTTGCAGTGGTGATTTCAGCTGTTTCTGTGCTTCTGAATGGGATTTTCTAAATGTTTATGGCAATTTCACAGAGGCATATTTAGCTTTTTTAAGTGGCTTAACAGGGTGTCAGTATTTCAAATCAGCTAGCTAATTGGTTTTGTCAGGTCCAAAGGAAACTGTTAAGGTTTTTATAGCTGGATTTTTTTCCTTAACTAAAAACCAAACTATGTTAAACTATGACAGCAACTTACCTTTATCACAATATATCTTAACAGGTTTCAGTGCTCCTTTGAAAGAGGTTCGGGGGCCAGGACAGGGAGACCTTAGAGAGGAACAATACTTGGGTTTACTTGGGTAACCTTTTTCCCCTTTCTCTTCGTCTGTTTTGTCAGTATGGGCCCAAAATGCTTATTATCCACAGGATTTTTCTCTTACAGCCCTTATATCACGTCCAGCTGGTAACTAATATATTTTGAGAGAATCAAGGAAGTTTCAGTCACTATGTTTACATTTAGGCCTGTAGGTACTATATCTTTTTCAATATGACTGCATAATTTTCTTATTGCAGCCAAGATTGGGTTCTGCCAAGACCCTGCACTTGGCACTCACCTACCAGCTTGATTCTTTCAGAGCACTAGCTCAAAGGTACAACTACCACAGCTTCTCATTTACATCTCTGTCCTCTCTGACATTGCTACATGGGGTAGAAGGGCAGAAGGAAAAAGTGAGCACTACTGATGAACAGAAAGCTGTTGACCAAAGCAAAGATCCTTTTAAAAGCACATCTGTAGGCATATGGAAAGCTGCATAGAGTGCATCCTGTGGATGCAGCTCATTTTAGAGTAGGACACCAGCAATATGTGATCGCAATCAAGAATACTGTTATTTTTTAAAAAACTTACCTAAAATTTGGCATTATTTTCCAAACAACGTAAAATAAAGACTCTGGACTAAACGCAGTTTGACTACTTGCCACAAAGCACAGAGTGTCTTTCTGAATTCTTCCACAAGTGAACTGTAAAGAAAGTAAGAGCTGGTGTTAATTTGGGTTTGTGTTTATAACCCTTAGAGGTCTACTTATTCAACAGTACAGGTAGCAGAAATTAGCTTGGTTAAGACTATAACGACTGGGTAAATATCCCTTTCCGTAGCTTCAAAGACTTTTGTGCAAATACCTACCCCATAATGCTGTAACACACAGCTTCGGAAAACTATTTCAAATGTTCAGGACTCACTGTGAACACTATGCACTGTTTGCCATTTTAGTGCAGACTCTGGTAACACCATCCCTTTAACACTTGCTCAAACAACCTACAGATGGTTAATCACTTACTCCTGAATTTTCTGTAGTAGGCTGACTTGCAATCACATCCTCATGACCCTATTTTAGCTGGAATCAGTAGCATAATGTCTGAGCATGTGTCAGGAGGACTTAACATGATGTAACATGCCACATTCCAGCACTACCTGATGTATCTTACTGCCTCTTCCTGGAGCATCAGACCTTTAACAGCAAGCTGCAAGTGATAGGAGTTTCTTTCTTTGTAGACAATTACATTGTTCTGTGCCTCTGTCCCCTGTGAATTGTGCAATATCAAAAGTATCCAGTGGCCCTAGCAGCCCAAACCTGCAGTTTCCCACACAGCTCAGAGCTCACAAGGCCCACACAGCTTACACATTGTTGTCCCCCTGGCTCCTGGTGTGGTAAGTTCGCCGCCCTGCCGTCTTCCCGTTCCTCAGCTCCACTGCAGGCAACTCTTTGAAGTAACAGCAAAACTGCTGAATGTTACTAGGAAAAAGGAAATAAGAATGAAATCATTAAAGGGCAGAGAAGAAGGGTATTATGTATTCTGGAGGTTGTTCTTTGAAATGCATAAACACCACTTCATACAGTGATACAGGATGGCAATCACAAACAGTTCAAGAGACAAAAAATACTCTAGCAAATACCTTTTGTCAGTAACTAAGCAGATCTGCAAATATCACTGGCATCCCAGCTTCCTAAAGTAATTACATTTTGGCTCTGCTTTGACTAAGAGATACCCCGCCAGACTGAGCTATCATTTCCTACAACCCAGACCTGCATTTGCTGAGGAAAACATATTTCACTGGCCTTGGCAGTGAAAGAGGCACGGCCATGTCCTGCCCTTCTGCCCAGAACATGGCAGGTTTCTTCTAGAATGCTGCACCACAGAATGTGCCTCACGCCATGAAACAACTTCATTGACCCACACACACCCACTCCTGCAAATTCAGGAACACTTCTGTCCTGTGGAAACCTGCCAAATTCACCTGCCCAATGCTACAGCACACAAGCTTCCTGAGAAGGGTGGGAGAGCTGCAGAAGTTACCTGAGCGACTGAAGGATTGCGTTCATGAAACAAGTGTTCCCCAAGTTCCGAAGGCCTGTGGCACAAAGGGCATTGGTGCTTCCCTAGAATGAGAACAGTTGGGTTAAAGAAAGTTTTATCCTTGCTCCACCACTTCCCCCTCTCCAGTCCAGGGTCATCACTGTTGATCAGCACAGATCTGAACAGTAACCAACTTCACTGAGTGCAGCTGCAAAGCCAAAGCAACCACCTCAGCAGTTCAAACTGCCCTGAAGCTTCATCTTGACGTGAAAACTGTTTCTTACTCATTTTTGTCAAGAGAAAATTATACTACATCTTTTCCTGTGCAAATAAATCTAGAATAGGACAACACAGAGTTAATCACAGGCCAAGGATTTGTGTGTATATATGTTAAATAATCACACTCCAGGTAGTGTTCAATGAGAACTGGACAGCAATTTCCCTGCAGTGCCTTTGCAAAATGAAAAGTTAAAGTACCAATCCTCATCCATCACTTCCCATGTCTAAAATGCACAGTCTGGCCACCTCCATTTTTAAGTCACGAGCATTAGTCTAAGTCTCAGCGGAGTTCTGTGGTGGCCAGAATGGTTTTTGAAAAAGACAACAGCATTTATTTGGGAAATAAACAGTCAAGTTGGACTGTGCAAAGAAAAGGCGAAGACTTTGAAAAAGAGAAGCAAAATACACACCATTTACAGCCTAGAACAATGAACCCACAGACAAGCTTGCTTTTTGTCAAATTATCTCCGGGGTGGGTGGGGAGGAAAGGGAAGAAAAATGTGGACAGCATCGCAATTACGACTCTAGAATCTGCAACTCTTGGAGACATTCCATTGTCTACAAAATACCACACTGGAAGTTCATCAAATGTCTGGGCATTCTTCATTGTTCTAACAGAATTTAAAAGCTGGGCTATCTTTTAGTATCTCAAAGTGAAACATCACAGTGTCCTGAGCACATTTGTTTCTCACTCTTGCTCCAAGTGTCACAGCACAGCACTAATGCACACAGCGTTGCCCCTGCAGTTCAAGAGAAGATTCAAGATGCTGACAATAAAGATAATCTGTTGTTAGAGGCAATACTGAAGTATTAATAAAACTGGCAAAACAGCAGAGTAGGAAGAATAAGCATTTAGTTCATGCTTTCTAATTCTGTCTTGTCCTTATCTAAATGTTGCCTGGAATTTTTCTTCTGGTTTTTACTGGCTGTGAGTTTTCCAGAGCATGATGCTGTGTACCGCCACAGCAAGAAAGCCCCACTATTTCTCCCAGGCTTCCTCAATCTCTGCAAGATTTGGACAGTACAGGAAGGGCAGACAGCACATTCAGAAAACCCTAAACTGACCGTAGTAGTGGATTTTTTAAAGGAACTAAATCCCTCCAGACTTTGCCAAACAGCAAACAACTGCTTTGCTCCATCCCAGGCGCTTATTCCCATTCTCTCAGGCAGTTGTTCCTATGGCTGAAGGAGCTGCTGCTCTAGCTCCCTTTGATGACACTGCTGTCCCACAGCCCAAGAGTTTTGCTCCATGTCTCCCCCATTTTTCCAAGGGTGAAAATGGAGAAGCTGAATACAGCTGGGTCAGTATCTACCCTCCCCACAAATTCTGGGAGAAATTATGAAAATGAGAAACTCCCTGATTCCAATCTGTGCAAATGAGACATATGACTTGGGACATTCTTTGTTTGGAAGAAACAATGCAGCCCTTTAGCCATCTAGCTACAGCTGGATCTGCCTCTCCTGGGTGCTATCCTCATCTGAAGTTAAAATAGCAGAAGATGAAATGAGGAGAAGAAAAGAAGTCCATAGTTCCTCTTGAAAGCAAGTTTTACTTAACGCTTTTAAAAGACTTGTAATTTTTTTCACTTTTTACTAACAATTACTCTTAGCCTTCCTCAAAAGAGTGCACCTCCTCCTTCGCCTTCTGGGAGAATAAAAAAACCAAAAGCCCCTTGCCTGCTTAGAAAAGCACAGCTCCATCTTGAAATGAAACCCTTCTAAAGCCCAGGAAAGCTCAGTTTACATCAACAGAAATGCAGCAGAGTATGAGTCATGCTTGTGTGTGAAGGTGTATGGCCAGATGATGCTAAGTGCACCAAGCAGAATTCAGGTCTAGGCCAACTATAAACCTCAGTAGATTTACAAAAACCCTTTAAACTCACTCTACCATATCTGTTGTACTTACATTTACTTTCAATAACTTGCTGTTCAGAGATGAGTTTTCCAACAGTTTTCTTTTCCTATGTCTGTCTGATGTAAAGGCTGAACTGTTGGAAAGCAATTAAAAGCGGTTATTTACCACAAAAACAACGTATTGTGTGGAATGGACCAGAGAAAATCAACTCATGTTTGAGAGTGTGATTCCATCTGTCACCAGTTGTCACTGACAGCAAACAGGTTCTCTCCCCATTGCTGCAGTCTGAAATTGCCTGCACCTCCCTGGGGGTACAGCCCCATAGCCCAATGTAGGTCCATAGGTCCAATGCAGGATGTTCTGCCTAGAGATGTGTGCCCTCAACAATGGCCTTATTAACAGTTCCTTGTCATCTAAAACATTCATCCTTTTCTTAAGTCAAAGAAATTAAATACTTCTGTCAGGAGAATCATCTAGGCTTTTACTCCAAAAAAATCACGACCAGGTTAAGTTACCAACAATCAAGAATACGTGGAATGTTAGCACTTGCATATTATAGTTGGCCTCTCTTACTTAAATAAAAACACATGAAATTTAAACATTTGTGTAATACTAAGTTACAAAAATAATCACTTAGTCTTTCACACATCAATGGAAATTAATGCCCCCTCAATTAAACAAGTTGATGATATCTCTCTAATTTGATCATGAAATTATAGCTTGTTTCAGGGTTTGGTCGGTAGGTTTTTCCTTCTTTTTTATTAAAAAGCTGTCCTAGCATTCAAAAACCACCTCTACACAGAATGGATGCCTGCAGTGTATCTTTTACCTCCCAAGAAATTAGATTGCTTGGATATTTCCAATTAATTTCTCATTATGTTTAAACACTTTTACATCTCATTATGTACCTGACAAGGTCATCAAAAGAGGATGGAAAATAATGAAAATATTAATATAACCTACCAAGTAATCAATACACTTAACTCAGGGAGGATCCAGACATTTCCCCAGATCACAGCCATTGCTTAGCAGGAGTCCTGTGTGAACTCAGGGGCATTCTGATGTATTTGGAAGCACTGAATGCACACGTATTTCTGCTTGGCATTAGGTAAGATTTTCAGGCCAACTGTGCAAGCACTCTTTGCTTTCTAGGACTGGCCACGGCACATACATCACCCAGATCAGATTATCTGCTTTCCAGTGGAGCAGCACCAGACAGAGGCAAAGGAAAAAAATGTCTCTTCTGTGCAGTTCCAAGTTCATAAGGCTTCTTAATCTTTTTTACTAGCAAATCAATCTGTACAGTTAATATGACGACTATTTCCATTGGCACTTGTTGAATTTCTGTGATAAAAAGCAGCTTATTCTGTTTCTTTGACAAAGCTCTGACAACACTATTTGTTTCATTCTCAAAAATCTCTCTCACTTATATGGAAAAAGACAGGAATTTTCATTTAGGTAGAAATTCCTCCTTCTGCAAGATTCACTGTATAAAAAACAAGACATATGATCATGATGAATCAAATCTGTTTGTTCTGCATCTCTGCTCAGTGATGAGAAGGTTTTTAAACATGGTGTCAGACACATAGAAGGATTAAGATACATGTAATTAGATACATATACACATATGAAACAAATACCAGTTAAATGATGCACTATTATAAGTCTGCCCAAGGCAGACCGGATGCAAACAAACTACTTACTTTTCCAAGTTCTGTAGATGCTCTCTGACCTTCTGTACCAGGCCCAGCTTGGTATCATTGACTACAAAATCATCACAGCGATAACTGCAAGAAAAACATTTTTCAGGATATGCAAAGCACCTCAGTGAAGCAGATCAAACCGCAAAAGCCTAGATGTGGGAAGCACCAAAGGGATACAGTGAAAGACTATGAGAAGAACTGACATCTCACACTGAGCTTGGTTCCCTCCGAGAACCCCCCTCCAGCAGAAGAGGGTACAGGAACCATCTTATTACACAGGTTTTCTTCTAGTTTAGTTCTTTATTGGAAATCAAAAGCATCATGGACTCCCTCGCACAAGCCAGAATTCCAGTCCAAGAAAAACTGAAATAGTGTAACCAAAACCAGACTCAGCAGTCTATCCACCCATTCATCAGAAAAGGCCTGGTAAACAGGAAACAAAGCTTTTATTAATTTTTAAACTATTTTAACATTGTAAAGTTATCACTGAAACCTGAAGTACTGAACAGATACGTACAAAACATAACAGTCTGTGCTACTGAAAAAACACCAGGGAAGATGAACTAAGAGATCACTTGAGTTTTCCAAAGTCAGGCAAGAAGTCTGTGGCAACTTGGACCTCGTGCTTAACCACAAATATCATTCCATCACTCATCAGTTTCTGTACATACTGTGAAGTGTCAAATTACAGCTTCAAATTTTGGCAGGCAAGTAAACTTGTCCTGTGAGGAAAACTAAGTTTGGATATGTTTAATAACAGAACTGTAGCTATGTCTCTCCTTTCCCTTTGGCACAAGAATGACTCAAATGCAAAATACATCATCATCACCTCACACTATTCCTCTGCTGGAGCAGATCCACATTTGCTTCCTAATTTAATGAAGCTACTGACTTCAGGCACAACTGGAATTCACAACATTCTTTATCGCATAAATCTGCAGTATTGCCAGCACAACTTCAAACACTACATTCTTGAAAAGGCTACAGAGTTGAGAAGGTAAAGCTCCTTGCCACTGAATGGAGTCCCTAAGATCAGTGTGCTCAGGACCTCTGATTTTTTGCCTCTAAGAAGAAAAAATAGCATGACTCTGATGACATCCAAACAATGCACGCAGCAGTTATGGGTACTTACACAAGATCTGGGAATTAGTAAGACTACCGTTTTTTTTCCTTTTTTTTTTTTAAACATTTTTAAAGATGGCCATAGGCCAAGTTAGTTTGGGAGGGGGAAGAAGTCAGTAATAATGTGCTTATTATTCAGCCATATCTTCAGTAGTCCTTGTCAACTTTTTCAGTCATCTACAAAGACCTAATGAGGTGCTCCTGCATTTGCCACTCCCAGGTAAACACTCAGAGCACAGGAGCCCAGCCAGCATGGGACTCCTGAGCAGGGTCACCCCCGCTGCACCAGTGCAGTCACACTGCTACTAATGCTGGAGTAGCTACTGTTGAGAAATCAGAGGATGGAAGCAGATATGAACTCAGTGAAAGCCTCTATGAAAACTTAAGACTGAAAGATGATTTCATTGCTCCCATGCCCTGAAGATCACATTAACCTTCTTTTTACATACCAGTTTAGCACTTGCCCCAAGACAGAAGAATAAAACCAAATACATCATTAAATGTCAAGTTCCTCCCAATCCTGGAAAAGTAATTGTAAGTTTCTCTTAGAATCAAGACAAACTTCTATTTCTCTTTTTAACTGGTAGGTTTTTTAAGCTACCTCTCCTGCAACACTGAGGATTCAGCATTACTATTAGAAATAACAGCATTACTTCCAATCTATTATGAATAAACCAAGTAAACAGATTTAGAAGCAGTTTTTGTTTTAGTAACTTAACTTTGCTAAGCCCATACACCTTAAGGGTAAACTGATGAGAAATTACATCCTATATGTGAAGCTGGCATTCAAAACAGCTGCTTAATTTGTGATGCTCAGGATTCTTGCAAACTAACAAACACCTTTTTTGGATACAGCAGCTCTACAATATGCTTTAACAGCAATAACACAGAACAAATTCTATACCTTGCAGAGGGTCCCTTATATGACTTAACACAGTATTTTCCTCTATACACTCTATTTTTAGTACCTCTGCTGCCTCCAAGGCCTGGCCTCATTTGCTTCTAAAATGGCACTGAGCCAGTGATTGTATGCACTGCTCTGGGAACACCAGCACTTAGTGCTGTTACAGTGCTTAGGAGGGACAGAACTTCCTGCTGTATTTAAAAGCCCTGACTAGATGTGAAGAATTTGAAGGATAGGAAAGATTAAGAAATCCCACATTTCCTTAGTTATGCCAACATCCTGTATGAGTAAATAAAGACCTCAAGTTTTACTGTCTGGATAAAAGGCTTTTACTTTTACTCTTTTTTACTTCTTATTTTCACTGACTGTAGAATGCAAAATAATAGTACTAAGCAATCTCATTTTCCAATGCTCGTGGCACCAGCACAGTAAGTCTGGTTTGTTTTTTAAAGAGAACCATCTTCACATTGACAAAAAAAAGAATATTTCCTTGACACTTGGTTATTTTTACACCAGCCAGGAAAACACACAGGCCCCTGACACAACTGTGCCCCTTTAAGGGATAACAAGGAGAGTAAAGGGTAAGAAATCTGACGTGCAAACTGTGTCTGAGATTAAATGAACACAGGAAACATATTAT
This sequence comes from Sylvia atricapilla, assembly GCF_009819655.1. Classification (NCBI taxonomy): domain Eukaryota; kingdom Metazoa; phylum Chordata; class Aves; order Passeriformes; family Sylviidae; genus Sylvia; species Sylvia atricapilla. Next base: position 20,485,792 of record NC_089152.1, read on the forward strand.
GCAAATTTATAAACAGGCGAGTCTCTCTTCTTCCATGCCAACTGTCTGTGTAATAGCACAGAGAAAACCAATTTACAAGAGTCCTCTTTCAGGAAAGCAGGGTTCTTACACTTACCATTTTACTTCTCATACACAAAAAACAACCACAGAATGAGAAAGCACCCGATGACAGTTTGAAGACAAAAAAGATCTGTACTTCTTGGAAACTCTTTGTGTGTAGTACTTTTGAACTAACTTAAAGACTGATTATCTGCAGAAAGTGTGATTCAGGACTCTCCTCAGGAGTTAAGGTCTCAAACGTAATTTAGTCTGAGGTTTAGTATGGCATCTATTGTCTCAAAAATGACCAAAGATTCAAGAAGAGATCTGTATTCTCATAATAAATAAAATATTTAAAAATTCGCTCAACTTTTCCCCTGGTAAGACTGAGCAATTGAATAGGAGGACTGAGTAAGCCAACAACAAAACCCTCTGGGAAAGACTGCCTGACAGTTATGGCACAGACAACGGAAAGCAAATTATCAAATGCAGCCTTCTTAGAAAGCCCATACAGGCCCATTCACTGCTACTATCATGTGAGCCAAGGAACACAGTAAATTAGGATCCATAGGACAAAAATGGAGTAAGAGCATCCTACTCGACTGTGCAGTAAACAGAACTGCAAAAATATAAAAGCCAGCACTGCATCATAATATCTGCATTATTTTAAAAGTAGAAGTAAAATTCAATTAAGTCTTAGGATGGTATTTTATTCACTTTCAAATTACTGAGGCAGCCCACACCAGTAGCATAAAATATTGATCTTTACATAAAAGCTCACTTTAAAGAACTACCATGGCATAAACTTAGCACTGTCTACTGGATTCATGTCTACACTGCAGCTCACAAATAGCCTTTCAAAGGTATTGAAAACCTATTCATTCTCCACAATAGCTAATTATGTCTCAAATTTACCCAACTATTTGCTTTAACTGGCACCACTATTTGATGGCAGCCTTCACAGTACTGTCCAAAATAAAGAGGGAAAAGTTGATCTGGATGCCTTCTGCCTCATCTTTAAACTTCTGTGCTCATTTCAGTTGGGTGAAGTAACAAATTCAAGTATCTTTCCTTGATTAACAGGTGGGAAAACCCTGAAATATCCTAAATGAAAACAAAGATAAACTGCTTCTGAAACTTGTTCAGCTTCACATTAGCACAGGAGTTATAATTTGCTAGTGAATTACCCACAGCAGGAACTCCCTAAGGCAAAGCTTAGGGAGCTTATATCATTTTTTGTTGAACAATTAGTTCCAGTTCATCCAGAGATGACTCAGCCCTCGACTACAGCAGAAAAGACATCACATGCTGAACTGCTTTCCCTTCTGGGCTCCCACAAACCTGCACCTCCCCAGGAGCAAGTCTGCCCGCCCTCCCCAGCACAGCTAGGGTTAGTAACAGATCCCACAGCCCCCAATCTGGCTGCTGGCATTTTGCAAGGCCCACATAGGGTTTGGAATAAGGTCAGCAGGGTGCTCAGACTTGCTGCTTTAACTCATAAAGCCTCAGCAAGCTGCGAACACTATTTGTAATAATGGAGATAAAACCAAAGACTTCAAATACCCTGCTAAAATTCCTCTGCAGATTATTACCTTCAAAATGACTGGAAGACAGGGCATAATTCAAACAAAACAAAAAGCCACAATACAGAACTCAGCTGTTACCAGTATTAATTGGGAAAGTGAAACTAGTTTCTCACTCCTGTTGCAAGGCTGATAACCTGTGCATATATATCTCTTAGAAAACTTGACTGTTTTCACATGTATTCACATAGGAGCATATAAAAATGCTGGTCATTAAAATAAAATGCAAATAAAAGCAAAATTCCGCTACATCGCAAAGCTACTCAAGCTTTTCTTCTATGCTTAAATGCCTACAGCTGCTTGCGCCATCTGAGCAGTTTCTGAGATGCTCCGAACAACATTTCTTCAGGTGAAATCATGTAACTGGGGTTTTACTTGCAGGGGATAAAAATATTTGTTGCAGAAGCATTCCTCAAAAAACTGGATACCCAAACTTCATCAAACAGATTTTTTCCCTAATGAACTACCCCAAAAGACACCCAACTATTTGAACAAAATACCCATTAAAGGAGCCATATATCCAGTAATTTTACAAGACCATAACAAGGATTTTCCTGAGATTTACGCTGCTCAAATATGCACTGCCACACTGCACAAGTAACAACACACATGAGAAACCAATGAGCAGCTGCAAATGGGGAACCACCTGTCAACAGGTTTGCTTAAGGGGCAAGAGGATGGAGGATGCTGAGGCAAAAAGCAGTGATTGGCATTGACTCCCAGTCTTTGCCCTCTGGGGAACAAGGACAGTGGGAAATCCAACATTAGCAACACTGATATTAAGTTTCCTTAAACAGTGCTTATCACACTGCAAGAACCCCACAGAAGTAATCAGCAGAGGCCAGTGTACTGTTTAAAGAAACATTTCTGATTCTTTTCCTTACTCTTGCCAGAGACTTGAGGCTGCTTCCCAAGAGGATTTGTCGCTTTCCCAGACTCACAGAAGGTACACACACAAGCAACTCGAGTTCAGAGTCTCTTCAGCAGGAACTACAGTGTAATAATGGTTTACATTCTGAATCCTGACAAATAAAGGATACGTGAAAGGCTTACCAGGTTGATGGAAGGAGTAATGACAACCAAACAGCTTTTGCAATTAAGAGGTTTGGGTCTCCACATACCCCAAAGCAAACAGAAGCAACTCCAAACCCCATAGCACTTATTTCAAAAAGTTTCTTTTGTTTAAGACATTTGACATGTGAGAGTTTAGTTACAGCCAGTGCTACAACACATATGAAAAAGCAGTGTTCCAAAAAGACAGGTCTGGAAATCAAAAGATAAAATGCTCAGAAATGTGTGTAATATAATGCTGCACAAGAGTCTGATGTTTTCACCTTCTATATAAAAAGCTGTCAAGTTACAATGTTTAAACCCTTACCAGTATGTACTGTAACTACTGCAATCCATACACACAGTATGCTGAACTTTCTCCTGTTTTTCTGTTTTCTTATGATTTGTCATAGGAATCTGTGCATCTTCGTAATGCTTTTTTGCATGGCCATTCACATATCTAAAATAAATGTAAAAGAAAGAAGTTTATATTTCTAAGCAGCTAATCAACAATCATTAAAAACAACAGGAATAAAAAGGCAATATTTACACCAGAATTAAAAAAAGACAATTCACTTGTATGAAAACACTGGCTAAATTTTCCAATGTTTTCTCCCTTTACTCTCTCCTGTGGTCCAAATTAGCCCCTCCATTTCCTTGACCAGGATCTGTGCTCTTAAATGCACTTCCATGCCTGAGAAAATCCTAAACTCCCTTTTTCCATACCTGTAGTGCAGTTAGTTGTCTGTACTGCTTTTTCTCTTCTTACAGCTCTACCTTTTTCCCCCCAGCATTTGTGTTTGGGATCCCTTTAACAGAGTGCTGACCCCCATTTTCAGCTTTCCCATTCTGCAGCAAGATTTAATGTTACAGTTGAGTTCATGAACTTGAAGGGCTCTGGAGCTTGTGGTTACATAAGAGAATAAGTAGTCTAAAATCCTGCAGCTCTTTTGCTAACACAATGAGCATTTTCATGCTCAAAGTTTGAGATATAGGAAATTAAGCACCTTTAATAATAAAAAAAAAGTCATTATAAATGGAAGAGCCCTAAGGTATATTTTATCTTCTCATTTAATTATTTCCCATTCTAAGGATGGGAGCAATTTGGAAAGACAAAACAAACCGCATAAATAACTGACTCAACGTCTACCAATTAGACATAAGAAAGGCCATTTGCAGACAGTAGTAATTTTTTAAGATTAGTAACAATCAAAATGTTCCAATTCTTTACTTCATGGTATGCAATAGTGTGCAATATCTCCCCCTCTCACCAAGCTCTCACCAAATATAAATTTCTTAAATAAAGAGATAGGAAAAGGGTTGGTGTTAAAAACTCTTAATAAGACACATTATTAAAACTGTGGCACTTAGTGCTAACCAGATCAAACAAAAACCTGAAGTTCATTCAATCCATTTAAAAAGAAAAAAGTCACTAAGTTTAATGATGCTTTCCCAGAATAAAAGCACACCAGCACAGATGTTACTCAACAGATGAAAACCTGTTCACATCTCAGATACTAAATGTCAACACTAACTGCATTCCACTCATATGTGCATCTCAAACATTTATGCAGAAGCACATTTTCTACAATTATCCTGACATACAAATAACAGCATTGACTGTATAAATCCTCTACAATTTATTTGGTGTACTTCAATTAATACTCACATCAAAGTGACACCTCAAGGAATTCTGATGGCAGCTATTTCTTACATGCTATGGCTTCAGGTCCAAAACTACACTGCAGTACATTTAAGCTATTTTCAGTCTCAGCTGAATAGTTGCTGTTTCTCTCAAAATAAACTGTGCCAACTTGTGGCTTTGCCACAATTCTTATTGTGTTTATCTTATCACAAAAGAAACCTCTTCTACAGAATGGTACTTCACAATAACCTACTAAATTATCAGTTCTCCGCACACTTTTTGAACAGCGCAATCACATTTACTGTCCACTTTACTCAAAAAAAATAATGAAATAAACCCCCCATATCTTGAATATAATCTCCAGACTCTCACAAAGTAGCAAAGAACCATGTTAATCATAACACTAAATGAGATAATGAAAGGTTTATTTCAGGGAAATTTTGAATGAAGAGAGTCAAACAAGAAAGGAGAAAGATGTAGGTCTGATTAAAAGATTTGCACACTAACACTGTACCCACCTTCCACAATGGACACTCGAACATGTCAGACAGACCCAGGGACTTTTATTTGACCGGCACACTATAAAAGATTTAGGGAAAAAAGTGTCAAATGAATGAAGTCTACTTGATCTTAAAATACAATACCAAAAGGACAAAAACACTGGTAAACCTTCCAGTTTTTACTTTTGGCTTTTAATAACAGCCCAGTGAACACAGGACAAAAGCTACTAGCACTTACTTTCCACAAAACTTGTTCTACAAGAAACCATTTAAAATAAGGTATTGCAAGAAAGCACGCAGAATAAATTACTATGCAATGCATGATAATACACACCATTTATATGTGTATTCCTACACTGCAGTGCTGATAAAATTTATCCATAATGACTTTATCCTCAGTCCTGAACAAGCAGCTGGAAGGTTAAAATGCAACACCAGTGCTGTGCTTCACAATCTACTCAAGACATCAGAAGAGGTTATCTGAGTTTTTGACTGTCAGATTTTAAGTCTATTAAATTTAAAATATGGATGCTTTAAGCTAAAGGGCTTAAACAAAACAAAACAAAAGGCAAACACTAAAAAAAGATGAAACACCATCCCAGGGTAGAGCCATAGAAATGGGATATTCCAACTCTAATTCCAACCCAGCAGGTCACTGAAAGAGGGATGCAATGAAATACAACACTTAGATTTAAATGAAATAAACTTGTTAACAACTAGCCATTACCACAGAATTTACAAAAATGGTATTGCACTTACAAATACCCAACTAATATGATGAGAAAATTAAAATAAAATGCTAAGTGCACTGCTATGATGGCAGAAAACAAAAATACAATACAACTTAGATTATCCCCAAAATACAAAAGGGTATGATACCAGACCCATAAATTTTATACACCATGAATTTCTGCTGCTCGGAGCAGCCAGTGTAGAGAGTCACAGAGGAAAAAAAAAGGCATTGGGAACATGGGGGTCTGTGAGGCCAGAGGGAAGAAAGACAAAGAGAAGAGGACTGACCCTGGTTTTACATGTAAATTACTTATATTGTTATTTATTGTGGGAAAGTTTGAGAAGAGCCCTCTCCTTCTGGAGTCACATCTTAAAACAAGAACTGAAGCAGCACAGAAGCTGCTCCAGGGTAGGATCATCTAAGCAGGCTAATTCAGGACTTGTAGCAACACTCAAAATACAGTCCACCAAGCTCCATGGTACATAGCAAACTGTTAAGATCCAAGACTACCAGAGAAAACCAAGCTAAGAAAAGCAGTTTGTTTATAAAATTAAACGTTCATTAAAAAGGATCAATTTTGATTCTGCAGAGAACTGACAAGCTTAGCTATTTAGAAGAGCTAATATATTTTTCCACTACCAGATTTTACCTTTTTGATTTCAATTGGTTAAGGAAAGAAAGAGTACACAGCTTTTTAAACAATTGTTTTTTGCATTTGAATTCATTATTACAAATAGGTGCTGTATTTCAACTCAAAAGCTAAATCCAAAGCATGATTAAAATGAGAATGCTGCCATGTTACGTGGGGAGAAAAAAGGCAGATTCTCCAGAAATATTTTATGAAATAATTTCTTCAAACTCTTTAGTCCAGACTCCAGAACTGCTTTCTTTAGCTACTTTACTTGAGAAACAGATTTTCTCACGTCTCAGTTATTCTGCAAAACCCAATTTTTCTATTTCTAAAGCTGCTTATTCCAACAGCTGTGGTGGTCAACTTGCAATAGATAGAGGGCACTCAGGTAGAGCTGTTTTGATTTACATTTCAACTCAGGAAGGTGGAAGAAGTTTGTCTAATTTGACCAAAATGTTACCAAGAAATCCAAAATTCACAACTGGCAAACAGAAGAGAAAGGGAAGATTCTTACACAGCCATTATCAATTAAAAATGGGCTAAAGGAAACACTTCTCTAGCCTGGTACAATATTATTTGCTTATTATATTTTTTACAAATTGCAACGCAATGTATTAACTGTAAGGAAAGAAAAAGAAGCCAAAACCATTCATGCACTTAATCTGTGTTTAAGTGCTGTGTGAAGAAAGCACTACCCTGCACTTTCCACGCCAGGAACATAAAAAGGTCTTCCTAGATTAAAATCCTAGCAGAAATATCCTACTGTGCAATAACATGTTTGCTTTCACTATGTTATCATCTATGCGTGGAACCAGTTCTCAACCAGTAGGTCAAAGCACTATGATGGAAACCATTACTCCTACTTCCCGCCCCTACCAGACAACTGCAATTTCACATTCAGCTACTTTAAATACCTGTACTGCTTGTTTGTCAAGTGTTAAATTATACTGAAGGAGTGCTCATTCTTCAGGTTTAATGGATCTGCACAAAGCCAGCAAAAAAGTCCAACTTGCTGCACAACACAAAAAAAATCGCATACACTAAAATTTTCTGTCATTCGTATCAGGGAATAGGAAAAGATGGTTCATTTGTTTACTTTAACTTTTAGGAAGAACTTTGCTCCAATTGCATCACATCAGAAATGTGTAGTTTATCTTCTCCACAAACATCTCCACCCACAAAGAACTCACAACACACGGCAGTGACTCCCACTAAGAATAAACACAGAATGCAGCATTAAATCTGTGACCTCCAATTGCTCTGTTCTCAGAGAATTACCCAACTGATTTTTTAACACATTGCTGGAGATTGCATTCTGTATTTCTCTGAGGTTGGCTCAGCAGATAGTCGCATTAAAGCCTGGATCTCCAGGCATTCCTCTGTTCAGATCTTGAAGCAGTTACAATCTTGCTACGTTATAAATTACATTAGGCTGGAAGCTTCCAGCATTAATCAGGATTCTATCCATGGAATGCACAGCAAAATCACAGTCCCTGTCCAGAACTACTTATAATCTAAACTAGAGGTAGACAGTTTGGCTTCATGTGTAAAGACACTTCACATTATTCCTTTCAGATGGGTACTGACATGAATGCAGTAAGATTCAAAGTAGACCACAAGTGAGAGGGAGAGATCCATAGCAAATCCCTTTTCAATTTGAAGAACATTACACAGCCCCAGAAGTTGACCCCCAAAACAGACTTGGGTGTTCTGGACTTTCAGGTCAGACACTTACACTAAATCATAAGAAATTACTTTCAAACCATTTTTGTAAAGGTACAGATATATCTGCTCCAAAATCAGTTTTTCAATTGGGATTTGGGTGTTTGGATTGTTTTTCTTTTAGCACTACTTTAAAAAGAAAGGGGAGCATTACATTAGCATCCCTTACTTTGGATTTAAATTATGTTCAAACATTGTAACCACATTAAAACAATTATGTCTTATTTAGTGGTATACAGACCAAGGAAAACTGGCTGCTTTCTCAGCTTGAATGAAAGTTTGGCTACTGAAAGTCACCAATTGCCTCAATTTGAGTATTTTTAGAACAGATTCAAGTAGTCAGGCAAAGACAACACTATTACGTCAAAAGAAAAGGGAAAGCAAAGCTGCAATGTCACAATCTTATCTGAGGCCATTTGCCACTTTACATCAAAATCATCTTAATTCAGAAGCTTAGAAACACAATTTTTCATCGTGTAATGGGAAGAATTCTTTTACAGAATTATTTATCTAAGTAAAATCTGAATAGTGATGTGTTACACAGTCTGTAAAGCCCTCTCTAAATCAAGAGGAATATCCATCTATCCCCAAGTGAGCAAAGATTCATACGCAGCTTTGGGAAAGACTCAGAGACGTCTACGCAGCTTCCACTTTTTGCAAATCACCCAGATAAGGTTCACTGAGTTATGCCAAGTAGAATGAGCAAGACACAGCTAACCACAGTTCTCACCACAGGGTCCCCACCCCATCCTACCCCCATGATCATGCAAATATGTACTTCTCAAACTTGACTTTCTTTTTGTACTGAAAACTGACTCCAAGTGCACTCGTGTGATGCACGACTGCTCCTGACAAACGCTGCATTTCTTACACAGCAAAGATGCAGACTATCACTGTAGGAAAGTTACAGCTATGTAAAAGTATACAACAGACACGTGGAACGAATGGGTTTGTTTAAACACCACACTGTATAGCTGAGAAACTGGTAATAGAAAAGAGCAGTAGGAAGAGGAAGAGACAAACAAGAAGCAGTTTTTGTAAAGCAGCCAAGTTCAGAAACCTGCAAGATGCAGTGTCCACTAGAGATCTGGCAGCAGCCGTTCGATCGACGCAGTGCAAATGACCCCTGGCCAGAGCTGCTAGAGAACTGTGCTTACAGTCAGGGTTTAAAATAGCCCTTCATTGCTACACTAAAGAAAAGGTCACCAAACATCAGCACATTAAGAGCAATACTTTGGTCCTTCTGTTAACAGCACATTGAATACAAACACGATTAGGGTCACTAAACTATTCCAAATAGTCTCCACAGCCTTGACCAGACAGCCTGGGCTAAGCTCTCAAAAGGATCTGTAGCAGCACTCCCATGTTCCTGGCCCAATTATACACCTCAATAACACAGTGACCTGCACAGAAACATCTCCAGACTAACTGACCTCTGGTCAGTTCATTTGGGTTCACACAATGGATCAGCTATACTGAAACAAGCTGAACTGAATAAAAACCCCCCACTGTTGCTCCGCTCAGGAAGAAGGAACAATATATGAAATACAGGAACTAAATATAGGAATATAGGAAGAAGGAACAACATATTTAATATAAACTTGTGGTGCCAGTGGTACACTGACACTGTGCTGAGGAAATCATCCCACAAACACGAGCATTTGGTGACAAACACATACTTATGCTACATAAATGCAGCATGCTGTATCATGTGACAGGCACATGCCTATCCAAAAGACCCACAATACTGTTACAAGAAATGGACTACTTTTCATTTCCCATACCTCTGCCTTAATTTTTCCCTAAAAATCTCTCAGTGTCCTGTTTAATTACGATTTAGTAGCGGAACTCCCATTTGGCTCCTTAAAGAACCTGACAATTGCAGCAAAAGAGAGCTGGGCAATCTCCACTACCAACATGCAAAGAAAAAAAAAAAGCATGCAAAATAAAAAACAGCAACAATCCACACACCAAAATGAGAAAACCTTTCTTTGTAAAACATGACCCTTCTCCTGCAACAGGTCAGGCCTAAGGAATCAGACCAGAAGCTATCTTTTCCAAGAATCTGGAAGTAAAGGTGGGAGAAATTTGCAAGCAAAAATCCTGGTGACAACACAAAATTCTATACAAGTATTATCAAATTTATAAAAATCGCTTTAGTAATAGCAATTCAAACAGAAAGATTTTCAGTCTTTACATCTCTTACAGATTTACAGGATTCAGAGCACTCCTCTGAAAGCCCATTTCTATTTCACAGATGAAAACAAGAGATTTACCAAAATTTACCATTTACCGAAAGAATTTTACCAGCATAGATCAGAACTGAGCCTACTAGCCCATACACCTTAGTCATTTAAATAATTGTAATTGGAGCCAAGGGGAAGATATCTCAAAAGCCATTACTCTACACAAAATTTGTAACGTGATTTGCCAGAACAGCTCTGATTTGAACACATGAAACTTCGCATACACAATATACAACAGACATGTGTCTGAGAGTCACCCATGAAAGCTGGTGTTCTAAGTAGGGAATCCCTCAAGTTATTAATCTATGAGAAACATCAAGGAGACAAACGCATTGGATATGGTCCCTCCTCTGGGCTTACATGCTAGAGCTGCAAAAAGGTTCTGCCCACTGCTGGAATTCACAGCTCTGGAACTCCCTTTGGATGCTGGCACAAGTCTCTTCAAAGACCAAATAAATCAGCAGAGGAGTTTTCTCCACAAAATCCTCTTTAAATCAAGATGTGAACAACTCAAGTTTAATGCATGCATTTCCTACCCTTGCAAGATCTTCTTTACAGACAACTTCTAAGTGCTGAGGGAGGCCCAACAATTCCTTCCCACAAATAAGTACTTCTTCAGGGGAACAGTGAGACAAAGCAAGAGGTAGAGTGAAACTTTCACCCAGACTAGCAGCTGCAGCTTTCAGCTAGGCTGCAGGTTCCACTGCAAGGAACATCCATGCACTCTACATTCAAAATCCAGTACATGAAGCACTCAGTTGTTAAAATTGATACTAGAACCAAGAATTTCCCACCAAGATGAATGGACCAAATCAGAACATGTCTTGGTTTGCGAAGACATGTATCTGCCAGGGAAAGCTGGAGCTTCCCTTGGAATGGAGAATATAAACCACCACTACCATTCTTTTTCCCAATTATAATTTTTTCAGTTAAAAGCTTTGAGGCAAAGGATTTTGGAAATAGAAATAGCAGTTCTTTACTAATATATAACAAAGCAAACAAACAAACAAACAAACACAACTACAGCACTGATAACCAAAACAGTACCAAGAACTTCGAGGGCTTTGCTTCACAAAAACCCAGGGCAGTTTGGTCTCGGTGCCTTTGTAGGATCCTCAGAGCACCAAGCTGGGAGCAGTGGACAAAGAGTCTCGGTAGCTGTGAAGTGGCAGAAATGTCTCGGCAAGGCAGAGGGATGCAGGATTGCTGTAGCAAGAGGAGCAGCACTGATGGAACCACGACGGCGGGGCAGGGCTGTCCCAGCTCTCACAGGGTGGCAGAGAAGCTCAGAATTCCATGGTGAGCAGATGATGACAGATTTCCCAAGACTGGACTGCAGTGAAATCCTCCAGCAGGAGCACCAACCCAGCCGTGCTTTCTTCCGGAACGCCGAAAACCAGAGAGAGTGGCTACCTGAAGCTTTGCCCTTTACCTGTCTCAAACCCTGACCCTCCTCTGAGCTTCGACCACCGCTTTGTTTTGTTAAATAGTCTTAAGTACAACATTTAGTCTCCTTGGTAACTTATGGGGAAAAATTCTTTAGAGTAAAAAGGAACAAACCTAACCCCCAACAGAACATTTGAGATCCATATGCATTTTTTCCTCCTGGCCCACAAACTCAGTTAATAAACCAGCTTACACAATAAACGGCATCTCAAGGCAACAATTACATCTCGTCTTCATCACAGAACATCAGTCAAGACTGCAGGGTATGTGGATATGTGCAGAATCAGACACTTTGGCATGAAAAAAAACATTTTATTGCCAGAAACAAAGAAGTCTTAAAGAATATAGACATCCTCCAAGGCACATCAGTAATTTTACCAGCAGCATGTAAAAATCCCCAACAGGCAATGTAAGTTCCTTACTATAAAGTACAAATACACCAACACAACTTTGCTGTGAAGATCATGTTCTCAGCTTCTGACGTTTACTTGTGTATTTTAAATGGCAGTTCCTTCAAGAGTACACACAAGCTTTATTATTATCTGACCCTATTGTATGATTACATTCACAAGGAATCAAAAGTATCAAAAACGACAGGACAGGCCTTAACATACCCAGAAGTGCAGTAAGTGCAGAAGCACTACAACTATCTTATAATCTAGGAATAGGTTCTTAGAAGTTAAAGACAGAGTTAAATGTGCAGGGTTTGATAACTGTGGGTTTTTTGTTTGGGTGGGGAATGTTTAAAGCTTATATGCATTTGGGAAAAGCATCTGCTCAACATTTAAGAAGACCAGTCAGTTCCAGGTAAATAACTGTAATGAAAGTCAGGTGACTGAAAAAGGAAGTAAATATTGCAGCAGTATTTTTTTAACCTCTGACCAGACAAAAGCCCCATTCTAAACAAAGGGAAAAGGAACATTAGAGGCTTTTGTAAAACTAGAGACATGTTCTACACTTAGAAAAACTTTTTGAAATTAAGTTTGAAAACAAATGGGAGTATTCTTTAAAACCTGGAGAGTAAAACCAGCTGGTTTCTTTCTCTGCTTCCCTCTAACCCATTAAAAAAAGTTCACACACATTCATTGAATTTGCTCTAAACTCTAAACCGTAAGAAAAAAAATAAATCTATTTAACAATGTGTTATATAACTTTCATTTGTAAGACATCTTTACTGCATATTTTAGAAAAAGAGCATTCTAGTCAAAACGAAATTAGACAGAAGGGCAAAAAGGTTTTCAATTACACTATTTAAAATGCTTTATTTTAAAATGAGCTAACAAGCAGATAACTAAAGTAAAAGTTAAGGAAAGATTAAGGAAATTTCAGTTGCATTTATATCAAAGCCAGAGATTTCACAAGGAAGCAAGTCTCCTGGTAAGCATTACTAAACACATAAAAATGTTAAAGCCTTCTTTCACAATGAAGAAAAGTCTCAACAGTATCAAGACCTAGGCAGACTCAAATCACATTCAAATGCAAAGGAATTAAAATAAAACTCCAAAGAATGTTTAAAGAAAGATACAAATAACCCTCACTTGCAGCTATGGGAAAAACCCCAAGTTGCTTCCTCTGTCTTTATCTTTCAACCAAAATCAGAAAGATTGGGTCTCTAGCAAGAAGACAAATCATTTAGTGATATGCATCAATGCAGTTTCCCCCTCGTGGTAAATAAAAGCATTGCTTAGTCTCATAGAAGAAATTTCACAGATGGCTACAGCGAACCATTCCCATTTACAGTGGAAAACCATACATAATTTAGATATACTAAACAACACCTGAGTGACAATATAAACCAGGGATAGGTGCACAACTTTTCACAGAATAAGTAGCTCACTGAAGTGCTCAACACATTCCTAACGCTGAAGGATGTCATAGAACAACACAATCAGCTTCATCTGCATGGAATTCCCCTCTCCTAAACTCAACCACACTGGCTTCAGTTTGGTATTCTGATTATGTAATCAGAATTCCACTTTGAGAAACGGTGATGTTACAAAAACGCAGGCATTTTTTGTTTGCTTGTATTCTCAGTGCAGTGATGGAAAAGCAGACAGTGAGGTCAGGAAAACTTCTAGGCCGTGTAAACAGGACCCAGGAAGCGGCTGAACAAACTGGGGGGAAGGAGGTGCCAAACCAAAGTCAGGTCACTCCCAGCAGCGCTACAGAGACACCTCGAGTTCACTACACTACTTCTCTGGGTAAGGGAAGGAGCGACAGAATCAGCGCTGCCAGTCACACACAGACATTCGGCTCCCAGGCTACATCACCACCATTTCTTCTGAGAATTTAATCTTTCTACAAGTCCAGCCAAACTTCAGGACAAGGCAGACATGTCAGCAGTTGATCTTCCTGCATATATCACAAAAATCACATCTTGCCTGAAAGCAAAGTGAAAAGTATGGGAAGACAGACAGAGAAAATATTAAGAGGCAGCCTGATCTTAGCAGGCATGGCCAAAAACATTTTTTTAAAAAATACTGCCTTTATTTCTCCTTTACACGCTAAAACCATTTTTCAGTTGTTTGGCTACTTTGATAACTAATTAGCATACAAATTTAAATACACATAGTTTAAAATTGACTGCTTTTAGCCGTCACAGAAAGACAAATATTGTTCCTCAGTGTAGCACTAGCATCTGCAAATAAAAAAAAAGGTTAGTCAATCTTTCTGTTAGAGTAAGACACATAAGTGCTCATTTTCAGACAGCAGCCAGAAAAAAACAGCAAAGCCAGCAGTGTAATGTCATTTTGAGTAAGTCAGCAATTAATAGCAGGTCAAAATATTCAAGCCGGAAATAGGAGGTGAAGTGAATAAAATTAAGGGACTCCCAGTTGTTCAAGTGTTAGAAGCTTGGTTACTGTTACTTGTTACTGTTGAGTGCACTGGTATCCACAGCAACTTGCATGCCCCTTACCTTCTCTGGAAAGTTTGTATCCCAGACCCTAGTTCCTTACCCCTTGTATTGTACACCCCCTGCCCTCTGCTGCTCCTCCCACCTGCCCTCTGCCTGCTCCACTTCCTGTTCCCTGCCAGTGCCCGGCCTGCCCATCAAACTGCTGTTGCCACCCTTATGGAAAACCCAAGGACTCCCATGAAGCTCCGCTCCAAGAGGAAGTGGAGTTGCTGGCAAAATGGTCCAAAAGCTGCAACCCAACACAAAATCCAAATGAAAGAAAGACACTACAACACCGAGAGGACCCTCAGCTACCGGAGGACTGATTCTGCCTTCTCGCCATGACCAAAGGAGAACTGAGCAAAGGTGACGACCTTAGACCAGACGTGCCAAATTCAGTTCCAGAGAACACCCGTGAGGGCGAACTCCCGGCCCTGCAGCGGCTCTGCAACAACGAGGGCAGTGGCAGGACTGACCCGGACCTCCTCCTCGGTGGAGCAGCAGTGGCGTAGGCCACCCCTCGAGCTTCCCCTTCTTAAATAAAGGCATTTAAGGAGTTAATATCATCTCCTGCCCTGGTCGTTTGTTAACAGGAGGGAAATGAGGGAAAAGACAGAAAGAAGTCTTCTTGCTTTATTTACATGTAATAATAATCTGTTTGTAGCTGCCACTATTACATTCCTACTTGCCCGATACTAGCAAAGACACACTAAACCATCCCTGCGACAAAAAAAAAGGAAAAAAAAAAAAGAAGAAAGAGAAAGAGAGAGAGAGAGAGAAAGAAATGCCTAGTGGATGAAAACATTACCAAATTAAAACATGAACTGAAGGGTAAAACCCTACAAAATTAAAAGGTTCAAGGCAATTTTGAGAAAATACACCTATTTTGGCACAGACAAGCAGATGCTCATATTCCAATCTAAGAATTATCTAGAAAAATTAGTATTTCCCTGTTTGATATTGATAAGGACATTCAATTCCCATGGTTGGGGTATCACCCAAACCTGAGGGTATCACCTTGCTTCACAAGCAAAAAGCCTTCTGCTTGCACCACCCAGGGGCAGGCCAACTTCCAGAACCACCACCTTGTTCTGCCAGGCTGCTTGGAGGTATTGGGATTAGATTCACCTGGGTAATTAAATCTGCCACAGAAATCTCAAACTACGTTTACAAGATCCAAAATTATGCAAGATATTCCAAAGGGGGTAACCCCAGAGGATTGCTTTGACATACCAGATAAGACTGCTAAATGCCAAGTGTACTCATCATGTCAAGTACCATTTAACATATCCTCTTATAATCGAGGAAAAGGATTTTTAAGGACAAAATCTTACGCTACTCCCATAACAAGGGCACCATAGAGCAATTTCAATTCACTTTGCAGTAAAATCTGTTTCCTCCAACAATACTGAAGTATAGATCAGAACAACCTTAACTAGTTTTCAGATCCACATTTTTGATTAAATGGCGCTTTCTAATCTTCATGGAATATTTTGCTTAATGGCCTTAATCACTTTTTATCTAGGCAAGGAATATTAGTTAAAATAGAAAGCAAAGCACAAATAGGTTACTAAATGAAGGATGATCAAACCAATCAAATGAGAAATGGCTCAAAGCTTAATTTCAATCTAAATATTGGGTCTCAAACTTTCTCTGTCAACCTCAGACACTCATGACAAAAAAAAAAAAAAAAAATTTAACGAGTCTAAGTGTGTCAGCCTAAGCACCTTGACATGATCAGATAAACAAAGCCTAATGCACTGATACTGTTTAACTCCTGCATACCCTGAAGAGCTTGGGAAAGGCAAGTGAAAATTATCCTGTTTATGTTAAAACCAGTTGTAATGAGATTTGCCCTAATCTGAGGTAAATCAAGAGTCTGCCATTCACACGAGTGTCTCATCCTGCTTCCACAATGGATCAGACAATCCTGTCTCTTTACATGGCACACTTAGAAGAGTCATTTCAAAGCACTGAATACTTACAACAGTCAGTAATAAAATTTGCCCTTCAAAGTTGATCTTCAAAATCATCAGGAAGATTAGATCTAGTTTCTCAAATGCAACGTATTAAATGTCTACTTCTTTCCTCTAAAGCATCTCTTCCCCAAGGTAATGTCCAGATTTTGTGATAGATTATGATTACTGAGTAGAGTATAAACAAATTTTTGAAAAGAAAATCTAGAAAATATAAATCACCAACAACTTAAATCTACTGACTTTTAAAAGATTCTAAGCATCTGAAAGGACAGACTCGCTTTTTTTTTCCCCATTATATTTCCAACTAACTTATGAGACCAAAATTAAGACTTTTATCCTATCTCAATAAATATGCATCTTCTAACAACTGGTTCCAAAGCAGTGTGCTCTGTGTCACAGGCTGCTGACCCCATGGTCAGTTCACACATCAGTAACCAATTCAAACAGGAAAAAAAACCCCAAAAACAAAACAAATACACAGAAAACCACCAACCAACCAATTTTAAGGAAAACAAGACTAAGTCTGAAAAAACCCAAATCTAACAAGCTAACTTAAAACAACAGCCAGGGAATGAATCTAGGGAGATGTAACAGCCTATAGAGTTACAAACAAGCATTCTTGTACAGCAGTGACCCAGAGAAATGAAAAGGTGAAAGAATACCCAACTCTGAAATTAAAATGACAGAATAAAAAGGGGTAATTTTAAAAATACATTTACTTTGTCATTTAAATTTCAGAACAAATCTGGCAATTTCCAGGCCAAATTAATTTTCCAGATGTAGGGTGACAAATAACCATATCACGTGCAACACAGACCATTAGGTACATGATCTTACCCTGAGTTTACATGCAAAGAACTGAAGTTTTCCTAGGAATAAGGTCCTACCTACCCCTCTCCAGTTCAGCAAGTTTTCCCTCCTCCTATATTACAGTAATTGTGAAAAGACAAAAGAAATCAGGACCTCTAGTAATAAAACTGGAAAAGCAGACAGAGACACAAATACTTACGGAAACGGAGAAGCAACACTAAGAAGCAGCTGGGATAAAAAAGAAAGCCAAGAGGGTAAAGTCTGTACCTGTGCTTTTACATTGTACTTGTTTTGGCACTGACTGCCACGGTCCGAAGCCAAAAATTACAGTGAAGCAAAATGGTGTTACCTACCCCAGTGAAAGCAGAACAGCGCAACTAATTTAAGTGAGAAAACAAAACCTGATGGGGAGTGGGTGGGGAAGCAGCAAACAAGAAAAACCCATCAAGAACAGCATGACCCAGTGCAGTCATGTTTGTGAAAGTTCTACTCAGCCCAAAACATTTGATCTCAAATCTAAATAAGCACTCAGGGATAGCTGGGCTTATTCTGAACAAACTGAATTTAACAAATATTTTAGTAATTTTAACACACACACAAAAAGTCATTAACTCAGCATGTGGATTTCCATCATAATCACTGATCACAAACAGCTTGCTCGTGCTGGCTCTCTTGTCTTTGATATTCCCAGTGTCATTTCCAAATCCCACAATGTACAAAATGTTTTTGACCACTGATGCAATTACAACTCTTAGACAACAGAAATCAGAATGCAAAACACTAATGCCAGGCATGTACATTCAGCTTTTACAAGAAAAACCAGTCTATGGCCAGAACTGCTCTTCAATACCTAACAAAATTATGTTATTGGGGGGGAAGTATTAAACTGACAGTGATCTGAAAAGCATGTTTTAAGCATCCTTCACAAGTGCAATTCCCCTTTAAAAAAACCAAAAATCACAGAATCTCTACTTCAGCAGATGCAATCCACAGTTGTTCTTCTAAAGACAGGACTTCAAATTCTACACTGAACAACCTATAAGCCCAGTGAGAACAATTAATGAATCCTCAACCACACAGAAAAAAGTAGAAAAACCAACCTCTCCAGACTTCCACAGGTGTGCCTAGAAGATTGCAATCTCACTTAGGTGAGACAGGGCTCACCGTGGTTTGATGAGTCTATGGAAAGCTGTTGGAAAATACCACAACTGAGCTGTTCCAGAGTACTTTTCATAATTACATTTGCGCAACAATGCTGAAGGTGTGGCACATCATACTAAGGCAACAGCTTCAGTCTGTGACGCAGTACTGCAAATGCCTCC
Source organism: Sylvia atricapilla (assembly GCF_009819655.1). Lineage (NCBI taxonomy): Eukaryota > Metazoa > Chordata > Aves > Passeriformes > Sylviidae > Sylvia > Sylvia atricapilla. The sequence goes on from NC_089152.1 coordinate 20,504,394, forward strand.
AGCTACTCTGCTTCCAACTTCGAGTTTCAGAAATTAAAGCGCGTTAAAAGATGCACTCCAACTGGAAATAGCAGGCATCTACCCACATTATTTCACATGACAGTACTAATTGAAAGCCATTTTCAGTTTCTATTCCATTTCTACTTTACATACGTATCTCCTTCTAAACGCCCAATTACAAGAACAAACTGCCTACAGACCTGCAAAAAACCAAAAAACAAACATTCTGCACTTTCTTTTAATAATCTTGAAACTTCTCAAAGCAAATACATGGTGCTTTCTGCACTGCTTACTTCACAGAGCAGGCCTAACTGGATTAAATACCCAGGGGAAAGCACACCACTTTCTGAACGGGAGGGCCTTAAACTCTCTGACTTCCAAACTACCTAACCAGGAACATAACAGAAGATATAGAGACACTTAAAAATGAACATACTGCATTACAATTTTTTCTGTTTGAGAGAGGGGGAAATGCGGGAAATGGATTTGTAGAGAATTCTCAAAGCCTGACAGAAGGCTCACATAGTATGTATCTGTATGCTAGTATGCATCTGTATGCAAACTTCAAGATAGAAAATGCTGACATAGAAATTTTACGAAATAGGACAGATATTGTTGAGAGAAATGGAACTAGAAAAAAGTTTCAAATGGCAGCCTTACAAATAAGACTAGATACTTCAGAGAAATAAAACTATGAAAGGTACACTGTAGTAGGACCCATGAATGGCAATTTCAAATGATTTGCTTTAAGGCATTAACAGCATTTTGTGGCAAAAGCTGATAGGCCAAGAAACGCTTATAACGTATTGTAATTAAGAAACAGTTTGGCTTCTGATTGTGATGGCCTGAATTATAACATCTATATTGTCTGACCCTTCACATGAGACTGAAAATAGAATAAAAGTTTTTAAAATGCCTCTCAGTTGCCCCATCTCTGGGTCAGAAAAAGGTATAATCCGACACAAGCCCATTGATATTTGGATCACACCCTTGCTGTCAATGCTTCCTCTCAGTGTTTTTTTAGGAATCTTCCTTCATCACAAGGCCCCCAAAGTAACTCCGGTAGGAAGCTTTCAACAGAAAATCATTCAGGCCAACAGAGCAGCTTAGGCTGATGTACATGCTCCTCTAACCAATCTGTTGCCATCAGTAAGGCTGGCTTCCAAATATTAGCACCAAATGAAACACTCCTCCACTACAGTGACACAATATTCGGGACCAAGTAATAATATTCAAAAGTGCCTCCTACCTATTACCTTGTGAAGTTATTGTTGCAATAAAGAGTTTTTGTGCAGAGACAAGGAAAAGATACTTAACCAGTGTACATTACTCAGCATAGTAACTACAGCTCCACAAATCTCTAGAACACCAGATAAGATAAAAATAGCTACGGGCAGTCTGAACTAAAACTCCCTCTCCAACCTATTCTGCAACATTCTGTTATCACTCACACATCAGGTAGCTGCCAGAAAGTTTCCTGGATCACTATCCTTTTCTGGAAAGGTCAGCAGCAACTATGAACAGGACTGACAAGTTCTGATTTAGTTTAAGACAATGTACTTTATGAGAGATGCCCTGTAATTACAGACTGCAGAAAACTGCCTTCCATTTTTCTGTAAGTGGGACACCACCACCACATAGAACTAAAACCACACAGTCTTAGAAAACAGCATCAAAAGCAGTAGTAAACGCACTAAATTTTGACAAGGTATTAATTTACATGCAGCATTTTCTGTTTAATTTTATATTACAAAGTTACATCAAACAAACCCAGCAAATAAGACATAGTATCTACTGTGACTTGACATAAATCAGTATTACATATCTTTAAAAAAAAACTTAGGCCACCAAAATAAGTACAAACAAGAAGACAGTACCCTACATACTTATTAGAGAGTTAATGTAACAATACTCACATACTACTAGCTGGAAGTGAGAACTGAGGCACTACAGCTTTACTATACTAGTAGAAATGCAACATTTATTTAAAAAAAAAAAGCCACAATTTCATTTGCTTTAAATTAACAAGAGCCTCCTGTTTGTTCACTGGACTGTTTTAAATTGAATGTATCTAGCTTTTTTCCTCTAGCCACTTGTTAAGACTTCAACAGTCATCTCTGTGAGTACTGTATGACTTATCTTTATTTTCTTAAAAAGCATTACAAACAAAAAACTCCCCTAGATACGATGCCATCATTATTCAGTTCCCAAAGAGCCCTTACACCTTCCTCCTGCCTCAGTGCTGTAAAATAACTCAGGTGACTGCGAAGCAGCTGGCTCTCCCTGTAAGTGCAGGTTTAGGAGAAACTCCTCTGAACAATAAAGAAAGGTTTATTCTAACTGCTAAACTTCTTTGTTGAGAAGCAGAATGAGTAAGAGGGTAGCCATAAACTGGCTATTATTTTAACCTAGGAAGTTGTATTAATACCTCAGCATATATTTTTAGTTTTGGTACTTTTTGAAGTTCTCTGAAGGGTGGTTCCCTACTGCCATATGCTCCTTGTCGACAACTCCGTTTACTCTTGATATTCTGAAGATAACAACTTCTTGACAATTTATTTTGTGGGCTGGGATTTTTTTTGGTTTTTTTTTTTTTTTTGGTTTGGTTTTGGTTTTTTTTTGGTTTGTTTTTTTTTTTTTGTGTGTGTGTGTGTGAAAAAAACATTAGGGACAACAATTTTTCCTGTATTCCTTTCCTTCTAATCATTTCTCCACATGACTCCACTGTAAAGCATACACCCTCTAAATCAAACGCATTACAGAGAAAAATAACCGGTTTTGCAAAAGGAAGCAGTAACACTACCACACCTTGGCTCCCGGAAATTGCAATCAGGGAAGAAGTTAAGCAAGCAGCAGCCTACCCACACGAAGGCACTGAAACTACAAGACAAAGGAGAACCATGCTTCTTCAGGAAAAAAAAAAAAAAAATAAATTAACACCTTAAAATACATCCAGCCCTTCAGTGCTCCTCGGTCGGTCATTCCCAAAGGAGGCTTTCTCTCCTGTCCACTGCCCACAGGCACAAGTCCCGCTGCTACTCTAAGCGAGGCCTACTTCCCCCGTTAAACCGATGTGGTTCTATCTGCTTTCGTACGGAGCACAACTGAACGCAGCTACAGAAAACAAACAACAACAGCAAACATCGGGGGCTATCTGTGTAGAGAGCTAAATTTAAAACACCTGGTGCATGGCACAGTTAAAGGGAATGCCCCTGAACAAACCAGATTATGCGAGGGACAGCAGAGACGACAGGTTATTTGCATTATTAAGTCAAAGAGCAAAGTACTAAAAAAAGACGACCTCTATACTCCTACCGACTCACGGGAAGGTGAGCGTAACTATCAAACCCCCAAAGACTACCTTCACTGAGACGCTCCTTGGCCTGAACGGGGGTCCCAAGCGACGCCTTCAGCCGCAACAGTCGTATTAAAACTACACTCTCTAAAGTCCTTCCAAAAATGTATGTTAAAAAGAAAAAGAGGAAAGTAACCTCAGACTGATTTGAAGAAAACACTGACCCTGCAGTTGCTGGCGGCTGCTCTTCCCCTCAGCCCCGGTCCCGGGGCAGCGCCGAGCACGCAGCTCCTCCGGCAGACAAAAGGAGCGCGGAGCGCAGCCCCGCAGAGCGCCGCCGGGACAAAGTCCGCTGCCCGACCCGGGCCGGACAGCGCTGCGCCGGGAGCTCGGGTCAGGTCCGGGGGTAGAAGAGCAGCCCCTGCTCCTGCCTCCACACGCGGCTCCCCCGCGGGCGCGGCGGCGGCTGGAAGATGCAGCCCCCGTTAGAGGGTCCCGCGGGGCGGCCCCGGCGGGTGGCGGCCGGGGCAGATCCTCCGCTGCGCCCCCAGGCCCTCCCCCGTCCGCGAGACGCCCTCCTACCCCCGGGCAGCGAGAACAAAGGAACGGCCGGACCACCTCGGGCCGAGAGGACCATGCAGCGCAGGCCGCACTCACCGCTACAGCACCAGGAGGAGGGCGAGCCCTGCGGGAACTTGGCCGAGTCGGGCGCAATGCAGACGCTAGAGCCGAGGTGTGGACACTCCATGGCGGGCACGGCGGACCGGGCCGGGGCGGGCGGGCGGCTCCTCGCGGCGCTACAGCGGTGACGCTCTGCGCACAACAGCCATCTTAAGGACGGCCTCCCGCTCCGCGTCGCGTTCGGCCGGGCCGGGCTTTGCGGACAGCCGCCCTCCTTCCCGTCCACTCCGCGCGCGGTCCCCACCCCCCGGGCTTTGCGGGCAGCCGGCCGCCGCAGGCCGGCGGGGAGCGGCCTGGGCCCGGCCTGCCTCCGGAGACCGGGACTGCTGTGGGCTGGAACCACCTTTGGAGAGCATCCGCTTCCACCCTCTTCCACTGGAACAGGTTCCTCTAGGCCCCATCCAACCTGGCCTTGAACTCTTCCAGGGATGGGGCATCCACAGCTTCTCTGGGCTACCTTTGACAGTGCTTCATCACCCTCGCAGTAAAGAATATCCTAATAGCTAATCTAAACCTGCTCTCTGTCAATCGGATCCCGTTCCCCCTTGTCCTCTATCACTTTATGCTCTGCCATATAGTCCTGCCCCATCTTTCCTTTAAGTTCCCTTGAGGTACTGGAAGGCCATAGTTAGGTCACCCCAAAGCTTGTCTTCTCCTGGCTGAACAACCCCTAATTCTTTTAGCCTTTCCTCACAGCAGAGCTGCTCTCTGATCAACTTGGTGGCCCCCTCCGGACTCACTCCAGCAGCTCCATATCCTTCCAGTGCTAGGCCCCCAGAGCTGGAGGCAGCTCTGAGGGTGAGCTCTCGCCTGAGTTTGGGCAGAATCCCCCTTCCCCTGCAGCCCAGGACACATCTGCTTTTCTGGGCTGCGTGCACTGATTGCCAGCTCATGTCCATCCTATTAACCAATGTTTTGTTCTGTAAGAAGCACTGCCTGAGGCATGTGCCATCTGGTTTTTTTTAAAGGGTTACCTGCTCTCAAATTTAGCTTGTTACTGAATTTCCTACTCTGTGATTGTGACCTTTAAGTGGTAATAAAAGTACTGATGTTGTGTTGCAGCTTTACCAGACAATGCAAAATAACTGTTCTATCACTTAGCAATTTGCAATACCAATATGCAGTTCCTTTTCAAATAGAGAAAATGGAGTCCACCAGCATACAAATGGGGATTTTTTTAGTCTAAGGAACTGTGACAATGGCTGCATCTTAGGACTTTTAGACCCTTTCTCTTACCATAACTAATGTGAGAAACAGTTTTGTCACTGGTTTTGCCTGTTGTGTGACCTTTGTGTAGGCATGGAAAGCATCTATCTCAATGTATTTTATGTGGCACTGCACTGTTTCATGGATGAATATTTTAGAAACTGATAGTTCTGTATGGATTTTCAGATGAGATACTTTAAATATTCATATCAAAGATGTCCTGGTGGTCACTAATCTCCTTGGCAAAATGCTATTTTTACCCTTTATTCTTTTTTACCCTGTTTACACAAGGGGGAAAAATTCAGAGCATGAAAGATCCAATTCTTCACAGCATCACAAACTACTTGGAGTACACTCCGTGGAATTAGTTTGCATTTCTAGGTGTGTAGCTAGAAGCAGCATTAGGTCATAGATACCCAACTGTGAATTAAATGGCTGAAAATGTTACCTTGACACAAAACCATAGATCTTCCTCACATATCCACCACCCTTCAAGCTTATAATATTTGATCTGTTAGGTAAGTAACATTCCCACCATGAATTTCACAGGTTATACAGAAAGCGTATGTTGCCTCAAGTTTGTCTGCTTTTCACTATTTGTATTATGTTCTCACACAGCTTCAAGTAAACTATGCATGTTTTTAGAAATTATATCTTTGTTTACATTCCTCTCCTCTGGGAGGAGAAAGATGATTGATGGTGATGTTCACCAACGAGGTCAAAGAGGTGGCTACCTGTGTAGCCAATCTTGGCCTGTTTGTAAAATTGTATATATATGGAGTCAGAAAAATAAAGTAGAGCTTTCCTGCTTGATCTCCTGCTGCCTGCTTCATCCTTTCATGCACCTAACAGCAGTCGCAAGCATATATTTATATACTTTTTGAACAAGTGGATACAAGTAGAGAAAAAGTTAACTTTGAAAACAATATTTAAATCTGTTTCCTACAATATACAAACCTTGATATACATAGAAGAATTACTTATACAAATTAAAGGAACTTTTAAAAAGGTGATCATGTTAGCATGTTTTTCATTAGCCAGAGGGTCCTCTTGTTTACTTTGCATCCTTTGCACAATGCAATGTTGACAATACATTAAATTCAAGAAGCAGTTTGAGTACAGTTGTTGTCTTTTCTAACCAAAGAGTACATACATTTAATCCTCGTATTGTGCTCCACCCATCCTTACACACAAACAATAAGTAAGAAACTTCAATTAGGTCTGCTCTTCTCACTTTCTTCTTGTACCAGCATCACTTGGCCTTCTCCAAGCAGTATAAACCAGCATTTATACTGTATAAATCTAAACAGTTTAACCAAAACAGTCCGTTCTTACCTCTGTGTGGATTATGTTAGCAGTATATTTAATCTTTCAAAGTAAGAAAACAATATATTTGCAAGATTAAATATAGTAAAATAATCAAGTTTATATGCTTTTGGTTGTCTACTTTCACTTTAGCACTGCTATTACCGACTTTACACCTTGTTCCTTTGCAAGATAATAATGGAGTTTTCTTTCTTTTTTTTCATTTGTGGGTTGATAGTCATTCAATTAATCTTTGAACAGTGTAATTCTGTGCAAAAATGTGCTCATTTCTTTGTTTTAGTTGCCATGCCCACGGTAAATGTGGTAGCTCTTAATTTTTTTTAATCTCTAGGTGCCAAGATAAGTAAGGATGATTTTATCTGTTAAGGAGTCATAATGCATGTAAGGATGCATAAGGATCAGTATAACCATGTTTGTAATCCAGCCTCTTTGCCTGCTGAAAAATAATTGATCACTAATGCAACTCTCAGCACTCAAATCTCAAGAGCTTTGCTTACAACAAGGGTAGTTTTAAGTGGCTTGCAGTGAGGTGTTCATGTTGAGTGTAGAGGAAAACTGGAGTAGGAGCTCTGGCTATAATTTTATAATATAATATATTATATAATTTTCCTTTTTTTTTTACAGTAAGATTTCTTCAGTACAAATCACTTGATTTGGAACCAGAGTCTCATCTCTTGCTCTCATCCTTCCTCAGATCAGAGTACTTTAGATGGTAGCTAATATAAATCCTACAGGCATGCTCATAATCAGTGCAGAACAGGAGCTTGTAATTTAGCACTGTATATTAGAATTTTCTATTTTGTATAGCACATCATCATCTTTCCTACAACAGAGATATTTCACACAACATCCTCTACTTTAAAAAGTAGACCTGTTTGCTTGTTTGAAGACTAATATCCTTCTCAACTACAGCTTTGAATAGAGGCCAGCTCTGTTCCAAGCACACACATTGGACTTTTCCTATCTCTATGGATACACATCCATCCTCCACTTCTAGATTAAATGCATAAAGATAGAAAGAATATCTCCCATGGCATGTTTCTTTTCATTCAGAATGAGGGAGATTGGCTAATGCTCTGAGCACTCAACTGAAATTAATATTAGCAAGCCTTTTGCTCTGAGCACTGGATTTAACCCGAAGTGGTAACTAAGCTCCACACAACCTCTCACAGTGACTATTCTGAACACACCAGATGCCAATCCAGACCTCGTAGCAACTTGATAGATTGGGCTTTCACCTCTGATTTCCCAAAGGTATGGCACTGAAACATTCAGGTATGATGGCAATAGTGATGGAGACCACAAAAGCCCAGCATAAGGGACTCCTTTACTTGCTGCAGATGCAGCACTGAGGCAGATGTTGGTAGGCAAAATATCAATAGAAAGCTTCAGAATATAGGTGAGTGATAACACAAGGTCTCAGCTTAATAAAATCTCTGCTGAAGTTGGCCAAGCAGCTCTGTGAGTTCTATGCTGTCTGCAGTGGACAGAAGTTTAGCTGCAGGCAGCTGTGTATGAAACTACACTAGAACACATTAAGTACCACAAGCACATTTCTGCTGGCACATTGTCTCATTAACAAATATATTCCCATTTCCTGTATGGCCTCTGAAAATAAAGCTCAAACACTTTTTCAGTGTTTGATCGTAAGAACACAAGCACCTCCCTTTACAAGGTTCAAGATTCTTCTCTGAAGTGTGAGATCTCCAAGGTAAAGGACAAACAATTTAAAAGTAGGCAAATGCCCAGAGCAAGCATCTGTGACAGAATTCAGAGCCTGGGATTGAAGCGTGTAAATGGTTCCCATCACGCCCAGAACACTGCTGAGCACACCCCTTGAGGGCGGTGTGACACAAGGCATTGAGCAAAGTACCAGGGGCCGAAGAGCAAGTTCTGCACTCTCCCTACTCCACCGGCACTGCAAGAATTCCCGGGACATCTGCTGCCATGGAGTCATGGTATCTCTCTAGTAATATGGAGGCATCCCTAATTTCTTAATGAGTTGTTCCCTGTGGGAAATAAGATTGACTTTGGCATTGGGCTGATACAGATTACATTGGAAGAGAAGTTTGTGTTTATTTTTTAAAGTATAATTCAAATATATATCTGAGATCTAATTTCTTTAATTTCTAAGAGCCTACACTAATTTACATCACTTCCAAGGATCCAGAAGCATCTCATTGAACAAAAAAAAGGCAGTGCTTTAGTTCTGCCCTAAACTTGCCTGTTGTGCAGTATCCCAGCTTGGGCACAATGTACAGGGATAACTAAAAGTGAATGTGAGTAATCTCTGTGGTAGGTGTTTTTGAACAAACCAATGAAGATGTGATGAGCAAATGGTACAAATAAACTTAATGATTTTCACATAAGGTATTATTCGTACAGAGAGAGTTATTTTTAATTTGTGTTTTAAACAAATGCCTTTAAACAAATTCTCATGTGTCAGGCAGCTTTCCACACCAGCTTCATCAATTGTTTGCTGTCCTGCAGAGCCAGCTCAGTAATGCAAGTGCATCAAGGTGACATCCAGAAGTACTAATTCATGTCATTGGCATTTAGCTTTTACTGTATTTGTTATACAAACTTTATATTACATTATTCCCAAAGGCAGTCTTGAAAATAATGATTCTGTACTTCCGCTTAAACTTCTTTAAAGATGAACAGAGTTTATTTCTTCCCAGCAGAATAGAACATTCTATAGCCAAGAGAACTAATTTCTCTTCATCACAACTGAACATGACTTACTCATTAATTTTTGGCAAATGAGGGAAATACAAGTATATTTAAAAAAATAGTCAAAACACTGTACAAGCTATTTCTGCTTGGCTTGTTTACTCTAAGCTACAAAGGCATCCCACCTGTCTCTCTGTTGCATGCATTTGCTTCCAGTTTTGTACAAGGAATTTTGTACTGTACTGCACACATATTAGATCTTGGTCCTACTTTACTGTCCACAAAGAACTGTAAATGCTAACACAAAATGTGCCAGCATCTCAGAGCATTTTGGTTTTGAAGTGTTTTCACTCCAAAGCAAAGTATCCCTGGATAAACTTGTCAGCATACATAAATACAGTATGCGTACTTCACTGATAAACTAAGTTGAATGAGACTTGTGTTTGCAAAAGGCCACATTTTATCCTGTTTGGAGAACAGCTCATTTCCGGGAAACAGGAATTTTCTCGCCATGTCACTAGGATTACATTATTTATTATTATGTTACTCTTCAGGCCCAGTTTTTCACGGTGTTGAGTAGCAATCTGAATTGTGAAATAGGAGACCATTGGCCCAGAGATCCTTTCCTCACTCCCTTCACTTAGCATCTGTGAATTCAAGGACTGAACAAGGCCTTCTGAAATGTTTCTGCTCTAGCTGGACCTTGAAACTTTAGATGGCAAAATCTCAATGGAAAGGGGGATATTCAGCTTGTTCTGAAATAAGAAGCTGTCGGGACATCCTGTAAGTAGAACTAAAACTTTGAAAGTGGTCTTGCCAATCTCCAAACACTCCCAAGTTACTGAGCCGCTGATCATGCTGACCCCAAGTTTTGCCACATCCATCCTGCCATACTTCCCTCCTTCTGCCTGAACACCACCGATAACCAGAGCCAGCCTAGCTGGCTGGGGTTGGGGCACTGGCACTTGTGCTGCCAGCAGGCTGCTGTTCAAGGCAGCTCGTTTTGCCAATGCCCAGAGTTACGCCTGGTGTTCCTACAGAGAGAGCTGTCCATCACCTTGTCATGGGAAAAGGAGCACATACTGTTGATGGTGCTGTATAAGCATTAGCAATATTAAACCACAAGGTACCTCTGTGCAAGGAAGGTAAGATTTAGGACTACGTGCAAAGGTCTTCCTGCAAGGATGTGCATTGTGTACCTTTTGTATCTGTTGTTGGCACATGCTGATTACAGTGTTTACAAGTTATTCTGTTCTCAGAGACACCTACAAGCATTTCAGTAGTTTGAGATTATATTTACTCAGCTGACTACAAGATGTCAGGTGTTGTGAAGATGCATTACTAAGGGTTGAAATTAAAAGTGAAGTTAAAGAATCCATCTGATTTGCCATCATCTGGACAGATTTGTGGAAAATGTGGAAATGCAGATAATGTGGGAAAACTTCATGAATTGCTGTCAGTGCAGATATCATTCCCATTCACCTCTGTAAGCAAACAGCTGCAGCATTTCTTGGTTCTATAATAGGAGTGGATATTCAGTGATAGCCTCACTCTATCAGTGTTCTCACTCTACAGTGCTGGGCTATGCTGGTCCCTTTGACCCTATCTACTATGATAACGCGGTTATTACTGTGCATGAAATATCACATTGCAGCTCTGGCCACAAAACTGCTGCAGCAAACAAGCTGGTGAGACAACTCCAACAGCTCCATGTTCCAGGAAAAAGCCTGAAAAAGCTCCTTGTGGGGAGGTTTCAAACCAGCAGCTGCACCACTGGTGCCCTGCCTTCTCAAAGGGAACACAGGCCAGTAGATGGGGACTCTGCATTCCTAGATGATGATTAATATTTTTGATAGGATTTTTGGGACATATGATTAAAAGTGTTAGCAGAATACATTTAATTTAAAACTTTTTCATGCCTTCATGCAAAAAGATGGCCCCCCATTTCTCTCTCCTCATTCCTAACTCCCTGGCTTGCAGTCACTATGAAGGATTTACATTTCTGGAAACTACAACACTGACTTCTTTCACATTAGCTTTTAAAGCCAACATATGACTAGCAGTGTTTACCAGCCAGACAAACCAAGCAAGCTTTTTATGTCTTCAAAGATAAAAAAATAGTGCTTGGAGCACAGCCTGCCTTGAGTTTCTGCATTTGAAGCTCCACAGCAAAGAGATTGCTATTTTAATCATCCTGTAGTTTCTTAAGCATAGGTTCTCATGTTGGTTAGAACAGGCTCAACCCAGAACACTAAGCCATAAATACATTTGGAGCTGAGGCTGAAGCAGAATTAATATTCATCTCTCTAGTTTTATTTTAAAATATACCTTTAAGATCTCTTAATGTGTAGCAGAGTCAGTGAGTCACTCCAGACAATTAAAGGTATTTTGGAAAAAGATGTAAAGTGAGGTTTTGGCATTTGTTTCCTTGCTTTTTTTTTTTTTTTTTTTTTTTTTTTTTCCTTTCTTTTCCAGTCACAAGCAGACTTGGGTTTGTTATTTGGGCTTTTTTTTGTAGTAGAAAAACTAGGAGTTAATGAAGCACAGAACCCTCCCTCTGTGACACACACTCCAAGACAAATGGAAGGACTTCTGGTTGGACTCTAGCCAGCCATCCTGTGTTGATGGAGCTGGTAGAGTAGTGATGAGGAGCCTCTGTATCCTGTGCAGCAGCAACTGCAGTGAACCTCAATGCTCAGAGCAAAGGGCACAACTGGAAGGAGGAAACTGGCCATTTTTCCACACTGCCTCGGTTCATATTCCGTTATGGGCCTGGCTGTCTGCAATGTTTGAAGGCATGCAGCACCTACAGATACTCACAGACATGTAGGAAACAGAAATTAAGCAGAGGAACTAATTTCCCAGAATCAGAAAGTGACTGCCATCATGGGAACTCCCAGCACCCTGCCCAGCTCACTCTCTTCTAGCCTGTAGCCAGCTTAGAACCAAGACAAAAGCCAGTGTAATGCCTTTGTCTTCTCTACAGCAAGGCTTTAGCCTGGCTACCTCTAGCTCAAGCCAACACCATGACCATAGTGTGTGAATGAAGCAGACAGCAGAGGCCAGCAACAAAAACGATCCTGTTATTCTGAGGCATATTTTGGAAGGATCCAGGGGCGCAAAGCAGTGAGGAGAAAGCTGTGTTCCATCTTTAGCAGAATGCCTCACTCTGCTGTACTCTGTTTTGTGACTTGTTTGCTTGAGCCCTTTTTTAACCACACTTTTGGGCTTTTCAGTGTGTACAGACAGGACAAATATAGTTACTTACAAGCATATACCTATTATTTAGTTGTTATATAAAGCCCACCTGAGCACACCATGAATTCACATTTTAGGTTTGCTGGAAATTTGTTCTGGGCTGTTGCCACCTTGCAAGGATCCTTTCTCATCCCCTCCACACAGGCAAATCCTCAGCTTGAAATTACTACATAGAAGCCATGTTAGTCACAGCAGTGACCACAAAAAACATTTTGTCTTTGAAATTCTTATGTCATAGGCAACTTTCCTAGGTAACCTTTCCTAACATAGGATACCATTTGTGCTTGTCATGTGGTGCCAGGGTCACCATCCTGGTTGGTGACAAGGAAATTTGTTGGAGCCTATTTTAGACAACGAATCTTCTTGCATAACATTCATAGCCATCACTATGAACAACACAGCCCAGTCCCCTGTGTGGGCCTCAGGAACACACATCTAAGGTGACCCTCCTGCACTCATTCAGAGAATGAGCCATGCCATTGCAGAGCGTGCAGCCACCATGCCCTACAGGCCAAAGCAGCATATCCACCTCATCCCTATGACTGAGAACCTCTGTTAAGCCATATCTATCAGCATCAAAAAGCTTAATTAACTTTGTCTGTAATCAGTTTGTTATTTACTACATACATTCCCCACATGCAACTAAGCAGATATTTAACAGGTCTTTTTCTCAGAAATTGAATGTACTGCCTTGAAATTAACTGGGAATATATTTGTAGTTTGGACTCACCTGCATGCCAAGATTTGCAATATTTCTAACTGGTAGTAGTCACAGACACTGTAAATACAGTCTGCTTCTTTTATGGGTGCTGTTTAACCTATTCTAAACATCATAGTTTAGTCTACTGTTTAAACACAAGTTGGATTTTCCCAACAGCTGGGAGCTGAAGTCAAGTTGCTTTACAGTCATGTTTTACTGTAATAGGTTAACTTCATTTCAGAAATGCAAGAGAAATTAATCCTTCTGAAGACATACACTGAACAGAATCAATATATGCATTTAGAGGGAGCTTTAGGTCTGTGCTTAATGTGATCTTACATGCTCCTGTAAATCTGTTTGAGAGCTGACTTCAGGGAAGACAAGCACTAAATCTGAATATTAGTTTGAACAGAGAAAAAATGTTGGGGAAATTGGTTTGAATTTGTGCAAGTGATCACAAACAAGAGTGCCTGACCTCTTACAGAAAATCCTGGAGTGCTGCTCTGCTCAGCGTACCAGTTCCCAGCTCATTTAGCATTTACTTCAGGACATGCAAGAACTCTTGAATATGGCTTCATTGGGCTACTCTGCCACAGCAGAAACTTCTTGCAGAAGGGCATAATATTTTGGGGAGGGCAGATGGGAAATTGCTAACATATAGGAAATTCCAACAGGTAGAATAATTTAGAGGGCAGAGCACTGGATTTATGAATTCTTGCTCTGCTCTAACTCTATAGCTTGCGATGACCAGGGAACAGTATCTTGGTTTTGTGCATCATCTGCATTATGAATATTTTCTTCTTAAAAAGCAGTTCTTATCTTGAAAACTTGCAGATGTAATGAAAATGAGGCAAAACCAAAATGAAAACACAGCAGAAAAATATCTACCATTATGCACCTCAGGATGCACATTCAAGATGTGAATAAGCAAAGATACTGGACAATTTCCTGAATTTCACAGTACCTTAGAAATGTTGTTTGGAAGACTGAAAGGCTTGAAGGATAATCATGTCAAGGAAACAAGGAATTTGCTTGAGATACAAATAATAAAAATCCGTAATTTGGAAATGGCTAGTTTAACAATAGGTTGAACTTTCTAAGTGAACCAGTGTCAAAAAAAAGACAACAAATACTGCAGCTCTGAACAATGTATTTTATTTATATTTTATGTACACAATTAAAGACTCCAAGAGAATAGATTAAATGGCAGCATGCACTGACATTTCAAACATAGACATCAAAGCTTATATTCCAGCACAGTTCAAATGTGAAAGCAGGGCTCAATTATAAGGCTCTTGGTGTCCCTCATGCAAACTGCCTGACACCCAAGACTCTTCAAGCACTTTTGGGGTTTCTGAGACAACTGTGCTACATCTGTCTGTCAGTGCTGTGTCCTTCCTCAGACAGCTCTGGGGTTACACTTTTTGCTTACATACAGCAGTCCCATGGGTTTGTATTATTTGAGCCCGGCATCCAAGCACTCTCACTGGGCCCCATTGCCAGCAGTACCCCCAACACTCACCAGCCTCCTAAAGTAGGGAGCTGGTAAGAGCCCATGAGATGGCCCTATGACCCAAATTGATTTTAGTTACTGCAGATAGTGAGGTAATTGCTTCTTTTGGATCCAATGGACCCTCTTTGCTTTCTGTTTACAGTATACAAGGGGCTCCATAGTCTGTTTGTTATAGCCATTTATCCATATGTTTGCTAAAAGTTTTTTTAAAGAAATGCAATATCAGCGTCTCCTCCAACCTTTGACACTGTTCACATCAGAACAGAATACAGAATTACAGAATGAACTAGGCTAGAAAAGACCTTTGAGATCATCAAGTCCAACCTATGACCTAACACCTCCTCATCAACTAAACCATGGCACTGAGTGCCATGTCCTGTCGTTTTTTTAAACACATCCAGGGAAGGTGATTCCACCACCTCCCTGGGTAGACAGTTCCATTCCCCAACCACTCCTTCAGTGAAGAATTTTTTTCTAACCTAACTGTCCTGTGGTGAAGCTTAAGACTGGGTCCTCTCATTCTGTCAGCGGTTGCCTGGGAGAAGAGCCTGACCCCACCTGACTGCAACCACCTTTCAGGGAGTTGTAGAGGGTGATAAGGTCACCCCTGAGCCTCCTTTTCTCCCAGCTAAACAACCCCAGCTCCCATAGTTGTTCCTCATAGGGCTTGTGTTCCAAGCCCCTCACCAGCCTTGCTGCCCTCCTCTGGATGGGTTCAAGCATCTCAACATCCTTTCTTAACTGAGGGGCACAGCTGGACACAACATTCAAGGTGTAGCCTTTGTTACTCATGTTGAGTGCTTAAGTGTATTTACACTTCATCTGGGCTGCTGATTTCACCCCTGACTCTGGCTTATCATCCTTAGGCTTGTTCCTGGAGAGCATGGTTGCATCCTCTTTCCCCTTTGAACTTAGTTTAAAGCCCTCTCAATGAGTTGGGCCAATTCATGGGCTAGAATCCTTTTGCCCTTAATAGATAGCTGGAGCCCATGTGGCTGGACCCCCTGTCAGCAGTGGGTAATAATCATAGGGCTGGATCAGCCCATGGAGTCTCTCGGTAATATCTTGTCCCCGAGCCCCAGGGGCAGATCTCCCTGTGGGTTTGGTCTGGTTGACATATGGGCCCTCTGTTCCCCTCAGAAGGGAGTCACCTATTACCACTACCATTCTTTTGTTTCTAATGATAGAGGTAGTAATCTGTCTGACAGACGATGTGAAATTGGGAGGCTCTCTGGGCAGATTATTTTCTTCTGTGTCATTTGGCTGACCCTCTGGATTCAGGGCCTCATACGCTATTCTGTAGTGGCACCTGGATGGGTGATGGGGGTCAAGGGGAATTTTCATTACCTCCCTGAGGAGGGACCCGTTTCCACTCTCCATCTATTAGGTCTCCTCCTCCTGCTTGATTGAGGGAGGCATGGGGGTCCTCTGACTCCTGGTGGGCTTCTCTAAGGGATGGAAGGGTGAAATTTCACCGGCCTATTTCCTTCACTTTCCCTAATACCTCCTAGTCTTTCTACCTAATCCTTAAGCTCGGCCACCAGACAGAGCAGATTATTCACCTGTTCTCACCACAGGCAGGAGTCTTTTACACTGTCCCCTGGTGCTAGTGACAGGCTCAAACACTCCTTACAGGAAGGTCTCTGGACAGATGCATCCTTCTTGGTGGCTTCTGCTTGGGTTGGTACATTTTTACTAGCTATAGCTTTTGATTATGGGGAGACCATTGCTGGAGAAAACCCAAAACCAACCAACCAATGAAACCCCAACACAAAATACAAAAATCCACTAGCAAGAGGGTGACTGCAACCTTGCTTAAGTGAACTGCTGTGCGAGCTGCCATGCCACACCCTCAAAGGTGTACCATGCCTTCAAAGACATGCCATGCTCTCACATGTGCCAAGCTCTCAAAGATGTGCCATGCCCCAGGCCACTGCACACCCTAGAGCCTTCTTTGAATCACACCGTGAGGGCCGCAGGAAGCCCCACCCAGCACCTGAATGGCGGGCAAGAGGACCTTATTTTCTGTTTTATTAGAGCTTCATCTCTTAAGTTAAACACATCAGGAAGAGGGAGTGAGTGTGGTCAGTCAAATGCTCACAGAATTCGCAAGTAAAAACTCGAAATGTACTCTCTAATGAGAATGCCTCATCTCACCCATTTGTCTTGAATTTTTCCTGTACACTTTACACTATCACATCTTTGTGTTTGCATGACTACTGCCTTGGCAAAGCACCACTAAGATTAGGGGACAGTGCAAGTTAAAGACTGATAAACCCACACTGCAGAATTTCAGCTTGAACCTTCATACTCGGGATGCAAATCTACTACTTCTTATCAGCCCTCACAGTCCATGAAAATGCTGCTCTGTCTCTGCCTTGGCCTGGTGCAGAAATAAAATTGACTGCTAGCAAACTAAAATTTCTTAAATTCAACATAAAATGCAATCCCTATGTGGTTTGTGCAGAACACAGGCAGGTAACTGTGTCAGGTTTTTTTCTCCCATGGCTTATATTTTGGAAGCAACAGCTTTCTCTTCATCAGGCATTGAAAACACAAGCACTGCCTGGAACTCTTCTCATAGATGTGAAGCCAAAATGGCTTCTGCTATAGCAAAAACTGGGGGAGGAGAGTTACAGAGTGTGAAAACACAAAAATGGTCTGAGGGAGATTCTAAGAATCAGAGTATACTTCACCATGGTGAATGTCTCAAGAACACTGGCAGAAAAGATGAAGGAAGGAGATAAAAAAACCACAGTTTGGCAGATAGCTCAGTCCATATCCACCTACACAACACAGTCTTTTTGTAGAGCGAGTAATTTTTAGCTCTTGATACCAACCTTAGCAGCTTGTCAGACAGGCTGCCAGCTATGTGAAGGCTGATGACAAAACCATTAATTCTACAGAAACCTATAGAATATTTTTCCAAATTTCCATCAGGTTAGGAAGGTCCTGCATGCAGCAACAGCTGTGTGCTGACAGCTCTCATGCTGGGCACATTCAGCATGCCTTTTGTACCAATACTACCATGTGGTAGATAGTGTCTTGCTTTTGATAATGGCACTTGCAAAGTCATGTTAAAAACATTTTCTCTATAGCTTATACCCTCTTCCTCTTGATTACATCTGTCTGGACCAAAACAAGCAGAATTACGATCTAGGTTTACAAAATGCTAAGGAGAAGTATGAGAGGAAGTGTTCTCAACAACAGCTGCTTCTTAAAAGGCTACAAGACATTAATTAGTTGCTGCTGCTCCCTGCAGACTCTCTCTACTTAGACTGAGAGGACTGGGCTAGATATGAACAGCAGCAATAGACCATGCTGTACAGCCCTGCCTGGGATCTAGGCAGAAGTGAGTCATGCTCCAGTCAACTTTCCTTTCCCCTTATCAACTCATAAATGGTAGGAAAAAATAATCATGTCTAATAGCATTGAGCAATTACACAGTAGTTGATAAATATGTTGAAAATAAAGTTTGACCGATCAATACTAATACATGACAAAGCTGTTACTGATAATGTAGCAAGCAGTTAATAACAATTATAAATAATAATGTACTCAAATAAAGCAAATAGTCTCTTCAATCCCACCTTCTGCTCCTCAGCTATCCTCATTTTAAGAGCTTATTCCTCAATCACTGACAGAAGAGGACATTAACTTATACCCTGTGCTCCTCTTTCCACCTCTTCATAATGTCCTGAATAATATCAGATTCTGGGACTATTGCTTCATGAATGTTCAGTCCTCCCTACTTCATGTGTCCTCCTGGTTCCAATAGCCTTCAGCTCAAAAAAAATCTGTTCCTGAGAAGTTGGATGGTTTTCATGGGAAGTGTCCATCGTCCCTTTGAGTTATTACCAGTCCCACACAGAGCCTCACTTCTCCTCCCTTCCCCCCTGTCCTCACAGTGGACCATTATACTACATCCAACTGATCAAAAATGGGAGCTGAGGGAGGATCTATGAAACAGGCTAGAAAAACTCTACTGTGGTATAGCCCATAGGACTATAACTTTTTAAAGCATTTTTGTCTCTAAAATAATGTCTCAAGTTCCATGTTTAAATTCCCTCTCCAAGTGCTGGAGTCTGCCCTGTGAGGATCTCACTAAAACTGACGTACTGAGGATATGATCAGTTTTCTGAGGGTGTTGTGACATAGAGGCAGATCTGATTACATCATTTCTATGGGATTGAGTCTCAGGAGCTTTATAAAAAGCAGTCCCAACAGCAAGGAGAGAGAAGAGGGCAATAACTCATTAGCAGAAGCTCTGTATATGTGCATTCTGCTATTTGCCACATGTCTACAAGGGAATTTCTTCAGTGCAAAGAAACCTGTGAACTACTGGAATATTATAAGACTTTCCTTGAGATGTCAGCCAAGAGCTTCAATATAGTCACAGTGGCTACTGTGCTTATTTTCTTCCTAAAGATACAGCTCTCAATGCAAGTGCCGTTGAATGGTAAAGTCTTTCAGCTTTCTATTTTATTGTCTTTTTTACCTTAGGGCAGCTATTTATGCAGAAAATGGCATCCTTTCATTATTACTATTCAATATCATGCTCAAAGTTGTATATTGTTGCAGTCTGACGTTGTTTAGATTTATTATCCTTATTTCTAGTTCTCAGAATAAGTATTCTGACATGTACAGGGAAGAGAAATGTGTCCTGTGATTTAGAAGGCATTACAGACTTCTTGCATGCTCAATATACTTTGCTTTGTGATCTTTTTATTTCTCATAAAATGAAGCAGAGACTGGCCATTTCAGAGTTAGCATAAGCATCACACCTTTCCCTTTGCCTATTTATTTTTAAACCAGAGAGAAAAAAAGCAACCTCTGTAAAGCAGCCCATACACTAGAAGTCATTCTCTTATATTGAAACAAGATTAGTTTCAGGAGGTTGGCACTCCTCACCCTCTTTCTAGGGGTCAGTGTTCATCTATTCAAACTGATTATAGTCAATTTTCATTTTTTCAAACTAATTATAATCTACCCAGTGTTATTATAGGATATGAGGGGAATTGTTGTAAAGTTATGTGTGAGAGCACTTACTCAGCATGTATATTCATGGGATGAAAATCCAGGAGGTTCAAACATAATCCAGAGATGTTGATTCCTGCAGAGATCTGTCAGGACAAGCATTTTACCAGGTTTTTTGCATTGATCAGCAAAAGGCATGGAATTCAAAATTTTAAGGTTGTCTTCTTATTTTGTGCATATGTCCTCTGAAAAATGCCTATATTCTATATCAGAATATCCCACCTGAAAGACAGAGGTTCCTAGAGCTTGATGCTTTCCAGAACAACAGAATAAATAAAGCTTGATGCTTTCCAGGTGCTTTCTGTGACCAGATAGAAGGTTTGGAATTGAAAGGATGTGTTGAAAAGATATGATACATCCTGAGGAAAATTCTGGAGACTGCCTGTCTCAGGAACCTAGTACCAAGAAATAGCAAGAGCTAGAGTATGTGCCTGTCTCAGACATCTTTCCAAGTAGATTATCACACTTACAACCATTCACAGCTCTCAAGTGACACTGGAAATGTATTTTCTCCCTGGATGTTGATCAGTCAAATGCAGGTACACTGGCTCTAGAAGCCTCTTTTGCCATGCATGGCCATGTAACTTTGTCACTCATCAATACTCATTCTAACAGGAACAAAGAGCTAGGACAGCGTTCACAGACACAGAGCTGTTGATTGTTCACTTCTAGTTGTGAATCCTCCAATTTGACACCGTGTGATAATCTGCCTGACTCTCACTTCATTATCTGGCAGAATAAAAAAAAAACCACTTTGCTCAGGTAGGACCAGGAAAGAATTATTAAAAAGAGCATTTAGTAAGTCAAGACATTTCCAAAACCATGCAGAGATACTGTCCCAAGTTCAGTCCCTTAAGCAGTGGATGACTATTGATCATTTGAACACTCACTCACCCTCCCTGGGATTCTCTGAGTTATATGCATTCATGTGTCATACTCCCTTTTTTCAAGGTCCATTTGTTAATTTCTGTCCATCGCTTCTCAGTGTAGCAACTGGCAATTTGTCAAACTCCTCAGCAAGGCATAGGAGGACCCGTAGTTACATTCCAGTTATATTCCTTGGCTTCCT
The DNA here is from genome assembly GCF_009819655.1 of Sylvia atricapilla. NCBI lineage: Eukaryota > Metazoa > Chordata > Aves > Passeriformes > Sylviidae > Sylvia > Sylvia atricapilla. The sequence goes on from NC_089152.1 coordinate 20,525,152, forward strand.
AACCAGAGAAAAATCCCAGGGGTATACCTACAGACAAAGTCAGTGGATATTATAATTAAAAAAATAATAATAAAAAAAAAATTACTGAGAGCAGTTTTGCCCCAAGATTTAAGTGACCACAAGAAATTCACCCCTATGGGCAGGATCACAGGGATAATTATAGTTACAATTTGAGTGAGAAAGATTCATAGTGTCAAAAAGTTTGAAAGTGTCTGTGTTTTGCTATGTTTTTCTCAACAGCTGGGACTAGAAAGACAAAAGTATTGCAACATTAAATGCATTGGTTTAAGTAGCAATTTGTTTCTTTACAAAGTAATATCAATTTCAAATACATTAATATTTCCTTTGTCTTTAAACAGGGTCCAATTGGTCTTACATTGGTAAGTACTAATTCATACATACAAAGTTATGACTGTCTTCTGCACTTTAAGGACAACGTGCCAAATGTATTCCAGTCACAATCCTTACCCAGGTTTGAATCTGGTCAATTTTCTTGAAATCTGTTATTCATCTACCAAGTTTCATATCTAGGTGACTGAGAATCAGTTACTGAATTCTAAATTTCCTTCTGGAATGATAAACGTTTCAGCAGAATAAAACTGGCCCTGCAACTGCAGAGGGTCTCTGAAGCCCTCTGTTTCCTCAGTAGTCATGGACCAGCAGCACATTCCAGCTTAGTTCTCCAAAGAGCATTCTCTCCCTACCCACACGAGTCCTCTTCTTCAAGTAGAATCAGAGTTCAGCAAGTCACCTGTATTCTGTTTCTGGAGGCTCAGGTCCCTGAAGATCCCCGCAGTGGCAAAGCAGAATAAATCATCTTTAGGAAAGCATTGTTAAATTGTAACTAATCCTTTTAGTCATCTACTAACTCAGAAGGACCTGGTGCCTGCTCAGGAAAAAAAAAAAAATCGAGCATTTTTCTTTTAATTGATCAAATGCTTTAGCCAGGTGTTTCCTCATTCAGAGCAGCATTTTACATGCCAAATACCCACACAGTACGGAGAATCTCAGAAAAAAATCCTTGTTCTTAAGTTTTGATGCTGCTCCAAGACAACACAAAGAACCTCTGAGACTGAACTTGCTGCTAGGAACTCCACCCTTTGGCTGTGCTCTAGTTTACCTGACTTGCTTCATATAAGCAGATGGAGAACTGTCAGCTGCATGTCTGTCTGCCAGTGTCCATAAATAAACCTCACATTCCAGAAGGGAAAAAGCTTGGCACAGCTTTAATAAAAGCCTGGGTTTTCCACTTCGACAGCAGCCATCAAATAAATGTAACCCTGCTGGGTAATGAAAACAAGACTTTTTTACTACCATGAAAGAAGGAGTTTTGCCCTCCTTCCCAAGGTAATCCTTGCTTAAATTAGTTACGTCTCCCTTCCTAGGAATTTGGGTACTAGTGTTGATTTAGAAGTGTGTTATTCTCAGTGCCCAACTTCATCAACTCCTGTTAAGCTCTTCCATACTGCAGTCTGATTTCTACATTCTAAATGTATGGAGGATAGAGAGAAGGTCCACAAAACAGATTATCTTTTTCCTTCAACTACTAATTTCAAAACATATCTAGAAAAACATATAAAAGAAAATATAAAAAAGCAACTTCAAGGAACTGAAATGGCAACTGAACTTGTACAGAATAGTACAGAAAAGCAGAGGTAGAGCATTTACAGAGAAAAATAGCTATTAGAGAGACTGTGCTAAGCCAGGGAAGAGCACCACCATACTCTTCTACTGATACTGGTTCTTTATGGCATCCTAAATCTTCCACTGTGTACCTTTGCCCCTAAAACACCTTGCAGTGCTTCTCACTGAAATTAGGTCAACAGGAATGGAAAGGAATTCAAGCCATTATAACCACACTGCAGACTGATATCAAGATGAGGGTCAAGGTACAAGATTAAGGGTGGAGGAGAAATCTGAGTGTTCATTGTCAGAGATTTCTATTTGTTGAGTATTTAACATATTTTACAATACGTGAAATTGAACATTGATGCAGTGTTAGTACCTCAGGCCATAGTGGCAAAGCAAGATGACACCATATGTGATCTGGCCTTATCTATTCAGAACAGGCTTTCCAAAGAAATGTGAGTTTGCCTTGCTTATAATCAAAACTACTGCATTAGATACATCAAATATAAAGGCTAAATCTCTCCTATGATTGCTTCTTCCTCAGCCAAACTGCAGCAATGCTATTTGTTCTTCCTGTTTTCACTACCCTTGTACATAACTCAAGAAAAAGTGCCTGGAAGAAACACCACACAGCAATGAGGCCTGAGCCCTCCACCCTCGGTGACACAGGTTTGCTTTGTATTCTCTGAAGGGCAGCTCCACCTTCTGTAACATGGACAGAGTAGATTGAGAGTATCATAAGGAAAGTACTTTCAGTAAAAGAACTAAAAGAGTGGTTCCAATGCCCCACACCTCAGGACAGCACGTGCAGGCAGCTTTTGGCAATGCTGCTGTGTGGCTGTGGTGCAGGCTGAAGTCTTCTCTCCCAGAAAAAAACTGGTATAAGTGGATGTTAGGCTTTAATTCTTTGGGTTCTGGGTCTGTAGTTTAAGTGGGCTGGAATGAAATCAGAGTACCAGAATGATCCCTCCAGAGTGGACAAGCAGCTACAGTGGAGAAAACTAGCTTTGCAGACAAGTTTAAGGTAATAGTGCTAAAAAAATAGCAGAAATATTAACATGCTTTAGCAGTAATAGTGCAAACAGAATTATTAATGTACTTTAGTGTGTGAAGAGACAACTTCATGCTGCAGTGAAGACGCAAGAGCTGATGGCAACAGACATCTGGCTAATTGTACTTGAAAAAATCTTTTATTCTGCTGTTGCCTGAATAATCCCATTCAGTGAGGTGCTGAGAACCTGTGCTAAGACCCTTCCACTTCCCCTTCAGAAATGCCAGCTTTAGTGAACACACTAGAACGTGCCCCATACTTCTCATACAGCACTTGAATGCTGTAACAGCGACAGCTACAGCCCTTGGCAATTGCTCTATCTCACAAGTGTCCCTCTGGACGTGTGGAAGATACACACGTATTGGCTCTGTGTGCACAGAAAGGTATTACTGAGCACTAAGCAAAATGGAAACCACATGGTCACATAACCATGGCACGGAGCCTAGACTCAGCCTTCACCACCACCTCAGCCCTGGGCAAACAGCAGCTTTTCAGTTTCCAGCTGGCTGAAAACAGGGCAAAGTGCTCTGCCTTTTTGTATTTCTCTGGGGAATGGATTTTCCCCAGGACCCCTGGAGCCTGTAACCATGTAGTTTGACCCTTCCTTCCTTTCTTGACCCAATTGGCTGAGGTCCAGCCATCTCTCCTGAGCAGGAGCCTTGATATGGCCATGTTCTTCCTCTTTCTTCCTCTTGCTCTCCAGCCCTCCAAGGCTCCAGCCCTCTTGCCCTCCAGCCTTCTTGCCCTCTGGACCTCTCCCCTCCCTTCCCCTCCTGGAATAAACATCTTGGATCAACCCTGGGGGTAAGAGCCTCTTTTGGATCATCTGTCTTGTCCTTGAAATATTCCCCCAAAGCCTCCCAAGAAATTGAGCTAGCCCCGGGGGCCTGTGGGGGTTTGTTTCACTGCCTGGCTGCAAAAATTCCACAGGCATTCCCTGTGTTACTGACCCAATGCATTTTACTACATTACTTCAGATCGAGAGAACTTGCTCAGAGTGTGAGAAGCTGGAGCAACATGAATATTAATTGATCACCAGAGCAACAGTCTGTTGGTACCACTGATGTCTCACAGGGCAGTTTTCTCCTTATTTTAAATGGGCCAATGTGTACATCCTGAGAGCAAACACCACTGTTCATGAAGGAACATCTGTACTGCATTGCCCAGCAGCACCATTGCTGTGGGGCTGGCTGGAAAGTACAAAGCAGTCAAAGGAGATGGTATGATGGGCATGTGCAGCTTTGGTGCTGAGGATGTTTTGCTCAGTTCACTGGGCAGTGGGCAGCCAGACACTCCTGCTTTATTTTCAGACATCTTTTATGAAAAAGCTGTGAGGACACAGTCAGGCTCAGAGATATTTTTTGAGTGGTAAGGGAACACGGTCCTGCACACTTGTGTCTAGCAAAGCAGTCCACAAGCTGGATTTGAGCAGCTGGAGTTTGCACTCCCTAGGGCAAGGAGTGTTCTTGGCAGCACTGGGAGCAGTGGCAGCAGGAACAGTCCTACTTCCACTGATGCTGGCAGCTCCCTACCTTAACATGCTCACTCCAACACTTGAATTATTGTGTTGAGGGGGTAGAACAGGCCCATGACACGAGCGCTCTGCTGTCACAGGCCTGATGGGATCCTCATGGCAGCAAATACTTCTGAAATGCCCAGGCCACAAACACATCACACAATAAGGAAATTAACTTTGAAGATAATTTTACAATACTTCTTACCTTAGTATCTTTTGGGACATGTAACACAGGCCAATCTTACATGCACATGCTGTTCTTTATTTAGTGGTGATCAGACAAAGCCGTTGTAAACACAATGTGATTTCTACTGAATTTATCTGAGTGTACTGGCACAGTAAAAGGAAAATCTGGTTCACAATCAATCATTCTTTTTCAGCAAACCTCACGGAGAAATGCCTTCCAGTTGTGTGGATTATCTACCTTGGAAATCCCAGCTTCACATGCAAAATTAAGCTGCAGTTAGCTCAGCTCTTTGAGACAGGAGTTTTGAGGCACTGAAAGTAGAAAGAGTACATGACAAAAGACAGAATTTCTATAAAAACTGGGTTCATACCAAAGGAGAAGTCTTGTTTGGTTCTGTTGGGTTTTTTCAATTGAGCAGGAATGAGAAATAAGCAAAACATTCTGTAGCTTAAAGGCCTGTGAGTGGAGTTGCAGATTTATGCCAAAAAATGGATAACTGCTAGTAAAGGTGAAGGTACATGAAGACTGTGAGAACTGCATCATTTTATAGAAAAGACAAAAGTTTTCCTTCTGAACTGGCAACGTAGGTGTGAAGTTCCCATATTCTGTTGCCAGCTCTTCCAGACATTCAAGTCACACAAACACAGTACTGGAAAAAATTATTGGTTCTTCATGACTCCCTGGCTGGGACTAGACTTCTATTTTATACACCAATCACCTATTTAATTATCAGGTCTCCAAAGCTATGATTTGTAATATATCAAAATCTTCTTGAAAACTCAGTACCTTATCAAACTTTTTAAAATTATTGAAGTCTTTTTACAATAAAGGCTTCTCACCAATTTTCTGACATTGCTGTAATCTTAGCTTCTTGTAAAGTGTTGAACTTCAGTGTCATTGTCTTGCACAGCAAGTTTGAACCTAAGAAACTGTTATTTCTTGGTATATCCTAATGCATACTTTCCTGGGAAATATTCATTATGTATTCCCATAGTATGGAATTTATGCTCTTCTGGATGTATTTGTTATTTGCCAAAAATAGGTAGAGGAGAGGCTTCTATAATGTCAGCATTTAGATTTATTCGCTTTTTAAATGAATTGCAGCAACTTAAGGGTAGTATCACAAAGAGGTAAGAAGAAAGAAATTGATGTGATTGTCAGTGAACCGGAGTCAAAAATTTAAGTCACAACAACAGTAAGGCCTATTTATGCTGAAAAGCACTGATTGAGCCTGAGTATTCAGACTACAATGTTACCTGCTAACCTGCCTTGAATAATCTTAAACAGCTTTACCAAGGAAGTAAGTCTGTCTTTAGGCACCAGAATTGATCTTGTTGATTCTGTCACATGCACTGTGTTTAAGCCAGATTCACCCCCACTATTCATTTACCTGGCAATTGTCTTTCATGTAAATAAAGTGATTATTTTCCTTCAGAAAATATGTGAACTTGCTTTGCTACTGATGACCTGATCTTCAAAGAATCATTGGGAATATTAGTTTTGGAAAAGAAGCCTTCTAACCAAAGCCTCAAGGGACTCTGTCTATGTAGTTTAAGAGAAGTGAGAAACAATATCCTCTATAAGTGCTTCAGTGAGGAGCAAAAGTATGGGAACAGCAGGCGCACAGTGAAAAGCAAAATGCCAAGTAATTATCCATTGGGCACTAATGAAGTATCTTTTATCTGTAATGCTTAAAGGAAGAGTAGATGTTTATTCTCTTCTGAAAGAAATGCCTCATGGAAGTAGAAATTGATCCAGGGAGGCCCAATGTCCTGTGTTACATAGACCAGGCTGGATGATCCCTAAGGACCTTCCTGCCTTGGAAAGAATCATGATGAATGTTCAAAGACAAGGAGAAACACAAGTTGCAAGTACCTCTTCTGGTATTTGAATCCAAATAATCTTATCTTACAGTTTGCAAACAGCTACTAGCTGTTAATGTGTAATTAAATCAAAGGCAAAATTAAATCTCTCTTGATATTATCTATTCTTTGCAGATCTTACCGCAGGTAAAAAGCTGTGATGAAAAAAAGTTTCACCAGAGTTTGAGCAAATTATTGTAGATCAAATTACCACAACACCTTCAATTTTTTGCAAGTTAGCTTTTCACTGTGGACTATGCAATCCTGTTAGACAGTTTATACTATCAGACAGTTTGTACTATCAGACAGTTTGTACAGTAAGGAAAAGTCTGAGAGTCTGATATAATCAGACCTGTCTCTAGGTCACAAGACCCTCAGAAAAATGATCATAGCCTTCATTACCTCTGCTTTAATGAGGTCCTTAAAAAAAAAAAAAGTCTTAAAAATTTAGAAAAGGCTTCTTTTCCAAATTTTGTGTGAAGGCCGACATGGAAGAATTTCTATGTTAATTGCATACTAAAAATTTGACAAATGTGACTCTGTTAATTCACACAGGTCCTAATGGAGAGAAGGCTTGGCCAAAGAAATACCCATTTTGTGGAGGAGTATTCCAATCACCAATTGATTTCCACAAAGATATTCTCCAGTATGATTCTAATCTCTTGCCTTTAGAATTCATAGGCTATAACGTACCCTCCACTGACCAGTTTACACTGATCAATAATGGCCATTCAGGTAAGGCAGCTCACAGACAGCAAGGAATGGTAAAACAAAAGAGTTTCAAGAACTCAGTGGTTTTTTAATTCATGGCTGGACTACTTTGATTATTAGATGAAATTAAGCTTTCCTTTCCTTGCAAGCCTTCTTTTCCTAAAGTCCTTCTTGGTCCTGAGTGAAAGACTGGACTGTCACAGTTGAATGCACCAGGCTGATGTAAGTGACAGGCAATAGGTAGAGAAGCATATCTTGTCATTGTGTACTTTAAGGGTGCCAGAGTGCAGAAGGAGCCAAAAGAACAGCACTGAGAGCCTGTTCCTCCCAAAACAGTCACACAGGTAAAAGCAAATTCCTTGGAGAACCTGTCCTACAACTGTCAGATCTCACCCCTAAACTATGAAGGGTTATTATTTCTTAAAGAAAGCCGAGACAAAGATATAACCATCTCAAGAAAATGGGAATTCATTTCCAAGGTCAGTGCCCTCCTGGAAAGCAGTAGAGATGCATCCTACTCACTTAGATACAAATTAATTTACCTCTGAGTAACAAAAAATTAGCCTCCGTTGGACTGATCATTATACCATCTGCTGCTACCTTCTCTTTCAGCTATAAGAAGCCAGTAGAATGCTTAGTATTGAGCTGTCAAGTAATTTCTGTATATGTAATTGATGTTCTTTCACCAGCCAGTTCATCCAGACACAATCACTTACTTCAGCTAGACTGAAAACAGTAGAGCTCAAAAAACCCTCTTCAGTAGAAGCTTAAAATACATAGGGTCATAACTGTTACTTCACTATGGTTTTGAGCCTTCTTTCTCCTGAAAAACATGTTCAGGACAGTCCAGAAACAAACTGTATTAATTCTGGAAAATAATACGAATAAATTGAAAAGAAACCCATCTTGACATAAGCCATTGCTTTATGAAGTACCAAATGCTCCAAGTGAACATCTGAGAAGTTTATGCTGGGTTGAGAATTAGTACTGTAATTTCTACACCAAAAAAGCCCCAACAAGCCAGCCTGCCTTTCCCACCAGAGAGCCTTAGTGAGCAGAAGGGAGGGTCATTCAAGCAAAGGTCTTCCTCAAGCGTGTCAAGAGAGGAAATGCTCATTCTTAAGGTCTGGGATTATCTTGCTGCTTGACATCAGTGTTCTGGGTTTTGGGAGCAGCAAGGAAAGGGGGGAGTTTATTTGGTTTTGTCATGTTCCCCTAAAAGAAGATTAAGAGGCAGCACAGTTCAATATAACAGAAGATATAAATTACCATGGGAAATATTAAAAGTTATTAAGCCATTTTCAACCATTATAAGGGGATTGAAAGAAGGTACACAAGGCTAAATTTTGCTTTGACTTATCTCTGAGATTAATTCGCATTCTTCAGAGAGAAGAAAGATTTCCACTAGTAACAATTGTCACATTCAATTCACATATTTAGGAAAATAGAAATGGTTGTGTTCTAAATCCTGATCTACCAAGAAAGGCTTAAAGAGAACAGAAGTGTTTATCTCTTACACAGACTGAGATGGATTTGAATTAATAATCTGCTTTTTTCATGTTCTATATATAATATTCTTAGGGATGGTATTTTTATTTGACTTGTTCTTGAGATCTGTGGTATCATTTGTTCCTATCTGGTTTTGGTCTGCTTACAGTGAAAATGTATCTGTCACCAGCTATGTCCATCAGAAACCTCCCGTTTGAATACACTGCGTCTCAACTTCACCTGCACTGGGGAAACAGAAACAAATCTGAAGGCTCTGAGCACACTGTCAGTGGGAGGCATTTTGCAGCAGAGGTAAGGCAGGCCAGATCAGAGAAAGAAGCAAAGAAGGTTGGGCAGGTCCCATTGTGTCAAAGTGGGATCTGTCTCTTGGGTAAATGACTGTAAAAGGCTGTAAGGTTCTAAGGTTCTTGACATAAGCCAAGTATTTATGATCTGGGCATATAAAAAAATGGGTTGTGCACCACAAAAAAAGATGGATTCAGATATGCTAAGTCAGGGACCTGGAATTTAGGTTCTAAACTCAGAACTGGCACCAGGTTACTTGAGGTAACTTTTAGCTGGATGACACTGCTGCTCTGTTTACCTTTACTCACTTTCTTCTCTACAGTGATGAACTGCTTATCTTTTCTAATTTCTAAATAATGGATTTAGGAATAGATTTTGATAAGCAGTACCAATCAGGTATTTACCTCAAAATTATTTAAAAAACTAGTCCAAATAATTTGCTTGCATAACAGCACTTTAGGAATCCATTTCTTCTTGAGTTATATTTAGCACTTTGGGGTTTACATTCCAAATATTGGAGTGTGTTGTGGTTTTGAAAAAAAACCAAGTGAGAGGCTCTAAGTCAGAAATAAAATTTAATGAGAAGAAAAGGAAAATAGAATAAAATAAAATAAAATAAAATAAATATAAAAAGAAAAACCACTGACAGAGTCAGAATACAACCTGATCAGGGTGATGGAAACAGTCCAGACAAGGTGGTCTTCCTGAAACAGAAATCTTGTAGAAAGGTCTGGTAGCTCCAGTCCTCTGGGAATCCAGTGGGTGAGGGCTGCTTCTACTGTCCCAAATCTCAGTTTATATCCAGGTGAGAATGCTTGGCTCTTCTTCACGGGCAGAGCATCTCACAGTGGGATGATGAGTCATGGAAGAGAGCCTTGATGGCCCATTAAAGAGAGAGATAACTCCCAGAGGGAGTTTTCTCTGAGTCATGCAAAAGGCATTGATGGGCCATTAACTGAAGATGGTGATAGAATACATCCTAAACTACAACCCAGGACAGAGTGTTAAGTTGTTATTTTTTCAGAAAAAATTACTAGTACCCCAGTCAAGATGCCTTGAAGTGCTGAAGTCATGATTCCTCTTTCTCCCCTCATTATGAGGGGTTGTGTGGGCTGTGTGTAACTCAGCTACAGCAGGGCTGTGAGTCCCAGGATCTTCTGCCTTTCTCAAAAAAGAAACCTTACTGCTGCAGCCAGAAATCACTGAAGGACCCTCCTGCATTGTCTTATTCTGAGGTGGCTGCATGGTCCTTTTTAACTGTGAAGCATAAATGTGAGTATGACCCAAATGTTATTGTAACAAAGTATCTCCTCCGTTGTAGCTGCATATTGTACATTACAACTCTGAGAAATACCCAGATATAACAGCAGCAATGGACAAACCAGACGGACTGGCTGTTTTGGCTGTTCTCCTTGAGGTAGGATGCAGAATCTTTTATTTTTCTGTTTGTTTAGAATATGCTTTCAATCATTCAGTTATGAAAGACCTTTATTGTACAAAATTACCTACATTATTTAACAATACAGTAGCTGAATAAAGTTTCTTCCTTTCCTCTTTCACAAAAAAATAAACAAACCCCAAAAGGGTTAGATTCTAGCAGCATATACCAAACCAGGAGCAAATGTTACAAAAATAGGAATTCTGAGTATTTCCTCACGTCTTTTAGTAAATTAACTTCAGCTATGTTAAATCCATTTTTGAATTCATTTACAAACTAATGACTGGTAGTGTTTATTGAACAAGAGACAATAGTGAATTTCAAGCTCATTTACTCAAAGCTGCCTAGTGTAGCATGAAACAGTTTGAACGCATCAGAGAGGCACACACAACCACAACCCTGCCTTTGACCACTGTATGTAATTAGGATTTAACCACAGTTTTCTCCCTGCTAACTTCCCAGATTCTTTGAATCATAGATTACAGAAAACGAATACATTCAGTGACATATTAAGATGCCAGGACAGTTTTCCAATTTTCCTCTCTTAAGTCCCACATATGAAGATAATATAAATGTTAAACAAAAAGAAAAATATTTAGTAGCTTGTATATATATAATTCTTCTTTTTCTTGAGGATTAAAACTCCTCAATAGGATAACTGTAAAGATAATTTTTAAATGAGAGGATTTTCTCCAGCATAAGAAACTGAAACCACAAGTTTCCATATTTCTATCAAAAAGTATAATGTTCCTGTTAGCAAACAAAGCTCTTATTAATATTACCCAAGCTCACTTCCTAACATCTCTAGGATTTTGAAAGTAATTTTGTGTTAAATTTCAGTTCATTTGGAAGTTGTAGCTGTGAAACGTGTCAAAATATTGTATATTATGTTAGGGAATAATACTGGGATTCTGGTTATTTCTAAGCAATGGTGTGACAGCTGCAGCTGGTCTGAAGCTGCACAGATAAATTTGGCCATAACCAAACCCAACTCGACTAGCCTACCTCGTTCAAGAGCAGAAGTAAATAAGTCCCTGGGTATGACAATGAGAGGTTGGATTTGAACTCAAAGAGGGGACCCCAGCCAATCCCATTCAATCCTGAATGCAGACATATCATTGGCCAGGGAACCGGGTTGTGCTGAGTCCTTGACCAATCAGGTGTTCAAGCACAGGAATTTTGTGCTGAGTCCTCGACCAATCAGGTGTTCAAGCACAGGAATTTTGAACCCTCTGTAAAGGAGGGCAACCATCAATAAACCTTGGCTGCTGTCGCATGACCTTCGGTGTATTCAGTCATGTGCCTGTCTCCAAAACTGTAACCCTAATGTAACACAATGGTGTTTGAAAATCAAATAAGTGAACAATGGAGATTATGTCTTGGAAATCCTTTCGGACAGCTGGAGGTTGTCACACTTAATGTAAGGACACCAGTTTATTATGTCTGGTTGTTAGAGGAGTTGCTAAGCACCAGCTCTGAAGAATTCATAAAAAAGGCATTGATTATTAGACTGAAAATCTGCTGGTAGCAGTTGAAAAACACGGTCTTGTGTGATAGATGAGTTATAGCCTTTGCCAGATAGTTGAGTTGTGGCCCTGTGGTACTCAACAGTGTCATTCTTTGCCTCTCTGGACTGTGAGGAGCAGCAGATTAAAAATGCTTATGAATGGAAAAGTGTGGCTTTGACTGGGAACCCAGGGATGATCTGAGAAGCCTGGCAGCTGAGGACTTCTGCCTGCAATGCTCTTAGAGGAAAGGACTTCTCTTCACTTGCAGAACACTCTGGGGCAGGCAAGGGCAATAGGCTTAATGCATACAAAAGGTCTGCGCTGCAGTTGTAAAGGCAGCAATAAAACACAGCAGCTCTAATAGGCCTGGAGCAGGAATATTATCAAGGCTCTAAGGACAGAGAGCATGTTTTCAGTTATAGAATACTTACGCCATTCTAGTACATGAATATCTGGACAGTGGAGGTTCTTGCTTTAGAAGCCCAGACCCATATTCAGACTGATGATTTGCACAGCTGTTGATAATATGATCATTGCAGATTGGACCCTTCAACCCATCCTATGAAAAGATCTTCAGGCACTTCTGGAATGTGAAATACAAGGGTGAGTGGCTAAGTCAGACTGAGAATGTCTGAGAGTATCAGATGTCATCCTGAGAGGGATTGAGCTGGCTGAAGAAACAGTCCAGAGATCCCAGGCAAATCTGCCACAAACTGTGAAAGGCTTTCAAATGCAGTGCATTCCTGGGAAGAGCCTATGGCTAGCATGCCCCCTATGATTCTAACTAATCAATTTCTTCCACATGTTGTTTTTTAGTTAATATGGTCACAGTTTATCTTAGAGGACTCTGATTTGGTGTCTCAGAAAAGATTTGTACATATGAAACTTAAAAATCTGTAGTCCTTATTAAACTGGGATCATCTCTACTCAAAGGTATTTTTCTTATCCTAGTGATATGACACTGAAAATATCCAACTTACCAAAAAGCAAATTCACTTCACTGATACACTACCTGTGTAGTCATGATGCAATATTTAACACGAACCCCCTTTTTTAGATCAGAAGGTCCTGGTTCCCGGTTTCAATATTCAAGAACTGCTGCCTAACAGACTGGATGAGTATTATCGCTACGAAGGATCCCTGACTACTCCTCCCTGCTACCCGAGTGTTCTCTGGACAGTTTTCCGACACCCCATTAAAATTTCTCAAGAACAGGCAAGTTCCAACAGAGCACATTTCCCTGACTGGTGTCTGCTAAAGAAGAGTAAATACATATTCTCGTTTCCTGAATTTCTCTTATGTTCCTGTAAAACTGAAAGGTGACCATTGCTAAAATCCTTGAAGTGGAAAGAACAGCACAGAACTGACTGATAAATCAATATCCCATTCTATTTGTTGTTAGCACAATAATTCTCAGTTGACCAGAAAAAAGGAGAGACAGCTGCACAGCAATTGGTACAGTATCAACTTGAAAAAAATCCCAGTCAAGTGAGAAGAATTTTGATTTTTCATTATGTACTTATTCCCTGTTCTAAGTCTTTCCATGAGTTACCTGAAGATTATTGTTCATGTCTGAACATTATTCACCAAGTATTTTAGTGCTACTTTTATCCTGATGGACACGGGTGGGTTGGAAAATTTCTAAAAACTTGTGTATCCATCATGAATTCCCTAACTTTTCTCCCAATTACTTTTTTTGTGTTCATCTAATTAACTTCTTTTGCTCATTACCTAAACTCGTACCTAGACTACAAACTCACAATCAGTATCTTCTGATTTACCTAATTATAGACATCGAGGGAAATATTATTATCAATATTATTATTACTATTATTATAGTATTATTATTTCTTCATTGAAAATACATTCTTACCTTTGTCTTTTCTGTCAGACCATGTCTCTTCCAAGACAGAGTTCTTTCAAAAAGTAGCCTTTAATACTGCTTAGGAGTTAGACTGTGCCAAGAAGAGCATGCTGGAAAAGTCTATGTTTCCTCCCATCCAGTTTTCCTGGCAGATAATCTAATAGCAAGCAGTAGTTTTATCATGAAGGAAAACAAAATACAGGTATCGACTTGGAGATATCACAGTCTTAACACATTATTTTGTATTTGGGTTCACAGGCCACATGAGACTTAGTTATTACTTAATATATCTCCTCTCCTTTGACTGCACCTTTTTTTTTTTTTTTCAAACACTCCCAGCAATCACACACTGGCACTGCTTTCTCTGTATTCTGGGAGCTGAACAGGTGCTTTCCTTTATAGTTACTGGCATTGGAAACAGCCATGTACTGCACAGAGAGTGATGACCCAGAACCCCTGGAAATGGTGGATAACTTCAGAAACATTCAGGAATTCCATAAAAGGCTGGTTTTTATCTCCTTCCATGAAGGTGAGTTGCATAAATGCTCCTGTGCAAAGAAACACTGCACAGTGATCTGTGTAAGCATGAAGAGCTGGAATGGCAGTCCTACTGCACTGTACCACTACAAAAACACAACTGTCACCTTTCCCTGCAGTTCACTTTGTTGCCTTTTCTTCTCATATTGCATTGGTGCATGGGCAACTGTATGAGAATAAGGTATTCCCAGGGTAGGTAAGATTTTTTTTCCACATTGGGTATCAGTCAAGCCCTGCAACCCTTCTGATCAAAGGCAAGGAGATAAAAGAAAGAAGATATGGTTGGCCTTGTCATGCTTGGCAGAAGTATTTGCTGTCACTGTAAATACTAAACAGCTCCACAGCTAAGCCCTTTCAACCAGTGTAAGTGCTTAAGGTGGCCTTGTCTCACCAGTGACATTTGCTGGTTCTCATCAAGGCCAGGCTTGATCTTATGCTTGATCTTGCCTTTCAGGGGCAGAGTTTTTTACACAGAATCAGAAGAGGTCCTTGAGGAATTTAAATTTGGCAGATAAATATAATTAATAACACTGGATTGTCTGATTCAGTGTTACAAAAAAAAAGTCAACACCATTTTATGAGGAAGAACTGATTCAAAAGGTTAACTCTGCAGTGTTACACAATGACGGCACATAAGTTGGTGGCGGACTTTGCACAAAAGTCTGCATCTGTAGTGAGAAGCTGAGCTGTATCCCACAGAAAGGCCTTTGAGTACGCTGTTTGTGCAAAATGTATTGTTCCAACTTTTGTTGTCTAGCAAACAAGTACTCTTAAGGATCTGTGAAGTTGGCATGTACAATCAAGGCACGTGAATCTAGGCAAGGCACTACACTATTTGAAATTAAAAGATTTCTAAAAGAAAAAACAGATTTCACCAGAAAGATTAGCCAAGCAGTAAACTTTCAAATTAATAAAATGTATTAGCATATAATTTCAACTTTGTCTGCCATTTTCTTCACCGTTTAGATGAAAGAGCACAACACTCTTGAACACTTTCACACAACAGAAACAGTTCCCTGCAGGCACACTGCAGTAGCTGTTCTTGCCATTTCCCTCTGCAGACAGATCCTTTCATAACATATCTCTTCTAATAGAAAGCTATAAAGGAGAAAAGTGAAAATTACAGATCAGTGAAAACAAATACTGGGCAAAATATCTCTGAAGTCAGAGATGATTTAGATTTGTTGTCAAAAGTTGGCTGATCTCTTAAAATGAGAATTACACTTGAAGTTCTCTTGTTGCTAGATTCTAAACATAATACCTAAGAAGACTACAAGTTTACCAAATTAGCAGCAGTCTTTAACCCCTCTGTGATTAATATATGAACTGATACTAGTTGCTTAACAATATATTGAGCAAATGAAAAGATGACTGAATAGTAAAAGAGGGAAAGAACTAGAGTATGCCAGCCTTTTTTTCTGCTTTTATGGATTGGCCAACCAGAAGAATGTCCCCCCATGTCATTCTTATATGACCACAAAGAGGTTAAAACTTCCTTCTCAGATCTCTGGTCTCAAACACTGGTTGCGGACTAGAGAGCTAGTTGGCTACAGAATGGCTATTTTAATAAACCTCTTCAAATCTCTGCTCAAGGCAGATTATGTGCAATGATTTCAACCAGCAGAATTTGCAATACAGCTTCTATGCTTCTGAGACTAAAGCTTCCTCTGCAGATCTTAAATCCCTGCACAAACAATCTACTATAGCAATGCCACTGCAGGAATATTTCCTGAAAGTACGGGAAGTTGCAGAGTGAGCAGCTCCCTTGTGATTATGACAGGGTCACCATGACAGGTTCACCTAGCGATTCAGCTTTTATATTTTATACCCTCATCCTCTATCTATCAAAATTCACTACTGGTGGGCTTGGTAAGTGTATGTTGTCAATTCCTAACCACAAATAGCCATTGATCTGCTGAGTCTGAGTGGTCAGTCAGAAATGAGAAATGCAGTTTTGCATCTCTTTCTTAAGCTGATCTTTCAGCACCTGACTATATCTCTCTCTATATCACACTCAGTGCTTAATCATAGAAGGCAGAGAGCTGCAACCCATGATCCCAATAACTGAAAATCTGACATTATACTTTTCATCCAGGAATCTTCCAAACACTTCACAGAAATAGTGTAAGCATTCTTATTCCCATCTATGGGGAAAATTTGACCCAGATGTGACTTACTCAAAATTATTGCTGTGAACCAGAGCCAAATCAAATAATAACATTTGGTTCTCCCTCTGCTAAGCCCCATTATTGGTTCCCATGCAGAGATGACACCAGCCATAAAAGCGTTTTCAATGTATCTTTAAAGCTGGCATGACTTAGCACAGTTAAGCTGTAGGGGTTATTGCCCATCCTGCTGTTCACACTCCAGAACCGGTCTCTATGGCTATGAAAGACATTGCTTTCAGTGCTACTTTAATAGAAATATTAAATGAATATTCAATCTGAGTACATTTAATTACAAAAGCTCATTGACTCTATCAGTGAACCATAGAAAAAATGATCAAAATTTCAAAAAGGGTATTCATTACCCCTGTAATCCCACCTTCTACTTACTTCAGTCACAAAAGCTCCCTCACAGGTGCAGCCCCTCACCTTAAAGGGCAAAAAAAGGAAAGAAAAAAAAAAAGAAAAATAAGAAAAAAAGAGTCCTGTCAAAGTCCAGTGAAGTACAATTGGGTGCTGCAAGTGCCCAGCCTGATGCAGTCAGCTGCACCTCAAAAAGGAATGGAGCACACCTGTTAGGAACAGAAAGAAAGGCCATGCGCAGAGTCAAGGGTTGGACCAGGCAGCCACTGGAATTTGTAAAAGAAATCCTGTTGTGCACACCTAGGCCCCTACTAAGCAGGTTTCAGAGCAACTTTTCTGCCTCATCACTGACAAGCCTGAGAGCTGCCACTTTCACTTGAGCACAGACACAAGATGAGGCCACTAGCCTGTATTTTGTATCAGAATTGAAAATGACTGAGGTGTTCAGTCATCCTAAATTCATTCTCACTATTTCAAAAGAAACACATTTCAAAAAGCTTCTAATCTTTAAGGATTACACAGCAAAACTCACATATGTTTATAATATATTTTGTCTATCAGTAATTTATTCAAATTACATCATCTTCACATGCATACAGCTGGAATTTGCTATGATGTTCAAACCACCCACTGCCCACAAATTAAACAGGAACTCATGTCTAGCTTTGATTAGGGTACCATGCTGAAATACTACCCAGCTAAATTTCCTGAGAAGATGCTCTCATCAGACAGAAATGCTGTCTAGCCTTCCTCTTCGAAAGACAAGTTCTTTTTCTACAGTTATCTCCTTGGTGTTATATTTTTTTGTCCATCTGACACACCTTTACTATAACAAAACTCACCTTTTGTAAAACAGCTCTTCTTCAATTCCTTGGATTGTGAGCTTCTTCCATTCAGCTGGATTTCAAATTAATGGGTCAAATATGGTTGAACTCCACGTTTTACATTTGTGCTTTATCAACAGCTGATTTAATAGGAGAAAATATTTAGATGGAATACATGAAACCCATCAGTTTGACTCTGAAAGAGCTCTGATGTTGCTTAGAGAGAAACAATCATTTGATAAAATATTTTTAAAAAAAAGTGTAAATTAAGAAAATGCAGTTAAGAAAAGGGAAGTCACCTCCAGGATCTTTGTGGAGGCCAAAATAAATAAAAAATACTTCCATTGCCAAAAATGTGCATTAAACTCACTAACAACTATAGCATGATAATCCTTAAATCTTTGTGCAAACAAAAGATCACTCAATTCTTTGTGCTAATATTGTGAATTAATTTTTGCCTTCTTTAGTGCCTTTAAGCAATGTTCTCAACAGCAAAGCATATCATACTTCAGCTGTCCACATTCAGTGATGCTCTCTTTGAGAAAACAAAAGGTGTTGAATTTAATATCCTGGATTGCCTAGGTTTAATTCTTTGGGTTTGTTTATGATGTCTAATTTATTATAGCATAAAAATCATACTCCTGCTATGACCTGCTGTGCCTGTGCCTCCACAATGGCTTTGTGACTTCAGCATGTGTCCCATGTCACAGCACTGTGAATTGTGTGTGGATCCTGCTGTGGAATCGGGACATTACAGAGAACATCTATGCAAAGTTACCCATTCATAGTCACGAAGTGGTGTGACCACACTGTAAAAAGGTTGCAGATGCAGAATGCAAACGTTATGATAGGCCAGAGACTCTCCTTCTCCACTCAAGGCAATAATATTACCAGTTGTGCATGTTTTCCCTCTTTTCCTAGGTTTTGTGGTTTCTATTGTGATAGCCTGCATTCTTGGAGTTCTCATCATTCTTGCAGTAACCTTCTGGCTACTGAAGAAGAAAAGGTAAGATATCTGGCTATAACATCACAAAAAATTCAAATCATATTTTTCCTCTGATGCAGAGAAGTGCTTGTACGTCCAAAACTTTGCACATTTCTTATAGTGGTAAGGTTTGATCTTTTGTAATACATAGTATCTTCCTACAAAAGCTCATTTGTTTTTGTAACTGTATACATTATTTCCTCTGTGTCATATTAGGCTGGGTCAATAAGAGGCTTACCCAGTTTTTCTGTTTCTCAAATGCCATTTGTTCTTTTCTTGTTTTTTTTGCTAGCACTGCTGCTCCTAATTGCTTTTTGGATCCTTCCATTTTTTCCTGGAAGTGTAAGTGAAACAAGGAGGACAGAATTTTAAGAAAACCTCTCCCAAAGGTTGTAACATTTTAGAGGAAGAAATATGTACTGCCAAAAGATCCTTAAGCCACTGTTTGCCAACAAAGACAAATCCTGGAAAAAATCTAAGATTACAAATTTTCCTACTGCCTTATTCCTTTTGCATTCAGCATTGACCTTGCATACAAAATGTGTTCTGAAATATTTGAAACAATAAGCTACTGTGACGTTTGCACCAGTACAGAGAAAAATAATCTCATACATGCATAATGGACAACTTTAAGTAACTAACTGTGCTTTTCCTTCATTGGCATTACAATTATTTAATATGTTTTATTTTAGCTGCAAAAAAGGAGGTGAAAACAACAGAGGAGTCGTCTACAAACCAGGCATGTACAAGGAGGAAGAAGACATCTCCAAAATTTAATGTCCTGCTTTGTCACTAAAGCCCCTTGTCATTCATAACACTGATTTATTTTGGATTGGTGAAACACATCTCTTGTCCTTGGCTAATGATGACCCTCAAGAGAGTTTTAAAAACACATACCAGCCAAAAATTTTCTGTAGCTCTTGTTTTCCAGAGAGATGTGATTGGTGAATCCCCCTGAGCTGAATTCCTAGTCACATTCTTTTCATGTCTGCTGCTTACTGAGTCTGGGTGTTTTAATTCATTCTATAGTTAATCCTAAATTCCAGTTTTATGGTTTGGTCAGCACAGATTTTCCCACAGGCATTCAAACCTGAAGACACTCATCATGCTACAAACAGTCTTCCCTGCTAAAACAAGGTATTGGTTTTAGCAGCATGAATATAAACAAGATAAAGGGCAAACTGTATTTGACATCAGTATTTGAACTGGGTTGTTCAGCAGATACAGTTTTGAAAAGCACAGGACATGATGCCACTGTATTCACCAATGGAATTGTGATATTAGAGGAAAAGTGTAAATGCAATGAAAGCCACATGGATTATTAATAGGGTTCAAGCCCAGGAACTCAGTGCTAAGAAAACACTACTACTAGAGAAACAGCTCACTTTCCAACTATTAAACAGCCTCCAAATCTGTTAGGAAAGTCAGCCTCTCATTGGCACACGAATTAGAGAAGAATATTGTCCTATTATCCTGGTCTTATTTATAGTGTGTATGAGTGATGTGAAGATAATGTAGTTGCTGCTGCTTTTAAGCAAACTTGACATTTAACCACAAAATCCGGATAGATTTTACAGTATATATTACAGCTGCAATTACACAGTAGACTTTTTTTTTTTCTGATTTACTTCTCTTAGTAATCTAATTCCTAGAAAGAAATCTAAATTACCTTTCCAGACCTCAAAAGCTAGATAGTCAGAGTTTCATTATGCATTTTTGGAAGTGAGAAGAATAAACCTGATTCCACTGCAGACACTGTGGAATGTCATTGACTTCAGGAAGAAAAGGGTGTATCCAGCCTACCCTGATGCATACAGAATTCTTCTTAAATCTCACATCTACAGTGCAAATATGAAATATACTTCAGTATGCACACTGGAGGTGACAGACCACAGGATTATACCTAAAATAATTTCAGGTCTGAATGCTGCTAAGCGCTACTGGGGAAAATTCAATTTGAACTTTATATTTAGATCCCTTTTATAGTCAATTGCAGCACCACCATATCTGTGATTTTAAAGAAATAAACTCTTATCCTATGTGCTTTCCTCCTTTCAAGATGGAAGATTCAGACTGTTTTAGCATAGAGTGCTTTAGATTCTTCGTCTTCCATCCCCAAGAAAATTGTGTGATGTCAAAAGCAGGCTTTTGAGAGCAAGAAGAAATAACTTATTAATACTAACTGTATATGAAATTGAGGAGCACAATCTTGTGACTGAGTACACTGCATATGCCAGCATTTTTACCCCACATAAACAAGCACCATAAAGATAATCTTGCTGAATGGTTTGAAATTACTTAAAAGCCAGCATTTGTGTGCTACAGGGAACATAACTTACTCTTTGAATAAAGGTGTTTAAAGACAAAATGACATAATAATTTTTTGCTGTTTCTTTGGTTTCTCTTGTTTCTTTTACAAAAGTAACATTTAACTGTGTATTTTAATCTTTACCTCAGCTGATTAGAAACATCCATCAATCACTCTCTTTTTCATGTAGCATCCTTTATACCTGTAAAAAGCATAAAAACCTCAGCCAAGCACTACATGCTTACTGTTAGAGTACCAGCAAACATATTAAATATATTACACATTGGGCAGAAAATGTCTCCTTCAGAATTGTTTCCTAAGCAGAAGAGCAAACTGAAGAGGAATTCACACAAATAATTTTCCTGCTACTCCCACTTGTAACACTCTCAAATTGCACAGAGGCCTCCTATAAAATCTATGCTGCCTTTGAAAATGCAAGCATATGGGAATTACTGTTTTTCTTTAATATTGTATTATCAGTTTGCACTGCCAGTGGTGTCTAAGCTGAAAGAATCTAAGCCCGTAGGTTTTCTGGTCTCTGAAGCCACTGTCATTTAATAAACCTATTGAAGGATCAGATTTTTTAAAATAGTTTCCAGCAGATTTCTTTTGTCATTCTTACATGCACAATATGTCCAGGAAAAATGTCAAGCATAATCAGATGGACAGATGTAGCTAACATCTTACCATAATAAACTAAACCACATTTTAAAAAATCTCAATTCACTTCTTTTTTAAATTGAATGACCCATTTCTGAGATTCCAGTAGCAGAAATGAAGGCTAAATAAGTTGGGCCAGTGAAGTAGAAGGCTCTACAAGGTATGTAAAGTTCTCTTTCCATTTCTTATGTGTGACAACACCCTCAGGGCATGATTGTGTAACCTCAGAGTAATCACTTCCTGTCAGGAAATACAAATATCCTCACAGAGGTGCTTTACTGACTGTTCCACTTCCTGGTTCTGGCAAGAATTCCTTCTCTCAGGAAGAGGTTATCAAAACAGTAGCGACCAAGTTTTCTGTCTTAGTTCAGAAAGGAGAGCTTAGTCCAGGATATCCTATCGTAGTTTATATAACAAAGTTTAAAGTCAACTTGGTAGAACTTTGTCAGAACTGGCTGACCAGTCTCAAGACTACTCTGCTAACAGTGTGCAGTGGGATCATGATATATAACATGATATTTTCACACCTTCTCCACTATGAAGAGTGTAAGAGTACAACACATCTTGGATAACTAAATATGTTTCAAAATTTGCCAAGGAAATATTGAGTCACAAAAAATTCCTCAAGTATCATCTCTAATGTATGAAAACAAACCTCAAAAGATTACTTTTAATATATACCACTGAAAATTATTGCCGAACAAAAGCAGATTTTGAAAAACCATATTAGATATAGAAACTTTAGGGGACAAAAAGCCTTTTCAACCTCAGCTAAAATGGTGAAAAGAAAACAGTGTAACTTTGCTACTGCAAAGCTTAATGTGTTGAAGTAAAAAATTATTTTCATTAATTCTGTAGCAAGATCAATACACTAATTCTTAACTGAGTTTAAGACCTCATTTTTAAATCTGTTACCCTTAATCAAACACATAAATGTATTGTTGAATCATTTATCTTTTTACGGGAGAAAGCAACAACTGAACAATTAAGATGCCCAGATGTGGGGTACCCATGGGATGTTCGAACTGTGCATTTCACACTGCTGCCTGACAAAAGCCAATTTAAAAAGTAAAAAAATACTGATATTTAAAAAAATAAAGATAGCTGAACCAGGTACTAGGAATGTAAGTAACATCCAAAGCTCTTCACATGAGAAGAGATGGCTGGTGTCAAAGAGCTGGAGAGCTGAAATGAAAAGGCACCATTTTAAAGAAGCCTAGAAAATCACTAGGAAACATAGATTGGAGCTTAACCTTCCATACAGACTTTTAAAAGCAGGCAATATTTATATATTCTACATTTCAAAAATGTCAGATAATCAGAAACATTACTAAAAAGTAAAATCTGACACCTTGTTTCAGTTTTGGCCATATATTCAGCAGGAAATGTTTACAGACAGATTTCAAATTCCCTGTACTTTAATTAAGCCCAACAAAAGCAAAAGGAGACTGTAACACACACACAAAATCTGTCACCATGTCCATCTTTCAGAGTGGATAAAAACCATGAGTGATTTTCTGGATGGCCCTACAGGGCTGTGCGACCCTTGGCGGAGAGGTGTCCAACTGCCAGAACATGCAGGCTGACTCAACAAAAGGATCTAGCTCCAGGACATGCTGAAGTCTCCATTTCTTTACCACGCATGTTTAGGATGTGCTTGGCTCTTCACAAAATATACAGGAGGGAACAAAGAGTCTGTGATTGGAAGCCTCAGGAAACCAAACAACTCACACAACCAGTCAGAACTTTTGGTAGTTTTAGATTGCTTGGTTATGGTAAAAGTTTCAGAGGCTCTGCCCATGTTCCAACTCAGAACTGTAACGCACTGACTGAACACAGCTTTACACAACTTAAGCATTCACTGTTGCTTTTCAAACTGAAAAAGTTGTTCCATAACAAACCTCACACACTGCACCTTGTCTAATTGTAAAACACTTTCAACCATAACATGGCAGCTACAGTTTCATAGCATCATTTCTCACTGAGAAAAAATTGATGGCCAGCAAGTCAAACCCACTGTTAAGATCTCTCAAAATAATTAATTTTACTATTAATGAGCATTACTGTGAATGTAAAGTTCTACTTTGCCATTCTCACAAAAAAGCCGTCCAAGCCATTTTGCAAAAATGGTATTGAAAGCCTCTCTATTTCTGACCTGCTAAACAGGAAATTTAGTGGTTAAACTTGAAAATAAGATCCATAACTTGTACCTTGGCTAGTCAGCATATTGTGTGACATACATTTTCTATGTGAAATTATGAAATAACAGTTCCCCAAACAACTTCTAGCATGTTACATGAAACTGCACTAAGTGGTTTCTGTGAATACAGAAATACAGGAATGCAACAAGAGATATAAATGGACCACTTTTAACTCTGCTCTTTTCAGTTCTCAGTACAAAGAGAAATGCATAGCTGTAAGTGGATGAAAACCACTATGCCTCAACCGAAGAAGCAGGTGAATTGAAATTCACATAAGCTGCAGATACTTAAAGACCCTCAAACAATTCTATATTTAAAACATGTATTTTTGTCAAATCTAGTCTCATTGTTACATCAGTAAGACATGTAAACAAATATAAAACTGAAAGTTTATGAACATTTAAAAGAACAGAACTTAAAATTTTTGCACATGTTCATTAATACATTAGTTTGATTCAGTCAAAACATCTATATTGCATAGTCCGAGGATGCAGGGGGGAAATGCACCCTTGAATAAATGAATCAATATGATTCCAACGGAAGCTGATTTTTTGGTTACATTAAGCCACAGTTATAGTTTCTAGCACTACTGTTCACGCGTACAGGTGTCTCTTGATTGGCTAAGCCACTTGTCCATCAGACAGGCACACATCCTTCAGGGCGCTTAATTGGTCAAATGTCCATCATCACGGTGTGTGTCCTCTATCCAAGTTTTGCATTTTTTGTAGACAGTTTCTCAGGCTCTTCATCCTTATTTTAGACCTGTTGTTGTTCCAGTAGCCTTGATGAATTCCTGAGAACTCTGGAAAACAAGACTGCAGGTGTCTCCTTATCTACAAACAGTTTGGCTGGTACAGAGAATGGCCTAAGTTATCCAAGTACATAGCTACATCAGGAAAAAAAAAAGGAGCAATAGTTTCAAAAAAAGAACTCAGGTGATCAATTGTTTTCTTTTAAAAATACAACCAGCAACTGCGACTAAAAATATGTAAGACAGTTTCTGATTCCAGAGAAGTTAAATGGCACCATCTGGTGACTGACACATGAGAAAGTCAGAAAAGTTGTTACTTCTTTCACTTCCTCTCAACACCATACAGTCAAGTTTGGAAACAATAGCAAAAGGAAATGTAAAAATAAATGTGAATGCCAGAACACTTACCATGGAACAAAGAATTGAAAGTCAAGTGTTATACTCAAAGATTATTTTTCTACCAAACTAGGTATCTATGGTCTTTAGTATATGTCCTAGGGTGACTTTATGATCCTTGTATTACCAATCATCTGCTCTGTTTATGTTGGATATTGTGTTCTGTACCCCTAAGACTGGTTCTGAGAGCGAAGCAGGGAGAAGGAGACGCACGGAGTTTGAGAAACTGCATTCACTCCTACACATTTCTGTCCTGGACTGTGCTCGTCTGAAGTATGGACACTCAGCAGGACAGAGATCTCCCTTGCTTTTAGTTAGTTTAGCTAGCTGAGGCAGAGAGGTTCCCTGGACTGGTTTTTTTTCTCTTTTTCTTGGGGCTGTTTAAACCTGCTCTGGACTGAAACACCGAGAAGAGCGCTGGGAGCTCACACCTGCAGCCCACCGGGGCCCAGGATGGCATTTTCCAGTGCTGGAGGAACTGATAAGAGACTGAGCAAGCTGAGCTACACCCACGGCAAGGACTTTCTCAATTTCTCTCTTCAGAAAGGTGAGAGGTTTCATTGTTTCATATTATTCCTTTTTTATGCTTCTGGGCACTTTGTTTGTTAAATAAATAGTTTTTTCCGCTTTTCTCTGAGGAGATTTTCTCTTGCACTGGTTGGAGGAGGGGCCATTTGGCTTTGCCTCCCAAAGGGCCCCTATTCGGAGGTTTCCTTCCAAATTTATCCTAAACAAGGAAAAATAAAAATATAAAATATTCTTGGAGGCACATACAACATAAATTTACTACTTACTATTGACCCAAGTATCTTCCCAGGAACACCAAATGCTTTTTAAGCAACAGCAAGAATAGCTTACTAAAGAGACTTCTATCAATTAGTAATACACAGTTGTCAAAACTTGTGAATAAAAATTGAGTCTCTTTGGATGCATCTTATTTTTTACTGATAAATTCAAATAGCAGCTTGTTCTCTTCAATTAATAATCATATCTCATATTTGCACAGGCACCC
Source organism: Sylvia atricapilla (assembly GCF_009819655.1). NCBI lineage: Eukaryota > Metazoa > Chordata > Aves > Passeriformes > Sylviidae > Sylvia > Sylvia atricapilla. Next base: position 20,550,914 of record NC_089152.1, read on the forward strand.
TGATCCTATGAGTTTATGTTCACTGCTTCACTTATACAGTGAATTGCCTAAAGACTGCCAGCACAGAATATTTCTGAGCTATTCATATAAAGCTAAATTTTAACTACTTCTGGACAGACTGCAGGTCTTACTAAATCTCCCAAGAATTCATCCACTAGAAAAATATAGACAAAAGCAAAATATTTTCTAGGTTTTATATTTTTTTACCTCTGTGATTTTCTTGAAGGAATATATGGAACAAAACACTAGTAACCTTTCACTCAACCCAAGGTCATGTCCCCTCTAGAGGACTGTCGAGGGCTTTTCCTTTTGGAATTGCTACACAAAAAGTGAAAGAGCAAAAGAGGTGGCACAGACAATTTTCACCAGTTTCCTCTTCTGCTCTTTGCTTTCCATATGTATTTAATAAATAGAAAGAACAGTTTTTTGCTTTGCTAGAAAAAGTTAGGCCTCTAGCAAATCTCACAACTCTAAATTTTTAGGGTGTCTCACCCTAAAAAGTGGAGTCTATTGAAATTACAGCATTAGAGATAAATGAAATATAACTTTGTTTTAAATTCTTTTTCTTAACAAAAGGTAGCCTTTCCTATGAAAAAAAGTTAATGGGTTAACTAATAGGGTTAATAGAGTTAACCCTATTATTTACGTTTGATCTTCAATATGCACCAAAGAAACAAATTTTCAAATTACCATTCCTAAATTTTATTATTTAAGACTGCAATAATTTTATTTTCAATTATCAAAACTACCTGGCAGAGCCAAGAGCAGCCTCAGCACCCGCAGGGCCTGGCTGCAAGGACAGAAACCAGAAACCACCCATCAGCTGAAGGCTCCTGTGCCCTTGTCCAAGCCACCTTCAATGCCCAGGCCATGCTGGCCGTGCCCAGAGTGGGGCCCAAAGCTGCCCATCATTGCTGCCCTTGGCAGCAGAGCAGGAGGGCAGGACCCAGCCTGCAGCCTGCAGCCAGCCACGGCAGATCCAGATGCTCAGCAGCTGCCCAGAGCCAAAAAAGCACCTTGACAGCCAAATGAAGAACTTGTTGCATCCGCCCCAGCAAAGGGGGGAACCTTTGGTGCCCAGCCAGGCCCTGCCATGCCCAGATCTGGGAGCATCCCCCTGGCTGTGGACTCACCAGAAAATTGGGCATGGAGCATGTCTTTGAAGAAGGTGCCAGGCAGGATGCATAGCTGTCAGCAAAGGAGGGGGCCAGCCAAGTGGTACACCCGGGGAGTGATGACAACCTGAAGGGACAAAGGCACAGGGTAAAGCCCTGACCTTGGGGCCCTCAAGAACTGTTCCTGCTCCAGTCACAGAGCCCATCCCAAAGCTGGAGTATCCAGAAAGCTGTGCCCATTTCTGTTCATTCCTACTCTGATGAGGATGAATCCTCAGCCACTTGGAAGTTGCTGATGAATTCCTACTCCAAGGGTCTCTTCTTTCTTGAGCTCTTAGATTCAGAAATTCAGTGAGAAAAACTCATAAACATTTGTTTAAAACACTTGAACAAGAAAGGCCCCTGGGAATAATTTAAGTTTTCAATTCTTTTGTGGTTAATTTGACAGATTTCAGAAGTGTATTCAAAGTGAATATACTATCTTGAAAACAGTGCAGAGAGAACTGTTTTGTCCTGTTTTGTTTTCCTGTTTATAGATTGATATCCGCAATATCCAATTGATATCGCACCCCAGCATCTTCTAATGCAGTCTGAATTAAAATCAAGACCCTTCATGGCTGACTGTGGAGGCTCCTAAGGACTATGCGGAGGGAGCAACGCTCCAGGCACTCCCATGGAGGGAGCCTAACCCTTGAGTTTCTCTATCCAAGTTGTTTGACCCTGTACAGTTTGAAGTTTACTTCCTGATATGTTGGTTACCTTACCCCTGATTGGTGGTTGTGTTTTCTCCTCAACTCTGTACCCTGATTGGTCCGTTTTGGATCCTTTCTCCTATTGGTTAACTTTTCAATCTGCAGCCCCATTGGTTAACTTTTCAATCCGCGCCCTTATTGGATAGTTTTTCAATCCGCATCCCTATTGGTTGGTTTAGCAAACCCCACCCCCTAAGTTATGAATAAAAACCGGGCTCTCCGGACCTTCGGGTCCTTCTTCGGAGAGTCGGCAAGGAATAAAGAAGGCTCCTGGAGAAGACCCCGGCTCCTGTGATTTCTCCCGCGCCACCTGGGTCACCCCTGCCTAGAAGACAGCTGCATCAGCAGCTGTAGCCTGGATAGAGCTGACAGGCTTGATCGCTGTGGCGATCTCACAAAAAGAGCTGATCACTCTATAGGAGTGCCTGTGCCGCCTGAGCTGAGGCCGCCTCCCCGTGGGCGACTCACTTGGGAAGGTCGCGGCACCCAGGCCATCCCAGCTAGGGAACTGGGCGGTCGGCGACAGCTGACAATCAATCAGACTTTGTCCCCACCCCCTCCCAATTATTTCCCTCATTCAACCCCTAGGACTCCTATGGATCAGGAATGGTGTGGCCAGCAGGAGCAGGGCAGGGATTCTTCCCCTGTGCTCAGCACTGGCTGGGCAGCACCTCGAGTGCTGTGTCCAGTTCTGGACCCCCAATTTAGGAAGGACACGGAGGTGCTGGAACGTGTCCAGAGAAGGGCAACGAGGTTGGTGAGGGGTCTGGAGCACAAGTCCTGTGAGGAGCTGAGGGAGCTGGGGATGTTTATCCTGGAGAAGAGGAGGCTCAGGGAAGACCTCATCACTCTCTACAACTCCCTGATAGGAAGGTACAGCCAGGTGGGGGTTGGGCTCTATTCCCAGGGAACAGTGATGAGATGGAGGATACAGTTTTAAGCTGCACCAGAGAAGATTTAGGCTGAGCATTAGGAAATATTCTTCCCCAAAAAAGGGTGATTGGGCATTGGAATGGGCTGCCCAGGGAGGTGGGTGAGTCATTGTCCCTGGAAGTATTAAAGGAAGGACTGAATGTGGCACTCAGTGCCATGGTCTGGGTGATGAAGTGGTGTTAGGTGACTGGCTGGACTTGATGCTCTCAGAGGTCTTTTCCAACCTGGTTAATTCTCTGATGGTGGTGACACTGCAGGGCCCTGGGGAAGCGAGGGGCCATTGTGACACTGTGGGGCTAAATGGAAGCAAGGAGTCCATGGTGACAGTCTGGGTCCTGGTGGAACCACAGAGGCCACTGTGATACTCTGGGGCCTTTTTGAACCAAGGGGCCATTGAGCCACTGTGAACCAAGGAGACCCTTGTGAGACTCTGGGACCCAATGGAATCAAAGGGGCCATTGTTCCATTGCAAGGACTTATGCAGGTGTCCAGAACTGCTTACCGGATAGCTCACAGGGGTACAGCTTTGTTCCTTTTAGGTTCAGTGAGTCTGAACCTCAAGCAGAAGCGTGGCAATCAGTGTGCAATAAAGGTGGACTCTCACATAGGATTCAACTAGGCTTTATTGCACCCAGAAGGCCCACGTGAAAAGTGGGGTCCTGGGCTTTGGGTTTCAGTTTAAGTACAGGGGGTGTGGAAAGGGGCAGGGGGCAATCTAGAACCAATCCCAGATAGAATGGGAGTGACCAGAACAAGAAGACAATTAGCAGGACATCTTATACATAATACAGGGAGTGGTAACAGAGACCTTGCCAAATCACAGTGCCGCCCTACCAGAATTTTCCAGGTTTCTGGGAAGGATTAGAGGGTGATTGACAAAACTCACCACCAGGGAAAGACTGAGGGGTTTTAAGAGGGGGTATGGTAGACCAAACCGTAACAAAATTTAACAGGGGGTACATTAGACCAAATTTTACAGAAATTTGCTAAACTTAAACTTCACACTGTCCCTTCATACTACAGGGACTCTTGTAATTAAGGGAACATGGGGCGCTGTGGTGCCCCATGGAATCAAGGGTATCTCGTGACACTGCAGGACCCTGTGTAACCAGGGCTCTATGGTGACACTGCAGCACTAAGGAGTTCATTATGGCACTCTGAAGCCAAGAGACCACTGTGACACTGCAGGGTCTTGTGGCACCATGCAGAGAACTGAGACAGAGCAAGACCTCGTGTAATGATGAGGCCACTGTGACACTGCAGAGCCCCGTGGAACCAAGGGGCCAGTGTTGCTCTTCAGGGACTCATGGAATGAAGGAAACATGTGACACCATGGTGCCCCATGTGACCACAAGATCATTGTGACATGACACTGTGCAACCAAGAAGACCATTGGCTGCACTGCCAGACCTCATGTAACCAAGAATCTATTGTGACACTGCAGGGCCTTGGGGAACCAAGGCACCCTTGTGACACTGCAGGGCCCAAGGATCCAAGGGACTTTGTGACACCATGGGGTCCCATGGAAGCAAAGGGATATTGTGACACTGCAGGGCCTTGGGGAACCAAGGCACCCTTGTGACACTGCAGGGCCCAAGGATCCAAGGGACTTTGTGACACCATGGGGTCCCACGGAAGCAAAGGGACATTGTGACATTGAGAGGCCTCATGGAATCATGCATGTCATTGTGACACTCTGGAGCCTCATGGAACCGTAATGACACCAAGTTGGCTAAGTGTTGATCTGCTGGAGGGTAGGAGGGCTCTGCACAGGGACCTGGACAGGCTGGATTCAGGGGCAAAATCCAACAATGTGAGGTTTAACAAGTCCAAGTGCTAAGTCCTGCACTTGGTCCACAACAACCCCTGCAGTGCTACAGGCTCGGGACAAGTGTTGCTGGACAGCAGACAGGCAGAAAGGGACCTGCAGGAACTGAAGACAGCAGACTGGACATGAGGCAGCAGTGTGCCCAGGTGGCCAAGAAAGCTAGTAGCTCCTGGCCTGGATCAGGAATGGTGTGGCCAGAAGGACCAGGGCCATGACTTTTCCCCTGTGCTTGGCACTGGTTGGGCAGCACCTCGAATACTGTGTCCAGTTCTGGGCCTCCCAATTTAGGAAGGACATGGAGGGGCTGGAGCGTGTCCAGAGAAGGGCAACAAGGCTGGTGAGGGGTCTGGAGCACAAGTCCTGTGAGGAGCTGCTGAGGGAACTGGTGATGTTTATCCTGGAGAAGAGGAGGCTCAGAGGAGACAAAGCAGTGTCAGAACACAGGTTAGACTTGAAGATCTCCAAGGTCTTTTACAATCTTGCTGATTCTGTGATTCTCTGAAACCACCCTTGGAGCAGTTGCAGGATGAGCCCTGGGCCTCCTCTTCAGAAGGTGCAGCAGCCCAGGTCCCTCAGCTTCTCCTCACAGCCCCAAAGCCCATCCTGTCAGTCCTGCAGAGCCTCTGCAGCTCCTCCTCATGGCCCAGAACAGGGAGCCCCACAGCCAGACACAGCAGCCCAGATGTGCCCCCCTGGCCTGTGGGGTCTCTGTCAAGGGAGCAATACAAGGCACAGTAGGACGCTGCAGAAAATTTGTGAAACACTTGTAGGATGATCCTGCTCCCCAGGGGACATTCCCATGGTGCCAACTCAGGAACTGAAATGGGCAGTGAGGCCAAAGAGAAAAGGGCCAACAGGGATGGGCTGTTTGCTGGGGAGGGAACAGGGGTGGGCAATAGGAAGATATTTGTATCAGGGAAGAGCAAAGGAAGCAAAGCTAAAGCAAAGGAAATGCTCAGGGCAATCTGGGGGTGGCTGCCAGGCAGTTCTGGCTCTGAGCAACAACATCTGCAGTGGGACAAGAAACTCACATGTCACAGGAGCAAACTTTCTGGCTGACTTCAGAGGCCACGACAAAGCTGAGTGGTTTCCCTCCTGTCCCCCAGCCCCTTCCTGGCCCCAGCGGCTGATGGCATTTGTGCTCCCTCAGGTTCATCTCCCCACACCAACACCATGGGGGTGCTCAGGCCTGCTCTGGGCAGTGCAAACAGGGGCTCCTGAGCCAGTGCTGCCGTGTCTGTGCCTGCAAGGATGGGGCCCCTGTGTGAGCTGGGGGAGAGGCCAGGGCTGCAGAAGGGGGGATGTTGTTGGCAGGTGCATGAGGACGCTCTGGGACGCTGCCCTGGGGTGTCCAGCGCAGTGGGGATGGATCAACCCCTGCTCTACTGCTCCTTCCTGACACTGTTGTACACTACAATGACACAAAGACTTTGACTTCAGAAGGCTGAAAATGTTTTCTTTATTGGTGGGATGTGTCTCTTTTAAAATACTATTCTACACAGACCAATTTGATTGGTGAAGCAAAGACAAAACTCTTTAATCATATTTCTCAGACCAGAGGGACATCAAGAAGAAGTGCCTCTTAGGGAAAAAATGTAAATAGATTTGCACTTACCAAAGCATGCTTCTTGTTTACAGAAAATTCCTTGTGAAAGGAATTTCAGAAAACCAAAATACGTCAGGCATGATTCAGGGCTACACCTTCCTGTCTTCCCCAGACCTTGCAGAGCACCAGCAATGCTGTTTCCTCCCACCCTGCCCACGGCAACCCTGGGGTTGTTCACAGAGGTTTTCTCTGCTGGGAACACCAAAGGCTCCTTGGCAGAGTTGCTTTGCCAGCACTGATCTGCCCCCAGCTTTGCACACAGACATTGCTGCTGCAGCGCCAGAGAAGGCAACAAAAGAAGGATCTCTGCAGAAAACTTGACTGGGAAATCCTTTAGTTCATTTAAAGCCACCAAGAGAGCAGCTCCTCATTGACAGTCTGCGGCCACAGTGAAGGTGGAGAGAAAGAAATGAGAATTGGCACAAAGAATGACAATACTAAACAACTAAAACAAAGTAAAAGAACCTCAAAAATAAACCAGTAAGAAGTATCAAAAATTACTTTTACTACAAGTGATCTGCAGAAATTAGAAAGCAGTTTAATGTTCCAGAAAACCACTCAGTCATCAGTCTCCACACTGCAGCCTTGAGTTCCTGGTACTTCGGGCTGTAGATGAGGGGGTTCAGGGCTGAATGCTCCACCGAGTACAGAACTGACAGTGCCAGATCCAAGGATGGGGAGGAGATGTAGGAGGGCTTCACATGAGTAAATATTGTAGTGCTGAGGAACAGGGTAGGTGAGGGAGGCAGATGGAAAAGGCTTTGTGCCATCACTGCTCAAGAGGGGATCCTCAGAATGGCCCTGATCAACTGCACATAGGAGACAGAAAAAACACAAAAAAACACTGACAAACTAGCAGTAACACCAAGACCAAGTTCCCTGAGCTGAGATTTGGAGCAGGAGACCATGAGGATGTCTGAGATCTCACATGCAACGTTCTCCCGGTTCAAGGGCTGCCAGAGGCACGAGTGGCACTACAAAAGATTCTCTGCTTTTGAAGAGCACAGAAAACAAAAAGGACTCCTGCTCCAAGCAAAACCACAAAACACCCCAATGAGGCAACCAGATCTGCCCGCAGTGTTCTCTCTGTTCCAGGGCTGGCAGTGGCACGAGTGATGCTACACAGGCTTCTCTGCCTGTGGAGAGCACAGAAAGAACACAGGCATCCTGCCACAAGCAAAGCCAGAGAAACCCCTCTGAGGACATCCAAACTGCCTTACAGTGTTTGCCCTGTTCCCATGCTCTTACAGGCATGAGCACTGCTCCACAGGCTTCTTGCTCATAGACAGCACAGAAAACACACAGGGCTCCTGTTTGAAGCAAAGCCACAGAACCCCCCCTCCAAGGCCACCCAAACCGGCTAGAAGCATTCTCCCACTTCCAGTTGTCCTACAGGCATGAGCACTGCTGCCCAAGTTTCTATGATTCTATGGAAAAAAAGAAAACACAAAGGGCCTCTCTTTCAAGAAAAGCCACCGAACCCCCCTCCAAGGCATCCGGAACCAGCTGGCAGCACTATCCCTGTTGCCGTGCCCCTAGAGAAACCGGCGCTGCCTCACAGGCCTCTCTGCTCGTGGAGAGCAAAGAAAACACCCAGGCACCCTGTGTCGAGCAAAGCCACAGAACCACACCCCGAGGCCACCCAAACCAGCTTGAAGCATTCTCCCACTTCCCAAGGTCTTACAGGCAACAGTGCTCTTGCCAAAGTTTCTATGATTCTGGAAAGCAAAGAAAACACAAGGGGCCTCTCCTTCAAGCAAAGCTACAGAACCCACCTCGGAGGCCCCCAAAACTGGCTTGCACCACTCTCCCTGTTGCTGTGCTCCTGGAGGTACTGGCACTGCCCCACAGGCTTCTCTGCTTGTGGAGAGCACAGAAAGCACCCAGGTGTCCTGTGTTGAGCAAAGGCACTGAACACTCCTCCCAGGCCATCTGAATCAGATCTCAGCACTATCACTGTTGCCGTGCTCCTGGAGGCACCGGCACTTCCCCACAGGCTTCTCTGCTCGTGGAGAGAACAGAAAGCACCCAGGTGTCCTGTGTCACGGGACAAGGGGAAGCCACCCAACACCCCTCCAAAGCCACCTGAAATGGCTGGCTGCACTCCCTCTTTTACAGTGCCCTTGGAGGCATCGGTGCGTCCCCACAGGCTTCTCTTCTCAAGGAGAGCATTGGAATGACCCAGGCGTCCTGTCTCGAGCAAAGTCACCAAACCCCCCTTCGAGGCCACCCCAACCGGCTAAAAACATTCCCTCTGCTGTCGTGCTCCTGGAGGCACAGGCAGTGCCCCACAGGATTCTCAGCTTTTGGAGAGCAAAGGAAGGACCCAGGTGTCCTGTGTCAAGCAAAGCCACCAAGACCACTCCGAGGCTACCCAAAGAGGCTGGAAGCACTGTCTCTTTTGCAGAGCCCTTGGAGGCACCGGTGTTGCCCCAGAGGCTTCTCAAGTGGAGAGCACAGAAAGCACCCAGGCATCCTGTGTAGAGGAAAGCCACTGAACTCTCATCCGAGGCCACCTGAAGAGGCTAGCAGGACTCTCCTTGTTGAAGTGCCCCTGGAGGCACCGGCTCTGCCCCACAGGCTTCTCTGCTAGTGGATAGCACAGGTACCACCCAGACACCCTGTGTCGAGCAAAGCCACTGAACCGCTCTCCGAGGTCACCCGAACTGACTGGGAGCACTCTCTCTTTTGCCGTGCTCCTGGGGCCACCGATGCTGCTCCAGAGGGTTATATGCTCGTGCAGAGCACATAAAGCACCCAGGTGTCCTATGTCGGGGAAAGCCATGGAGATCCCCTCTGAGGCACACGAAGCAGCTGGCACTATCTACGCTGTTGCTGTGCTCCTGGAGATACGGGCATTGTCCCACTGGCTTCTCTGCAAGTGGAAAGCACAGAAAGCATCCAGGCATCCCGTGTCAAGCACAGTCACCAAACCCACTTCCGAGGCCATCTGACTTGGCTTGCCACACTCTTCCTCTTGCCTTGTGTTGGGGGTTAGGTTTTGTTTCTTTTTACTCCAAAGAATTTTTTCCCCATAAGTTACCAAGGAGACTAAATGTCATACTTAAGACTATTTAACAAAACAAAGCGGTGGTCGAAGCTCAGAGGGGGGTCAGAGTTTGAGACAGGTAAAGGGCAAAGCTTCAGGTAGCCACTCTCTCTGGTTTTCGGCGTTCCGGAAGAAAGCACGGCTGGGTTGGTGCTCCTGCTGGAGGATTTCACTGCAGTCCAGTCTTGGGAAATCTGCCATCATCTGCTCACCATGGAATTCTGAGCTTCTCTGCCACCCTGTGAGAGCTGGGACAGCCCTGCCCCGCCGTCGTGGTTCCATCAGTGCTGCTCCTCTTGCTACAGCAATCCTGCATCCCTCTGCCTTGCCGAGACATTTCTGCCACTTCACAGCTACCGAGACTCTTTGTCCACTGCTCCCAGCTTGGTGCTCTGAGGATCCTACAAAGGCACCGAGACCAAACTGCCCTGGGTTTTTGTGAAGCAAAGCCCTCGAAGTTCTTGGTACTGTTTTGGTTATCAGTGCTGTAGTTGTTTTTGTTTGTTTGTTTGTTTGCTTTGTTATATATTAGTAAAGAACTGCTATTTCTATTTCCAAAATCCTTTGCCTCAAAGCTTTTAACTGAAAAAATTATAATTGGGAAAAAGAATGGTAGTGGTGGTTTACATTCTCCATTCCAAGGGAAGCTCCAGCTTTCCCTGGCAGATACTTGTCTTTTCCAAACCAAGACACTGTGGTCTTGCATTCTCAGGTGCTATCCCACAGACTTGTCAGTTTGTGGAGAGCTCAGAAATCACCCGGGTGTCCCATGTCGATCGAAGCCACCGAACCCCCTCCGAGGCCACCCGAACCAGCTTGCCGCACTTGCACGCTTACCACGGTCCTACCGGTGCTGGCGCTGCTCCACGGGCTTGTCGGCTTGTGGAGAGCACAGAAAGCTCTTAGGCGTCCTGTGTTGAGCAAAGACATTGAACCCCCCTCCGAGGCCACCAGACCTGGCTTGCCGCACTCTCCCTGTTGCTGTGGTCTTGCAGGCTCAGACGCTGCCTCACGGTTTGTTGGCTCATGGAGAGGTCAGAATTCACCCGGGTGTCCTGTGTGGAGCAAAGCCACTGAATCCCCCTCCGAGGCCACCCGACCCGGCTTGCCGCACTCTCGGTCTTGCCGGTGTCCTAGAGGTGGCGGCGATACCCCACGGGCTTCTCTTCTCGTGGAGAGCACAGAAAGCACCCTGGCGTCCCGTGTGGAGTGAAGCCTCCGAACCCTCCTCTGAGGCCACCCAAACCGGCTTGCAGCATTCTCCCACTTCTCGTGCCACTGGAAGTATGAACGATGGTACAAATCTTCCTCTGCTTCTCGAGAGCACAGAAAGCACACAGGACTCCTGATTCGAACAAAGACACAGAAACCCGCTATGAGACCACCCAAAGTGGATTGAAGCATTCTCGTTGTTCCCATGCCACTGGAGGCACAAACAATGGTCCACAGCTTGTTCTGCTCCTGGGGAGCACAAAAGCATGCTGGGTTCTTGTTTCTGGCAAAGTCACAGGACCGCCATCTGAGGCCACCCAAACTGGCTTGCAGCATTCTCCCTCTTCCTGTCCCACTAGAGGCATGAACCATGGTCCACAGCTTTCTCTGCTCCTGGAGAGCACAGAAAACACACAGGGCTCCTGTTTCAAGGAAGGCCACAGAAGCCCCCTCTGAGGCCACTCAAACTGGCTTGCAGAATTCTCCCTCTTCCCATGCCACTGAGGGCAGGAATGATGGTCCAAACCTTTCTCTGCTCCTGGAGAGCACAGAAAACACACAGGGTTTCTGTTTCGAGCTAAGCCACAGAACCCCCCTTTAAGAGCACCAAAACTGACTTGCAGCATTCTCCCGCTTCCAGTGTCACTAGAGGCATGAACGATGGCCCAGAGCTTTCTCTGCTCTTGGAAAGCACAGCAACCACGTCGGGCTCCCGTTTCGAGCAAAGCCACAGAACCCCACTATGAGGACACCCAAACTGGCTTGCAGCATTCTCCTGCTTCCCGTGCCACTAGAACCACACACAATGGCTCGCAGCCTTCTCTGCTCTTGGAGAACACAGAAAGCACACAGGACTTCTCTTCCGAGCAAAGCCACAGAACCCTCCTATGAGGACGCCCAAACTGGGTTGAAGCATTCTCCCCCTTTCCGTGCCACAGGAAGCATGAACGATAGTCCGCAGCCTTCTCTGCTCCTGGAGAGCACAGAAAGCATGCAGGGCTTCTGTTTCCAGCAAAGTCACAGAACCCTCCTCTGAGGCTACCCAAACTGGCTTGCAGCATTCTCTTGCTTCCTGAGCCACAGGAATCATGAACGATGGTCCGCAGCCTTCTCTGCTCCTGGAAAGCATGGAAAGCACGACAGGCTCCTGTTTCGAGGAAAGCCACAGAATCCCCCTCTGAGGACACCCCAATTGTCTTGCAGCATTCTTCCTCTTCCCGTGCCACTAGAGCCACAAATGATGTTCCACAACTTTCTCTGCTACTGGAGAACACAGAAAACACGCAGGGCTCCTGTTTGTTTCCTGCCTTGGAAACTATTTTTCTTGCCTGAATGGCACAACATCCCTGTTCTCACACTTGGAGAGAAAGTTTCTGAGCTAGTTTGTGGCCAGGACAAAACACTGTTTTGACTAAAGCCCATCTCTTCTGACCCTATAAGCAGTGGTCCCAAGGGAGCCCCTTGGAGCTCTCCTGGGCTGCAGCGGTACCCAACAAGCTCCCTTGCAGTGGGACCTCTCCAAGCTGGGAACTCTCCTGCTTGCTGCATTTGGGGGAGCCCCAAACAACGATGGATCTGGGGCCAATCCCCCACTGCTCGAGGATGAACCCTTGGTCCCTTGGGGAGATGCAAAAGCATCCAGAGTGAGCATTTCACTGCCTCCAAGAGGAATTTCTCCCAGGCACCGTGCCCTGACTCTTCCCCTCTGTGCACACACAGAGGTATGCCTGTGCTCTGGCAAAGCGGGGAGAAATGCTGCTCTCTTGGATGTTTAAGTACCTTGGATACCCCAATCAGTTCTATTAAAAGTTAGTTAACTGCTGTGGTGTATTCTGAGGTTTTACCTTCTTTCTGTGTTTGTTCCCTGTTTTATACTGTTTCACAACGGTTTCTCCCTGTACCCCCATGTTAAACCCCTTTTGGTCTGCCTCAGTGATTGTCAGATGTTACTCACAATTAAGGGTCTTGTCATCACTCCACAGCCTCGTCCTAGTGTCCAGAAGGTTCTTGTGAGGAAGTTGAGGAAGCTGATTGCTAAGGTCCGTGTTCTCCTCCCTGCTTTGTTTCTTGATTTGTTCTATGGATTGTCATTTAGGTTCGGGGTCACTCCCTTCCCATTCTGGATTGGTTCCAAGCTGTATCCTCCCCATTTCCCCATTCACATATTTAAGGTGAAAACCAGCAAGTCCAGTTGATTTAGGCAGGCTGACTCCTGGATGGAAATAAGTCACTTGAATTTAATAAAACCCAGTTTAAGTCTCTTACTGAAGTTCCATTCCTTTATTCCTTGCACTGTTCATGCTGCTGCTGCGGCAAGGACCTACTGGATCGAGGATGTGTTTCAGAACACTGAATCGTACCACTACTGCAAACTCGGTGCCCAAGGGAGCACTAGCCAGGGAGCACAGGAGAAAACCCTGAGAAACGCACCGAGCAGTCACAAACTGCTGTTACCTGTTGTTCCTTGGTTAAATCTTAAGGTTGCAGTGAATTTTAAGGCCTGTTCAATTTGAGTGCTATTAAGCCTTGTGGCCATGTTGGTTTTTATCCTTGCCCTCACCATCCCTTTGTCACACAGACCTGAACACACACACATACTCAACACATACGGAAAGTTCTCAGTTCACTTCTGTTTGGATGGACTGGATTTTGTTTATGGTTGCTTTTTATCCCCTGGTATGTCTTAACCATCTTCCCAGTAGCATAGTGAATCTTGCGAATGAACTTTGTTGGGCTAGTGCTAAATATCAAAGCTGGGGTTTTACTGATCCCCTTGCTGGGGATTTTTTTGTGTGATCTCAACCCCTCGTTTGGAACAGGGGGAAGGAATCCTGGCCCAGGCTCTCTGCAAGCTCTGCAAATGCCGCCTGTGCCCAAAGGAGTATCAAAGAGAGTTGGGGTGTGACAAACAAGGACAATTTACTTATAGAAGAGCAGCAACAACGAACTACAGAACATATGAACTGAATCAAAGGAGAGACCCAAAAGGTTCAAACTTCAGCACCTTGGGTGTTGTTGAAGAAAAACCCTGTTATCAATGCTGGTCAGTATTGGACACAAGCAGTCATTTATTCACCAAGGATGCCTATGAAACAAAGATTTCAGGGGTTTATGCAAACTACAATTTTTACTCCCGGTCTGCTGAGTTCAGCCTATGATTTCCTCAGATACAGGTGTATCATGTTTCTTCTTGCAGTTTTTCTGTGAAGCAATATTGCCATCTAATGTTCTTTTATGGTGATCTTGAGGAGGGATCACAGGGATGTCTACTCCTACTTCACCATCATCACCTTTGTCATGCTAACCTCCTGATGACATTTCAAGCCTTTCACATGCCTTTGTGCTGCTTGTGATATTCAATTTACTATTTTATTATTCTAATTCCTTACTTAGACATCTAATTCATCTCCCATTATAAAATACTTCCAAGGCTCCTTTAGGTAAAACAATACTCCTTTGACTTAAACTTCAAGTGTATAGCTGCCTTCCTTACCACAAGGGTAAAACATTCATCCAAGTCTAATCCTGGGAGGTTAGATACTCCCTCTTCTCTCTCATCCCCATCTTACTTTATTAGGAAGAAGATATCCCTTAACTAGAAATAAATTCAGCTAAAGACAGAAGATGAAAAGACTAAGTAGACAAAGTCACTAAAACACAAATTTGTTAAAGTAATTTCAATACTGGTCTCTATAAAAATCAATATTCAGTATACAATAAATTGTTTCTTACCTAAAAAGATATGTATCTCTCTCCCATAATAGTGTGAGAATCCTTACAATAACAAAAATTCGTGAAAAATAATACAGTACAAGGACCTATCTATAAACAGTACCCCAAAAATATATTTTAAAATAAAACACTAATAACTAACTAATATATTTTAAAATAAAACACTAATAAAACATATATAAATGGCCATATTATTGGTCAGTCCTTGAAGAGAAGGAAGCACCATTGTCAATCCTATGTGGAACCTGAGTGCTGTTCCCTGTGCCCCCAGGCTGGCACATGCTGGCACAGTGGGCCCCTGCTGCCAGCAATGAGCCCAGCTGGGGCTGGAAGCAAGCCCCAGATGCTTGGGAAAGAGCTTGTGTGGCCCAAAGCAAGAAGAGGGCAGGCCAACGGAGGTGCTTCCATTCTGAAAAAAAAGAATTGGCCCAGCCTCTGCTATTCGGCACTCCAGTTGCTGTCTGTCTGCCTGTGGCAGCTCATGTCCAAACACAACCGGGTGCCTGCTGAGTATGGCAGTGGACTGCCACAAACAGGGAGGTCCCCACGGAACATCAAGGCAGACACCTGGGGGAGTGCAGACCATAGGGATCACTCTGGGTAGAGAAGCTCTTCTGTGTCTCTGATGACAGTGCCAGGCCCCTGAAGGAGCAGCCAAGACAAGTGCTGGAAGCAGACGAGTGCTGCCCTTTTGTGCTGTCAGATGCACACGGAACAGACTCGTTGCCACAGGTCCACCAGACTTGATCCAGGAACAATCGAGGGCCCTGCACGGGTGGGGAATAGGCTCCAGCAGGAGCAAATCGGGACCTTCTAGCAGCAAAGCCTGAGGTCATGAAGTGGACCATCGCCTCAGCAGACACCAAAGTGCTTCCCTCCAGCCCTGAACATTGACCACATGTGCCTGCTTTTCTTCAGCGCCTGCTGCTCCTTCCTTTGTTCCAAGCCAGTCCAGGATTTAGTTTGGATGCTCAAGCACTTGTCTTTAAGGTGCCTGCATGGAGCAGAGGGGCAGCAGCTGCAGCGCAGGCCTCTTGTCCCTCTCACGATGGCACCAGTGCCGCTGCCTTGGGACACCTGCCCGCGGAAGGCTGTCGCTATAGGACAGGAAATGAACGACACTCACAGTCAGGTCATCAGGGCAAAAAGAGGGGAGTTTATTTTCCTACTTCAATTTATATAGATTTTGGACACCAACCAGGGATTGGAGGATAAGGTTGCCACCTTCTCCAACCCACTGGTCAAGCTAGAAGTTCATCAATTGTCCCTCCTCAAGAGAGGAATGATAAACAAAAAGGACATTTTACCGTAACATCACTTTGTTTACATGAAAATCTGTGAGAAACTCCACTTCAAAAATGCAAACATCAGAAGGCTGAAAAAGATCAGGATGACAGAAGGTGAGTCTGCCCTTGAGCACAGCTCTTGAAGTCAGTCAGGGCCAAAGGCCCATCTGCAGCTGTGAGGCTGGCAAGTAAAAAAAAAGCCATTGTGGCCAATTCTGCTGAAGTCTTTTGCTAAACCACACGCAGTGGTGCCCGTAGCGTGCCCCCTTTTGGCATCGCGGCTGGTGTGGACCCCTTGGCGAGCAGGTGCCAGCTTTGGGGCTGCTGCTGTTCCTGTGCACGCCCTGGCGCTGTTTCTGTGGCCTCCAGGGGCACCAGGGCAGCAGTGACTCGGCCTCCATGCTTAAGGAGACATCGCCGCCCTCCCCATGAGGCAGAGGCTCTGTGGGCCCAGAGTTCTGTGTGGTAAATGTAACGGATAAATTCGTGTATCAAAGATTTGGTCTATTAAAAAGCTACTCCAGGGCATCTCTGAGATTCCAAGACCTGTGGTGCAAGCTGCAAAACCACAACATTTGCAACAGAAATGACATAGCTGGACTGGAGATGGCCCATTCATCAATGATGGGCTTCCACTTCACAGCTGCTCGACATCTGATATCAATCTTGATAGGGGATC
Organism: Sylvia atricapilla; assembly: GCF_009819655.1. Taxonomy (NCBI): domain Eukaryota; kingdom Metazoa; phylum Chordata; class Aves; order Passeriformes; family Sylviidae; genus Sylvia; species Sylvia atricapilla. The sequence continues at coordinate 20,567,106 of NC_089152.1, forward strand.
CAGAGGATGATCAAATCAGCACCCCAAAGACGAGATCTGGGAAGACTATCAACGTCTTTTCATACTTACAGGAACCCCTTTCAAGACCTTGCTTGGAAATAAAGAGATACATGAATATTTGGACTTTGAATGGACTTAGCCTCAGGAGAAATAAGCCATATAAAAAACCTTACACCAGGACCTAGAGTGTGTGGCTGAGGTTGGATGGTACCGTTGTTACTGTCACTCTGCCCACCCAGCATTCGATCGATGTTGTCCGAATTTATTGTGGCTTTTAATTGTTTTTTTTTTGAAATTTGCTAAATAAATTCTGTTATTTTGAATTGCCTTCTTACCATTTATAACATCTGTGTCAGCGGGCCTTGGTCTCGGCACCGTGGCCTGGGCAGCCGCAGGGGCCCCGGCTGGCTGCCAGCTCTGCCTCTGCCCACTGCCCTGGCAGCACCCGGTGGCCGTGCCCTGGCAGGGCCCCCTTGTCTTCCTTGTTCCCAGCCAGCCCAGCCTGGGCACCTTGGAGCTGTGCCCAGCCTTCTGCTGAGGCCCAGCCTCGAGGGCTTCTGCCACAGGCGTGGGAGGCTCTCTGGGGAAGAGCCAGAGCAGCCAGGTGGCAGGAACAAGGTGGGTGCTGGGGGGGCTGCTCATGGCTGCTGACACCCAACTGCTCGGGAATTCTCACCAGGCCAGCCCCTCAGGGGCCTCCTGTCCCCTTGGAGTGTCCTCCTGCCACTTATTCCCTCCCACATGGCCCTCGTGCCTTTCCGCTGCCCTGTCCCATCAGGGCCTCCACAGCACCTCATCCCTTCGCGGCCTCCCACCGCCCCGTCCCCTCAGGGTCTCCCCCAGCCCCGGCCAACCTGCCAGGCAGTGGCGCAGCCCCGACGGAGCTCCAGAGGAGCCGCATCGAGAGGCACCTGAGAGCCCTCAGCAATCCAGCCAGCAGTACACAGGCAGGAGGACACAGATGGCACTTCCTGGCTGGGAGGGGGCTCGTGCCCGTCTCCAGGCACCAGTCCCGCAGGGACGGCCGAGGCTCCGGCCCCTGCCCAGCCGCTCTGTCGGCAGCATTAAGGCTTCAGCAGAAGCACCAAAGGCCAAGGGGCTTCTGGCCATTTTCCCTTCCCCACTGCATGTCTGGGCAGCTTGCTGAGCACGAGGAGCCATTTTCCCCTCTTCCCCTGTGCCCTGCAGACCCTGGGCACCAAAAGAAAGCTCCTGGGACTCTGGCGATTATAACAGACTCTGTATTTCTACATATATATATATAGACTACATACGCTATATGTCCTAAAAAAGAAAATCAAAGGGAAATAAAAACAATCTTAAAGAAAAGAAAAATTCCCACTGGCTCAGGTGGCCCCAGCAGACAGAGAGCCTCTCAAATCAGCTCTCCTCAGAGCTCCAGCTGCAGAGCAGGCCACGGCCCCACAGACAAGACTGTCTCTTGCGGGCCCTACGGAATTGATCTTGCAGCATCTGCAGGATGGAGCGCGGAGCTCTCTCTATGGCCTGCAAGACAAAGGCTGTTCCGAGAGCCAGGCTTCTGACTGCAGGGCTGATGTCATATGCCATCTCTTTGAGGGCTGCAAGCGAGAGAACAGGGCCGTGGTCAGACCCCGCATCCGCGGGGACCCAAAGAGACACCCGTGCCAGGGCCATCCCTGCGGGCTCTGGCCATGGCCAGGAGGGCTCACGGGGATGAGGCCGAACCCACTGGACACTATTGCCACAGGTGGCCCTGAAATCTCTGTGTGTGCTGTGGCAGCGCCAGCCCTAGTGAGATATTAATTTTGAAGAATTAAGGACTTTAGTTAAACTAGATATTGCTGACATAGATTTCCCTTTACATTTTGAAGAATAAAGGACTTTAGTTAAACTAGATATTGCTGACGTAGACTTCCCTAACTAGACATTGTTGAGGTAAACTTCCCTTTTTTTTTAACATAAGCCGGATTTAAGGAAATGATAAATCAGGAGACCTGTCAACTTAATCAATAGACTCCAAGAACACAATGTGATCATAAATCAGATAGTCTTGAGAAAACAGGATCCAGGTGTCACCAACACTAAAAGGTTAAAAAGTCAAAGCGAGGAAGACGCATCTTACTCCATCATTTTGAGACCCCACCCCATAAGAAGGACCACCGACCCATTTCAAAGAACAAACTACGCATGCTTAATTGCTTTTTGGCTAATTACCATATGAAGCAGGGAATGGGATGGACCAGAGTTATGAATATGCATTTGTGTTTTGGGTATTCAACACTTTTGTACATAAAAAGACCCTGTGAGCATCTGTAAATTGCGCGTGTGTATTTGGGAGCTATCCCGCACGCTGCCCGGCGTCGTAATAAACATACACTTTCTAACTTCAAACTGTTAGAGAGTCTTTGCCCGTCATAGTTAAATATTTGTATTAGATCAATATCCATATTTTTTTAACAAATCATTTTCGCGACCGCGGCAGGACACTGCTCTTTCTGGCCAAGGGGGCCATCGGGGTCTGGGACCCCTCGGGGCGCCCGCCCAGAATTTCCTGGGAAGAGGGGTCCCGTGGCCCCGCTGACAGCTCCGGGGAAAGACCAGAGCCTGCTGGAACTACGGACAAAAGGTATGTTTAAAATATTGGGAACAGGTACCTTTGAATAGAGGCAGCTTATAAGTCATAAGAGACGTCTTATGCAAAGCAGAAGCCTGACTGGGTTTTGGAAACTCTGCAGAGTCTTGTAAATGGTTGGTTGTGTTCCAGGTAGAGCTGGTAACTTGTGGCTCCGTCCCATGGAGGGGAGGGCAGTGGCGGCCCCAGGGCTGCAGGTTTTGTTGGTTTTGGGAACAGCGGTGGCTTCGATTTCGGCTTGTAGTTTAAAGGTGCGCCTTGGTGATCCATAATCTGAAAGGCTAGTCCATGTTTTGGGGCGCGGGAGGTGCCGTCTTGGGTCGTGGTCCTGCGCCGAAGGTGTGTGTATTGACGGATCCGTGTCTGTGTTTGTGTGCGCTTAGCTGAGGAAAAGAATCATTCGTGTACTGTATGTGTTGTGGTTTGTGAAACTTGTGTGGTACACGTTTTGGTTTGTGTGATTTTGCTGCGTGTTACTAACCTTTGTGAGTGTTTTTGGAAGTTTTGCAAGTTTATAAGAGATTTTAAAACTCCCGCCAATCCGCAGAAGAATACCTTTCAGAAAGCGGAGAGATTTGAGTGCTTAACAAACAAAAAAAACCCCAAGCAAGGGTAAGGGGTTTTCCTTTTCAAAATGAATGCCCGACACAGCGGCGGTGATTGGGGGTGATTTGTTTCCCTGGTAACCGCAGAGGAATCTAGGCTTGCGCAGCTCTTTGTAAAACGCGGAGAGGTTTTGGCGAGTGGATGTTTTAGTTAAAAAGAAATATTCTTATCTATTTGTGAGGTTTGCAGTTGCCAGTGTGTGGTAGTATCTTAAAGTGCTGGTGGCTTAGTCCTCAACCACAGAGGAGCAGAAAAGCAGTGTAAGATCAAAGTGTCCCCCATCCCCCCCCCCACCCCCGCTTCCCCGCTTTCCTGTGGAAGGGTCTGTGCTACGTCCCGGCTGAAATCTGTGAGAATTTGGCGAAACCTTGTTAAATTTTTTTTGATTGAATGTGTTTAGGGTCGCAAGGGACCCCAGCTGTTTCTTTTGTGAGCCTAAAACTGTTGGTGTTTGAAGCCAGGTCCCTGCAGAAAAGGGAAACTCGGTCTAGCAGCTTTTGATTGTGTGCAGAGAACGGAAAGCCTAGTGCCAGCTGAGGTGGCTGAGGGATTTTAGTAGAATTGTTGGATTCCTGTGAGAACTCGGTTGATACTCTGCAAAGTTCACATTTGTTAATTTTAATTATTTTAGTAGTAATATACGCAAGGCAAGGCATAACAGAAGACCCGGTTTAATAAGTGATTAATAACCAGCAATTTGGGTCAAGTGCCTGGCTGATTGTGTAGTGGTTTTTTTAAAGAGAATTTTTTTTTTCTTTCTTTTCTTTTTTTCTTTTTTGTGTGTCAAAAGGCATTGGGAAAAATAGGATCCTGAATATGGGGGCAAATGAAAGCAAAGAGATTGCCAGAGGAAGCCTTTTGGGGTGCATTTTAACACACTGGAAAGAGCTGGTGGGTTGTGATGGTACAGAAACCAGGAGGTCAAGTTATGTACACAGTGGTGGCCACTCTATAAACTTGATGAGGGAGTGAAGTGGCCAGCAAATGGTACACTGGACTATGAGACACTATTACAGTTAATGCTTTCCCTCTATCGGGAACAAAGGTGGTCAGAAGTGAGTTATGCAGATACATTTTTCAGCCTTCGAAATCACCCTGAGTGGCAAAGGCATTGTGAAATGAAGCCTCCATCTGATCCTTTAGTACTGGCCCTTGAAAAGAACAATAAAGCTACTTAAGGGAAGCCCAAACGTTGCTGCAGCACCTGCTCTATAAATCAGAGGTGCACACATCCCGACAAGGTATACCAAGTAGAGGCTTTGGAATAGGAGACAGAAGACATACTTAAACCACCTCCAAAAAGACAGGAAAGGGGGAGGGTGGGGGGAAATGCAGATTCAGAACCACCATTAACCCCAGCCTCCCCTGCTTCATCTCTAACTTCATCTTCCCTTGGAAGGACAGCAACTAAGGTAGGGGTTTCTCCACCCACTCCTGAACCATACCCACCACTGCCTAGCAGTGACAGTGAGTGGGATGAACCTGAACCTCCCCCGTCAGCCCCCAAACTACCTCCACAAGGGCCTATAGCATCCAGGACCCAAAAACAAACCACAGGGGTCATACAAGCACCTCTAAGACAAGCAATGACCTCTGATGGAGAAACAAAACTGATTAAAGTTCCCTTTTCCTCAATTGATTTAGAGATCTGGGAAAAGAGTGCTAAGGGTTATCGAAGTGATCCAATAGGGGTTGCTAAGAAAATGAAGTTTATAATTAAGCAGCATTTACCTGATTGGGCAGACCTCCAATTGCTGCTTGATGCCTTAACAGAAACTGAAAAGCAATTAGTTTTGAAAGTGGCTAAACACCTAGCCGAGGATGACTGTAGAACAACACAGGAAGATGTTAAAGATGTGTTTCCCCTTCAAGACCCAGGCTGGGATCCTAATAATGATGAGGGGTTGGGACGGTTAAAGAGATACCAGGAATTAATAGTAAAAGGGCTAGAAAGAGCAATCCCCAAAACCATAAATTGGTCAGCACTATATGCTGTCAAACAAGGCCCTTCCCAAACACCTTGTGAATTTCTAGATCACCTGGGAGATATGATGCGCCGACACACCACCCTGGATCCTGGATCTAATGAAGGGACACAGCAATTAATAAATTTATTTTTAAGACAGTCTACAAGAGACATCAGGTGGAAACTCCAGAAGATCCGGGGTCCAGACATGCAGAATTTAGAAGTTTTACTGGATGCAAGCCTAGAGAGTTTTTAGTAACAGGGAAGAAGGATATAAACAGGGGATGAAGAAATTAGTAGCAGAAGTAAGAGAGAGAGAAAAAGAAAAACAGGGGCAAGGTCCACCGAAACAGGGGCCACCCCAACTGGGAAAAGACCAGCGTGCATTCTGCAAGAAATTTGGGCACTGGAAAAACCAATGTCCAGAATTAAGAAAGGGTAATAAACATAGAAAAAGTGGTCAAAAAGGGGAAAAGGTGGTGGCTCATATAGAAGAAGACTGAGGAAGACTGGAGGGCCCTACCCTAGAGGACCCTCTGGTTATAGTCAAACTAGGGAAAAGAGAAGAAGAAGTAAAATTCCTAGCAGACACCGGGGCAACATTTTCAGTGTTAAATAAGGCCCTAATACCTGTAACCAATGACGATGTTATGGTAAAAGGAGCAACTGGCCAATCTGAAAGAGCTTATTTTTGTAAACCATTGAAGTATAAATTGAGGAAACAATGGGGAATTCATCGATTTTTATATATGCCTGGAGCTCCATCTGCACTGTTGGGCAGAGATCTGCTAGAGCAGCTGGAGGCAAAGATAATATTTAAGAATGGGGAAATTATTTTGGAGGTAAAAGATCAACAATATATAGAACTGTTAGGTTTAATGACGATAACCAAAGAAATTGAAGTTGCAAATAAGGAAGAGAATTTCAGGAAAGTAATAGATCAGGTGTTTCCTGGAGTGTGGGTTTCTGACATACCAGGCAGGGCAAAGAATGCACTACCAGTACAAATCAAACTTAAAGAAGGAGAACAGCCAGTAAGAGTCAAACAATACCCCCTAAAGAAAGAAGAGAGAGAAGGGATTAGTCCAATTATTGAAAACTTTCTGAAGATAGGACTACTGAGGGAGTGTCAGTCTGATTTCAACAGTCCTATCCTGCCAGTGAAGAAGCCCCACGGCTCATACAGGCTAGTACAGGACTTAAGGGCTGTTAACAAGATAACTGAGGACTTGTATCCAGTAGTTGCTAATCCTTATACCTTGTTGAATCGTTTAACTCCTAAACTAACCTGGTTTACTGTTTTAGATTTGGAGGATGCTTTCTTTTGCCTCCCTCTCCATTGTGGGGGTGGGCGGAGCCCTAGTTGCTTTGCCTTGGAGGGAGCCAAGCTGAGGAGTCAAGGAAGAATTTCGCAACTTCACCCAGAGCCCCTAAGACAAAGACAAACTTCTTAGCTACGGCAACCTGTCCGGAGACCCAAAAGTCCCCTCGGGATTTATGTAGATCTGTTACAATTGATTGGTTCTGTACCCTTTTCCTCCCACCCTGGTGTCCCATAAAAACCCCTGGGTTTCCTCTGGTCGGCAGAGGCACTTCGTCCTTGGATCCCTTTCACTGGTACTCTTTCAATAAAGTACCACCTGAGGAAATTCCATACGAGACCTCTCTCTCTCTCACCACGGCCGGCTAAAAGAGGGGCTAACTCACAAGGGCATGAGCTGAGAGCACTGAGCTGAAATCACGGAAAGCTGAAATCACTGAGCTGAAAAATCACTGCTCTGCCCGCTGCTGAGAAGCCCCTCTGTCAGCTGAGGAGCGCCCTGACCCCCTAAGGAGCTGTTTCTAGTGAGACATCCTTTGGGGTTGCTGTGGCTCTCTGGGTCCCAAGCGGCGGACCCCATCCACCAGCTGGAATATCTGGCGCCCGAACCACCTCTGGATTCTGATCCCCCTGCATTCCAGTGGAGAAGCTGCGCCCCTTTGACAGCTGAAAACAGCTGATTCGAGTGCTACCTCCTGGACCAGCTTTCGCTGTGTTCTAGTAACGATCCTGCCCAGGTAATTTCGCATAGGCCAGAAATAGTCTGACCAAAAGTTGATCATCAGTTTATGTGTTTAACACCCCTTTTTGTCACCCCAAATTATTCCCTTCCCTCAACCCCTGCCAAACCTCCCTCCCCCTCTCACCACAAAGCTAATTGCTCTTGCTTATATTCCCTCTCAGAAGCCCCATCCCTGTTTCAAAGATGAAATCTATCTGCGCTGATGCTGTCCTCATCGCTGCCTGGATGCTCTCCACCTTGCCTCATGCCTGCAGCTGGGTTGTCCCACAGCCTAGCCACAACGTTTGGGTAACCCTAGCAAAAACACTCCAACAAGACAATCTGTGCCTGTCTATGGGAAGCGTAGATAACACTTTCCACATGTCTGGTAGGAATTCCCTTTGTAGCAGATGACTGGCCCATCACTAACTCAGAAATCCTCCGCACCACAGGTAAGAGACCCAACTCAGTAGATACTTAGGATGAGTGGACCAAAATTCTGCCAGATGCCAAAGATGAACCCCAAGAATTAAACCTGTTGGGGTCCTCTAAGGCAACATATTGTATCAAATTCTATTTCAGACACAAAAATCAACACTGGCCAGGAATTGACCAGGCTAAAAACACTTACAGAAGAGACATATCACCAATTAATAAAGCCTACAATAATCATGATTGGTGCAACTATACCAGTCACATGCTTTCTATGTCCACTCTCCACCCCAAAGTGCTACCCAAAAGGATGTTTTTTATCTGTGGTGACAGAATATGGGCTGGGATTCCCTCACGCCTCCAAAGGGGCCCCTGTAGCCTTAGAAAGCTTTCTACTCTCACTCCAAATATTACACTACTACATAACTGAAGGAAAGCAAAGGTATCCACATGCCAAAAGAGATCCTTTTCAGAGTATGATGCAAACTGTGACAGTCATATTTACAACATACACTGGGTAGAGCGAGTTGCAGTTTCTGTGTTCACCCCTTGGTTAGCTGCGCTTAAAGCCCTTGGTGATATAGATCACCTGGGGTGCTGGCTCAGTAAGCAAGCCAATGCCACATCTGCTGTCTTAAGTGATCTTTTAAAGGATGAAGAGACTACCAGACAAGCAACCCTCCAAAACCGCGCAGCGATTGATTATCTGCTGCTTGTCAATGGACACGGATGCCAGGACTTTGATGGAATGTGCTGTTTCAACCTTTCTTCACACTCAACATCCATCCATGCGAACATACAGAAACTAGAAGGATTGGTAAAAGACATAAAAACAGAAAAGTCTCTGGACTGGATCGACAACCTCTTTGGACAATGGGGATTGACAGGATGGGTGGCCTCTTTGGTTAAAAGTGTTTTATGGATTTTCATTGTGATTGTTATCGTATTGCTTATGTTCTCATGCCTCCTATGCGGCTTTAAAAGAACGGCTGGTGAGGCTTTTTTACTAAATATAAAAGGAGGAGTTGTGGGGGTGGGCGGAGCCCCAGCTGCTTTGCCCTGGAGGGAGCCAAGCTGAGGAGTCAAGGAAGAATTTCGCAACTTCACCCAGAGCCCCTAAGACAAAGACAAACCTTCTAGCCATGGTGACCTGTCTGGAGACCCACAAGCCCCCTCGGGATTTTATGTAGATCTGTTACAATTGATTGGTTCTGTACCCTTTTTCCTCCCACCCTGGTGTCCCATAAAAACCCCTGGGTTTCCTCTGGTCGGCAGAGGTTCCTCGTCCCTGGATCCCTTTCGCTGGTACCCTTTCAATAAAGTACCACCTGAGGAAATTCCATACGAGACCTCTCTCTCTCTCACCACGGCCGGCTAAAAGAGGGGCTAACTCACAAGGGCATGAGCTGAGAGCACTGAGCTGAAATCACGGAAAGCTGAAATCACTGAGCTGAAAAATCACTGCTCTGCCCACTGCTGAGAAGCCCCTCTGCCAGCTGAGGAGCGCTCTGACCCCCTAAGGAGCTGTTTCTAGTGAGACATCCTTTGGGGTTGCTGTGGCTCTCTGGGTCCCAAGCGGTGGACCCCATCCACCAGCTGGAATACTCCATGAAGCCAGCCAGAAAATCTTTGCATTTGAGTGGGAGAACCCCAAAACGGGATGGAAGAACCAGCTCACATAGTGTGTGCTTCCCCAGGGGTACAAGAATCCACCCACTATATTTGGGGAGCAGCTTGCAAAGGACTTAGAGTCTTGGGTACCTCCACCAGGAGAAGGACAGTTGCTCCAGTATGTGGATGACCTCCTAATAGCCACCCAGACCCAGGAAACATGCGTGGACTAGACGGTAAGCCTCGTAAACTTTTTGGGCCTGCAGGGGTATTGAGTATCTCAAAAGAAAGCCCAAATAGTGAAGCAAACAGTAATTTACCTGGGCTATGAAGTGAGTGCTAGACAAAGAACCCTAGGGCAAGATGGCAAAGAGGCAATAAGCCAGACCCCAAAGCCTCAGACAATGAAGGAACTGAGAACCTTCTTAGGTATGACAGGATGGTGCAGACTGTGGATTTATAATTATGGATTACTTGTTAAACCTCTGTATGCCTTGATCACGGAAGGAAGCAGAGAGCTTCAATGACAAAAGAAGCAGCTCAAGCTTTTGACCAGCTAAAAAAGGCCCTCATGTGAGCACCAGCCTTTGGACTTCCAGATGTGAGTAGGCCATTCTTTTTGTTTTCTCATGAGAAGCAAGGGATTGCTTTAGGGATACTAGCACAAAATCTAGGTCCATATCGAAGGGTAGTTGCCTACCTCTCTAAACAGCTGGATACGGCAGCTAAGGGGTGGCCAGGGTGCCTCAGAGCCATCGCAGCAGTGGCAGTGAACATCCAAGAGGCATGCAAGTTCACCCTGGGTCAGAAGATGACAGTGCTAGTGTCTCACACAGTGTCTACAGTCCTGGAAACGAAAGGGGGGCACTGGCTCTCCCCACAGAGATTCCTGAAGTACCAAGCTATACTGGTGGAACAAGATGATGTTGAGATTGTGGTAACTAACATTGTGAACCCAGCTTCCTTCCTCAGTGGCAGTATGGGAGAACCAGTGATCCATGATTGCCTGGAGACCATTGAAGCCACCTACTCCAGTCGCCTGGATCTGAAAGATACCCCGCTTGAAAATGTCGAGACTTGGTTTACTGATGGGAGCAGCTATGTCATCAGTGGAAAGAGACATGCTGGGTATGCAGTTACCACAAGCAGAGAGGTAATAGAGTCCAAACCATTACCAACAAATACCTCTGCACAAAAGGCTGAAATAATTGCCTTAATTCGAGCTCTGGAGCTGGCAAAAGGAAAAAGAATTAACATCTATACGGACTCAAGGTATGCATTTGGAGTAGTTCATGCACATGGAGCCATTTGGAAAGAGAGAAGACTGTTAAACTCACAAGGGAAGAACATTAAACACGCACAAGAAATATTGAGACTGTTAGATGCAGTGCAACTGCCTAAAAAAGTAGCCATCATGTGTGGTAGTGTGTTTTGGTTATGTATGGTTTTTATTATTTGAAGTTATTTATAATGGTTTGTTCCATGTATCCCTTTGGTTATTCCCCGCTTGGTTTACCCCAGTCACTGTTTTCTGTCAATCCTTTGTTATGTAACCCAGGGGCCCTGCCTATCACCTCGAGGCCTCTCCTTACCTCTGGAAAGTTCTAGGGAGAGCCTCGAGGGATAGGACAGGATTCCAGATTTCCCCTCCTTCCCCACCTTGGTTTGTTCCCCTGTGTGTCTATTGTGTCTTGAGCCACGCCTGAGTTACCTCTGATTGGACCCACACAGAACCCATCCCTCTGTACCACCCCCGGGATAAAAGTTACTGCACAAAGGATGACTCTGGACTCTGTCGAGGCAGACGCCCTGGGCAAATAAACCCAGTTTGGTTGACCCTCGACAGCGTCCCCCCTTTCTCTCTCGCGCCATCACTGCCTCCAGCCAAGGGCCAGCCAGGACCCACAGGATCTCGAAGGTGACCCGGTCACTGGAGAGTACCTTTCCTGCAGCGGTGTCAGGGTTAGCCAGGGCAGGAACAGCCGCGACAACGGTACAGCTGGCGCCCATCACGTGGAGCCCTTTTGAGGCCGCTGACCACGAGGCAGTAGCGTGGTGACCGACGCGGTTGGCCCGAGGACATCTCCGGACCCCGTGGATTGCATACCTGGATCGCTGGAATTTATTCCTGCGGAACTGCAGGGGCTTTCGGCACGCCACGCACCTACCAGTCGTAGCAGCCCTTCCTGGGTGCGCTCCTGGTAGGAGGGGAAGGTAGCTTCTCCTGCACCCAGAGAAGTCTTCCCCAGGCGGAGAGGACCAACACCGCCGGCTTTGAAGATCCCATCCCGGAGCGGTAAGTGGTCAGCCCCTGACGGGGCGCACTTGGTAAAGGCTTCGAGCCTGGAGGCTTTACGCCTCATCTGGGAAAGCAGCTCCGTTTGAGCCTGCTTTGGACTGCGCAGTCCCGGGGGGGGGAAAGACTGTTTCTGCCCTCTCCCGAGAAATTACTCCGGGAAAATTTGTGTTCGTTTTAGTTTGATATTTGCTTTTGATTTTATGGGTGAGTACCCTTTCCAACAAGTGGTTGGTTTGTGGTTTTGCTGCTGACTCTCTTTTTGTTTGTGCGCGGCACCCCGGGGGTGTGGATTTCTGGGTGTCCCCTCCGGTTTTAAGTGTGTCTTGGGGGCGCTGGTTTTTGATTTTAATTTTTCGTTTGTCCGGTTGTGTTGGTGAGCGGTGAAATTACATCGAGCCATAATGGGTGCCAGGCTCTCCACCGCCCAGAAAGAGGTTTTTTATACAGTTTCTGGTGTTCTGTCAGTTTCTAATGTTAAATTCTCGAAGGGTGAGCTGAAGCGGTTTGTCAGACGGCTTTTCCTCCACTTCCCACAGACATCTCCTGAGATTGTCACTGAAATCCAATATTGGGACTCAGTGATTGAAAAATTTGATCAATTGGCGCGATCGGGAGATGTTCAAGTTGTAAAAATGATGTTTTGGCCGACGCAGATCCGATCTGCGCTTTTGGTGATTAAGGGAGTGGAGAAAAGGCAGCCCTCTCGAGATAATGTTGTTTCCCCCAGTTCGGTTTCTCCTCACCCCAGTCCCAAATCCCTCTACCCCAAAGCAGGTATTCTTAAGGGAGCGGCAGGAAGGCAGAAGCCTTCTCCCGCCAACCCTGGCTCCCCTAGAATACCGGAGTCCCCTCGCTCGGGTAGTCTTGGCCGGACTGCTCGGGATTCCTGCGGCAGCCCTGGCCAGGCTGCTCAGGATTTTTCCTTTCCCCGTTCTTTCCCCAGTGACAAACCCCGTGTTCGGTTCAGTTTGGCAGGGGGGGAGATGCCACAAAATGGCGGCGACCGCATGGCACGGTCGTCCTCCTTGCATTCTTTTCCCGCCTTTACCCCCTCTCCTTCCCAGAACCCTTTTCGTTCCCCGACTAACCCCTTCCTTTCCGGAACCCCTCCCTCTCCCCGAGCTCCTCCTCCTTGGCAGTCTCCTCCCTTGCGCTCCTCCCATAGACCTGCCCCTCGGGTGACATCATCAGGGTGTCAGACCACTCCCCCTGAGTGCCCAAGGCCACGCCCATCTCCTGGTTCCCACGCTCCCCCTCCCAGTTCCCACGCTCTCTCTTCCGGTTCCCACGGTTGGAGCTCGGACGAGGATGAGCCGGAACTGGAAGGCCCGGGCCAGGATCTAATCCCTTCGCTTGCTCCAGTCACATACCGGCGGTCAAGAGGAGGGAATAGTACCACCCCATCCTGGCAACCGCTGTCGCCCAAGGTAGTACAGGATCTGTGCAAGGCCCTCAAAGAATACGGGCGGGATAGTCCGTATTTTAGAGGAGTGTTAAATGCCCAATTGACCGGGAGTGTAGTAGTCCCATACGACCTAAAGTACCTTTTCAGGTCTATCCTGAACGCTACAGAATATAAGGTTTGGGAGAGATCGTGGAAGCGTATTTTACAGGACTCCCTCCTGAGTCTGTTAGAAGATCCTACTACAGCGACAGATGAGAAAGGGCTTGATCTCACCCTTGAACACCTAAGCGGTGAGGGCCGGTGGGCAGATGCGAGGGTGCAGGCTTCTGACATCCCACCCCCCGTCCTAGAAAGAATCACAGAGGCCGTGGAAAAGGCATTTTTAAAAATGCAGCCTGCGGGTCCCCTCCCGCATCATTCAAAGATTTTTCAGGGTCCATCTGAGCCGTTCATTCACTTTGTCGAGCATCTCACCAAGGCTGTCGAAATCCAGGTTCGGCGAGAGGCGACTCGAGAGGAGGTGTTGGAGCAGTTGGCATTCGCAAATGCCAACGAGAAGTGCAAAGCTGCAATCCTTACATTGCCGCTGAATCCTCCTCCTACACTGGACGATATGCTCGAGGTCTGCGAGCGAAGAGTTCCACTCATTGGGCCCTCAGGAGATCAAAGGAAGGAGAGACCTCCTGCTGCTGCTGCCGCTGTTGCTACTGATGCCCGACCATCGGCTGTTCCGTCGGCTTCCCGCACCCTGGCTCAGAGGAAGCGCTCCTTTCGGGGAGCCGCTGATAGGCCTTGTGCATTGTGCGGGAAAGGGGGACATTGGTGTCAGCAATGCCCCCTAAAGCAAGAATTTGACAAGTTCAGGGACGGGAAGGGAAAAGGGGGGGGTTGTAGCTGCCCGACAAGGCATCAAAAAAACTAGAGGGAGAGCGCGGGACCACCCAGCGTGATGACAAAAATCGGGTGGCCCGAGCAAAAAGGGGGGGGGGAAGGGAGAAATCCTCTGGACTGAAGGCTGAAATAATTGCCTTAATTCGAGCTCTGGAGCTGGCAAAAGGAAAAAGAATTAACATCTATACGGACTCAAGGTATGCATTTGGAGTAGTTCATGCACATGGAGCCATTTGGAAAGAGAGAAGACTGTTAAACTCACAAGGGAAGAACATTAAACACGCACAAGAAATATTGAGACTGTTAGATGCAGTGCAACTGCCTAAAAAAGTAGCCATCATGCACATCAAGGCACACCAGAAAGTGAGCTCGGAGTTGGAAGAGGGGAACATGCTAGCGGATAGAGAGGCAAAAGAAGCAGCAAAAAGCGAAACAACTGATGAAACAATTGAAGCAGCATTAATCCCAGATAGAAAAATTTCTATTGAAGGTAAGCCAATATACAATAAAAAAAAATAAGACACTTATTAAGGCAGAAAAGGCAAGTTATAACCAGGAGGAATGGACTGTGACAGAAGAAAGAAAACTTGTAGTACCCTCCTATTTGTTGTGGTCATTAGTACAGAGGGAACATGAGAAAACACACTGGGGAATAGATGCCCTGTATAACCATTTAAAAGAAAGAATCATGGCCAGGAAATTGCAGGGTACAGTGATACAAGTAACTCGTCAGTGTAGTCTTTGCCTCCGAACTAATCCCAAAAACACCCCAAAGCCTAAAGTGGGACAAATTGAGAAAGGCTGTTGACCTAAGCAACAATGGCAAATTGACTTTACAGAGCTGCCCAGGAAGATGGGATATCGTTACCTATTGGTAAGGTTAACTGATACTTTTTCAGGATGGCCAGAAGCCTTTCCTGCCAAAACAGCTAAGGCCCGAGAGGTAACCAAAGCACTGTTGCAAGAAATAATACCTCGTTTTGGAGTTCCAGCCACCATATCCTCAGATAGAGGACCACACTTTATTTCAAAAATTGTACAGCAAATAAGCAACCATCTGGGAATAGACTGGGAATTACATACCCCATATCACCCTCAATCTAGTGGCCAAGTGGAAAAAATGAACCACTTGATTAAACAACAAATAGTGAGACTGGGGCAAGAAGCAAATTTGCCCTGGCCCCAGGCTCTCCCATTGGCATTACTGCGAATTCGAACAAAACCAAGGGCAAAAGAGAAACTGAGCCCGTTTGAAATATTATATGGAAGGCCATATGCAGTTCAAGATGGAACAACACCCATGCAAGTAGGGGAAGAAACCCTACATAGATATAAGGTGGCACTAAATAGACAATTCAGAGAAACTGAGAAACATGTGGCTGGAGCTCAAAACAGGGAATTAGATGGGCCAGTACATGATATACAACCTGGGGATTATGTATATATTAAGTCTTTTGCAGAAAAGACCTTGAAACCACAGTGGGAAGGACCATTCCAGGTGCTTCTTACTACCTTCACTGCAATCAAGGTCAAGGAACAGAAGGCCTGAATCCATCACTCCCGAGTGAAGAAAGCCCCAGAAGGAATCTGGAAGATCACACCAGGCGATAATGAACTGAAGCTGAAGCTCACTCGGAATCATGGACAGATGTATTAACAGTATGGACATTATGTGGAAAGTTGTAATTATTGCAGTAATTCCCTTAACCATAACGAGAGTCAATGCAGTACCACGCAGGTACAATGTGACCGAGATAAATAGGTGTCAAGAAATTGAAGGAAAATGGCAAACGGTTAATCTAGAGCCCTGCACTGCAAGGAGACAACTAGGATACATATGTGAGGGGACATTAGAAGGTGTCAAAGACACTTGCTTAGATACAGATCAAAATATTTGTCACTTTGAAATGCATCCAGGCGAACAGAAAACTTCACTGGTATATACAGGACAAGGTTGTGTCTGTCAAAGGACAGCGTGCCCCATCATAAGGATAAACAGCCAAATTGTAAGGGAGACCAAATTCAACTTGTGTGTTTGCAATTTTGTCAGAATTAAGGGATGTGATTTTTCCTATCGAGCACCTGCAGTACAACAACTATCGAGCACAACAATATATAAAGACTAACCTAACTACTGTGCAGAGGATACTGCCTGTGCCCATAGGGATGAATTTGACTCTAGTTGCTCAATTGATGAAACACCCCGAACTGAGAGAAATCTTAAAGGAAATTAGAGAAGGGGGCAAAAAGACATTAATTACAATTCACCATGATACAGAGACCATCAAAGGAGTTTTTAAAAGGTTTGAAGAACATTTGTCTCATCATTGGTGGGATGTTCTTTTTGGGTGGTCTCCAACAGCAACTGGTATACTAAACACCTTAGTCCACCCCATAGTTGTGTTGCTTATTTTAGTTAGTATAAGTTTAATTTTATCTGTTGCAATACTTGTTTGGAATTGGAGGATGCTACGACGAGTAGCCACCTTAACCTCACTATCAAAAGCATATGGCTTAGTCTTGAGAGACACCAGCTGTGCGGCTTGGATAGATGAAGAAGACTCTCTATACTGAGTAAAGGAATTTACTCACTTTAAAGAAGAAGTGGGGAATGAGATATTAATTTTGAAGAATTAAGGACTTTAGTTAAACTAGATATTGCTGACATAGATTTCCCTTTACATTTTGAAGAATAAAGGACTTTAGTTAAACTAAAGTTAAACTAAATATCTAGTTAAACTAAATATTGCTGACGTAGACTTCCCTAACTAGACATTGTTGAGGTAAGCTTCCCTTTTTTTTTAACATAAGCCGGATTTAAGGAAATGATAAATCAGGAGACCTGTCAACTTAATCAATAGACTCCAAGAACACAATGTGATCATAAATCAGATAGTCTTGAGAAAACAGGATCCAGGTGTCACCAACACTAAAAGGTTAAAAAGTCAAAGCGAGGAAGACACATCTTACTCCATCATTTTGAGACCCCACCCCATAAGAAGGACCACCGACCCATTTCAAAGAACAAACTACACATGCTTAATTGCTTTTTGGCTAATTACCATATGAAGCAGGGAATGGGATGGACCAGAGTTATGAATATACATTTGTGTTTTGGGTATTCAACACTTTTGTACATAAAAAGACCCTGTGAGCATCTGTAAATTGCGCGTGTGTATTTGGGAGCTATCCCGCACGCTGCCCGGCGTCATAACAAACATACACTTTCTAACTTCAAACTGTTAGAGAGTCTTTGTCCATCATAGTTAAATATTGGTATTAAATCAATATCCATATTTTTTTAACAAACCACTAGCGCACACAGGGAGCAGAGCCCTCGGCAGCCGGGGCACGGATTGCAGCTCCTCCTCTGCCCCTATGCCCCCTGCAGCACCCCTCTGCCCGCGTTCACCCTGACAGACGCGCTGGAGGTCTGGTTTGCGTCCCCTGAGGTGCCGCCCAGCGATCCCTGAGAAGACCACAGAGCCTGTGGCCACACGGCTTCCTGCCCCGGCAGGGCTCAGCCCGGGCCCTTGCCGCACGCTGCCGCCCCAGGGCACGGCTGCCAGAGGGCGGCGGCGGCCCCGAGGCCGGGCGGGGCTCCACGGCGCCGGGCCCGGCCGCCGCCGCAGCCGGGGCAGCGGCCGGGGTCGGGGTGGGGGCCGAGCTGCGGCGGGCCGGGGAGGGAGCCCGGGCCCGTGGCTCACCGATGAACCTGAGGGCCGCCTCTCGCAGGGGCTCCTGTGGGCTCTCCAGGTACGGCAGGGCCTGGCGCAGGGTCTCGGCCGCTCGGCTCCTGTCGTCTGTCAGCTGCAGAGAGCGGCAGCAGGGAAGGGTCGGCGCGGGCTCTGCCCCTCGGCCGGGCTCTCGCCGCGCCCGGCCCCGGCCTCCCCTGCCCGCACAGCCCCGAGGCCCGGGCAGCAGCCGCCGGCGCCGGGCTCTGCAGCGGGCACAGGGCCGAGTGCTGCCCGGGGAGCCGCGGGGCCGCCCCGCCCTGCAGCCCCGCTGGGCCGGGGCTCCACGGGCACCCGGCTCGGGGCCGCCGGAGCCTGGAGAAGAGCCCGCGCGGCCCGGGGAAGGGAGCGGCGTGTGGGGCACAGGCTGGAGCCCCTGGCTGCAGTGCTGGGTAAGGGGCCACAGCTGCCAGCCCCACACACTGAGCGCCAGGGGCAGGCATACTCTCCAGGCCATCCTTACCAAACACTCAGTGATTTTCAATGTCTGCTCTTTCTTCAGCACCTCCTGGAGATCCGTCTTCATCAAGAACTTGGTCGCACAATGCAATGTTTCCCGAGAGGCCTGGAGAGCAGCAGAAATGCCGAGATGGCACCACTGTCCATGACGCAGGACTTTCATCCCTGTGCCGAGGCCAGAGGGAGGCTGCAGCCTGGGAGGCACCAGGGCAGGAGGCAGCCGAGCCCCCTCCAGGGATGCACCAGCATCACACAAAACCTCACCTTTGCCATGTCCCGGTTCTCATCATGGCAGTGCAAGAAGAGAGGGAGCAGGCTCTGGCTCACAATTCTCTCCAGGGGCTTTTTCCCCTCGCCCACTACCAACTCCATCACTTTCTGAAGAAGTTGAACGGAGAGGAGCTGCACATGGCTGTTGTCCTGTAGGAAAGAAGGAGGAAATGACCTAAGCACATACTTCTCCAACCCACATGGAGAAAGGCAGGAAAATCCACCAAGCACAATGTTTCTGGGCCGCAGCCAGTGCCTGTGACTAGCGGCAACAGAGTCTTATGTTTTCAAAGAGTGGCCGCAGTAGACTGGCCAGGATCAGGGCAGAAGTGCAGTAGTGAGCAGGGGCACAGCTGCCAGCCCCACACACTGAGCACTAGGGGCAGGGGGCTTCTCCAGTCTGAGGCACTTCCAGGCTGTCTTTACCAGGCACTCAGGAAACATCCACAGCTTCTTCTTCTTCAGCAGGTTCTTAAGATTTCTCCTCTTCAGGAACTTGGCCAGACAAATCAGCATTATCCGAGAGGCCTGGAGAGCAGCAGAGATGTGTAGATGGATCCCCAGTTCAGGGCACATGGCTGTGTACAGGCCTGGAGGGAGCTGCAAGCCTGCAAGGCACCAGGGCAGGAGGCATCTGAGCCAGAGGGACACACCAGCAGCACATGAATCCTCACCTCTGCCAGAAGCCAATTCTCATCATGACAGTGGAAGTACAGCAGGAGCAGGCTTCTGCACACGTGTGTCTTCAAGGCCTTTTTATTCTTTTCCACTAGAACAGTCACCAATTTTCAGAAGAGCAAGGACAACAGCTGCACCTGGCCATTATCCTGTATGAAAGGAAGGAAGATCGGCTGCTCAGGGCTCAGCTGGGCATGAGCCTGCAAAAACCCACAGGGCACCAAGCGTTTGGTAGGCACCCTGTAGCTGTGGCTGGGGGCACGCAGCCTTATGTGGTCAAAGAGTGGCAGAAGCACCCGAACCAGCTGCAGGGTGATGGGGCTGGGTATCAGCATCTTCTTGTCCAAAACTGCAAAGCTGAGTATCATGGCTGTTAAAAATGGGCCAGGAGACCTGCTCCTTTGAAAGGCCTTTATTAGTCAGCTCTTTCAAGGGGGAACTCGAGGGGTTGCCTGCGCCGTTGCCGCTCCTGTTGCCGTTCTCGCTCTTCTCGCCCCTACTGCCGTTCTCGTTTGGGCCGCCGCTGAGGATGAGGTGTCAGACGAATCTGCTGCTCTTGCCGCAGAGTCGGGAGTTCCAGCCTCGTGGGAATCCCCAGGAACTCGACTGGGCTTGTGTTGTCTAGGGTTGTCACCTTTGCTCAATCTTTTTGTGGTCATGGCAAGGCGGCAGAAGCAGAATCAGTCCCTAGGTAGCTAAGGGTCTTCTCGGTGTTGTAGTGTTTCCCTTTTATCTGGATTTTGTGCTGGGTTGCAGCTTTTGGGTCCTTTTGCCAGCAACTGCACTTCGGTTTGGAGCGGTGCACCATGGGAGTCCTTGGATTTTCCTATTAGGCGGGGCCAGCAGTTCGAGGAGCCGGCGGGGAATGGCTAGCCCGACGGAAGGGGAAGGGAACCCGGGGTTTTAGAGGGGGTATACAACTTGGAATAAGGTTTTGAAGGTACAAATCTTGGTACAAACAGCAGAACATTTTTTAGCAGACAGGGTACAACTGGCATAACATTTTAAACAGCATAACCTTCCTAACAAAGGACAGACTGTGTCAAAAATGGGAGTTTCTTACATTTTATTCATTTCAGTTCCCCCTCTATTTCTTTGATTTGGCCTTTGCCCGCATCAATTGGCAGTTTCTGATTCATGGAAGTATATTTTTCACTTAGTTCTTCAGTTTGGGGTTCTAATCAATAGGTAAGTTTTTACTGAGTGGGTTCATGTTAAATCTGTAACTCCCTCTGGATTGTCCAACTTTTCAAAGCAAAACAATTCTCTTATAGGGCACTCTCCAGTTAGGCGCTGCTTAAATGTTGCAGCATTTCTTGCAATCCAGTATTGCTTTATATCAAAACATGTGGGATTCACATGAGCGTGAACTCTTATAAGGGACTGCAGATTCTCCCCGTCATAGATGGGATGGTGTGTTTGCTCATTAATAGGACTATGATTAGTCCTTCCAAGAGTCCAGTATGAACCATTATCTCGATCTCACCTGGTCTTACCTCTTGGGTTGGGGAAGTGGGATAGTAGCTCTTAGAGCAAGCTCTTTCAGTGTGTTTGTTCATTAATAGGACTATGATTAGTCCTCCCAAGAGTTCAGTATGAACCACTGTCTCGATCTCACCTGGTCTTGCCTCTTGGGTTGGGGAAGTTATCTAGCTGGCCTTATGGAGTTCCTTTCAGTGTGTTCCCACTTCTTTTTCAGTTTTTGATTAGCCCTTCTGTGTTGTGCCCTGTGAGAGATCTGTAATGATATTATTATCACAACTCTTTAAAACAGCTTAACACTTCATGATAACTTAGAACAACAACTTACAGAGAACATTTTTTATGACAACTTTTGATAATAACTTGGAAAGATTTTAAACAATGGGTTTTCTTTCGTTCTTAATTGGGCTTTGGTTGTCTCTTGAAGGTTATTTTAAGTGTGTCTGGGTCTAATGGTAGTCCATTCGGAGGGAGTCCTTGCTGGGGTAACAGAGTCACTGGGAAGTGGCAATGGTCTTTTTACTCGGGATATGTGTGTTCAGTCCTTTTCTTGGGTTCTCACTGCAGTGTGGGTTGTGAGCATGACCTGGAACAGACCTTCGAATTTGGGGGTTAGTGGGGCAGTGTTCTAATTTAATCAGATTTAATCAGGACCCAGTCTCCTGGCTTTTTTTGGTGTACATCTGTGTCCAAGGGAGAGGTTTGAGGAAGATACCCTTATTTTTTACGACCGGCCAATGTTTTTCCAATTGTTTTTATATATTCTTGAGTGGCTGCCTTCCCTTCTAAATAATCTCCAGTGCTGTAAGGAGTTAGTAAGAAAGGGAGTTCAAACATCATTTCATATGGTGAAGCCCCTATGTCAGACCTTGGTCTAACTCGGATTCTCAAGAGTGCTAGGGGCAGACATTTTAGCCAAATCATTCCAGTTTCTGTTACTAATTTAGTTAATACATTTTTGAGGGTTTTATTCATCCTCTCAACTCTCCCTGAGCTTTGAGGATGCCAGGGTGTATGTAACCGCCACCTAATTCCCAAGGCTTTAACAACACCATGCAGGACTTGTGCTACAAAGTGGGAGCCTCTGTCTGAATGGATGTTATTTACCAGTCCATACCGGGGGATGATGTGTTCTAGTAGTATCTTTATTACCACTTGTGCTGTTTCCCTTTTTGTAGGGAAAGCTTCCACCCAGTGCATTAAGTGATCAATTATAACCAATAGATGTTTGTACCCTTGTACTGGAGGCATTTCTGTGAAGTCTATTTGTATACTCTGAAAGGGTCTTAATGCTATTTGTCTTCCCCCTGGTGTGGGCTTTCTCATTACTTTTTGATTTACTTTCTGACAAATTAGGCATCCTTCAGTAACTGCTTTAGCCAGGTTATAGACTCCAATACATAGGTGTTCTCTCAGGAAATGATCACACAACCCTTTGGTGCCCCAGTGAGTTAAGTTGTGTATTTCTGCCAGTATCTTTCGAGCTATTGCCTTATTTAGGAATTTTCTTCCATCTGGGGTCAGCCATTCCCCTTGCTTCCCTTGGTGTAAACCTAACTTCTTTATTTCTTTTAATTCATTCTCATCATACATTGGTTTTCCTACTTTGTCAGCTGGTATATAATTCAAGGTAAGAATTTTTATTGGTTCCCCCAGCTTTTGAGCTGCTAGTTTGGCTGCTTGATCTGCTATTTGGTTGCCCCTTCCTTCAAATGTGTCCCCTTTTTGATGTCCCTTGACATGTACAATTGCTGTTTCTTGGGGCTTCGTAAGAGATTCTAATACCAATTTAATTAATTCTTTATGTATCAGATCTTTCCCTTTTGAATTTAGATAGCCTCTTTTTTCCCAGATCTTTCTAAATATGTGTACTATTCCAAATGCATATCGCGAGTCTTGTAGATTGTACCTCGGTCTTGTTCTAATAAATCTAATCCCCTCTTGAGGGCATGGACTTCACAACAATGGGCAGACCAGTTTGGGGGTAGTTTTTCTTTTTCTATAACTTTTAAATTGTCCTTTTCTAGGAAGAATCCCTACTCCCAACTGAACTGCAGGTCTCTTCCCAGCAGGTTATTGTCTACTTTGGATAGATATACTAAATCAGTGACACATCTTCTGGAATTTCCTTTAATTTCCACATTTTCTATAACTGAAGCTCTGAAAGACTCCCCTTCTGCTCCTAGGACTTCATATGTTTTTTTTCCAATCGCAATTCCAACTGGAAGTCGGTTGATACATGATTTATCTGCACTAGTATCTACTAAAACTTCAAACTCTTCATGTTGGGGACCTACTTCAAAATTTACTATGGGCCCTTCCTGAGGTTTCATGGGGTCCCCTAACGCATTAGGCCCATGACACCCCTAATCCTCCTTGACCTCTCCCTTCAATAATTTTTCTAATGCCTCCTGCTCCCTCATGACAGCTTCATCAAATGACACTTTTTTTCAATGTTTCTTTAAGTGTCCTGTTTCTCCACAATAATAAGAGGCTCGGGTCTCTCCTGGTCTCTGAGGAGTACCCCAAGGTGGTGGGTTCTTTCCTCTTCCCTTTCCTGGTAAAGATTTTGTGTTTCCTTCACACTTTGTATCCTCTTTGAGATCCCTAACACTCTCCCTAGCCACGGCTACCATAATCCTGGTTTTTGCCTTTGCTTTTTCTTCTTCCCTCCTAACGTATACTCTTAGGGCTTCCCTTAATAACTCATTTATTTCTCGGTCTTGCCAGTCCTCCATCTTTTCAAGTTTTCTCCTGATATCCAGCCAGGATTTTGTGACAAACTAATTTTAATAATATCTGTCCCTCTGGGCTATCTGGATCCAAATTAGAATATTGCTGGAAATTCTGTCTGAGCCTGCTCAGCCAGGCTGCTGGGGTTTCATCTTTCTCTTGGGCCCTGTCAAAGGCTAATTTGGTGTTACTACTCCAGGGAACTGATTCTTTAATGCTTCTTATTACCAGGTTTCTATAGTCTTCCATATGTCTCCTCCCTTCTCCTCTGTTTGGGTCCCGCCCTGGGTCAGCTACTGGCAACTTCTGGTGACCGGGGGGGCCCATTCGGTTTTCTCTTTCCCAGATGCGCATCCACGCTGTCCTAACCAGCTGAACCTCGTCTGGATTGAAGAGTATATTTAAGATGGAGTTTAGTTTCCCCCATGTATAAATATTCAGGCCTACAAACTGGTCAATCTGGTTGGCAATTCCCACTGGGTTTTCAACTAGATTCCCCAGCTCTTTTTTAAAATTTCTGACTTCTGACATTGCTAAAGGTGCATTGACAAACCCTATTCCTCCAATTGCCCCACCTATCGGGACCTCCCTTAGGGGAAAGAGTTTGGTTTTTGACCTGGGGTTACTGCAAGGTCCTTCTGGGTTTTCTATTGCCTGACAGGATGCACTGTTAGGTGACAGACCCAGCTCCCAGCTGTGAGGAGGTGCAGGGATTGTGGATAGTGAAGGAGAGGAGGCTAGACCAGTGTTAGGAAACAGCAGAGGGTAAGAGGGGTTAGATAAGAGGGATGTAATCATTAAGGATTGTTTTGTTGGGGTATAAGCTGGAGGGGGGCGAGTTGGGGAAGGAACAGGGATCACAGTTTGGGAAGGTGGAGTATGATTTTCAGGTGAGGTTGGAGGATTAGTAGGGATAGTTTGTGGTACTTCAGGATAAACTGGAGGAGGAGGCAAATGTCCTAAGGGGTCCCAATTATGGCTAGCTTATTCTTGGTTCCCCTTCTCCTTTTCATTCCTTTGTTTCTCTCTTTCCTCTTCAACTGGCCTCAGCTTACTTATGTATGCCCCCATTTTCACTGGGTCTCAAATAAAAACTACGGTGCTCTTACCCTAATGGAAACTTTACTTCAGGGTAACACAAAGCAAAATTATCTGACCTTGTTTTAACTAAACTTCCTTAAGGTGCCCCTACACAAATGTAAATTTAAAGATGGGCAACCCAAATTTTAACTCTCACTCACTCTTTGAACACTCATAAGTAGCCCCAGGGAACCTCTCTCAGGGTTTGGGCACTACCCCTGCCAGTGCTCGGAATGCCCCACAGGTAGCCTCGTGACCCGCCCTTAGGGCCTCAGCCACTACCCCTTAGCCAGCACTCCTTTTCTCTCCTGTACGTCGGGCAAATCCCCGTAAGTGGCCAAGACTCAGACATACAGTGTACGACTTACTCACTCACCCTATTGTTAAGTCCCTCGCACTTTGGAACTTCCCTAACTCTCACTCCTCTGCACCCAGACAGCGTCCTCTTGGGCACCCCCGACCAGTTCTACCTCTCTGTACCTGGACAGCGTACCTCTTCCCTAGGCACCCCCGACCAATATGACACCCTCGAACCCAGAAAGCGTACCCAAGATACCTCCGACCAATGCAGACTCTTTTATCCCAGCACCCCGACAGCTACCCCAGCGAGCATCCAAAGCACACCGAAAGCAGCCTATCCTTGCTACCCCAGCCGGTACTCAGACACCCCAGGCCGTAGCTTCAGCCAGTGCTCTCTTTCTCTCCCCACACCCCGGTGGTTATCCCAGTCAGTGTCCACTCACAAGCCCCGAAAGTAGTGTGGGCAACCTGCCCTTAGGGTTCCAGCTGCTACCCCAGCCAGCGTTAGTCGCTTGTGACACCCCGGGCTATAACCTCAGCCAGTGCGGTGTGTGCCTCACCCTGCTCGAGCTATTTTGCACTCTTGAAGTTGGCCCAAGCCTATTAGAATGGGGGGGGGGACACCAGTCCTGCCACACACGTCCTTGACGTGCCACTCACTCTCTAAATTCCTCTGCACGTCCGGAGGGGGCCCCTACGCCCCTGGAAACGCCTCAGTCACTCCCAGTCCACTCGCTTCCTGCTTTTCCCGGCCGGCCCCCTCGCGGGGGTGTGGAAACGTGGTACTCAGCAGTCCAAACTCGCTTGGGGGGTCCGAGCTGCCGGGCCCTCTCTCATTCACTCCACACTCGCTCGTCTCCACTCCCGTCACCAGTTGTTCTTACCGATACTGCTCCGTGGTGTCCCACGAGGCTAGCGAGCATCGTCCTCTGGTCTAGGATGTCCAGCTGTCCAAGAGGCCCGAGGCTGGGCTGCACCTTCCCATCCGGGTCCTCTTCTGGGCGTGGTTATATCCTGGACGAGTCCCCAAAACTGTTCAAAATGGGCCAGGAGACCTGCTCCTTTGAAAGGCTTTATTAGTCAGCTCTTTCAAGGGGGAACTCGAGGGGTTGCCTGGCCCCAGCTTACTCTGCTCTTGTAAAACCGCAGAAAGAAGGGCGAGCATTCTCCCTCTTCCAGAGACGCTAGAGGCAAGAACTACAGTCCACAGCTTTCCTTGCTCCTAGAGAGCACAAAATACACGCAGGGCTCCTGTTTCGAGCAAATCCACCAAACTCCCCGTGAAAGCCACCCAAACCGGCTTGCAGCATTCTCCCTCTTCTCGTGACACGAGAGGCACCAACTACAGACCGCAGCCTTCTCTGCTCCTAGAGAGCACAAAATACACGCAGAGCTCCACTTTCAAGCTAAGCCACAAATCCCCTTCTGAGCAAACCGAAACCTGCCTACAGCATTCTCCCTCTTCTCGTGACATGGGAGGCATGATCAATGGTCCCGAGCTTTCTCTGCTCTTGTAAAGCGCAGAAAGAACGTCGAGCTCCTGTTTCGAGCAAAGCAAGGGAGCCCTTTTCTGAGCACACCCAAACCAGCTTGCAGCATTCTCCCTCTTCGCGTGAGACCAGAGGCACGAACTACAGTCCACAGGTTTCTCTGCTCCTAGAGAGCACAAAATAAACACAGAGCTCCACTTTCAAGCTAAGCCATAGAAACCCCTTCTGAGCACACCCAAACCGGCTTGCAGCATTCTCCCTCTTCCCGAGACTCTTGAGGCATGAACTACAGTCCACAACTTTCTCTGATCCTAGGGAGCACTAAATACATGCAGGGCTCCTGTTTGGAGCAAATCCACAAAAGACCGACTCTGAGGCCACCGCAACTGGCTTTCAGAATTCACGCTCATCGCATGCCACTACATGTAAAACGGAAGGTCCACAGCTTTGTCTGCTGTTGGAGAGCACAGAAGGCATGGCAAGCTCTTGTTTCCAGCTAAGCCAAAGAACCCGTTTTGGAGCACACCCAAACCGGCTTGCAGCATTCTCCCACTTCTCGTGACACTAGAGGCACGAACTAGAGTCCACAGCCATTTCTGCTCCTAGGGAGCACAAAATACACACAAGGCTCCTGTTTCGAGCAAATCTGCAAAACTCCCCTCGAAAGCCACCCAAACCGGCTTGCAGGATTCTTTTTCTTCTCGTGACCCGAGAGGCATGATCGATGGTCCCCAGCTTTCTCTGCTCTTGTAAAGCGCAGAAATAACGGCGAACTCCTGTTTCGAGCAAAGCAAGGTAGACCACTTCTGAGCACACGCAAAACGGCTTGCAGCATTCTCCCTCTTCCCTTGACACGAGAGGCAGGAACTACAGTCCAGAGATTTCTCTGCTCCTAGAGAGCTCAAAATGTACACAGAGCTCCAGTTTCGAGCAAATCCTGAAAACTCCCCTCGAAAACCACTTAAACCGGCTTGCAGCATTCTCCCTCTTCTTGTGACACGAGAGGCATGATCGATGGTTCCCAGCATTCTCTGCTCTTGTAAAGCGCAGATAGAACGGCGAGCTCCTGTTTTGAGCAAAGCAAGGGAGTCCCCTTCTGAGACCGCGCAAACCGGCTTGCAGCATTCTCCCACTTGTCGTGACACTAGAGGCACGAGCTAAACTACACAGCTTTCTCTGCTCCTAGGGAGCACTAAATACATGCAGGGCTCGTGTTTGGAGCAAATCCACAAAAGACACAGTCTGAGGCCACCGCAACTGACTTTAAAAATACACGCTCATCACATGCCACTACATGTAAAACGGAAGGTCCACAGCTTTGTCTCCTGTTGGAGACCACAGAAGGCATGGCAAGCTCTTGTTTCCAGCTAAGCCAAAGAACCCCCTTCGGGGCACACGCAAACCGGCCTGCAGCATTCTCCTCTTCCCGTGAAACGAGAGGCACGAACTACAGCCGGGGGCTTTCTCTGCTCCTAGAGACCTCAAAAGGATCTCTTGCAAAATGACGCCAGGAACCGGGGTTGCAGGTTCAGTTCCCAGGGTAAAGGGCCGCCGTTCGTATCAAAGACGCCGTGCCATGGGCCGGCCTTTCAACAGCCAGAATTCGAGACGGACCAGGGTTTCTCCCAGACCCAAGGTACCACCGATATGAATCCTGGCTGGCCTGGGAGTGCCAAAGGTCTCCTGCAAAATGACACCAGGAACCTGAGGGTGAAGGTTCGGTTTCCTAGGTAAAAAAGACGCAGTTCTTACCCAAGACAACATGCCCAGGGCCGGCCTTCCACCAGCCAGAATTCAAGATGGATCACGATATCCTCCAGACCCAAGGTACCACCCATGACAAAATTGGCTGGCATGGGAGTTCCAAAGATCTCCTGCAAAATGACACCAATACCCTAGGGGGGCAAGTTCGGTGTCAAGCAGAGTGCACGGCATATACCCAAGACGCCGTGTTCGGGCCTGGCCTTCCGCTGGCGAGAATTCGAGACTGATCAGGGTTTCTCTCAGACACCAGGCACAACAAAAGGAAATCCTGGCAGGCCTGGGAGTGCCAAAGGTCTCCTGCAAAATGACACGAGGAACCTGGGGGGGCAGGTTTGGTTTCCCAGGGAAAAGGGCCACAGTTCGTATCCAAGAAGCCATGCCCGAGGCCAGCCTTCCACCGGCCAGAATTCAAGATGGATCACGTTATCTCCCAGACCCAAGGTACCACCCATGAGAAAATTGGCTGACCTGCGAGTGCCAAATGTCTCCTGCAAAATGACACCAGGAACCTTGGGGGGCAAGTTCGGTGTCCAGCAAAAGGGCCACGGCACGTACCCAAAACCCCATGTTCAGGGCCAGCCTTTCGCCTGCCAGAATTCAAGACGGATCAGGGTTTTTCTAAGACCCCAGGTACAACACAAGGAAATCCTGGCAGGCCTGGGAGTGCCAAAGGTCTCCTGCAAAATGACACCAGGAATCTGGGGGGGCAGGTTCGGTTTCCTAGGGAAAAGGGCTGCCGTTTGTACCCAAGACGCTGTGCCCATAGCCTGCTTTCCAACGGCGAGATTTCGAGACAGATCAGGGTTTCTCCAAGACCCAAGGTACCACCCTTGGGAATCCTGGCTAACCTGGGAGTGCCAAAGGTCTCGTGCAAAATGACACCAGGAACCTGGATGGGCGGGTTTGGTTTTCCAGGGAAAAGGTCCGCCGTTCGTACCCAAGATGCCGTGCCCTGGGCCGGCCTTTCGCCGGCCAGAATTCGAGATGGACCAGGCTTTCTCCCAGACCCAAGCTACCACCCATGGGAATCCTGGCTGGCCTGGGAGTGCCAAAGATCTCCTGCAAAATGACACCAGCAACCTGGAAGGGAAGGTTCGATTTCCTAGGTAAAAAACTCGCAGTTAGTACCCAAGACAACATACCCAGGGCCGGCCTTCCGCCTTCCAGAATTCGAGACGGATCAGGGTTTCTCACAGACGCAAGGTACCACTCATAGAACATTTTTCTGGCCTGGGAGTGCCAAAGGTCTCCTGCAAAATGACACCAGGAACCTGAGAGGGCGGCTTTGTCTTCCCAGGGAAAAGGGCCACAGTTTGTATCCAAGAAGCCATGCCCGGGGCCAGCCTTCCACGTGCTATAATTCAAGACGGATCAGGGTTTCTCCCTGGCCCAAGCTACAACCCATGGGACCATTGTCTGGCCTGGGAGTGCAAAGGTCTCCTGCAAAATGACACCAGGATCCTACGGGGGCAAGTTCTATGTCGAGCAAAAGGGCCACGGAACGAACGCAAGATGCCGTGTTCGGGGCCGTCCTTCTGCCAGGCAGAATTCAAGACAGATCAGGGTTTTTCTCAGACCCAAGGTACAACACAAGGAAATCCTGTCTGGCCTGGGAGTGCCAAAGGTCTCCTGCAAAGTGACACCAAGAACCTGGATAGGCGGGTTCGGTTTACCAGGGAAAGTGCCGCCATTCGTACCCAAGACGCTGTGTCCGGGTGCAGCCTACCGCCGGCCAGAATATCAAGATGGATCAGGGTTTCTCCCAGACCCAAGGTACCACTCATGGGATAATTGTCTGGCCTGGGAGTGCCAAAGGTGAGCTGCAAAATGACACCAGGAACCTGGGGCGGCGGGTTCGGCTTTCCAGGGAAAAGGTCCGCCGTTCGTACCCAAGATGCCGTGCCCTGGGCCCGCACTCCACCTGCCAGAATTCGAGACAGCTCTGGGTTTCTCCCACACCCAAGGTACCACCCAATGGGAATTCTGGCTGGCCTGGAAGTACCAAAGATCTCCTGCAAAATGACATCATGTACCTGGGGGGGACGGGCTTGGCTTGCCAGGGAAAAGGGCCGCAGATCGTGGCCAATACGCCGTACCCGAGACCGGCCTTCCGCCGGCCAGAACTCGAGAAAAGTCAGGGTTTCTCCCAGAATCAAGGTACCACCCATTAGAAAATTGGCTGGCCTGGGAGTGCTAAAGGTCTCCTGCAAAATGACACCAGGAACCTGTTGAAGCGGCTTTGGTTTTTCAAGGAAAAGGTCCACCATTCTTACCCAAGATGCCGTGCCCTGGGCCGGCCTTTCGCCGGCCAGAATTCGAGATGGACCAGGCTTTCTCCCAGACCCAAGCTACCACCCATGGGAATCCTGGCTGGCCTGGGAGTGCCAAAGATCTCCTGCAAAATGACACCAGCAACCTGGAAGGGAAGGTTCGATTTCCTAGGTAAAAAACTCGCAGTTAGTACCCAAGACAACATACCCAGGGCCGGCCTTCCGCCTTCCAGAATTCGAGACGGATCAGGGTTTCTCACAGACGCAAGGTACCACTCATAGAACATTTTTCTGGCCTGGGAGTGCCAAAGGTCTCCTGCAAAATGACACCAGGAACCTGAGAGGGCGGCTTTGTCTTCCCAGGGAAAAGGGCCACAGTTTGTATCCAAGAAGCCATGCCCGGGGCCAGCCTTCCACGTGCTATAATTCAAGACGGATCAGGGTTTCTCCCTGGCCCAAGCTACAACCCATGGGACCATTGTCTGGCCTGGGAGTGCAAAGGTCTCCTGCAAAATGACACCAGGATCCTACGGGGGCAAGTTCTATGTCGAGCAAAAGGGCCACGGAACGAACGCAAGATGCCGTGTTCGGGGCCGTCCTTCTGCCAGGCAGAATTCAAGACAGATCAGGGTTTTTCTCAGACCCAAGGTACAACACAAGGAAATCCTGTCTGGCCTGGGAGTGCCAAAGGTCTCCTGCAAAGTGACACCAAGAACCTGGATAGGCGGGTTCGGTTTACCAGGGAAAGTGCCGCCATTCGTACCCAAGACGCTGTGTCCGGGTGCAGCCTACCGCCGGCCAGAATATCAAGATGGATCAGGGTTTCTCCCAGACCCAAGGTACCACTCATGGGATAATTGTCTGGCCTGGGAGTGCCAAAGGTGAGCTGCAAAATGACACCAGGAACCTGGGGCGGCGGGTTCGGCTTTCCAGGGAAAAGGTCCGCCGTTCGTACCCAAGATGCCGTGCCCTGGGCCCGCACTCCACCTGCCAGAATTCGAGACAGCTCTGGGTTTCTCCCACACCCAAGGTACCACCCAATGGGAATTCTGGCTGGCCTGGAAGTACCAAAGATCTCCTGCAAAATGACATCATGTACCTGGGGGGGACGGGCTTGGCTTGCCAGGGAAAAGGGCCGCAGATCGTGGCCAATACGCCGTACCCGAGACCGGCCTTCCGCCGGCCAGAACTCGAGAAAAGTCAGGGTTTCTCCCAGAATCAAGGTACCACCCATTAGAAAATTGGCTGGCCTGGGAGTGCTAAAGGTCTCCTGCAAAATGACACCAGGAACCTGTTGAAGCGGCTTTGGTTTTTCAAGGAAAAGGTCCACCATTCTTACCCAAGATGCCGTGTCCTGGTTCGGCCTTTCGCCAGCCAGAATTTGAGAAGGACCAGGGTTTCTCCCAGAGCCAAGGTACCCCCCATGGGAATCCTGACTGGCCTGGAAGTGCCAAAGGTCTCCTGCAAAATGACACCAGGTACCTGGGGGGGCGGGTTTGGTTTCCCAGGGAAAAGGGCTGCAGAACGTGCCCAATACGGCGTGCCTGGGAGCGGCCTTCCGCCAGACAGAATTCGAGACGAATCATGGCTTCGCCCAGAACCAAGGTAGCACTAATCGGAATCCTAGCTGGCCTGGGAGTGCCAAAGGTCTTCTGCAAAATGACACCAGGAATCTAAGGGTGCCAGTTTGTTTTCCTTGGGAAAAGGGCTGCTGATTTTGCCTAGTACTATGTGCGTGCGGCCAGCCTTCCACCGGCCAGAATTCGAGATGGATCAGGGTTTCTCTCCGACCCAAGGTACCACTCACAGGAATCCTGGCTAGCCTGGGAGTGCCAAAGGTCTCCTGCAAAATGACAGCAGGAACGTGGGGGGGCGGTTCGGTTTCCACGGGAATAAGGCCACCGTTCATACCCAAGAAGTCGTGCCTGGGCCCGAAGTCCGCTGGCCAGAATTCGAGACGTATCAGGGTTTCTCACAGATCTAAAGTACCAACCATGGGAAAACTGGCAGGCCTGGGAGTGCCAAAGGTCTCCTGCAAAATGACAAAAGGAACTTAGGGGGCCTGGTGCCATTTCTCAGAGGAGAAGTCCGCCGTTCATATCCTAGACTTCTTGCACGAGGACGGTCTTCTGCCAGCGAGAATTCGAGACGGATGAGGGTTTCTCCAAGACCCAAGGTACCATCCTTGGGAATCCTGGCTAACCTGGGAGTGCCAAAGGTCTCCTGCAAAATGACACCAGGAACCTAGGGGGGCAAGTTCGGTTTCCCAGGCAAAAGGGCCACAGTACGTACCCAAGACGTAGTGCCGTGGGCCAGCATTCCGCCGGCCAAAATTCAAGACGGATCAGCGTTTCTCCCAGACCCATGGTACCACCCATGGGATAATTATCTGGCCTGAGACTGCGCAAGGTCTACTGCAAAATGACACCAGAAATCAGTGGGGCGGCTTTATTTTCCCAGGGAAATTGGCTGTCGTTTGTAACCAAGATGCCGTGCCCAAGGCCAGACTTCTGCGCAGCGTAATTCGGGACAGATCAGGGTTTCTCCCAGACCCAAGGTACCACCCATGGGAATCCTGGCTGGCCTGGGAGTAACAAAGGTCTCCTGAAAACAGACACCAGGTACTCGCTGGGGCAAGTTTCGTTTTACATAGAAAAGGTCCGCCGTTTGTACCCAAGACACCATGCCCAGGGCCGGCCTTTCGCGGGCCAGAATTCAAGACGGATCACTGTTTCTCGCCTACACAATGTACCACTTATGGAAATCCTGGCTGGCCTGGGAAAGCCAAAGGTCTCCTGCAAAATGACACCAGAAACATGGGTGAGCGGGTTAGGTTTGACAGAGAAAAGGGCCATTGATTGTGCCAAAGACACCGTGCCCGGGGCGGGCCATCCGTTGGCAAGATTTCGAGACGGATCATGGTTTCCCTCAGACCCAAGGTACTACCCATGAGAATCCTGACTGGCCTGGGTGATCGAAACGTCTCCTGCAAAATTACACCGGGAACATGGGGGGGACCGTTCTGTCTCCCAGGGCAAAGGGTACAGGCGGCCTGCGCGCCTCAGAGATCCTGTTTCGAGTTAAGCCATAGAAACCCCATCTGAGCACAGCCAAACCGTCTTGCAGCATTCTCCCTCTTCCCGGGACGCGAGAGGCACGAGCTACAGTCCACAGCCTTTTCTGCTCCTAGAGAGCAAAAAGCACCTGCAGAGATCCTGTTTCGAGCTAAGCCGTAGAAACCCCTTCTCATCACAGCCAAACCGGCATGCAGCATTCTCCGTCTTCCCGGGACACTAGAGGCACGAGCTACACTACACAGCTTTTTGAGCTGCTAGAGAGCAAAAACCACCCACAGAGATGCTGTTTTCAGCTAAGCCGTAGAAACCCCTTCTGAGCATAGCCAAACCGGCTTGCAGCATTCTCCCTCTTCCCGGGACGCTAGAGGCACGAGCTACACTACACAGCTTTCTGGGCTGCTAGAGAGCGAAATTCACCCCCAGAGATCCTGTTTCGAGCTAAGCCGTAGAAACCCCTTCTGAGCACAGCCAAACCGGCTTGCAGCATTCTCCCTCTTCCTGGGACGCTAGAGGCACGAGCTACACTACACAGCTTTCTGGGCTGCTAGGGAGGAAAATGCACCCGCAGAGATGCTGTTTCGAGCTAAGCCGTAGAAACCCCTTCTGAGCACATCCAAATCTGCTAGCAGCATTCTCCGTCTTCCAGGGACGCTAGAGGCACGAGCTACACTACACAGCTTTCTGGGCAGCTAGAGAGCAAAAAGCACCCTCAGAGATGCTCTTTCGAGCTAAGCCATAGAAATCCCTTCTGAGCACATCCAAACCGGCTTGCAGCATTCTCACTCTTCCCGGGACGCTAGAGGCACGAGCTACACTACACAGTTTTCTGGGCTGCTAAAGAGCGAAAATCACCTTAAGAGATGCTGTTTTGAGCTAAGCCGTAGAAACCCCTTCTGAGCACATCCAAATCTGCTAGCAGCATTCTCCCTCTTCCCCGGACACTAGAGGCACGAGCTACACTACACAGCTTTCTGGGCTGCCAGAGAGCGAAATTCACACGCAGAGATCCTGTTTCGAGCTACGCCGTAGAAATCCCTTCTGAGCACAGCCAAACCGGCTTGCAGCGTTCTCCCTCTTCCCGGGACGCTAGAGGCACGAGCTACAGGCCACAGCCTTTTCTGCTCCTAGAGAGCAAAAAGCACCCGCAGAGATCCTGTTTCGAGCTAAGCCGTAAAAACCCCTTCTGAGCACAGCCAAACCGGCTTGCAGCATTCTCCCTCTTCCCGGGACGCTAGAGGCACGAGCTACACTACACAGCTTTCTGGGCTTCTAGAGAGCGACATTCACTCGCAGAGATCCTGTTTCGAGCTAAGCCGTAGAAACCCCTTCTGAGCACAGCCAAACCGGCTTGCAGCATTCTCCCTCTTCCCAGGACGCTAGAGGCACGAGCTACACTACACAGCTTTCTGGGCCACTACAGAGCAAAAAGCACCCTCAGAGATGCTGTTTCGAGCTAAGCCGTAGAAATCCCTTCTGAGCACAGCCAAACTGGCTTGCAGCATTCTCCCTCTTCCCGGGACGCTAGAGGTACGAGCTACACTACACAGCTTTCTGAGCTGCTAGAGAGCAAAAAGCACCCGCAGAGATCCTGTTTTGAGCTAAGCCGTAGAAACCCCTTCTGAGCACAGCCAAAACGGCTTGCAGCATTCTCCCTCTTCCCGGGACGCTAGAGGCACGAGCTACCCTACACAGCTTTCTGGGCTGCTAGAGAGCGACATTCACCCGCAGAGATCCTGTTTCGAGCTAAGCCGTAGAAACCCCTTCTGAGCACAGCCAAACCGGCTTGCAGCATTCTCCCTCTTCCCGGGACGCTAGAGGCACGAGCTACACTACACAGCTTTCTGGGCTTCTAGGGAGCCAAAATCACCCGCAGAGATGTTGGGAGATGATGGGAGAGCTTGGGAGATGCTGGGAGTTGTTGGGACATGATGGGAGATTTTGGGATATGATGGAACATGAGATGTAGGGAGATGATTGGAAATGATGTTGGAAGATGATGGGAGATGTTTTTTATACATGATGGGAGATGATATTGGGAGAAGATGGGAGATGTTGGGAGATGATGGGACATGAGATGTTGGGAGATGATGGGAGGTGTTGGGAGATGATGGGACATGAGATGTTGGGAGATGATAGGAGGTGTTGAGAGATGATGGGAGATGTTTGGAGATGATGGGAGATATTGGGAGATGATGGGAAATATTGGGAGATGTTGGGAAGTGTTGGGAGATGATGGGAGATGATGGGAGATAATGAGAGATGATGGAAGATGTTGGGGGATGATGGAAGATGTTCTGAGATTATGGGAGATTTTTGGAGATGATGGGTAATGAGATGTTGGAAGATGATGGGTAATGCTGGGAGAAGATGTGAGAGGTTGGGAGATGATGGGAGAGGTTTGGAGATGATGAGAGATATTGTTGGGAGAGGATAGGAGATGCTGTGAAATGATGAGTGATTAGATGTTGGGAGATGATGGGAGATGTTGGGATATGATGGGAGATGCTGGGGGATGATGGGAGATGTTGGGAGATGATGGGAGATGAGATGTTGGGAGATGATGGGTGATATTGGGAGATGATGGGAGTTGTTGGGAGATGATGGGAGATGTTCGGAGATGATGGGAGATTTTGGAATATGATGGGAGAGTTAGGGAGATGTTGGGAGATGTTGGGAGATGATAGGAGATGATGATCGGTGATGATCTGAGATGTTGGGAGTTGATGGGAGATGTTGAGAGGTGTTGGGAGCTGTTGTGAGATGATGGGTGATGATGGGGGATGATGGGAGTTCATGGGAGAGGATGGGAGATGTTCGGAGATATTCGGAGTTGATGGGAGATGTTCGGAGATATTTAGTGATGTTGGGAGATTCTGGGAGATGTTGGGAGATAATGGGAGATGTTGGGAGATGATGCGAACTGGGAGCTGGTGGGAGATGTTGGGAGATTCTGGGAGATCTTGGGAGATAATGGTAGATGTTGGGAGTTGATAGGAGATGTTGGGAGATCATGGGACATTTAATGTTGGGAGACGATGAGGGGTATTGGGAGATTATGAATGATGTTGTCTGATGATGGGAGATGTTGAGAGATATTTGGAGACTTTGGGAGATATTTGGAGATGTTGGCAGGTGTTGGGAAATATTGGGAGATGATGGGAGATGTTGGGAGTCCACAGGAGATGTTAGGAGATGATGTAAAATTATGGGAGATGTTCGGAGAGTGTGGAACACGATGGGAGATGAGGGGAGATGTTGGGAGATGTTGGGAGATGTTGGTAGACGATGTGCGATGTTGGGATTTGATGGGAGATGTTGGGAGATGATGGAAGATGCTGGCAGACGATGGGAGATGTTGGTAGATGATGGGAGTTCTTGGGAGATGATTGGAAATGTTGGGAGATAATGAGATATATTGGGAAATGTTTGGAGATGATGGGTGATGTTGAGAGATCATGGGAGATGATGGGGGATGCTGCGAGATGATGGGAGATGATGGGAAATGTTGTTGGGAGCTGATGGGAGATGTTGGGATCTGATGAGACATGAGACATTGGGATATGATGGGAGATATTGAGAGATGATGGGAGATTTTGGGAGATGATGGGCGAGGTTGGGAGAAAGTGGGAGACTCTGGGAAATGATGGGAGATATTGGGAGATGATGGGAGATGTTTGGAGACGATGGGCGATGTTGGGATTTTATGGTTCATGATGGGATATTATGGGAAATGATGGAACATGTTTGGAAGTTCCAAAGATCCCCTGCAAAATGACACCATGTAACTGGGTGGCGGGTTCAGTTTACCAGGGATAAGGGCCGCAGATCGTGCCCAATACGCTGTACCTGAGAACGGCCTTCTGCTGGCCAGAATTCGAGACCGATCAGGGTTTCTCCCAGGCCCAAGGTACCACCGATGGGATTATTGGCTGGACTGGGCGTGCCAAAGGTCTCCAGCAAAATGACTCCAGGAACCTGGGGGGGCAGGTTGGGTTGCCTAGGTAAAAGGGCCACGGTTCGTACACAAGACACTGTGCCCGGGGCCGGCCTTCCACCTGCCAGATTTTAAGACGGATGAGGATTTCTCCCAGACCCAAAGTACCACCCATGGAACAATTTTCTGGCGTGGGAGTGCAAAAGGTCTCCTGCAAAATGACACCAAGACCCTAATGGGCAGGGTTTGGTTTCCCATGGAAAAAGTCCCCTGCTCAGACCCAAGATGCCGTGCCCGGGGCTGGCCTTCCGCCGGCCAGAATTCCAGATGGATCAGGGTCTCTCCCAGAGCCAAGGT
The DNA here is from genome assembly GCF_009819655.1 of Sylvia atricapilla. Lineage (NCBI taxonomy): Eukaryota > Metazoa > Chordata > Aves > Passeriformes > Sylviidae > Sylvia > Sylvia atricapilla. Next base: position 20,604,600 of record NC_089152.1, read on the forward strand.
ACCACCCATGGGAATCCTTGCTGGCCTGGAAGTGCCAAAGGTCTCTTGCAAAACGACACCAGGAACCTGGGAGGGCGGGTTCGGTTTCCCAGGGAAAAGGGCCGCCATTCATATCCAAGACGCCGTGTCCGTTGCTAGACTTCTGCCTGCCGGAATTCAAGAACCATACAGGTTTCTCCAAGACCCAAGGTAACACCCATGGGAATCCTGGCTGGCCTGGGAGTGCCAAAGGTCTCCTGCAAAATGACACCATGAACCTTGGAAGCCGGGCACCATTTCTCAGGGAAAAAGTCTGCCGTTTGTACCCAAGATGCCGTGCAAGCGGCCGGCCTTCTGCCGGCCTGAATTCGAGACCGATCAGGGTTTCTCCAAGACCCAAGGTACCACCCATGGGAATCCTGGCTGGCCTGGGAGTGCCAAAGGTCTCCTGCAAAATGACACCAGGTACCTGGGGGGGCGGTGTTTGGTTTGCAAGGTTAAAGGGCTGCAGATCATGCCCAAAGCGGCGTGCCTGGTACTGGCCTTCTGCCAGACAGAATTCGAGCCGGATCAGGGTTTCTCCCAGACCCAAGGTACCACCCATGGGAATCCTGGCTGTCCTAGAATTGTCAAAGGTCTCCTGCAAAATGACACCAGGAACCTTGGGGGGCGGGTTTGGTTTCCCAGGGAAAAGGGCTGCAGATTGTGCCCAATACCATGTGTGCACGGACGGACTTCCACCGGACAGAATTCAAGACGGATCAGGGTTTCTCCCAGATGCAAGGTACCACCCATGGGAATCCTGGCTTGCCTGGGAGTGCCAAAGGTCTCCTGCAAAATGACACCAGGAACCTGGATGGGCGGGTTCGGTTCCCCAGTGCAAAAGTGCCACCATTCGTAAACAAGACGCCGTGTCCGGTGCCAGCCTTCCGCCGGCCAGAATTCCAGATGGATCAGGGTCTCTCCCAGAGCCAAGGTACCACCCATGGGAATCTTGACTGGCCTGGAAGTTCCAAAGGTCTCTTGCAAAATGACACCAGGAACCTGGGAGGGCGGGTTCGGTTTCCCAGGGAAAAGGGCCGCCATTCATATCCAAGACGCCGTGTCCGTTGCTAGACTTCTGCCTGCCAGAATTCAGGGACGATACAGGTTTCACCCGTACCCAAGGTACCACCGATGGGAATCCTGACTGGCCTCGGAGTGCAAAAGGTCTCCTGCAAACTGACACCAGGAACCAGTGGGAGCGGGTTTGGTTTTCCAGGGCAAAGGGCCACTGTTCAAACGCACGACGCCGTGCCCGGAGCCGG